>NC_056726.1:1221012902-1221612902 GCF_019279795.1 Protopterus annectens
TTTTAACAGCTAGACTTCAAACAATTTTCATGATATAATGGCCTAGTATAAACATGTGAACTTATTAATATATTTAAACACATTTCCTTTGTTTTCAAATTACTATCGTCAGAAATTATTTTCTTTATTGACATGCATTCTGTCAAAGGGCAACTCAAATCTACACTTAACAGTACAGCACTATAGACAGCATCAAACACAAAATATATTTAAGCCAGGTCATAATTCATAAATATAAGTTGGCCATAGATTGCAGCTTTGAAAACAATGATGGAATAATGAAATAACTACAGTACCAGAACTGTGACATTCTATCCAACTGTGTGTGTGTGTGTGTGTGTGTGTGTGTGTGTGTGTGTGTGTGCTTGCGTGTGCATATATACACACCTAGCTTGGCTGTTTTTTTCTTGCAGTTTTACTGAATAGTTTGTCTGTGTGACCTTTTTACCCATTGGTTTGGATGTTAGTTTGGATATTTTGAAGGCACATTAATCTTTATGGGCATCAGCTGGGTTTAAAGACCCTGTGTTTCTGAAGTACAGCCAAACTATCCACTTTATGCTGTGCTGATAAGGTCAATGAAAAGGTCAAAGCTAGCCACCCGGTGGTGTAAACCCTGGCTCTAGACGATTGTTATTGAAGTGACAACCTGACCCCATGTGCCAAAACAGGAAAAAGGGTTTGTGGATGGCGCATGCATGCATGTGCACAGCTAATGGGGTTTGGCTTTGTTAACCTGAATGTATCCATAAAGGCTTAAAAAGTGAAAAAAGTCATGGACTTTCTGAAATCAGGTAACTGAAACACTTAATGTGCTTAAGGGGTCATCTGCATATATCCCATGGACCTCTTTTAGAGGAGGTTTAAGGTATCACACAGTGAAAACTGTAGCTTGGCTGGGTTTTTCTTGCAGTTTTTACATACCCACACACACATACATAGAAAGAGATCTTGCTCTCGCTATTTCATATCTATATATATATATATATATATATATATATATATATATATATACACATATAGATATATAGATTTTATACATGTGTATATATATATATATATATATATATATATATATATATATATATATATATAGAGAGAGAGAGAGAGATTGAGTATATGCACATAAACATATACATACAGGCATACATGTATGTATATTGGTAACTAAGACTATTCAGTTCTTTATTACAGAGGTGAACAAGCCACCTGAAAAGAACAGTCCTCTTACTAAGATGTAATGAGCAGTTTTAATAGGTGGAACCTATGAACAAATACATCACTCAACCTTTCAAGATTATTTAATGCATGGACTGCTGTGGTCATACTCCAAAAATCAGAAAAAAAGATTAACTTGTTACTCACTACTGCAGAGAGAGACTTGACCCTAACAGTGCTTTCAAAGGTGTGTAACAAATGGTACACATCCCAAAGTGCTGTGATGGTCAGGTATAAGTGAAGAACATTTCTTAAGTCCCTGAATATCTTTCCGCCCATGTCCACTGAAATTTACAGATGTTAGACTGTAAGTAACTTATTTAAGTTAAGGCAGCCCTCCTCTGCTTCACAGACACAGTAAACTGTCTCAAAAACGAAGGCCTGCAGGTGTCAACTCTTTTTCTGGACATGTCCAAAGCATTTGACACAGTCTCATGCCAAATCCTGCTAAACAAACTAAACCAATATCACCTATCAAATTCCACTCTTACCTGGTTCCAAAGCTACTTACCTGACAGGTACCAAACTGTGAAATGGGAAAATTCTCTCTCTCCTCAGCTGCCCATAACTATAGGAGTTCCACAGGGTTCTATCTTAGGACCACTACTATTCACAATCTTCACAAATGACCTCCACACAGCATGCATCTATCATTCAGTATGCAGATGATACTACCTTAATCTGTGATGCACAAAACATTCTCACCCTCCTTTAAACAACTCAGCTAGCATTCTCCGATGTTGAAAACTACCTTACCAAAGCCTAACTTATCCTCAATCCAAAGAAAACTCAGCTTATGATTATAACCAGTTCTAACAAAAACACTGATAGCAGTCAATTAACTATCTACTTCACAAATGCTACTCCAATTGCTCCAGTGGCACAGGCTAAGCAACTAGGAATAACCATGGACTCCCTCCTAAAATTTGACAGTCATCTCAACTTAACTATTAAAAAAGTACATGCCAAACTGGGATCACTTTACCGTATCAAACCATTTGTTACCAACAACACAAGATCAGCCATTGCTCGCTCCCAACTTCTATCCACCCTACTCTATGCATCTCCCATTCTGACTAATCAAATCAAAACTGAACTAAGCAAAATGGAAGCCTGCTATAACAGAATTGCTCGCTTTGCTGCAAATTGCTCATATAGAACTCATCACTGTACTGCTCTGAGACAGCTCCACTAGCTTGAACTGACCTACAATCAGCTCTGCCTCTGTCCTTCTATCTATTACCTCCCCAATAAGTGTCTTGCTCTCAAAAACCTAGTACAACATCACTCAGCCAAAAGGCCTCTTAGATCATCAAGCAAACTACTACTAGAAGTCACCAACAGCTACAATAGCTTTGGAGACACACTACATAGTAGTTCAGTGGCTAAAAAATGGAACACTCTCCCCACTAGCATACAAAACACATCGTCCAAAGCCTCCTTTAAAAACCTCATTAGGCAACATCTCAAGCAAAGTTGGCAGTGCCATGACTGCTCCCCAGGCTAGTGAAAGCGGATAAGGTACACATACTAAACCTAGAGTACTTGATAATAGTTTTCACTCTTACTCACAAACACTGGCTAATGTACACTGTATGTACTGTACCTGTGTACTATGTATGTTTTCTACCTATGTTCCAAATTTCAGCTGTACACCACAAATCTATTAATTACCTTTATTTTTAAATTAAGATTTTCTTGTTTGTTCTCTCCACTGTAACTGCTGATGTGCTGCATACCACTATAAAAAAACATGTTCTATTGTAATTTGTGTGTATACTAATCATGCTGAAATATCTAAATGTATCTGTAATTTTTCTATGTGGAGCTTTTCTCCCCGGGCCTCTGCTGAAAAGGGGCCTTTTCGGCTCATTCAGACACCCCCAGTTAACAAATGTAAAATAAAATAAATTTGAAAACTGTACCTGACTTTATCTTTACCTGCTGTCTATGTTCAGCACTCACTAAATGCTTTACTGGCTTTCAAAGCTGGTAAAACACATTGCGTTTTTTTTCTTTTGTAACTGATAGCATACGGAATAGATAAAACTGCATGTACTGTAAAGAGTTATGATTTGGTCTCACAGATCACAACCTGTTATGTGTTCTCGACATGGATGTGAAGATTGTCAAGGGAATTTCTTGGCATCTATGTCTCAAACATATAATATTGTAGTTACAACCGGAGACTCAATCATAGTCCTCTATGTCTTATACCAGTTATTTAGTGCTTCTTAGTAAAACTGCCTATTCATATACCATTTTAAACAATATTTAATTATTACCACAAATCAGAGAGAACCTATTACTAACCAAATCAACTCACACTGCATACATTCAGTTAACTCTCTCATAAACAAATATCCACCTATTCCCCCACACCTAACAGAACAATCCTCTAAAATCCCTGTCTATCTCATCAATCCTTTTCTCATTTCTACCAACAAAAAACTGTGACAAAAGCTAAAACCCACTACACTCAATGCTGACAATCTTCCCTTGGAATAGATTAGCATGGCTGCTGACCCATTAACATACCCAGTCTCTATCCTCATAAACAGATTCATCCAATAAAAATGTGTACAGATTTTCTGGAAAAATTCACTAATTATTCACTTACACGAAGGAGCAGACTCCACTGAATTCAGTAATTACCACTCTATAGCTATTTGGTCTCTGTGTAAATAAGTAAAAAGTGTATAGTTTCAACTTCTCAAATGCTTAATTAGATAACAGCCTTGTTTTCTCTGCCCACCATAGCTTCAGGCCACACCACAGCACTACCAGAGCCCTGTCTAATTTCTTCCAACATTTTTCCTTGCCATTTATCGACTTAGCTAAGGCATTTGACATTGTATCCCATCAGATTCCTCTTCATTAACTATCCTCACTACGCCTTAAAACCCCTCCCTCTTCTGATTCCATAGCTGCCTCTCTTAACAGGTTATAGGCCGTAAATGACAGAAAGAGCAGTCACCATTCTTGCCCAACTCAGTGCGCCACAGGGCTCAATCTTGGACTCAACACTCTTTAAAAATGTTAACAATCTCTAGACTGTTTGTAATGATACAACTGTCATTCAGTATGCTGATGATGCTACAATTATAACCATAGCCAAGTCCCTCCAAACACTTCAGTAAAATAGCCCAAAAGTGTTTACTTTTATAGAAACCTAGTTCAACAATGTTTACTTCTTGCCAAATGCCAAGAAAACAAAATTATTGCTTTTCACACCAAAATCTGCATCCTATACAAAAAAAAAAAAAAATAAAAAATAAACTTCTCCATTCCCTCATCAAACAACATTTCTACTGAACTTGAGTCCCACAGAAAGCTACCCGATGTCATTACAAGTAACCACTTAAAGTTTGATATTCATATACAAGCTATCAAGAAAACCTACAGAAAACTTGATGCCTGTATTGTAGCAAATACTTTTTAACATGCAATGACCCGAAAACAATAGCCTCTGTATATTTTCGTACCTTCACTACCATACACTTCCTCCATCTACACTACCTTTAAGCAATCTCTAGTAACAAAAACTGAATAATGTTATAACTACACAACTAAATTTGACATTAATCAATCTGCAAAATTTAATCACGGCTTAGCCTTAAATTAGTTAGCATGGCTAGACCTTCTACACTGTCTCTCTGTCTTTGAGCTAGCAAATGTTTATAATGCAATCTACAATCACAAAACTGCCTTGTGGTGCAAGTCTTACTGGAACTTCACACCCCTTCATGATCACTACTCTCCACTGACAAGTCCTTATTAACCATAAGTAAAACCCACAGCTCTGCTGGTCTGTCCCTGTACTCAAACTATTATCTCCAACATCAGGAACTCTTGTTTCTTCCAGCATCAGACAACAAACCAAAATATCCAGATTCAAAAACTTGCTAAAACAGCACTTTAAAATACTCGACTCTGCTCTTGCCCCTCTCCACGCTACACTACCTCAGCCCTTACACACCTGTATTACCTCTAATTTAATCAATAAAGCAAATTCTCAATATAAATCTCCTACTGTCTTCTGCCCATTTGCCCTTACTGCCATACCTACTTTCTCTGCTCACCCCTGTGACAATTTATTTTCCTCCAGCAAAATTCTAACTCATTCACACTACCTTCTACATTTACCTCAGATTCACTTCAACTTTCTGTATCAGCTAAGAAATACCGAATGGTGAAACGTTTAATCCGGTTAAAACACCGATGCTGTTGGCGCATATGGACAAAACGAACACTTCTATTGGGTTGTCGGCAGGTGCCGACAACAGTACGGAGAACCCCAGTTCTTCAAACAGAGGCAAAGGTACTGTAAATACTTCTTTCCACACTTCGTGGAAGAGAAAAGATACAAGTGACTGGTTAAAGAAACCATTTAACATACAGTTTGATAACGCTAACAAGCGTTTATCAGCAGATGGTACTAGTTATTTTAATAAACTTGATAAGTTACATAGATTAATGTTGAAGTTTAAAACGCTGACCATAGAGAACGAATACTTGACAGAATGTATTAATAGGAAAGTGGTTCCCAAGGGACTACGACTGTATAAGTACCCCAACAATGTTGTAGGGGGTTCTGATTTTCACCATGAATTATTAAATGTATTAAACCAGTGTGGTTTAGAAATTTTGAAATTAATTATTAAAGAAAACAATAGAGTGCAGGAAGGTTTGAAACAAGAAATAGAAATTTTGGATGTAGGTATCAAGGAAGATTTAATGTTCCAAATTACAGAGGAAAAAGAAAAATATTATAAGGTAAAGGAAGATATAGATTGGAAATGCAGTGAAGTGATTGATAGAAAAATTAACAAATTGAAGAGAGATATGAATGAGTACGAGAACAATATTAGTTATCCCAAGCCACCTTTTAAGAAAAATGATTATTTTAGACGACAGGTGGATCCCCCCACCAATTATAATGGTGATGATACAAATGGTAGAATACATTTTGAATATGACAACAAATTTCCACCATTGAGAAGAGAGTCATTCAATTTTTACACGAATCAAAAAGTTAATCAAAATTTTCAAAAAAGGGGGGGGAGAAGGGGGAGGGGGAAGTATTAAGCTTAATACACCCCACCCTGGATTTAGTTTACCATCAAGACAACATACAGATAGATGGTATTAGACATACATTAAATAATTTTACTATTTACAATTTCAGTAATGTTATCCCTACAAAACAACATTTTCACCTGTTGAGCAAAGGATTCAAGTTCATACCCTCTGTAAAAGGGGAGATGGTGAAGACCATTATTGACTTAAAATTATTTTTGAGAAAAATAAACTTTGATAATGTGTTTTCTTCAACTAATATTAGCACTAGACCAAACAGACCTCCTCAAGACTCAGCATTAGTACGTAGAAGTCTATTCAATCCCCCTTTGCATCCACAAATTAGAAATTTTGAACAGATGTTGGAAAAAGAAATTAGAGAATTATATGAAGAAAGGGTTGTGGAGTTTAACCTGTCTAAACAGGAAAACGAAATATTATACGAATTAAAGAATAACAGGGATTTGAGAATAATGAAACCCGACAAAGGGGGAGGTATTGTCTACATGGACAATATCATATATGAAGGCAAAATGAATTCTATATTAAATGACATTGACAAATACACCCCTGTCTCACTTAATGAAATGAATTTAGCATATTATGAAATTGATAATTTATTAAAAAATATGTTATATGAGGGACTAATAGATAAAAAAACATTTGAATTTCTGTATGTAGAAAAACCCAGAACACCAATAATATTTGGAATACCTAAGGTCCACAAAAACATGGAAGACCCACCTTTGAGACTCATTGTCTCAGCAGCAGGGTCAAAAACTCTTCCATTAGCCAAATATGTGGACCAGAAGGTAAAACATATAAGTACAGGGAATCTACACACATTAAAAGATTCTTGGGACCTTTTAAGATGTATTGGGCCAAGTTTATATAATGACAACTTGATATTTATTACAGTAGATGTGGTGGATCTCTTTTCAAGTATTCCACACAGTGAAGGTACAGCCATGTTTGAGGAAATGATTTACAGGGACACTAAACTAACTCAAGCTGAAAAAAGTGTTACTACCGGTTTGGTGGATATGGTCTTAAGATACAACTATTTCACATTTCTTGGTGAATACTACAAACAGATTCAGGGCATAGCGATGGGCGCAGCATGTGCGCCCACCTATGCAAATATAGTCCTAACTAAATGGGAGGAGGACTTCATAATAAATTCTGAATACAAGGAATGTTGGACATTGTATCGCCGTTTTTTGGATGACATTGTCCTTTTTTGGATAGGAGGAACTGAAAAATTCAGTGAATTTTTCAATTACATTAATAATTCAACTAACTTTCTGAAATTTACATACAATCTTTCTAGGGACAAACTACAATATTTGGATGTGGAAATATACAAGACCGAGGGTGATTTTGAAACTAAAATTTATAGAAAGGAAACCTTCTGTAACTCCTTCCTTCACTTCACTAGCGCACACCCCTCACACTGCAAGAAAAACATTGTTAAAGGGCAGTTTGTGAGGGGTAGTAGAATGACCAGCGCTAGTGAAGATTTTTTGGTCGAATGTAACATATTAAGTAAGATGTTTGAGGAGAGGGGTTATCCACATGATTTTGTGACAAATTTGAGAATAGAAGTTGAATTAGGTAGAGCGACCAAATTTCAACCTATAAAGGGACAGAAAATTGTCAATGGAATTACAAATGAAAACAATATGGATGTTGATTCTGAAAGTAAGTATGAACAGGCTCTAATTATGGAATACAATATGTCCAACATTAGATTTAGTGAAGTCTTTCGAAAAGAATGGACTAAATTCTCGGGTTTATCTGATTTAAGTAGTATCAACAATTTAATACCTAAAATTGTATATAGGAATTCTAGGACTATTAAGGAAATTTTAGAGTCCAATATTAAGGAAAATAAAATAAGTTATGGAATTGATGGACAAATAAGGACGGGTAGTTACAAGTGTGGTCACTGCAATCAATGCGAATACATGGCAAATTCTACAGAAATAAGTGTCCCTAGTAGAAATAAAATTATAAAAATTAATGGCTATTATAATTGTGAGACAAGGGGTGTTATATATATTGGAATTTGTAATAAATGCAGGTCTTTCTACATAGGAAAGACTGAACGAGTCTTGAGGAGACGAATATATGAGCATTACTATGAAATTTCAAAGGCCAAAGACACTAATGCTTTGTATAGGCACACAAAAGTTTGTAAGGATGCTAAATTTGATTTTTTTGTTATTGAACAGGTGAAAAGGGACATTAGAGGCGGTTTATGGGAAGAGAGGGTTGGTTACAGAGAACTTTGGTGGCAAATATATCTTAATGCCACTAAAAAACCTGGACTTAATGATGCTATCTCTATAACCCCAGTACTTAAATTAAAAGCTGCAGATTTATAATAAAGAAATATATCTTCCAGTTGCAATTTTTAAGGAGCCCAATAGATGGTGCTATTTATTAAGGTTAAGCAAAAGGAACAATTATTTCATTAAATCAACTATTCCAAAATGTATTTATTTTAAAGTTTTTTAAAATGGAACATTTTTATGTAGGAGCAAAAGTACTTAGTATTAGAACACTAGGAGTTTTTAAATACATCTATTTTTAAATATATTTATTTTAAATCAAGAGAGAAATGTATTGATTTTGTGTATATGTGTGTTTTTTAAGAATAAGCTTTTTAATAAGGACAGTGTAATGATTGGCTGTTATTTGATGCACTCTGACTGATAGGGTAATTTGAAAAGTTTATACATATATAAAGCTTTGATTGATTAATTGTTTTCATTATCTGATGAAGTCACAGTTGCTGAAGACGAAAACGCAATTTTGCTAAGAGCGTTTATTTTGCCTTTCTACTCTGCTGGTTTGTTATTTGGAAGTATTAAAACATTTGGACCTTTGCTGGTGTGTTTCCTGCTTACCGTTTGGCTACAGCAAGATTTTTAGCTAAGAAATATGCATACTACTCACAAATTCCTCACCTTTCCTCACCTACTCTCTACTTTCTACTCATTTTCCTCATCTCCTCTCATATTTCTCCTAACCATAAATGTAACATTATAAATTACATTTTAAATTTCATCATTTATGCCAATTTGTCATGTACTAATATGTGATAATAACATATTTTACTGACTATAGAATTTACCCAGTATAGTTGCCTTTCAGTAGCTATATGTCTATATTGTAACTTAAGTTTTGCATTTATCTCTGTTGCATAAAACTGCCTATTTTGTAAGTGGAGCTTTTCACAATAGGCATCCGCTGAAAAAAGGCTACCACAGCCCTGTTGGACTACCCTGGGCAACAAAAGCAATAAATAATTAAATAAATCAATAATAATCCAACATGGTTTTAAAAACATTCTGTGACAACATACTGTGTCCAGACCAAAGCACTATCATCATGTATTAAGGTGGACAAACACAGATGAAAGTAAGCGTTACAGTAAGAGATATTCAGAGACATGGCATGCACTGCAAAAAGATAGCACCCCAAGGCAGACACAAAAAAGTACCTGCCTGAATCAAGCAGAATGTCTCAGAGCCATACACTACCTAATATGGTCTGCTTTGTTGGGAGGGACACAAATGTGGACAGTAGCTTGCACATACAGTACTAGACATTTAGAAAACAAAGAATCTTGCAACACAACAGACACGCAGTGCTGCGTACTACTCTGACACACATTTCTATTAACCCTGTCTACAATCTTGCACTTTTTGTTTTTCAGTGCTCCACAAAGCAGATGTAAATGGCTCACCTGTAGCAAGATTACATGTAAGTTTATCCAAAATGCACCCATGATCCTTTTCCACACCTGCAATCATTAGGATATGAAAGCATGCCTGGCCATGTAGACATGCACATGAATTAATATATTCTTGTCAGGACAGTCTCAGTCCCCTCTACTCAGAAAATGATCCTGTAGACATTGGAAGCACCATGCCAAGACTGACAAACTTGAATGGAGGTGCAGGCACACAGGTTTTAAATGTGCAAACATCAGGGAACAGAGACATCAATGCTCATGAGGGGCATTTCTGTCCTGTACTGACTATATAGCAGCATCCATCTAGTGCAGTGTGTTTGGTGCATAGGACTGTATTATAGTTTTCTATAAATGAAGAGCAATAATGAGACAGCCCAACATGTTCTTTTAAAAAGGAGTCCATGCTGTAAAAATAAGTGTCCTACAATAAAAAATCCAAGAGATTAATCCAATTAATCCAAAGCTAAATTAGCATGTTTGATTAAAATGGCATTACAAGAAGGAAGTTTTCATCCAGTAAAGCAATTAAAATACTGCGTTACATACAAAATATGAGAGACAGGAAGTAGTTCAAAAGTAGAACTGCCCAGAAATAGCAGGTAATTTTTACTATCTCAAGCAGATCCACAAGGACCCCTCCTTCATGGGTCCCTTGGCTAGATTCCTCCTGTACAACCACCACAGTTCAGCAATTTTTTTCTTGTGAGATCCTGTCCATGCATAGCAGCACAAATTCAGTGCAAGCACTTACGAAGATGTCTCAAGATGACTCCCTAACTGCGCTTAGCACTTAAGTCTGCCAGCTTGGTCTCAGTCTGTAGCAAGCACACTGACTACAAACAAAAACAGAATAGTAATAAATATTTCACCTACATTGGTAAAGATCAATATAGATTTATTTACTTTTCCACTGAAATGGAAATGAAAAAAAGTGTCAACTACAAAGAACAAATGGCACAGGGGTTTGCCGACCCATCAACGAAAGCCCCCCAATATATCAGCTAATGCAGCAAGAACCTAAATCCCACCTCCCTCAGTCAGTACCATAGGTTGGTGGAATCCAAAGCAATAAACCAACAGGACAGAAGCAGCCAGTACTGAAGTACAGTCACAGCAAAGGAAGACAGACTCCTAGAGTCACAGTGAGAAAAAATGAAGTGTGGATGTTAAAATAACACGGGCACAGATTTCTACAATAGACACATTCTTGAAGCAAACAGTGGAGACAGAGTGGCCTAGAACAGCAGCATTTTCAGTAAAAGCTTGCTGACTAATGGCAGATGATGGTATAGCTGACAGACCACTTAGAAAGGGACTGTTTGGCAACTGTGAAACCTTCTCTCTCAAAGGCAAAGGCAAATGCTACTTGAACTTCCTAAATTCATGCATCTTCTTTAGGTAAAATATAAGCTGATGGCACACGTCCGGTGTAGGAAGAGCTCTTTGTCCTTTATTTTTTGCACCAGCAAAGAAAATACAAAAATGTAAGGACTGGTTCAGAGATAATTTGGAAACCACACTCAGGTGAAAATGGGTTATTTTTGAGACTTCCAAGATGACGGCGCATTGAGTAGCAGCATAACTCTTGCTCTCCCACTGTGAAAACAGACACTCGAGAGAGAAGGCCAATAGACATTTGTATTTATGAGTAAATTTCAGTAACTGGCTAGTAATTGTACTGCCTGGATGCCAGGGAAAAAAGAAATACAGAGCACCTGGAAAAAAAGCATCTACAAAAAGTGAAGAAGAAACACTGACTAGGGAAAGTTCTGCAGCTGTTCAGCAAAAAGCAATGCAACCTTCAGACATGACTTCCAGTAACCTACAGGAAGATAGAAGACAACTGCACACAGACCTGGTTAAAATAAACAAAACACTGATGGAGTATATCAACACAAACAACAAAAGGCTGAAAAAATGGATGAAACTTTAAACAGATATTCAGATGAAGTGATAAAGCTGCAGAAATTGGAGGCTGAAATGAATCGAAGGCTGGCTGAATAACAGACTGCTCTGGAAGAGATGTTTAAAAAAAGAATAGAATTAGAGGACAGAGCACATATGGAAAAACTGAGATTTTCAGCTATACTAAGAGAAACTGGAAGGAACAGGCTGCAAATAAGCAACTGGACTGGCATTCCACAGCAGGAGTTGTTAGTTGAAAGGGCACATCGTGTGTGCACTCCAAACCTGGCTATGAGAAAGCAACCTAGACCTTTAATAGCTATTTGTGGAGAATGATTACTTATTGTACACCAAGTAGAAGAGGAGTAAATTGATTCCACTGTTCAGGGAATGTCAAAAAGCAGGTGTGAGATTCAAACTGCTGTACCCAGTTGTCTTCAAGGTATTCTTCCCTGAAGAGACAAAACCATTTTTTGATGAAGTACATCCTAAGGAGGAAATACAAAAGTTTATCCAACAGAAAAGAGATTCTGTTTCTTGTCCTTCTGGTAATAAACACCACAAAGAGACTATACCTGTAAAACCTTTTTTACTGTCTCAATGGGAAATGTTGGAGACAAGGAAAGGAGCACGAGAGCTGACTGGAAGAATTGAGAATAAGTTGGAAATGTAGGAATAAAATGATTTGGGAGATGGAGATGAACAGTAATAAAACCAATAACTTAATAAGGGATTACAATGCAATAATATATTTGTGAAATATGACAGAACAAGAAAATCTGGAAATATTGGACTTTTTCAGAATCTGTTGGACTTGTGGGGACTCTAACATATATGCCCTACTTCATTGTCATTAATGTTTAGAAAAATGCTTTGAGAAGGGGAAGAGAGAGGAGAAGGTTAACTGTAAATAAAGAAAACATTTTTTCTTATTAGTATTACTTTTTGTGTATGGTTTACTCTGCATGCTATAAACTAATGTTTTCTCAGTTATTTTTAAGTGCAATGGGGATTGTAAATAGGTGTTGCTGTTCTTTTTTCCTTTCTTTCTTCTTTCTCTCTTTCTCCTTCTACAATTTTAACAAATGTAGGTACTGTAATGTAAAAATGGTTAAAAGAGCATGTCAAGAGAAAAATCAATGTGCTTCTTCTCATTCTTGAATGTGGGAGTGACTGGATTAAGGACCTTAGATTGATTTAGTAACAAGTTTTAACAGAAAGAAAGAAAGTAAATGGAAAAGAATATTGAATATTATGAGGCTTTATTTCTAGCAAATGAATGTATGCTTAGTAGCAATTCTGTATCTGCTCCTTATGTCTCCATGGAAACAATCTTATAAACAGAAATTGACTGCCTGGTTCTCATGTCTCCATGGAGACAATCTGATAATGACAAACTGGATGTCTGGTTCTCATGCCTTCATGGAGACAATCTGATAAAGAGAAATTGGTTACAGTCTGGTGGAAAGTGACTGGCTAGGAAAAAAAAAGAAAAGAAGAAAAGAGAAACTGGGTAGGAGATAATGTTCTCTGAAAGCATTTAGGGGCTTTTCCAGCTGGGACAGCTATAAAGATAAAACAAAACCAGTTAGCACTTAGCAGAAGCACGGGCTGCACCATGCGTCTTAGCATGGATAGCCTTTCTTTTAGGTTAACTCAAGTGTGTGAATGTGGCGGTCAGTTTGGGACATTTGTCCCTATTAGGAGGGTACAACTTCAATATTGAAGATGTACATAATTTTATGTGTTAGTATTAAATTAATAGGTTTTAGATGGTATTGTTTTTTTTGTTTGTTTAAGGACTTTCAATAATAAAAAGTTTTGTAAGATGTGACAGGCTCAAATGGATATGACAAGAAACAACTATCTAAAGGTTCAACCTGCCAAACAATGCATGCATGTAACATAAAAGCTGGAACTAGACATTAAACAAAAATATGTTATACATAAAAGGTAGGAATAATAACTGTACAGACATGTTTTCTGTAATGCCTTCAAAATGTCAATGGTCTCACAGATAGATACAAAAAAGAAAGAACAGTGAACTATATTAAAAATGTAGAGTGCAAATAGCTGTGTTATAGGAGATACACTTGGAAAGAAATGAGCATGTGAATTTGATTAAAAAAAGGTTTTCAGGATGGTTATTCAGAGGAATATCTGGGACAAAGGAAAAAAAGGAGTACTTATATTAATTGCAAGAGGAGCTCCAACAGTGATAGAAGATAACAATAATAATGGCAGATTTGTAGTGTTAAGGGATTACTTGCAAGGGAGGAGGAATACACTGGCACATATTTATTTTCCACCTAAAACTACTATAATGGACCTTAAGAAAATTCTAGGAGAAATCTTCAGTTTTCAGCAAGGTGTATTACTTATAGGTGGAGACTGGATTTTGATTTGCAGCAGTGAAGATGTGTCTGGGGCCCAGAAGGGAAAGTATAACAAAGGAGGGTAGATTTTTGAAAAAAATGTATGAAAATATTTGGCAGGAAGATGTGAACTCAGTAATAGGAAATCGGAGTACATTTACGTATTATTTCCCAAGATATAAAAATTGGGCTAGGCTAGACAGAATTTACATTCATAGGAATACGTGCATTTAATTGAAGGTCTTGATATGCACCCAATAACTACTTCAGATAATGTGCCAATAATAACTAAAATAAAAACACAGGGTAATGAAATAAAAATGAGACACTGGTGCTTTCCCACCGCTGTTGAAAAGAGAGGAATTTAAGGAATGGGTAGTGGAGACTATTCAGGAGCTATTCCAGAGGATAGAAATTACTTCTGAAAATATAGCTAGGGAATGAGATAAAATTTGGTGTTTAAAAATAGGGTGGAAATAAATAGAAAGGGAGCTATGGTTAAGAAGTAACAAGAATTTAGAATTTAGAGAGACTAGCAAATGTTAAAGTATTGCAGAATAGGGGGAATTGGACAGAACAAGAAGAGGATCAACTGCAGAATGCCAAGCAGAAAATAGGGGATTACCTTGATAATATACATGAGTTTAGAAAGACTGCTGTTAAGCAACTGTTTTTTGATAACGACACTACAGCACAAAAACTTTTATCACAACTCAGGCAACAGAAAACAGAAAGGGTTGTCGCCAAGCTTAGGGAGCCTATAACAAGGAAGGTAAACACAAAATCCTGTAGGGGTATTAGAAATATTTCAGAAATGCTATGAATGTCTGTATAAAGCAGAGAAATATGGAAAAGATAAAAATAGAAATGTTTATGGAAGAATTAAATATGCCAAGCTTAGAGGTAGATGAGGCTCAATTAATAATGATTAGGATATCAGGAGATG
This sequence comes from Protopterus annectens, assembly GCF_019279795.1. Taxonomy (NCBI): domain Eukaryota; kingdom Metazoa; phylum Chordata; order Ceratodontiformes; family Protopteridae; genus Protopterus; species Protopterus annectens. Next base: position 1,221,028,189 of record NC_056726.1, read on the forward strand.
AGATAAAAATTGTGACTTATAACCAATCTGCAGGAAAGTCCCCCAGGAATAGATGGTGTTCCTGTGGAAGTTTGAAAGCTAGGAGGGAAAAACTGATAAAGATCCTGAAGTTTTTGTTTAACAGTATTTTAAGAGAAGAAGAAGTACCAACACCCTGGAAGAAAGTAATGGTAGATGTAATACTTAAAGAGGGTAAAGATCCATCAAATTTAGCTTCACACAGGCCCACTTCAATACTAAACCATGATTATAAGTGTTTACGTCTATAATGGCTAAAAGAATGGCAAAAGTAATACCAAAATTGATACATATGGATCAATGTGGTTTTGTGGAGGGGAAGCAAACATTTGACATTATTAACAGAGCATTGATGATCCAGAGGGAAGCAGAATGTAAGAAAATACCATTGTTGTTGGTGAGTTTTGATGCAGAGAAAGCATTTGACATAGTACACTGAGAGTTTATGAGCAGGGCAATGGAAGCATTTACATTTCCTGAAAAAATCATAAGGTTGATCAGGAGGATATATGAGGGATCAGAAACAAAAATTAAAGTGGGCAGGGTACTCTCTGATAATTTCTGCTTGAGCAGAGGAACCAGGCAGGGGTGCCTGTTTCCCATTTGTTATTTGCATTATATTTAGAACCACTGGCAAAGAAAATAAGGGACTCAGAAATTCAAGGATATAATTGGTATGGTAGTCAAGAAAAGATGATCGCAATTAGGGATATAGGCAGCAGGCAAGGGGGGGGGCTAGAATTTAATGGAGAAAACTGGCAAATGAACCAAGGTATTGGTAGCAAATAATGAGAGAGGGAAAGATGATACAATGCGAAGATGTCAAGAATTTATCTGGACTGCAGGTTAGAGATTGCCTTACCTAACAATGATTAATATCAGAGTATAGGCAAGGAGAAAGAAATAGCGGGTCCTAAACGAAAGACCAGCATTGGTAGAGTTTTTAGTAGAATCTAGAACAGAAGCTGCCATTAAAAAAGGAATAATTAGAAGTGGATATAAAATATTGCATAACAACTATAAGAATCAATCAGAGGAGGTTAGAAAGGATTGGGAAGAGAGACTGGATAAGCAATTCAGAAAGGAACAATGGGAGAAGAATATATATGTCTCCCACATACACAACAAAATCTAGATTATGATTTTTGCTTGGAAATGTTTATATAGATATTTTTATACCCCAAGTAGACTCCAGAGAATTTTTCCTCACGTAGACAGCAAATGTTGGAGGTGTGACTGGGAAGAAAGTGTAATTGGGAAAATATTTTCTGGGAATGTGGCGAGTTGGCGGACTTTAAAGATCTTCTGCAGGATGCATTGTCATTGATGATTGGTGGGCTGTTTTCTGTGATGAGGGAGATGATTTTTTTCTGCGCTGTGATACAATATCAGAACTGACTAGACATGGTAATGCCTTGCTGTGTCTAATTATGGTGACTGCCAAAAAAGCACTTACTAGAAAATGGATGCAAAATCTAAACCAACTATACTAGAACTAGTTGGAATTGAGATTTTTATAAAAAGGTAGAAGCAAACTAAATAGGAAAAAAATGGGAATTATGGGAACAATACATACAGGGGAGGAATGAGGTTTAAAAGAAGACGGGACTTAAATGACCTATGTAATGTTTGGCTGAAAATGACTGGGTACATTGTAAGTGATGTATATTGTTTGCAAGTGGGAGTACGTCAGTATGGTTTGTGATGTAAAATGCTTGCAACTAGGATTGTGTCGGTGTTGTTTGTTTTCATTTATATAAAGGTACGACTGTCTGTATCATAAGTGATGATTTAATAAAGATGTTTCTTATTGAAAAAAGGGCAGTAATTGAATAATTTATGTAATGTAGCTTAGGTTATATGATATACAGCAACATATGTGACGTATAATACTTGTAAACGTGAACTTGGTAATACAGTTTAATTACTTTAACATAAATGCAAATTTTCCTATGTCACAAATGATAAATCAATAAAGGTGTTTAAAAAAAAAAGAAAAGAAAAGAAAAGAAAAGGGATTAGTCTTAAGGGACTTCCAATTCATAACAATCTCAAGCTCTAAAACACAACAGAGATGACAGCTGAAAGGAAAAGCCTTCCCTAAGAAATAAAATTCAATATCCCTGAACCAGCGGTCTCAAATGTCAGATGATCATGTCTATCAGTCACAAATTTCAGAGCTTAACAATGGCAGAAGCTTTTCAAAGGAGAAGAGAAATTCAGTGTTCTTATAAGGAGATTCTTGACCATTCAGTGCTGGACCACAATGGAGGAAATAGCTGATACATTCATCTTGACCATGGCATATATGAGGCTCACTCAAAGTATCTGAGGCAGACCAGGATCACCTGAAAGCTAAACAATTCTGCCCAAACTGTTAAGTGTCTACTTGAAGGCACATGATGGCTGAGGGGGAAGACATCCCTTTAAGCTTCAGTTATCTCTAAAACACTGATCTGGAGATTGGTGGGATCAAGGGTCAACCATCAGGAGTCAGGCCCTGAAGGGTACAGAGCTGTTGCCCCAACTGCAGATCCTTATCTGGTAAAGGAATAGTATCCAGTACTACCAGGGACCCGAATGCCTGTGGCCACACACTCTCATCTATTAGAGAGAGTCAAGATTTAGTTTTGTTTCTTCCTTCAGCTTTGGGATGCAGTGTAAAATGAGAGGCACACAGAAGTGTTTCTTGCCACATGATGGAGACTGCTTCCAATGCCATCTATATTGTGCTCTGCTGTACCAAGAAGAAAAGAGGGAGGCCCACTGTCTTCTGACTGGTAAAACAGTCAGTCTCCAGAATGCTTCATTTCTTGAGTACACAGATTAGACATCCTCTGAGTCTATACCTCCAGATGAACACTGAAAGACTGGCTTACAAATTCAACAAGCTCATTCCATTTCTCTGCAGAGTGAATTAGTGACAAAGTGATATCCTTGTCTCTCTTCCACCACTAAATATGCATCTCTTCTCTGTCAAATGGCTAAAAATGGAATGGATGTCACCTTGGATGAAATTTCGTTTTGAATGCCTGCCTGCAAGGTCAGAAAGATTGCTCCAAAGAATGTGTGTGTTTATGTGTTGCTGCAGAGAAGCCACACCCCTGGAAATGACATGGAAGAAAAGGTGAACTCCCCACCACACCAGCAAAACATCTGCTATTAAAACTAGTAATCAGTTTGGATGCAGGAAATGAAGATCCACCATAGCAGTTGGAGATAACAGTCCATCATTCCAGGATCTGGTGATAGGGATCTAACACCAGCAATCATAGATCACTGATACCTCACACTCTACTAAAGCATTAGCATTCTCAGGCATGCAAATGGCAACAAGAGTGTTACAACTGCCATCAAGTGCAGAAGAGGCAGTTACGTCCAGATCTGAACAGTTTCACTTAGGACAGCAATGTCATGAGTTTGTGAGCCTTCTTCTAGGGCAGGAATAGCTGACACTGAAGAGAGTTAATCACCATGGGACAGGAAATAGAAAGTTCACCCTGGGGATCACTCCAGTGGCTCTACTTGATAGAGACACCGAGAAATAACAGTGGCATGATGACAGGGCACTTCTATGGGTTAGGCTTGTAAAGGCTCCAGGGCCTTGGCCTACTACACACCTATGAACCATACCTAAGAAAGCCATCTTCTGTGATGGAATCAGACAGTCTGTGGGCACCCTAGTAGCTGCAATTTTGACAGTATCCACTACAGCGATGTTTGAATGATTCCCTGGACTGAGACACTGTGATCCAGTTTCCCAAGCAGAGGAACACATGGAGCTTCTGCTACAAGGCTTTGGTCTCCACAGGCAACACCCTGGTACATATTATGAATATTTAAAAAAGTGAACTGGTTAACACTTTACACACAAGAAAGTGCTCACCCACCACAAAATGGTGGAAACTCCTTGTGTGGACCCCCACATTTATATGTCAGTTGACATTTTTCATGTCCAAGGACACCATGCAGACACCCTAGAGAGCAGCAGGGAAATAATCATTGCAGAGTAACCATCCAGAGCCAAACATACCTGTTGTCAGATTTCCCAGATTAGGATGAAAACTATTTGTCCACTACAGACCCACAAAAAGGCAGGAGTATAATCCCTGACTCTATTTTAAATGAAGGATACATTCTACAGCTTCATTCAACAGTACACTCTGGGTCTGTACCAAGGAAATCATGTGAGAAACTGATATCACAATCTTCTGGGTGAGAATTTGTGAGCTCCAACACATGGCCAAAGTGACCATGTAAAGAACCCACTAGTCCTTCCCAGACCACAGTTAGGGCTTCTACAGCTGAGCTGTTAGAGTTGTCATCTTGGGGATTTGGCCAGCAACAGAGCAGGTAGAACTACATACGACTTAGCCTTCTTTTAGCAGAGAGCAGCCATCTTACTTTGGGGCTGGCTAGGACAGATACAGGAAGAAGAAATCATAAGGGATTACAGAGATCTTCCATAGTGAAAAGGGCATATTTTCTGTTCAAAGGATAATCAACCAGATCTTGAGAGGTCTGGCTAAAGAGCTTTTCCCCTTCATAATATACATCCAGGATACTATTCCTTAGCTCCTCTGCACTTCAAATATACCATTCTACACACATATGCTTATGCCTAGAGCCCGAAACACAGCATCAGTACAGTCAAAATTGCAGTAGGCTGCATGGAACCTCACTTTTAAAATCACAGATGGAGTCTGGATAAGATTCTTCTTGAATCGACACTACAGGATGTTTTGCAAGACTTAGAACACCCAGTCTGTAACAGAGGGTTTATTCTTTTGTCTCATTTGTCCAGGAGCAGCATCAGGATTGCAAAAATGTGTCTCCTTTTGGTTATGTTGGACTAAGGAGATCACAAGGAAGTCAGCTTAAGGAATCTTAGAAAAGAACTCGTTCCATTCAGACAAGGCCTTATAAACAGGGTCCACCTAGCTCATGGGCATAAAAGCAAAGCTGAAGTGCCAACAGGCTGTCAAGACAGCTTCAGTGATAACTGTCTCAATGTTACAATGATGTGTTTTAAGGTGAAGAAACTGGAGACTGACGCCAGTCCATGTTGTACTTCACTGGTCTCAGTGTTTCCCCTAATGCAGGCCTAAATCAGTATTTGTATGAGCTAAATCTTGATTTGGTCTCAAACACTAAAAGTTAAAAATATAGTTTAGTACAAAAATCAGAACCTTCGTATTGCAGGAGGAATCACTGCCCTTGCCCATCTTACATACAGTGGCTTCCTGATCTTATTTCTAAACATGAGTTATGGAGAGTTCTCCACTGAAATGTTGAGACTTGCAATGCTGAGTCTCGAAATGATGAAAAAAATGATAGAAAATACAGGAAAAATACAGAACATTGTGTTTCTCTTTTAAAGCTGTTTTTTTTTTTTTTTTGCAGTGGGCAAACCCCCACACAACCCAATACTTTTTATATACCTCTCTCTGTGTGTGTGTGTGTGTGTACACACACACACACACACCAACTGCAAGACAGAAATACCTTGGAGAAAATGGAATATTTCCAAAAAAGGCAATCGTGGATTTAGTAAAGTTAAGTCGACATTTTTGGTCATGGTCATTCTGTATTCATTTTCTAAGACTCAGCATTGCGAGTTTTGACATTTCGGTGTTCTGAACTCAAAATAACTGTCCCTTATCCAGAAGTGTAAGTACTTTCTAGACTTTTTGGTAATCTTCATGTTCAGGTATGTGCAGCAGAGATGCAAAGAGCAATGTATTCACCTTTGGACAGATGAAGAAGAATGGATTGCAATTTGGCCATATAGAAGGGGTCTTCCATGAATTACTGATTTGGGCTACAAGTCAAGGACTGGCCTGCGGTCCTTTGTCTTTGGTATGAAAAAAGAACATTGAGTAAATGTAGCCATATCTGGTGCATGGCACTTACTGAATGGCTCTTTAAAAAAGCAGGTTTTCTGATGATAGAGTGGGATTCAGACATCCAGGAAAGGTACAGATTGTGACCTAGGTGATGGTCAAGAATGGGTAAGAATAGCCTCTGGATACCATGTCCATAAACCCTAGAAGAATGAACAGATGACCCCCAACTGTCTCCAGAGGACAGCAGTCAGGGAAGGCCTCAGAGAGTAGACTTCTGTCCTCCAGGAGGACCACTGTAGCCCTAGTTGTTTTGGCTGAAAACTATCTCCTTTGAAAGACAAGCTGTTCTTGAAGTTATTGCATCCTCTATGGTACTTACACGAACCTTATGAGTTGTATTGTTGGAAGTGCCTAAACCACTCCTGGGAGCATGTTGTGTGATTTAATGTAATTTCAGTGAATGCAAAAAAAGTGAGTGCATTTCACTGAAATTACATTTGCTGATGGTAGAATTTGTTTCTTCCTCCACTGTTGTGCGACCTCAAGTGTTTGTACATATAAAGTCCAGAGGATATAGAGGGTGTCCCCCTCATGGGGGGTGCAGGGTTGGGCTTGACCCTGCAAAAAAAAAAAAAAAAAAGTGCTCAAAGGTGGTTTTGACAATTTTTTTCTCTGTTCACTGAAATTACTTTTGATGAGTTGACATGAATCCACCATCACTGATGTGGTCTCTGCTGCATTCAAGGGTATGGACACTGAGAAGCCGGACATTTCACTCCAGGTTCCAAGAGTACATTTCCTTCATTCTCCTATTTTACTACTTCGGCTTTTATGGAAAGTCTGAAAAGCCTGGTTCTATCAAAAGAGGCTTTCATGAATTCAGCCTTCAAGTTCTCAGCAATTTTTGTTAACTATGGCTAAGTGTGATTATGAACAGTCAGACTTATGCCCAATATCTTAGCTGAGCCTTCCATAGCACTATAGGCAAAGCATATGCTCTGGTTAACCTTAGAACCTACGGTTGTCATCTGCTAATATAATTTAGTCATAAGTCTGGCAACTTTTACAGAATACATCTGGATTTGTTAGTCATCTCACCCTGTCAGTCAGTCTAAACCACTATGCTCATGTAAATATCTTATGCAATCATATGTTATTATCTGCTATGTTTTATAACTGTATGTCTAAACCACAATGCTCATGTAAATATCTTATGTATAGTATGTTAGCAATTGTTCTGGAGCTTTTCTCTCCAGGCCTCCACTGAAAACAGACAGCTCTGTCCAGTTGGACCTCCCCGGTAAACAAATGTAAAATAAAATAAAAATAAAACAAATAAATACAACATCCCTCTGGATAATTAACATGCAAGTCAAGTAGTCTAATACCATTAAGAAAAAAAATGGGGAACAAAAGCACACACTTCCCCAGTCTGTCCAGAGCTCTACATTCTTTTTTGGAAGGACGGATAGTGTCAAGCAGTTAAGAACAGCTGACAAAATTGTGAAGTCTGCAACTGGAATTTCTAACCAGCTTGGCCAGGTCTCCAGGAAACCAGAAAATCTTGTCTGGCATTTTTAGGATTAAATCCACCAAACTGGGGCTCTTCTATGCATTCTGAATCTAACATGTATTTCATCACTGTATGCATCATTCATTAAGAAGACAAAGTGTTGCAAAAATTGAAGTGAATACGAAATTTGGTTGCCTAGGGAATGATGCTTATTTAAAACTAGTCCTGCTATCTTTTAATTATTTACATGTCTGTGACAGCTGTTGCTATGTATGTACCAAGTACATGCATTAATAAAAGGGGAAATGGGTACATCATTAGCAAAAACAAAGAGATCATGCACCACTAATATTTATTGAACACAGCTACATGGCTTCAAGTATAGTTGTTTTTGAATATACGTTCTGTGATACTGTGTGCAGGCATTGAACAGCGTGTAACAAGCTCACAGAAATCACCAGTTTTTAATCATGCCTTAAAGTGGAAAAAAACACACACACACACACACACACACACACACACACACACACACACACACACACACACACACACACACACGCACAAATACATAGATAGATATATAGAGAGATATTTAGATATATATATTTTTATGACAAGAGCAAGTTCTGGTCATGGAAGGTAAAGTCTACATGGGCAGCAATATCTTCGCCAGTGTTGACAAGCACAATGTGCCATTGCACATGGTCTTCAACAAGCCGTAAGCCAAAACAAACTTTCTTTGTTGATGACCGCAGGACATGATGAATCTTCTCAGCCTGGAAGAGTTCTTTTATGCTGCTAATCTTTAGGTAAAATCTTTTCTAGGAATAGAAGGAGGTGCTTTGTTTTTTGCTACCTTTTCCACTGGATGTCCATGTGAGTCTTCTGTGCTAAGGGATGGACCTGTGCTCCATAACATTTAATCTCTTCACTGACAAGTATCTGAATTATCATGCCTTCTGAAATACAGAGACAGAAGAATGGTCAGTGGCAATGGACATGAACTTTTCCCTAGTCATAATGACCTCCAAAATTGCAATGCTAGAGGGCCTGGGTGAAGGTGATGGATGGTCCAGGGGCTGCAAAAGTACTTCACTAGTATCTGCACCTCCAACCCGGATCAGTAAGCAGCTGTATGATATATCAATCACTTCTTCAGGCATCTTAAACTTCTACTTCTTTTTAGGTCTAATCTACATAATCTACTTCTTATCCCCATGTTTCTTTTTAGGTCTAATCTACGTAATCCACTTCTTATCCCTATGTTTCTTTTTAGGTCTAATCTACGTAATCCACTTCTTATCCCCATGCTTCTTTTTAGGTCTAATCTACATAATCCACTTCTTATCTCCATGTTTCTTTTTAGGTCTAATCTACGTAATCCACTTCTTACCCCCAGGTTTCTTTTTAGGTCTAATCTACGTAATCCACTTCTTATCCCCAGGTTTCTTTTTAGGTCTAATCTACGTAATCCACTTCTTATCTCCATGTTTCTTTTTAGGTCTAAGCTACGTAATCCACTTCTTATCCCTTCTTCTCATTCATTGGAGGGTTTAGTGCCGAAGCTGAATAAGAGGCAGATGGCATACAGGAGCATGACAACAACAAAAACCTCTTAGTCTTCAGATAATGGATGAAGGTCCTATGGCATCCTGGGGTTCAGGTTGGCATAATGGTCATGATGTTTACCTTATAGACACAAGGTACAGGGTTTGATTCTCACCTCGTCTACTCAGAGGTGATCTCTGCTTAACATACAAGGCCATGTAAAACCCAGAGCTGTTGGACATGCTACACTTAAAGAAATCCCAATCCCTCAAAGCCACACACTCCAGGGATCTAAACCTTGTCATCACAATAAACAAAACATGCTGGAGGGATACGTTCCTGACCTAGAGACTCCCCAGACTCTGGAATAGACTGCCCATACATGTCAAGCAGAGTGCCTCCTTGGCCCTCTTCAGAAGGAACCTTGACGATTGGATGGGAGAAAGGAAATTCACCCTGGGGATCACGTCAGTCGACCCTGCTAGACAGGGGTCGAGGGAAGTAAATAGTGTGGAAAGAAATAGCCAGGGAATTGTTATGGCTAGGCTTGTATAGGCCCTAGGGCGATAGCCTAGTACCAACCTATGAACCTTTGAAAAGGAAATTGGATATGCTTAAAATGGCCCATGGGGGCAGCTAGCTGAGTACAAACCTATTAACATTTTAGAAATAAATCCCTGACAGACTTGCCAAAGTTTCACATCATGTTGTACCCCCAGACAATGACAGTCACAATAAGGGATTCATCTACCACAGAAACATTTTTACTTTATTAAATCAAATGTAGGAGGAAAAACACAAAACCTAAAAAAAAGTCTTCCCAAAAGGGTGCTTATTTTCCTGAGCTTTGGAGACTGTAAACGACAATGATGGCAAACTGTCTATGATGCTAAAGGATGCGTCAAGAAAGCTCTAAATATTGTGCATACATATGTATCTTTTATAACCGTAAGCTGGCACATACATAAGGCAGATGTGATCCTCATGGGGGAAGGATCCTGAATTTTAAAAGGCTGCCCAGATGGACAAGACATTTGCAAGGAAAGTCACAGGTGTTAAGAATCCTAAAACAGTGAACTAAGGACAATATCAATAATTAGATTTGAAAATAAAAAAATAAAAAAATGGGAAGGTCTATATCTGCATTACTTCTGGGACAAATTTTAATTGTATAGATTTTTTAGCATGAGTTGTGACTTGCTTGTTAATATTTTTGTAATCTTTTAGATTTGGCACCTTTCTTAAATGTTAAAGGTGGTGACTGATGGGGAAAAGACAGAAGAGTTTTGTCTGGAGGTTGTTTTAGGTTTGTAGTCTGAATTACATTTACAGATCTGAAGTTGTTGATATTTGCCTGATCATCATCTTTAAGCTGTCCCTGTAGGGGTCGTCACAGCGGATCATCTGTTTCCATTTCTTCACGTCCTCTGCATCATGCGCATGTCCTCTCTCACCACATCCATAAACCTTATCTTAGGCCTTCCTCTTTTCCTGTTACCTGGTAGCGTCATCCTTAGCATCTTTTTCCCAATATACTCAGCATCCCTCCTCAGCACATGTCCAAACCAACATAATCTTGACTCTCTGGCTTTGTCTCCAAACCTTCCAACCTGGGCTAAACCTCTAATATACTTATTCCTAATCCTGTCCACCCTCGTCACACCCAGTGCAAATCTTAACATCTTTAACTCTGCCACATCCAGCTCAAACTCCTGCCTTTTTGTCAATGCCACTGTCTACAACCCATATAACATAGCCGGTCTCACTACCCTCTTGTAGACCTTCCCTTTCCCTCTTACTGGTACCCGTCTGTCACAAATAACTCCCTGACACTCTTCTCCACCCACTCCATCCTGCCTGTACTCTCTTCTTTACCTCTCTTCCACACTCACCATTACTCTGAACTACTGATCCCTTTAAACTCATCCACCTTCACCACCTCTACTCCTTGCATCCTCACCATTCCTCTGTCCTCCCGTTCATTCACCCACATATATTCTGTCTTAGTCCTGCTGACCTTCATTCCTTGACATTTGCCTGATGAGTGTGCAAAAACCAGAACTGCACAAAATATTAAACTGTCTACAAAAATGGCAATAATTTCTTGTTTCTGGTAACAATGAGACTTTTCCCATGCAACCTAATATCTTACTGTCCTTAACTACTGTTAAGTCACATTGCTTGCTTACCTTCACATTACCTGAAATAGCTTTCATATGCTCCTTTCCTCTTTAGTTGTTGCAGATTCCCCTCTAAATGTGTGCTCCCTCTTCTGTTCTGAGCTGTTGCTTCCCAGGTGCATCACATCTCACTTCTGCATTGAACAAAAGCTGCAATTGTTTAAACTACTTTTCTAATGTTGCCAATTCTGTTCTCACCCTCTGTACTCCCTTTTCCATGCATCAGCCCTGGTGCATACATTTGTAGGAATAACAACAATGTATACTTTTCTATCCAGATCCTTCTATGTCATTTATATAGACATGGAAAAGGACCAGAACCATTAGTGACCTCTCAGCAATATACTACCAGTAATCATTCATTTTACTGAGTGGACTACATTTGACTGCCCTATACAGCCTATTATGGCATACTTTCAAACAATAGTTTATTCATTCCCCAAGTTTAGGATTCACTTTACATCTATATAATTTCTCACTAACTTTTTCTGTGGTACATTATGCAATGTCTTGCTAAAGTACAAAAATGCTATATTCAATTCATACCTCTCAACTGTCCAGATTTTCACAGAATGCCCAGATTTTTGCCTCATATTTCTGTCTTGTTTCTCATAAAATTGTGGTTTTCTGGCAAATCATCGAGGACTGAAGTCAGAAAATAATGGCAGACATGTGAGTTTCAGACTTCATGTCCTCCAGAAAAATTATGCTAATGCAAGACCTGTTAGTCTATCAACTTTTTAAGTTTAGCAAAAAAAAAAAAAAAAACAGTGAAATAAAATAAAACTTTTATTAAAACAAAAGGTTAGTGCTTTTGTGGGGCTGCCGCTTCAACAGACCTTTTGTTTTAAGTTTTATTTAATTTCACCGTTTCTTTTTTTGGTTTGTACCATGGTGGTTGACTCACACTTTGTTTGTTTTTTTACTATTTTATATTTGATTTGTGGGTCACCTTTGGCAGTTGGCTTGCTTTTGTTTTTACTCTGAACTTTATAAGTTTGTAAGAGCAATATTTAAAGTGTCCCTATTTATGGCCCTTTGTCCAGTGGTGGCTCGTGATATCGGACTGCATTCCTCCCAGCTGTGAACCACAATGGTAAACTCCTGAAATGCATGCAAGCGTGCTTACAAAGCTGAATCCGGACTGCTCTCTTACCAGTCCGGATTCAGGAAGAAAGCAGTGTGTGTGCGTGTGCGTGTGTGTGTGTGTGTGTGTGTGTGTGTGTGTGTGTGTGTGTGTGAAATGCCCCAGTTGATGTTGGTGGTGGTTAAAGAATACCTCAGGCTTGAACACTGTGCCTTGCATGCAGGTAGCAGCAGCCTGAATTCCCTACCCACCATTTGTGGAGGTTTTGCAGATTTTTGCCTCATATTTTTGTTCTGCTCTATGCCTCATAAAATATGTGGTTTCTGAATGTTTAATTCCTTAAATAGTTGAAGGTGCAGTGGTAGCATTGTAGCCTCACAGCTAGAGGTTCACTGGTTTGATTCTTGGCTGGGGTGCCTTCTGTGTGGCATCTGCATATCCTCCCTGTGTTTGTGTGGGTATGGTGTGGTGTCCTCCCATGTTACAAAGACATGTGTCTGCAATATTTCTCCCTCAGCCTCTGCTGAAAATTTGCTTTTGTTCCAAGTCAGACTTTCCTGGTTAACAAATGTTAAATAAATAAAATTGACAGGCATTTCAATTTCAGACTTCATATTCTTCAGAAAGTACATAGCAACACAAAACCTTTTTATTCTAGCAATTTTCGAAGTTTATAAGATGAATATTTGAAATTTGTCCCTAGTTTTGGGATTGTATTTCCCCATTATTGGCTTTGTCCAGGGTTTTTGTGCTAAGGTTGAGAGCTATGGTGAGAACTGAATTCACCGAATATGTTTGAGGGCTGTATTCCCCCATTACTGTCTTTGTCAAGATGTTCTGTGCTAAGAGGTTGACAGCTATGGTGAGAACTGAATTCACTAAATGGTAGCCATTTAGGTTTCAGTCTTACTCTCTTTCACGAAAGAGTTTATTTGGCATAGTGGTATGTTGCTGACTGTTTTGCACAGGGTCCTGGGTTCAAGTCTTGGCAGTGAAATGTATGGTGGTAACACAGCATTTTATTCTAGCAACTTTCCAAGATTATACAAGCAATGTTTAAAATATGTCCCTGGTTTTGGGGCTTTTGTCCACCCCCCCCATACATTTTGGCTTTTTCCAGATTTCTTGTGCTGCAAAGTTGAGAGATACAGCTGAGTGTCGAGTAGATTTTACAAGGAGCTGAGAGCTGCAGGGGAAGAGAAGTTTAGTGCTGCTTATGCTGAGTCTGCTTTCACTGTTAATAGCACAACAGGTAGTGTACTTGCTTTTGATGCAGAAGGCTGTGGGGGTTCTACTCCCACAGTATGAAGATGCATTGCTGATATTGTACTGTGTTGTAAATGGGGTAGATGCTGCCATCTTGAGAATGTCCTCTTTGGAAAAGATACCTAGTAACTATGAACCCGTCTGTTATCAGTTTGCCATCCATTCCCTATTGCAATATTACTAGCTTATCATTTTTTAATGTAATATAGGCAATCTATTCCTCAAGGGCAACATGCACTTTATTTGTAGATGAAACAATGAAATATAAACTTGTTTGCTAGCAGCAACCTCTTCATTAGTTACAGATCTTTTTAATGTGGAATTATTTAGATGACTTTTATTTCTGCAGGGATTGTGCATATTTACTGATACTGGCAGACTGTAGAAGTTTGCGTAGACTTTTATGATGGAAATGTTCTCAGTTGGGCAGTTTTGTCATTACTGGTGCATGCATTTTATTAAATTTTTTTATTGGAAAAATTTTAACAATAAATTTAAAACACCCTCCAACAACTGCACTGCATTATACAAGGAATATAACTTACTACAATCAGGAAGGTACATCACAGAACACATGTATGTATGTGTGTAAGGGGCCAATCATTTGAAAATAGCCCGAAGTTAATCTTTATCTGCCACTGGTCAAATGTATTTTCTTTGAATGTGGGTTTCAATGCTGTTTCAATGAATGTGAGTTTCAAGAGCAGAGAAGTTTTAATGCTAAGTCTGTTTTCATTGTGAGACTGCATTGCTTTATTTAGCAGATGTCTTAGTGTTTGTGCTGTAAAATGCAAAATAAAACTTTCAAATGAAGTCCAAATCACCATAGAAGTAAGCTGTATGCACATTAGTGTTCATGGTAAATGGGGCGAAATAGCCAAGTAATGGGACACTGGAATGGTTGCAGGGGGGGAGCTCCATTCGACCATGATTTTGTGAGGGGGAAGGGCGGCAAACTCAAAGACAGCCTCAGCTGAATTATACCTCTCAACTAATTAGATTTTCACAGAATTAATAGAGTTTTATTTCTTATTTTTGTTTGTTCCAAATAACATTTGTGGTTTTCTGGCAAATCATTTAGGAATTAAGTCACTATATAATGACAGGCATTGAGTTTCAGACTTCATAACCTTCAGAAAAATGCATGTTAAAGCAAGACCTGTTATTCTATCAACTGTCTCAGCTTATACAAGAGCAATTTTTAGTAGTACTGTTTGTATGTTCCCCCAATATATTTGGCGTTGTCCAGACGTCCTGCATTAACAGGTTGAGAGGTACGTGCAAATAAATTGCTTTATAGAATTAGGCATATACAAACCTCTCAATTGTCCCTGATTTTGGCTCAAAATGTTGCTCTTCCCCTAATAATCCCTCTGCAAAATGGCAATTTTGGAAGAAAACGTGGAGGGTTTACAATTAATAAACAACTGTAATAATCACAGTTATAGATTACTTTTATTTCAGAAATGCATGTAGGTTCTTTTATTTTGTCAGCTGCTCAAGTTAGCAGTACTAATATTAAAAAAGTGTCCCTTCATTGACAGGTTCCCAGCTGTACTGTGTGGCTATTTTGTATCAAGTTTGGTCCATTTTTCATAAAATTGTGGTTTTCTGGCAAAAAAGTGGAAAATCATTAAAGACTGAAGTTAGAATATAATGACAGACATTTGAGTTTCAGATTTCATACCCTTCGGCAAATTCATACTAATGCAAGACCTACTATTCTATTATCTTTCTAAGTTTATAAGAGCAATATTTAAAAAATTCCTTATTTTTGGGCCTTTGTCCCACTTCTATGCATGGCTTTGCCCAGATTTTTTGCTCTGAGGTTGAGAGGTATGACAAATGTGTCAGGGCCATCACAGTCAGCCAGAGACATTTCAAATTGTGACATACTTGTTGCAAACCCACTCCCCCATGTAATGACTCTGGATGTGTCCAAGCAAGGCAAGGAGCAGTTATGCAGTGTAAGTGTGCAGAGTATCCCCCATCCAAGGTAGACACAAGTACTATAGTGGCTTTTCATCTGTCCTTGATTTTGCAGAATGTTCTGGTTTTTGTCATATTTTTATACTGTTGACTTATGTTTATTATTATTCAGAAAGTGCCTGCTGCTCTGCTTTCATGACCATCAGGTAAGCTTGCCTGAGATTTTAAAATGCAAGTAAGGTTTAATAAGCATCCTGTTAAAGAACTGCCAACACTGAAAGCCTTTCTGTTGTTGCCATGCAGAGAATACTTACATAACTAGATAAATTACAGTTGTGTACACTTGCCATAAATGTAGATGTTGGAGTGTATTCACTGTTGCAGTCATTACATTTGGGTAATCTGCTGGCAGGTTGCCCTCAGTTGGCCTGATTAACAATGTCTTGGGTCCTGCGTCGGTTGCTGTCCCTTCTTTTATGACGTCAGGTCGTCAGGGGTATAAAACATGCAGCCGACGCCATTCCATCAGTTTTTCTTGCCCCAGATGTCAGGTGCCCCCCAAATGGGGAGCAAAATATATAAGTAATTAAAAACACAAAAATATACCTCCAAACAAAAGCAAATACACCAAAAAGGCTTTTAAGCAAAATTTAAGAAAGTTTTAAGAAAGTAGAGGTATAGTAAGAGAAAAACAGGGGGCTGGAGGGAGGGTAACTAGGACTGCAACAGTGAATACACTCGAACATCTACATTTATGGTAAGTGTACACAACTGTACTATGTTCTTCGTGTTTCGCTGTTGCAGTCATTACATTTGGGTAGATTTCCAAAGCTATGGTTGGGAAGATGGATTTATACAGCATTAGGACCAGCTATAAGGCCCTGCAAAACAGCAGTGCAAAGCCAGCTCTGGATTTAGAGAAAATTGGTAAGTGATAATGCTTGGTGAAAGTATGAACTGAACTCCAGCTAGCAGCTTCTAGAATATCCCTGGTAGGAACACCTCTGAGAAAGGCTGTAGACATAGATGCAGCTCTGGTGGAAATGAGATCTGATCCCCTGAGGGATAGGTTTTCCATGATGCTTATAGCAGAAATGAATACAATGGCTTATCTAGTTAGAAATAGTTTGTTTTGAAATGGCCTTCCCCTCTGCCCCTGCAGCAAATGCTACCAGCAGTTGTTCAGATTTTCTTCAAGATTTAGTCCTGTCCAAGTAGAATCTAAGTTGTCTGTGTACATCCAATGAATGCAGAATCTGCTCCCCCTTGTTCTGTGGATTGGGAAATAAAGTTGGCAAATGAGTGGACTGATTAAGAGCCAAACTGGATACCACCTTGGGCATGAAGGATGGATTAGTCCTGAGTGACACCCTGTCTGCATAAAAGATGATGAAAGGCTCCACTGCCATAAGGGCCTGTAATACAGATATCCTTCTAGCTGAGGTGATTGCTAAAAGGAAGGCTGTTTTCCAGGAAAGAAATTTTAAGTCTGCAGTAGCAGCTGGCTCGGAAGAAAGTAGAGTGAGTTTTTCCAGTACAAAGTTAAGGTCCCAGGCAGGGGTTGGAGCTCTCCTGGGTGGTCTCAAGTTTTTGGCCCCTCTGAGATACTGCTTTAGCAGAGGATGAGAGAAGAGGGGTGGTTCTGTATTGTAATGAGCTGAAATGGCTGAGGCATGGATTTTATGGAGGAAAAAGACAGGCTCTTGTGAAGCATCTCTGTTACGTATTGCAAAATCTGAGGTAAATCGGGTGCTGCTGTGCTCATCTTTTGAGACTGATTCCAGGCACATAATCTTTTCCATTTGTCAGCATAAGATTTTCTAGTACTTGTCTTCTCGCCTCCAAAATCACATCCATCACAGGTTTGCTGAGGGATGCTAAGGGGGAATTTAAATGATTGGCCAAGCTGCAAGATTCAAAGCTTGGAGCTGAGGGTACAGAATTTGGTTCTCCTGCTGAGACAGTAAGGAAGGTGTCTGAGGCAGGTGCCATGGAGAAATTTGTGACATACTGCGCAGGAGTGGGTACCAGTGTTGGCGAGGCCAGTCTGGAGCAATCAAAATCATTTTTGGCTTGTCCTGTTTGAATTTTAGTAGAACTTTGGAAAGCAGAGGCAGAGGGGGAAAGGCATAGACTGATAGGTTTTTCCAGCTGAAAGACAGAGCATCCACTTTCCAGGCTTTTTTGTGAGGAGTTCTTGTGCAAAATTTGTCCAACTGATAGTTCTGGGGGTGAGGCAAAAAGATCTATGTCTGGGCTCCCAATTTGTGTGTCAACATGGTGAAAATCCATGGTTTCAGTTTCCATTTGTGTGGGTCCGTGAGATTTCTGCTTAGATCGTCTGCCAGAATATTCAGCTTTCCTGGAAGGAATTGAGCTTGTAGTAGTACTTGGTAGCTCAAGGCCGTGTTCCATAATGCCATGACTAGTCTGCAGAGGGGGTAGGAATGTGTACCCCCCTGTTTGTTTATGTACCACATAACCGTGGTGTTGTCCGTCTTTACCATTAGTTTTCCTGGATGAAGGTAGTCCTTGAAGGCTGTCAGTGCATTCTGTACAGCTAGCATTTCGTTTTGATTGATATAAAGGTGCATTTGATTTGGGTTCCATTTGCCCTGAATGCACTTCCCTGCCAGATGAGCCCCCCATGCATAGTCTGATGCATCTGTAGTTAGGGTTTGGGCGGCAGGGGGTAGTGTGAATGGCAGTCCCTTGTTTTGGTTGCAGGCCTCTGCCCACCATAGGAACTCTAGGCGCAGGCAAGGTATGATAGGAATCATTGTTTCCAGGCTGTAACAATGTTTACTCCATAAACCTTTTAAGTATCACTGAAGTTTCCTCTTATGCAGTCTTGCATATGGAATTAGAAGAATGCAGGAGGCCATGAACCCCAAGGCCTGTAGTATTTGTCTTGCAGATAGCAGGGTTTTTGTGGCCACCTGTTTGAAGTAAGTCACCAAATGAATTTGCTTTTCTGGCATAAGGAAAGCTATCTGAGCAGTTGTATTCAAGCTTGCACCCAGGAATGTAATTTTTTGAGAGGGTACCATTTGTGATTTCTTTTTGTTTATGGTGTACCCTAGACAAGTTAGAACTCTTTTTACAAACGCCAGATGTTTTAGAAGAATGGCCTGGTTTTCTGCCTGAATTAGACAATCGTCCAGGTATGGATATATTTGAATATTTCTTTGCCTGCAAAATGCAATTACTGGAGCCAGGCACTTTGTGAATACCCAGGGTGCAGTAGAAAAGCCAAAGGGCAGTGCAGAGAATTGATAATGCTAGTAGCCTGCTTTGAAGCGTAGGTATCGTCTGTAAGATTCCCTGATTGGGATATGCAGGTAAGCCTCTTTTAAATATAGAGTTGCCAACCAGGCATCCTTGCCTAGCATAGGAAGTAACTGGTGAAGAGTCAACATCTTGAATTTCGGAATGTCCAGAAAGGTGTTTAGAGTAGACAGTTCCAGAATTGGACGCCATGATTTGTCTTTTCTGGGTACCAGGAAAAGTCTGGAATAGAAACCTTGTCTGTTTTCCTCTTCTGGTACTAGATGAATAGCTCCCATGAGGGAAAGTACTTGTTTCTGAGCCTCTGCCCATTGATTTGGGGGCAGGTCTGGCCACCCGTTTGGAGTTGGCAATGTGTGGAAATGATATCTGTATCCCTGGGACACTATATTTAAAACCCATTTGTCCTGGGCTATAAGTTGCCAGTTTTTTGCAGGAAGAGACAGTTTCCCCCCCAAAGGGGTGGCTGAGAGGTAAGTGCTTGGTAATTTTAAATGAAAGTCATTGAGACTGTTTACCATAGGGTGGTGCCTTGTTGTTTCCAGATTTGGAAGTGGAAGCATCCCATTGCTTAGTTCTGAAAGTCCCTTGGGACTGAAACCTGTTGCTTTTGAAGTGTCTGGGTTTGGCTTGAGTGGCTTTGGAAGGAGCTGGAAAGGACCAGTTCTTAGTAGGCCAGTGCCTACTAAATCTTGGAGGTTGTACTTATAAGAAATCTTTCACAGTTAGCATAGATTTAGCTTTATCTTCCATCTTTTTTAGAACTTTTTCAGCCTTATTGCCAAATAGACGGTCCTGCTGCAAAGGAGCATTCAACAGTTTTGCTTTAACATAATCAGGCAGAGATTGTTCCTTAAGCCAAGTATGCCTTCTAAGCACAGACCCAGTAACAGCAGCCCTGCAAGAGGCCTCTAAAGAATCAAAACCACATTGAAAAGTATGTTTTCCAACTTGTTCAGCTGAATGCAATAAATCCTGTAAATCCTTATTTTTCATACAGTCAGAAATCAACATCATTTTCTGTTTAAGCAGTCCCATTATATGCTGTTGATATTTTAGCATATGGAATTGACAGTTTAAAGCCTTGATTGCCAAGGTTGCAGAAGTGTAAACCTTTTTACCCCATCTATCCAGCACCATGGAGTCTCTATCAGAAGGGGTAGGATTTTTAGCAGTAGAAGCTTTAATGCCCTTGGGCCCCTGAGAAATAGTTTCGGGGTCTGCAACAGGATTTTTGAAAATGAATTTGTGGGACTCAGGAACCCTGTAGTATCTGTCTGGTTTACTAGGGGTTGGAGGCAGGGAATCAGGGGCCATACTGGATTCCGAAAACACATCATCAACAATGTCTAGCACAGGAGGTATAGCCAAAAGCCTATACTGAGGTAGAAGAAGGAAATCCCGAAGCCTCTTTTTGGTTTCTGAAAAATCCTGACTTTCCCAGTGGAAATGCTCCCTTAAGATATGTAAAGTTTCCCCAAAAGAAAAATCCTCGGGGAGAAGCAGAGGGAATGGAATCCTCTGCATCAGAGTCCTCATAAGTAGGTGTGGACAAATCCAGGTCATTAGAAGAGTCAGAAGAAACAGAGTCCTGTTCAGAGGATTCATAGTCAAGTTCAGCCCTTGGCCTCTTAGAAGGGGGGGGGGTGACTACCCCTGATTAGAGTAATTACATCTTCAGCCATTTTGATCATTTGTTTCTTAGGCATAGGGCCTGCACATGTGGCCTGGATGTTGGTTTTTTAGGCATAAATCGAGATTTAGGCCTTAGTATTGAAGGTGGAGTCAGTTTAATATGCAAGTCTGTAGGCCTGAATACACCCTCAGATGCTGGTGCCTGCACAGTGGCTCCGGACCCATCCAAGGTAGAGACATCCGCGGGTTCCATAGGTGAAGCATCTCGTGGCATACTGGACTCCGAATGGGTCTCAGTAGAGGCCTGCTAATCAGAAGTAGTGGGTGTCAGGGGCCTGCAAAACACCTCACTGAGTACCGGCGAACTGGCGACTGGCTTAGGAGAAGCGATGGCAGCAGTTTTGGACCTCAATGGCGTGTCTGTCTTTTTCTTTGCATTTTTTCGGTATTCCAGTAATCGGATGGCTAACCAACGTAATTTTTGGATAACTAAACCAAGAACCAAAATATTTAGAAGCAAAAATGTACCGGCGACGGATAGTGCGCTGATTAAATAAAGCACAAAACCGACAACAAGGTATGTCGTGGTCAGGGCCTAGGCAAGGAATACAGTACAAAGGAAAATCCTTATGAGGTATTTGCTTCCCACAAGTAATACAATTATTAACTTTTACTGACATAGGTAAGGAGTAAGAAAAAGTTTCCCCAACACGGTACTTAGCTTTTAGTTGAAGACTTTGGTTCTGAAACTCAAAAACGAAAATTTCAGGAATCGGCCGAATGGCACTTGCGAACTGCTTCTGCTTCGGGTACCGCGCGGCAAGAAAGACTGATGTAATGGCGTCAGCTGCATGTTTTATACCCCTGACAACCTGACGTCATGTAAGAAGGGACAGCAACTGACGCAGGACCCAAGACTTTGTTAATCAGGTTGCCTGAGGGCAACCTGCCAGCAGACTACCCAAATGTAATGACTGCAACAGTGAAACACGAAGAACATCATATAAGCCTTGGATATTAAAATGCATATGACAGTATTTGTAATAAAGGACAGGATTACATTATTTTAAGAAGCTCATTACATTTGTTGGAGACTTGCAGTCATCTTTGCAGGGTTTACCCGTAAACTAAACAGAATGCCAATCTATCGTGTGTGGCCCATAACCTGTGCAGTAATCCTTTAAGCAATGTATCTTGAGCTTGTTTGCTTTTCATTTTTTACTTTGATCATGTTTTCCCCATGAAACAAGTAGATAGTTGTTGTCAGGCAGCAGGTCTTTTTTGGATAAGAAACATTTTTACAAGTGGGGGTATCACAGAGATTGCTACTTTCAGCATGTTACTTGGTACTTTAATAAAGCTGAATATAAATTATAATTAGAATTGCAGTGCAAGGAAATGTGGTTTGAGTTGAGTGCTGCTTGTTTTTCTTATACTTTATTTTCACTAGCATTCCAGTAATGTATTTAAAAAGTAATTTATTTTTTCATGCCTCACAACCTTTTTGTTTCCATCTACATATTAAGTAAGCTGTCATGTAGCCAATGCATTGAAATGTTTTTTTTTTCTTTTACACTTAATTTTGTCTTGATTGGACTCTCATAATGATGATTTGGCACCCAGGGCAGCGTATTTAATTAAAGTTCCAATTTTTGTGGTTTTGAGCATAGCTTCTACCCTTTCTAGTTGACCGCACCCCTTCCCATTGACCCCACCCATTCAGCTGTCTCCCGCAGCCCCCCCTTTGATTTGAAGTCACCAACCACTGCTACCTTTGTCCCCTCATAATTTGTGGCTTTGTTCAGATTTCTTACTCTAAGAGGTTGAGAGGTATGATTTTCATAGCCTCTTGTAGTCAACTGCCTTGACTACCTAGCTGTGTCATTTATGCAGAAAAGAGACAAAATGCAGAATGCGCACATGCACACACGCACACACATGCAAACAAACACACACACACACACACACACACACACACACACACACACACACACACACACACACACACACACACACTTAACCATGCAGAATTTCCAGACTTTTGCCTCATATTCTTTTTCTGTTCCTCATATAATTTGTTTTGTTTTTTTTTTCTGGCAAGACACTAAGGATTAAAGTCACTAAAATAGTAGGCAATTGATTTTCAGATTTTATATCATCAAAAAATATATGCTAATGCAAAAGCTGTTACTCTAGCAAAATTTCTAGGTTTATAAGCGCAATACTTAAAATCTGTCCCTGATTTTGAGATTTTTTTCCCCTCATCATTTTTAGTTTTGTCCAGAATTCTTGCATTAAGAGGTTGAGAGGTATGAACACAAGTGGGGTGGTTACTTAAACATTAGTGTTATTAAAAATAACAACAAAAGAAGGTTCACTTAACAGGACAATGAAGTCTTTCACTGTAAAAATATATCTGCATTCAGGGAAGAAAGCTGCTCTAGATGCTTCACATTTTAAATTACAAAAGTTCTAGAATTCATAATAGAAATGGTACTCTAGGAAGATAAAATTAAAACAAAAAACATTGCTTATATTACCCCCCCCCCCAAAAAAAAAGGCAGTTAAGCTGGAGCTGTGGTACAACTGGATAGAACCATTACTACATATACTATCAGTGACCCCAGTGGAAATAGAAGACCTGAGGGGAAGCTTGCAGGTGGAGCAGGGCTATGCTTATTCGTGTACGTTATTAAAGGGTTATATTACTCATGCAATCGAGTGTTATTCCCACACTACCACCCCTACTGCAATCCCACCCTTTGAGAACTATCAAGGCACATGCAAAAGAAATAATGATCACAGGTAAATAAAAATGAAAACCCCATGATGGATGTCTGAATGATGGCCGTCCTGTGATCACACTCTCGCCGTACATCAGGAAATGAACGAGCAGTCTGCTGCAGTGATGGATCTGAAAGTCGAAAAGCACGGGGAGCTGAAAAGTACAGCAAAAACTTTGAATACCAAAAAACTCCCGACTTAATATTCTGATATAAACATGTAACATACGCTAGTATGCAACTGCACTTCATTCTTGAAAAATAAACATCCTGATGCATAACTGATGCTCATATATTTCTTGTTTATGTTACCCAGCTCTTCCATCCTTACAGAAATCACAACAAAGAGCAAGTTATGCTGAAAAATACAAAGGACAAAAATAAAACAAATGCCACATTGTTAACATCAAACAAACAAATCAAGATGGATCATTACTAATAAACTTCTGTGTCAGTCAACATTTTGTTAGTTATCCCAGGAAGAGACCCACAACTTATGAATGACTTAAACACAAACTTAATTCATACACAGATATACAAAAAGTAATGGGGACGTTGTTAATTATTTGCTATGTAGTAAGTGAAATTCTCTCACAAACACTGTGTATACATACACTTGGCTTGAATTGTCATTCAGTACAGTTAAACAGACAGATTGCTAGAGCATGCAAACGTTAATCTGTATTTTGTACCAAACTCCCAACAAAATACAAATAAAACCAAGCAAATAAACTACACAAAATGCTTGAATAGTACAGGCTGAATAGAAAGGGAAACTGTTTCATGTAACAGAGAAATAAAGTGCTTCATTCACCAGACAAATGAGCTGGTAGCAGGTTTGTGACTTCTTTATTCCATCTTCATAATGTCATCTGACATCCACTCCCAGTGAAAAAGTTTAGCACCTCGACAGTGGCAGCTTAAAATCATTTAACAAGCCTGCCCAAATCACTCTATTTTCTTTCTTTTTTTGGCCTCCTTCAAATGATGAAGTGTTGTGGTGCATTTTCATTTCAATTGTTTTCTGCATTTTATTTCAGCCCCCCCCCCCCAATTAGTATTACTTTACCAAGAGGTTTATACAATACATAGGTTCTATTCAATACTTACAACTGCTGTACATCGTTGCTCTCAACCTCTTAGTGTCAAAATCAGGGACAAAACTAAAAATAATGGGGAGGATAAATAACAAAAAATAATGACAAAGTTTAAATGTTGCTTTTATAAATGTGGTTGCTAGGATATCAGATTTTGCATTAACATACACAGGTTCATAGGTAGGTACTAGGCTATCGGCCCTGGGGCCTATACAAGCCCAGCCAAAAAGGTACCCTGGCTTTTGCCACCCAAGAAAATTATTTTCTTGTGCCACTGTCGAGCAGAGCCACAGAGGTGATCCCCAGGGTGAACTTCCTATTCCCCATCCAATCATGGATTTTTGTTCATTTTGTGAAAGCTATTAAGCCTGAAAATCAAATATTTGTCATTTTGTGACTGCAATCCTCAATGACTTGCCAGAAAACCACAAATCATACAAGGAACAGATAATATGAGAAAATCTGGACATTCTACAAAATTCTGGATAGTTTACAGGTATGCTGCTCCTTAACACTGAAGCCGCTTTCTGGCAGCATTCAGCAAAACTGGACTTAGTAATATTTCTGTTAGTTTAGCATACCCTTTTAGTAAGATTTGCAAACTCAAGTCACTGAATTTCAGAAAGTGATAATGTTAGACATTGACTAATCTGCCCGCCCACCACTAAAAGTAAAGTACAGTTTTGTACCTACCATAAATGTAGATGTTCGAAGATCCACATTGCTGCAGTCCTTACACTTGGGTAGTCCGCTGTCCACGGTCGGCCCGAATATCAAAGTATAAGGCTGACGTCGGTCAGGGCGCATTTAACTGACGTCAGGACGTCAGGGTACAAATGCGCATGACCGACGTCATATCCTCAGTCTTTTCTTGCCCCAGATGTCAGAAGA
Organism: Protopterus annectens; assembly: GCF_019279795.1. Classification (NCBI taxonomy): domain Eukaryota; kingdom Metazoa; phylum Chordata; order Ceratodontiformes; family Protopteridae; genus Protopterus; species Protopterus annectens. The sequence goes on from NC_056726.1 coordinate 1,221,053,270, forward strand.
CCTTAAAAATAAAGGTCAAAACCAAAAGACAGCAAACAAATAACCAACCACCCTTGCACTAACTATATGTACAATATATATACAATATACACAATATGTACAACCCAACCCACACAACCACCTCCAACTACAGAGGGAAGGAGGGAGGGTAATTGGACTGCAGCAATGTGGATCTTCGAACATCTACATTTATGGTAGGTACAAAACTGTACTATGTTCTTCATCTCACTTTGCTGCAGTCCTTACACTTGGGTAGAATCCCAAAGCAGAGGTAAGGGAGGATGGCTAACTATAAGGAAGCAGGAGCTGCCAAAATGCCCTGCAAAACCAGCCCTGGACTTAGAGTAAAGTGGCAGGTGATAATGCCTAGAGAAAGTATGCACAGAACTCCAAGTAGCTGCCTCCAAAATATCCTTGGTTGCCACTCCCTCAAAAAGCTGTTGAAGTGGCAGTAGCCCTAGTGGAATGAGGCCTAATCCCAGCTGGAACCTCCTTGCCATGATGGGAATAACAGAAAGCAATGCAAAACCCAATCCACTTAGAAATAGTTTGTTTTGACACAGGCTTGCCCTGAGAACTCAAAGCAAAAGAAACAAACAACTGCTGAGACTGCCTGAACCCTTTAGTTCTGTCCAAATAATAACGCAACTGCCTGTGTACATCCAAAGTGTGCAAAATCTTTTCCCCTTATTTTGGGGATTTGCATAAAAAGTAGGCAAATGAATAGTCTGGTTTAAAGCCACACTAGAAACCACCTTAGGCATAAAGGAAGGATTAGTACGTAATGATACCCTATCCTTATTGAAAATCAAGAAAGGCTCAACTGCCATAAGGGCCTGTAATTCAGAAACCCTTCTTGCAGAGGTAATGGCCAACAAAAAAGCAGTCTTCCATGATAAATATTTCAACTCAGCAGTAGCTGCAGGCTCAAAAGGTTGTAGAGTGAGTTTCTCCAACACAAAATTGAGATCCCAAGCAGGAGTAGGAGCTCTTCGTGGGGTCTTATATTCTTTGCCCTCTAAGAAATTGCTTGAACAAAGGATGAGAAAACAATGGCGGGTCGCAATCATAGTGAGCTGAAATTGCTGCAGCATGAACTTTAATAGAAGAGAAAGACAAACCTTTGTCTAGTAACTCAGTAAGATATTGAAGAGCCACACACAAATTAGGCTCAGAAACATCAAAATATTTTGCTGCACTCCAAAATAAAAATCTCTTCCATTTATCAGCGTACACTTTCCTTGTACTAGGCCTTCTAGCTTCCAAAATAACATTCAAAACTTGCTGAGGAAGTGGAGGCCCATTATGGTTCAAAACAGAATATGCCAGGCTGTTAGGTGCAGAGAGTGAAGCTTGACATTGAGCAAATGGCTGTCCTCCTGTGACAACAGGTGTGGAATCAAGGCAAAGGCCATGGAGGCTTCCGTACTAGACTTCTTAGTAATGGGTACCAGTGCTGTCGAGGCCAATCTGGAGCTATTAAAATCATCCTTGGCTTGTCCTGTCTGACCTTCAGAAGTACCTTTGGGAGGAGAGGCAGAGGCGGAAAGGCATACACATGAAGATTGCTCCAATTGAAAGAAAGAGCATCCACTCTCCAAGCTGTGGGATGAAACCTTTTGTGCAAAACTTTGGCAGCTGATGGTTTAGTGGAGAAGCGAACAGATCTATGTCTGGAGTTCCCCATGACACTGTCAATTTCTGAAATACATGAGGATCCAATTTCCACTCGTGGGGATCCATAATTGCCTGCTCAACACATCTGCTAAGGAGTTCTGTGCTCCTGGCAGAAACCTTGCCTGAAGATTGAGCTGTAAACTGAGAGCAGTCTCCCACAAAATCATTGCTTGCCTGCATAGAGGATAAGAATGCGTTCCCCCTTGCTTGTTGATGTACCACATGACAGTTGTGTTGTCTGTTAGAATCAACACCTGTCCTGGAAGAAGGAATTCCTTGAAAGCTATTAATGCAAACTGGACTGCTAACATCTCCTTCATGTTGATATGTAGATGTTGTAGTCTGACAGGCCACTTGTTTTGTATCCACTTTCCATTTAGATGAGCTCCCCAAGCTTTATCTGAGGCATCTGTCGTTAAAATCTGACTTGCCTCTGGCTGGGTCACAGAGAGTCCCTTGTTTAGGTGACATTCCTGAGCCCACCACAAAAATTCCTTCTGAATGCAAGGTATTATTTGAATGACAGTGTCCAGATCCTGGCAGTGCTGTGTCCATGCATTTTTGAGATACCATTGTAGCTTCCTCATATGCAGTTTGGCATTGGGAAGCACCAGAATACAAGATGCCATGAACCCTAAGGCTTGAAGGACTGTCCTTGCAGTCAGCCCGGACTGATGAGATAGTTGATGGAAGTAAAGGGATAGACTCTTTTGTTTGTTCGGGGTTAAAAAGGTCATCTGGGCTGCTGTATTCAGTCTCACACCCAGAAAGCACATGTCTTGAGAGGGTACTAGACTGGACTTTATTTCGTTCACAGAATACCCTAGGCATCTTAGCACTGCTATCACATATTCCAAATGATGAAGAAGCTCTTCCCTTCCTTGAGCCAGAATTAGGCAGTCGTCCAAATAAGGATAGATCTGTATTCCTTTTAGTCTGAAGAAAGCTATTACTGGAGCCAGAACTTTCGTGAACACTCTGGGCGCAGTAGATAAGCCAAAGGGCAATGCAGAGAACTGATAGTGAGAAGTTCCAGCTCGAAAACGCAGATATTTTCTGCAACTGAGTCTGATAGGAACATGAAGGTAAGCCTCCTTGAGATCCAAAGTTACCATCCAATGATCTTTGCCCAGCAGAGGTAAAAGCTGCTGCAACGTCAACATTTTGAACTTGGGAATGTCCAGATAAGTGTTGAGGATAGATAAATCCAAAATTGGTCTCCACGTGTTCCCCTTCTTTGGTACTAGGAACAGGCGAGAATAAAATCCTAGGCCCACTTCTGGCAGAGGGACCGGCTGTATGGCCCCTAGTTGGAGCAACAGAGAAACCTGTTTGTGAGCCTCTATTCTTTGTTGAGGAGGAACGTCTGGCATGCCTTTGAAAGGAGGCAAGGTATGGAAATAAAACCTGTAGCCGTGGTGTATGATATCCAATACCCATCTGTCCTGGGTAATTAAACTCCAATTTTCTCTGAAAAGTGCCAACCTTCCTCCCAAAGGTGCTGCCAGACGAGCAGGCTCTGGCAGCTGAAAAGGTAGGTCATTGGGTCTGCTTACGAAAGGACTGACCCCTGCCCTCACCCGAAGCCTGTGCAGGAGAACTCCCTGTTCTAGGCCTGAAAGAGCCCTGAGCTCTGCCCTTACCACGTCTAGATCTGCCCCTAGACTGGGGATCATAAGAAGGATACGTCCACCCCTTAGTAGGCCAATTTCTACTAAATTTTGGAGGCTGGACCTGCAAAAAATCTTTAACAGTCTGCATAGACTTAGCCTTGTCTTCCATTTTCTTTAAGACTGTCTCAACAGGAGGACCAAACAACACGTCAGATTGTAAAGGAGCATCTAAAATCCTTGTTTTAACATGTTCAGACAAATTCTGATCCCTCAGCCAGGCGTGCCTGCGAAGAACAGTCCCAGTGGCAGCCACCCTAGACGAGGCCTGTAAAGCATCAAAACCACATTGCAAAGAATGCTTACCCACCTGTTCAGAAACATGTACTAAATCTTGCAACTCTTTACAATCAATACCTACTGCCAGAGCATCAACCTTAGACTTCAATTGTGAAAGGAGATAGTTTTGGTATTTCAACATGTGAAACTGGCAATTCAGAGCCCTCATAGCAAGAGTGGAAGAAGTATAAACTTTCTTTCCCCATCTATCCAAGGCCCTAGCCTCCTTGTCTGTAGGAACCGGATTCTTAACAACAAAGCTTTAACACCCTTAGGCCCCTGGCTAACAGTTTCTGGGTCTGCCCTAGGACTCTTAAAAAGATACTTATGAACTTCAGGCACCCTGTAATACCTATCCGGCTTAACAGGAGCAGGAGGCAAAGAATCAGGATTAAGAGAAGCCTCTGTAAAAACATCTTCCACTACATCCAAAACAGGAGGTATAGCCAAAGGCCTATGCTGGGGTAAAAACAGAAATTCCCTAAGCCGTTTCCTGGAATCAGAGAAGTCCTGACCTTCCCACTTAAAATGCTCCCTCATGGAATGAAGAGTTTCTGCAAACGAAAAATCCTCAGGAGGAGTAGCAGAAGGAGTAGAATCATCCACATCAGAATCAGAATAAGGAGAGTACTCCTGCAAGTCTTCAGCCGAAGACTCTGAAACATCTGAAGCTTGCTCAAAACCCCCCAGCTCAGGCTCCACCCTAGGTCTCTTAGCAGGAGGGGGCATAGAACCCCTAATCAAAGTAATCAAATCTTCTGCCATTTTAAGCATATGCTTCTTGGGCATAGTACCTGAAGAGCTAGGGGTAACACCAACTGAAGCTAAACCTGGCCTGCCCCTGGGAGAAGCCTTAGAAACAGAAGGAGAGGGCCTAGCCACCTTAGGAAGGGAGGGGAGTATAGTAACCTGAGAAGCCCCCTCAGCCTGACTTGCCTCCTGAGAGGCCACATCTTGCAATAATAAGGTCTCACTCTGGGAACACAAAGAAATCTCCGGTGGAGCCACCGGCTCCACCGACACCTCTAAAGAACCGGCGTCCGGTACAGACGTTTCTTCTAGCCTAGGCTTAACTGCCTTGTCCGTGCGCTTCTTCGAGGAAGCGGGCGTCGGAGCATCCGACGGCATGTTATAATTGCACCGCTTCCCAAAGACTAACCTTGCACAATCCAACCTTCTCTTTATAGTGGGTTTATTAAATCTAGCACAAGAGCGACAGCCAACAACGTCGTGCTCAGGCCCTAAGCAAGGAATACACAAAGTATGATAATCTCTATGCGGTATCTGTTTCCCACAAGAAACGCAATTATTAACTTTTTCTGACATCCGGTAAATGACTGAGGCAAGAAAAAACTAAAATATTCCCCAACGGGGTAGTTAGCCAACTTTGAACTCGGTCTGAAACTTCTAAATCGAAAAATCTCAGAACGCCAACCGGCACTTGCAATGCTGCTTCTGCATCGGACCATGCGGCAAAAAAGACTGAGGATATGACGTCGGTCATGCGCATTTGTACCCTGACGTCCTGACATCAGTTAAATGCGCCCTGACCGACGTCAGCCTTATACTTTGATATTCGGGCCGACCGTGGACAGCGGACTACCCAAGTGTAAGGACTGCAGCAATGTGAGATGAAGAACATCTTTAAACTTTTTTTTTGTTTAGCAAAATAAAATAATTAAAAAACACAAAACATACCTTCTGTCATCACTGCTGGAACACCTATGGCGTATCAAATTGCCTTTCTGACAGTAGGCTTTCCCACAGATGTTGCATTTAAAGGGTCTGCAATCAGTGTGAATTAGGTAGTGCATTCTGAGTGCAGCAGTTGAAGGGAAGCGTTTTGCGCAGACAGGGCACCTTTTCACTCCCAAAGGGATGATCTTTTTAACTTCAGTCTGGTCTTCCAGGTGGATTGTAGGATGTTCAGATGTATCAGACAGTGGTGCAGGGTCTTTATCAAGAAGTCCTTTCCTGCTTTCCTCTGACTGTCCCTCCAAAGATGCCATTTCTTCCATACTGATAGACTCCAGTCCTGGAGGGCAACCCACTGAGCTTTTATCTGTGGTTTCTAACAGCTGCTCTGGCTGGTTATAAGACAAACTCTTCTCAACAACTTGCTCTTCCATTAGTGTGTCTGCTTTCTCATTCACTTTATCCATGGACTGCTGAAGGCTTTCTGTTACATGCATTTCTTGATGAATATGCAGTTCATTACTGAATCTAAAGCTCTTCAAACACACAAGACACTGGTAAGGTTTATCTCCCAAGTGAACACGCCGATGTTCCAGTAAGGTGGCATTCCTACGGAATCGTTTATGGCAAACAGAGCACTTGTATGGTCTCTGACCAACATGAATAAAGTTATGTTCTCTAAGAGCAGTTACATCTTGAAATCTTCTACCACAGATTGAGCAAACAAAAGGTTTCTGTCCTGAATGTATTCTTGCATGCCTACAAAGACTCCGAGTGTAAAGAAAGAATTTGTCACAGACACAGCATTGATATTCTTTCCTTCCAGAGGGGCCAATGTTCGTATATTCAGATCGGTGTTGTTTAACCTCATCAATGGTCCCAAATGTCTTTTTACAATAATTGCAAGTGGGAGGTCTCTGGTCTGTGCTGTGTTCCGTTTCAAAAAGCATCTTACTCCCCGCTTCCTCATCTGGGTCCATAGACATATCACCTTCTGTCTGCACCTTCTGCCAGAAAGGTTTGTTGAACATCACACTCCTACTGGCCCATGCTCTAGTATGAATTTTATGATGCCGCCTCAGAGTGGAAAGGACAGAGAAGCATTTGCCACACATTTCGCATCTATAAGGTCGTTCTCCTGAATGAATCCTCATGTGACGCCGTAGACAGTTAGCATCAGACAAGCATCTGCCACATACCTCACACTCATGACGCTTTTCCAGTGGGGACAGAGAGTGGATTCCAGTTTTTGCCAAGTCTTCATCATCTTCTCTCAAGTCTTCTTCTGTCAGTTCAATAATTGCGTAGGCTCCTCCATCTTCCAGAGTTGTCTGAGGACTTATAATCTGGGAACTATCACTGCAGTGGGTCACTGTATTATTCAAATGTAACGCCAGCTCTTCTTCATAGCAGGCTTCAGTCCTAACTATTCGGGCATCCTCCAAGTATGAAGTGTCAACTCCAATTACAGCATCCACAATCGGAACCACCTTCTCAGACACTTCTGCTTGGCTCTCAGTATTTGACTGTTCATGGGGCTCATTTTTCAAACTGTTCAGCTCATCATTCATAGATCTGCAACAAAAAACACTCATTATAAAAACCTTCAATATACGTGTATACATGCAGCAGCCTGTCACATCCATACAGTTCGGAGATTATGGTACTTATTTGTACATTACTGTAACACAGCTGTCTACTTGTACATTACTGTAACACACCTGTCTACTGCTGTTTATCCCCGTCTGTTGTCTCTGGCTGAAATTCAATGTAAAAGAGAAATATGCATGTGAGCACCCACATTTCTGTACATTGCCTTATTTTTCCACATTTTCCTTTATATTGTACTTCATACAGTCTTTAATCTGTGGTGCAAAACATCCCTTATCCATCCTGAGAAAAAAGGCATACACACTCACAATTATGTTATGAAGTACATACTTATAAAATATACATTTATGTATTTTTTGTACTTGTTAACCAGATAGACTCCTCAAAGGACTATTTTCAGCTATGACACATGGTACAGCTAGAAGGAAAATAGTACAAAATAACAAGTTAACAGAAAAACAGCGATCTCATTTTATCTTCAAAGTATTAAACAGAAAATGTAAAGAATATCAAGTTAAGGATATGCCACATGCACGCTAAAACTGAAAAGAACATGTGACATGAAATAGTGACTAATCACTGAGAGCTACACACATTACCGGCAGTGGCAATACAGGAACACTTCTTTGATCTGTACTACTACGGTGACATTGTAACAGTCTGTAGAAATATATGTACAGAACAAGGTGATCCAACCACTCGAAGCCAGTACTATCACGAAAACCACTTTATTGAGTGTATCATCAAGGTTGAGCGCTTTCATCTGCTAACATGCAGATTTCTTCAGAACAATTACCAAAGCATAAAATCAAGCTTAAATACTTATTTTAGGCGCCAAACTCTAATTGATAGAATAAATCTTAAAACGGCCATGTCTGTTAAAATACTTTAGCACAAGATTGTTAATACACTGAAAAATGTTTTAAACATAAAACAAACTTGCTTAACTTCTACATAAATATTCTAAAAAAGTGTGCATCATATAAAAAGTATTTAAAAACTGTACTTATGCTACATAATCATACAAAAAATACTAAAAATACATAATATATTGCATATTAATAGTGAATGAATTAATATACTGTTGATTCACAATAGGTAGGTACAGAATGTATTTGTCCTGTTGATTACTAATGTTTAAAGCATTGTAGATCTTTATAAAACTAGGGCATACTGATGTAGTGTAACTACTAATCTATCTTATGAACTGATCCAAATGAATTTAAGATCTATATCCACCGTCTATTAACACAAACCACATGGGGCATGGATTTTAACATGTATACATACTGAAATAAAATACGGATCCTACAATCTCAGTTCAAAGCTAACAAGGGTTTTATACTAATGAAGTCATTAATCCCTGGCCTTGTAGTGGCATCGGTACAAATTTGCCATCTACTTTCTTTCCACGCCAGGTAAGTCTTCCAATTCCCCCCCTTGTCCTTGGTGTTTACCTGATCTATAATAGAAAACCTGAAAGAGTGGTCTGTACCTTGATCAAGAATATGTCGGTATAAAGCGTTCTTCGTGTCTTGTTTGCTTATCTTATACATATGTTCGTAAATCCGTGTCTTGATCTTTCTTTCAGTTTTGCCTATATAATAGGCCGGACACTTTGTACATTTGGCAATGTATACTAAACGCTGTGAATTACAATTACCTTGAATACTGGTTATCTTAGTATGCATAATATTCTCTAGCCTGATGGTAGGTGAGGTGTTGATAAACTTGCATTGATTACAACGTCCACATTTGCTGGTTCCTTTATTGGTTCCTTTATTGTTTCCAACTCTTTCACTCTTTGTACCACATTCTAGTAACTTTTTAATATTATTTCCAGTTTTATACACTGTACATATCTCTGTTCCAACTATGTTCCCCAGGTTGCCCGCAGAGATTATAATACTCCAATACTTCTTCAGAATGTCCGTAATTAAATTGACAAAGGGATTAAATCTAATCACACATACCATCTTGTTTAGATTTGAACTAGATTTGTTCTGTATAGGTTTGGGGCAGCCCAAGAGTGGTTTATATTTTGATCCCCATTGTGCTTTAACGTAAGTAGTAACATTGTCTAATAACTTTTTGGGATATCCTCTATCACTAAAAAATTGAGAGATGAAAGCAAGTTCACTGTTCATGTCTTCAACAGTAGATGACATTCTTGCTGCTCTGATGCATTGGCCCTTCACAATATTTTTGAAAATGTGTCGTGGGTGACAACTGGTGAAATGAATATAATCATTTGAGAAGGTAGGCTTCCTGTATAATCTAGATATGAATCCAGTCCCAGTATTACCTATCCAGGTGTCCAAATATGATATACCCTTGTTGTCATGGTGGTACGTGAATCTCAGAAAATCAGTGGTGTTGTTAAGATGTTCTACAAAAGTGGGTATCAAGTCTGTTGGTCCTGTCCAAATAATAAACACATCATCCAAGAATCTGGTGTATAACTTGATGTGTCTGTAAAATTCACTCGTAAATAAATGGACATTTTCCCACTCCAACATTACCAAATTGGCAAAAATAGGGGCACATGAAGCTCCCATTGCCACACCTCGAGATTGTCTGAACAGTTCACCCTGATGTTCAATATAGTTATGTTCCAGCACCAAGCTCATCATGTCCGTAATTAAATTCACTCTATCCCCACTACATCCTAAATACTTGCATAGACTACTATGAAAATAGTCTAGACCTGTATTCACCGGTATACTGGAGAAAAGATCTTGCACGTCGATGGTTAAGAACGTCAGGTTTTCATCCCACATGTCCCTAGTGACTTTACTCAAGAAGTCCCATGAGTCCTTAACCAGATGATCAACCTTGCTGTAAATCGGTTTGGTCCATTGGTCAATAATAGTACCTATCTTAAATGTCTTAGACTTAGATCCTGATATGATAGGTCTAAGTGGTGGCTTGGTTAGGTTTTTGTGTATCTTAGGGATTCCGACAATACGTGCCAAAATCGGGTATTCTGTTTTGACAAATTCATATATTTCACTGGTTATTCGATTATCAATAAGATACTCTTCCAAGGTGTTATCAATACGTCTATATCCAGTTGTAATCTGGTTTAAAGTTACCTTCTCATAATGACCTGAATCGTACAAAATGCTGTATATTTCTTTCTGATACTGGGTGTTGTTGAATATCATTACCCCTCCACCCTTGTCTGGTTTCATGATTCTAATCTGTTTGTTCCTAATAATATCATTCAAACATTTCCTTTCATCTGTGTTGAGGTTGTCCAAGCAACCATTCTCAGCATTATTGTAATACCTGCTTTCTTGATGTAATTTGTAGATTTCATGACAAACCATATTCTCATATATGGTTACCTGTGGGTTCGCCATAGGGATATATGTGCTTTTTTTCTTTAAGGCATGGAGTTGGGTCTGCTCTAATGTATTAGTAGTGTTATCTTTAAATTGTAAAGCCAAATTTAACCTTCTACAAAAGAATTTTATTTCCATTATAACATCAAATAAGTTGGATTTTACCGTAGGTATGAACTTCATACCTTTACTGAACAGTGTGATAAAATCTTTAGTAACTGGGATATCTGTGTAATTGTATACTTTGAACCCATGATGGCTAATGATACACGGACCTTCATTTGGGTCAGCCCTAACCAAAACGCCGTCTATTGGCTTGTTTGGGGATGATCCCATCTTAACTGTATCCATGTCTGGCAAGGTACCAATAGCTGTACTGGTACTGCCCTCCATTATAGTGTTAACATGAATATCTAATATCTCCTTTGTTGTTTCCTTTGTGCTGGAAAAAACCTCCCCCCTTGAAAATTCTCTTCCTCATATCTCCGTGCATTTCTTTTGTTACTTCTAGAATGGACCACTTCAAATTGACCATCATCTTCACCTTTATTGTACTTGGGCCAGACATATGCTCTGTCATGTTTGTATAGGTCCATGTCCCTTTCTAATTTGTGCATCTTCCTTTCATAAGCTTTTTTTACTTTTACTGTAGCCTGGCTAAACTGACTGGAATAACAGTCATACCATCTATCAAACAATGCATCCTTAATAATGCTTTCATTTAGGTTAAACACTTCATCTAATAATGCCTTAGCCTTAATTTCATTGTGTTTAATAAGATGTTGCATATACGTGTACCCAAAATCATTAAACATAAGATTGAAATCAGCAATAATAGTACTATCTATCTTTAACCCTAGTGGAAGTTTAAAGAACCTAAGTCCTTTAGGCACTATTTTCAATGATAGACATTTTTCGAAATATGCAATATCCATCTTAACACATTTGAGTTGTATCAGTTTCCTACCTAATAAATGAATACGAGATTTTATATCATCCTTTGTATTGTTATTATTATACATATTAAAATGAGCTCTGTCATATTTAACATTAGAGTCATACTTATTCATAAAGTCATATTGGTCTAAAACAAAATCATTAAACATGTTGAACACTCCTGTGTCCATAGTACTTCCAGTATAAGTTTTTTTAGGACTAGATAGTAAATCCTTATTTACAGTACCTTTATTGTTGTGAGATGTTTTATTCACAACATTAGAATAAGTCCTGAAATACTCGTTCCGCTTCTTGGGACGTGCACCCAATTTGTCATTGTCAATTTGCAAATTCACCATGCTTAAATCGAAGGTGAAATCTTCCTCAAGTGATATGTTAGCTGGGTTAGCTACCATATCAATGTGTAGGTGACTGTCTCCCACTCTAGCGTCTCCCTGGCCGTTAGGGATGTCGCTAGTGTAACTGTAATCAGCTGCTTCGTCTACAATAACAAAGTTTGCTCTAACTGTGTTATCGGCGCCATCCACATTCCGCTCTAGGGCATTCTCGGTAAAATCGTTTTTGTTCATGTGAGTGGTACTGCCGCTCTGGATACAAGCACATTCAGTTGAAACATGCTTAATAGTACGAACGGAATCTCCGTTCTCCATAACGGCTGCTGTGAGCCTGTTTACCATTTCCATTAGCTTACTGACGTCACTTTTCAGTGACGTTACTTCCTCGCTGAGTGCCTTATACTCCTCCGGCTTCCATAAAGTGCTGGGGGATCCCTCATCTGCCATAGCACGACCGGTAACTGCAATAAAGTGAAATAATCCAACTGTAGAAATATATGTACAGAACAAGGTGATCCAACCACTCGAAGCCAGTACTATCACGAAAACCACTTTATTGAGTGTATCATCAAGGTTGAGCGCTTTCATCTGATAACATGCAGATTTCTTCAGAACAATTACCAAAGCATAAAATCAAGCTTAAATACTTATTTTAGGCGCCAAACTCTAATTGATAGAATAAATCTTAAAACGGCCATGTCTGTTAAAATACTTTAGCACAAGATTGTTAATACACTGAAAAATGTTTTAAACATAAAACAAACTTGCTTAACTTCTACATAAATATTCTAAAAAAGTGTGCATCATATAAAAAGTACATTGTAACAGTCTATAAGAGGCCTGTTGTACAATGCAATAGAAGTGCAAGAGATCCTGCAGACGTTACTGTGCTGCACCAGCTGGGCAAGCAACGACACTAGGCAAATACAGTGTCTCGATAAAAATGAGCAGATGACCGCATTAATTACGACTGAACTCATCAAAATCCATTCAGCTGAGCAAACCAGACTGAAGAGGCTTCTGGTAAAGTGTTCTAATCTCAAGTAAGGCAGTCTTGGAAGGTAGTTATACCAGAAGAATGCAGTGTTTCTTTCAGACTTGAGAAAAAAGGCTATGTCAGGTTAGTCTACAGTTAGTCGAACCACATCTGGACCATGGGAGTACATCTTCAGACTTAAAATACGGGAGAGGAAAAATGTATGTGCCAGTAGTTAAACAATGAACCCTGTAGAAGTGATTTAATTATCTTGGTTCACAGCAGATGACTTTATTTATTTAACATTTGTTGACTGGTTTAGTCCAACTGAGCTTTTGCCCTTTTTCAGCTGATGCCTGGGGAGAAAAGTTCCACAATTATACACACACAAATTTAAGATGTAAGATATAAAATATAAACGAGTACAAAAACTAGACTACTACCTTCATAATTCATAGTTTAAAATGTACAGTCTTTTAAGTCACAAGTTAACTGAATAAGATACTACAAGAATAAGTTTGATTCAGGCAATTAAAAGCAGTTCGTTTCCACGATAGTTTCATTATACACAACTCAAAAATGTAGCTAGGTGAATTCATTTATACAGGTAGAGGAGGTGCATAATGATAGGGTTTAATCAAAGTGGCATTATTAATGCCTTTTCTATATGGTAACAGGAGTATCAGAAGATTGAGCTCTGGTAGTCAAGAGAAAAACTAGAAAGGAGGGAAGCAGATTTACTAGCAGGGCAAGAGTTAGGAAGTAAGGATGAAAGGGGGGAGAGGGAGGATAGGAACATTTGAAGAGTGAAATGAGTTAAAAGAGAGGTTGCGTAGTAGGGTCAGAAGAGGTGGTAAGGGTTGATAAAAAGGGTGAGGCTAGTAGGTTCATGGAGGGTGTTTACTGTGTCAAGTAAGGCCAGGTACTAGTTAGAAAGTTTTTGAGATCAGTTTTGAATTGTTGTAGGTGGTTAATATTTCTGAAAACAGGGAGTGTTTGTTCCAAGACGGGGAGGGGGAGTAGCTGTACACATTTAGTCCCATTGTGCTTTTTGGTTTATAGATTTGCATAAGACTTTGGTCTCTGCTTTTGAGAGTCCTGGAAGGAGTGTAGAGGGAGCCAAGTGAGGAGATATTTACAAAGACGGAGGGCTTATACAGGATGGAATGTATGATCTCCAGCTGAGAGAGACATAGATGATTGGGAAATTCTGGCCAGTTTAAAGGTGATAAGAGAAAGACAGTGGTGAGATTTATTGGAATGGTTAGCAGCAAATCTGGCAACTTTATTAGAGGTGGTTTGTAATTTTGTTAATAGAGAGGTCTGTAAGTTGGTGAGGATTTGTGAGCTGTAGAAAAGACTGCGGATAAGGTAGGCATGAGAGAGAGAGAGATTCTATCTGTGTTAGATAGGAATTGTTTTGTTTCTGTAAAACAGGCCAAGTTTTTTGTGAGTTATCTTGATGTAATTTAGTGCATGAAGGTCAAATTTGAGCTGGTCATCAATGATGGCCCCCAGGAGCTTGGAATGTGATTCAGCTGGGATTGTTAAGGGATGAGCTAGAGAATGAAGGTTTAAGGTGGTTGACTGATTTTGGTAGAAAAAGTAAGAGACTTGGTCTTTTTTGGATTTAAGATTAACTGATTATTGGAAAGCCAGTTTCAATAGATTTGAAGGATTTTTGGGTAAGGGTGTGCATATCCATAAGGTTATCAGTGATGGTGATGACTTTGAAGTCATCCTCATATTGTATGAGTGATGAATGCGGATAAAATGTGTATAAAAATTGGTAAAGATGCTGAACAGTAGTGGACTGAGTATTGATCCTTGAGGGACTCCCACCTTAATAGGGAGAGAAGGGGACAGGGTGGAAAGACATTTAACAGATTGTTGCCTGTCAGTGAGTTAACTGGAAAACCAGGAAATAGTTGAGCTAAACAAATTCAGGACAGAGAGTTTTTCCAGCAGCAGAGGCTGGGAGACTGTATCAAACACTTTGGAGAGGTCAAGGAATAGACAGGAGACCAGTCTGTTGCTGTCTCTGGCTAGTGGGATAGTACAGGTGAAAGACATGAGGGCTGTTGAGGTACTATGGTTGGGGCGAAAGCCATGTTGCATTGAGGTTAGTAAATTTTCTTGTTTATGTACACATTTCTCAAATATTTTGGAGAAAGGGGATAGGACTGCTATTGGCCTGAAGTTAGCAAGCTCAGTGGAGTTACCTCCTTTGTGGATGGGTAAAGTATAGAACTGTTTCCAAACAGAGGGTACTTTGAATTCAGTTATAGAGTGGTTGATAAGAAGAGAAATGGGGAAGGCTAGTGAGTTAGCAGCTGACTTAAGGAAGAGAGGAGGGAGTTTGTCTGCAGAAGAGGAGCAATGTTTCAGTTTGAGAAGTAGGTATTTTATATAGCTTATAGACACAGGTTTAAGTGAAAAAGTGTTTTTGGATTTAAAGGAGGTTGGGATGTCCTGGGAGTTGACAGAGTCAGAGCTAGAGTTTGTTGTTTGTGTTAGTTTGCTGATGGAGTCAATGAAGTAGGTGCTGAATATGGATGTTGTTTCCTGGGGAGTCCTGTTAGGGCAGGGATTCAGAGATGAGAGGCTCCCTGGGTGCAGTGTTTGTTTAATGGAGTTCCTGAATTTTTTTTGGGTTGGTCATGTGTGATGTTTGTGGTTGGTTATAAACGTTGTCTTTATCTTTAAATAGAATATGTAAGACCAAGGCACACCAAAAACAGCCAATAAGTTCCAAAAGTGCCCAGGGACACCTAAAACAGCCAGTAAGTTCCAAAACTGTCCAGGGACACGTAAACACCACAAGGATAGCAATATATACGTATGAAATCTTATGTTAAGGTTTCCCTTTAAATATGGTTTGCCTTGCTTAATTGATTTCAATTTAGTTAATTTATAAGTGTATATAAAGCTGCTTTTTGATGTTAGTCCACATCTGATGAAGATGGTACAAACGAAAACGTAATGTACATAGTGAAGCATTAATGTGGTGTGTATTATTACTTGTCTGAATAAACGTCCTTTTATTGTTATCCTCATGGTGTTTTCTTTTTATCTTTGTTGACGAGTTTTTTGGTAAGGTTGCGAAGTTCTTTACAAGTTTGAAAGTGGGGTGGAGATTTAGTTTTGGACCAGGTTTTCCATGCCACATCTCTTTTATCAGAGAGCGTGTAGTTTGAGTTAACCAGGGGGAACTAAGTGATTTAACACTTACAGTTTGTAAGGGGCGAGGGAGCGTAGAATGATTAGGAATATGGAATACTGCTTCATCTAGAGGTAGATGAGTTACAAAAGACCAGTTTACTGCAGAGAGAAGATTATTGCAGGTGTCAGGATGGAAGTTGGAGAGTTTGTGGCATTCTATGTATTTATGTGTTCAGGTGTGGTGAGGGGAGAATCTAAGCACTTTAACTGGTGAGTGGTCACTTAGTGAATCAGATAGAGATTCAGGGTAGTGATATTTTTGTGGATTAAAAACTAGTATCCAATCAATTAGAGAACTGCAGTTGGTAGATTTATTAGTATGGGTAGGAATGGAGACTAATTATAAGAAGCCATGCAAGTTAATACATGAGCTAGAACTGTCAGAGGTCAAAGATGGCCAGTTTCTGTTGACGTCGCCAAGGAGAATGGTTTAATTTTGTGTAAGCCAGGACAGGATATGTTCTAGTAAAGTAATACTGCCACCAGCGGGTATGTATACTGCAGCTACAATTAGTTTATTGTAGGCATTCATTTTGCAGTTGGCAGTATGAAGTTCTGAATGAGAAAAGTAAGGGGAAGGGTTTGCAAAGGGGGTATGAGTGAGCTGGTTGGAATAAACTACAGCAACTCCACCAACTTTTTTATTTGGTCTGTCTAAATGTAGTATGTTATAACTTGGGGGGAGGAATTCTTTGTCAGAGATGTGAGGTTTAAGCTATGTTTCAGTCAGTGTTATTATATCAGGGGACTGTTGTGCGATACAAGCATGAAATTCACTTATAAAAAACAGTAAAACCAAAAACAGACAGGGAAATCCACTTCTTTACTACGATTATCTTAAAAACTAAGCACTTTCACCATTTTTTTATGGCTTCTTCAGAGTTACTTGTTGGGTTTAAATGTTGATGAAATTCACTTACTTTGTTGAGTATGCTTCAGATATTCATGGAGTATAGTGATAAGGGTTTATTCAGGAGCTTAGCATGAGGAGTGGCAGCATTAGTGGTAAAGATATTAGTGAAGGGGATGGAGTTTGGACCTGGACTGGGGTGAATATCTCCAGGTAGGAGCAGGATATAGGACTTACGAGTTGATTATGGTAGTGAGGTGTGACAGAAGTGACATTCTGTTTTGATTTTAGGAAAGGTTGTGGTATAGGGGGGATTTTGATTTTAGGAAGGGAAGAGTGTGTAGTTGGAAAGATAGAGGGAGCAATTTTAAATGAGTATAGCAACTGAGAGAATGAAATATTGTAACTAGAGGTAGGAGAAGGATGTTGTGGTTGTAGATATGTGTTATATGAGGAAAGGTAGTATAGGAGAAGATGAATAAGTGTAGTGAGGAAAGGTAATATCATGATGTAAAAGTGTAGGATGATGAGTAGGAGTAGGTACAAAGTAAGAAGACAGGAGGTATTGGATTATAGAAGAGGATGAGAATAGTGTTGGGTATGAGGCTAGAGAAGAAGAAGTAGAGGTTGGTAGTGAGTTCTTGTGAGAGTGAATTATGGAATGGTGCTTAGACATATTACAGATAGTGTAAACTAACTAGTTATTTTATGTTGGAGGTGAAGTTTTATTTTTTTAATGGAAATGTGCCAGCTACCTTGGAGGAGGAGTTCTGTTAGGTTGGGGTGTGTACAACGTGTGGGAGGGTAGAGAAGCTTCAAGTTTCAGTGTAGGTTTGTATTAGAATTTAAGTGTTAAATAAGGGAGTTTGGTAGTAAGTAATTGGTGTACAGTGAGAGGAAGGGGAGGTGAGAGGAAGGGGAGGTGAGAATCGTTGGCTAGCTATAAAAGTAATGTACTCCAGGGTGGGTGGGAATGAGGGTAGAGCAGGAGATCGGAGTGAGCCTGGGTGCATTGTGGGCAAACAAAGCAGGTTGGACCAACTCTGAGAGAGGCGCCATCAGGAACAATCAGTAAGTTTGAAATTAGCTGTAGTTTAGCAGTAATTCAAACAAGTACTTTACACAAAAGTTTTATGTAATCCTTTACGAGTAGAAAGATGAGTCCTTAGAATTGTTGACAACTAAGGGAGAGGAGGAGAAAGAGTAGAGGTGGCTAAGTAGAATTTGCACAGGGTAGAGAGGAAAATGGGCTATGAGGCCAATGGGATGGGGGAGAAGTGTTAGGACAGTGATAAAGGCTTGTAGAAAGAGGAAAGTTATGGAGTAAAGAAGGTTAGCTAATTTGTGGGTAAGGGGAAAACAAGCAGACAATAAATGGTCTAGATAAGGGAATGAGGTAGCAGAAATACATCTACCAGATTTAGTTCAGCTGGGTAGACAGGTGATAGGCTCAAATAAAAAAGTAAGAAATAACCACTGGCTATGCGCCAATAGAGGGGTGATGTAGCATTGTAGAGGGCTGGGGGTAGAAAGGCAGACTGGCAAAGTGCAGCAGATGATCAACAGCTGGAACATTACAATAAATATAGGTAAGATGAACACATACAATGCTTAGAAGGTATGGGGAAATGGCAGCAGAGCTCAGACTTCTCAACGAAAAAAGACTAGCAGGAATGCAGTTCACACAGTACAGCTAGCTGGGGTGATTAAAGGTTTGTGTTGCAGAGTCTATGAAAAGTAAAGAAAAACGGGTGAAGGGTTAGATTAAGCTTATCCAAATACAACGGGGGTAAGGCTTCGTACATGGTTCTGAGTAAGAATATGAGTGAGTTGTCATTTTTTTTAATTCATAACATGATCGATCTAGTATGAGCATGACAAAAATAAAACATTCAAATTCAGGTTGTTACGTCTTTAAAACTAAGCATAGCACAAGGATATAATCAACAACAAAGCAAGACAAACAAGGGCACCTGTAAGATAAACATAAAAAAGTTTAAAGATTTAATCATTTGAGATTCCAGAACATCAATATTGTTGATAAATAACATGTGAAAAAGCTTCCCAAAGTAGAACAATTCTGAATCAAACCATGGTAGCAGATTCCAAAGGACTGCATGATTAGACTTTGTATCTACACTCAAGAAACCATCAGTAGCCCAAGTGGAAGACCTCAGATGGAAGATAAAGAACCAGCAAGCTCTTTAAGACATAGTTGACCCAAGCTGCACAGAACCCAAACCCTTACACCAGCATTTTATAAGCTATACATTAAAGTATAAACAAGCCACAGAACTGAAGTAACATAATGAAAACGAGGTGTATGAATCAAAAAATGTGCATTGGAGCTCTGTACAAAACACAGCCTTTGTGACTAGCAGCAGAGGTACAGGGCACTGTGGCTGTCAAGACGCAATGAGATCAAACTAAGACAACCACTGAGAAGTCCTGATGAGGAATAAGGTGTTCAGTCCAAACAATGTTTTTGAGATGGAATCACCAGGCCTTGATAACGCATCACAAAATATCACCTGTTATTGAGGGTCACCCTGAGACTGCCCACCTTGAATATAAATTCCAACTTACCACCCTCATAAGTATTATGGAGCTACTGCTCTAACAGCTAAGGCATCAGTCTTATAAGCAATGGCTTTCAATCACTGTTTCAGTCCCTTACTTTACACTCATAACTTGACAATGTCCAGGTTATCCGCAAGGGATCTAATGACAACCACTTACTCATTATGGAAGGAGCATTAGAACTGTGTGTCATTAGTATAAGAGTGATCATGCAAACCTCTCCATCAAATGAGTTATTTCAAAGACAGCATGCACACAAACATGCACATATGCATACACATACATGTATGCATGTGACTATGTGTGTATTCATAAATGCCGGCAATCCATGCTGTCAACATTCACAATACCAAGCCTGTCTCATCAAAACACAACTCAATGAAACTTCGGGATAGGTTCTATTATGGGTTCAGCGGTGAGGGGCAAGTAGCTCTCTAGCAGCATTCGAACTGCTGACAAAATGGAAATTGACCACACTGTGTCGCCCAATCCTATGTCAACCAACAGAGGCCCAGCTTGAAAAACAGAGAGACTTATTGAAAAAGACAGCATTCCCACATGTATGGGATTGTAATGAGGGCTCTTGATAGCTTCTCTTAAGCCAAAAGACTTTTGTATGGGAAGAACATGCATTTTTCTGTTTTATACAATAAATTATACTATCTTTCTAATCACTGGAACCTTTAATATTCCACAATTTTATATATATATATGGTTCCCCTTCACAAAGTCGAATGGCCACAATCTCGAAAGTCATATGGTCGAGACCATATGCTCGAAATCGTGGAAGCTCAACTCTGTGAATGGGGAACGGCATACAGCGCTGAACGGGATATTTCCCTTTCTGCGCTGTAGTGCGATCTTGGAGTTGGAATAAATAAGTAGTGGGGGTGTGGGAGGTGCAGGGGGGGGGGCTTGCCCCCCTGCAGAAATATATATATATTTATATACACACACACATACATACATACATATATACATATACATGTGTGTGTACTTATACATAGATATGTAAGTCTATCACTTGTGGTAGGATTAAACATTTCCTTTGCTAAAGGTCCAGAGAAGGGAGAACCAGTGTTGCCTTGGCCAGAAGGGGGATATGAGAATAATTTTTGTGATGGCTTCCCGAAAGGGAATTTCCTCAGCAGGAGAGTCAGAGGATAATATGCCTTCATCATCTGAAAACAAATGATGTAGGGAATGAATCTGGGAAGAATAAGTTAGTGTGTTTATCAAAATCTGATTCTTCCTCCTCCTGCTCAGAAGAGGACTCAAGATGTCTCTTCTGAGTGAGTGGAGGAAGAGATGAAGTAGAAAGAAAGGAAGGAAAAAGGTTTGAGATACAAAATGGCCTTGTACAGGCCCTGTGAAAATTCAATCTTCTTCTTAGGGGGTGACATCTGCTTTTACAAAACATGGCAGATCAGACCTCTGGCTCACCTCAAAGATCTAGGCCCCTCTTCCCTAACCAGGATTTGAGGTATGCCTTCAGGTCCCTCAGAAATAATGAGCCTTGGTTCCTTCATCTCAACCATATCAGTATGATCATTCATATCAGACACGGGGGGAATCGGATGCCATACCAGCCTAAGATGCATACAGAACAACTTTCACCCCTCTTTTACATTTCAAGAAAACATGTTCTGATGTCTTTTCTTTCCCATAAAACACATGCACCATTTCAAATTTATTTTTATATGGCATATTCCCCTTTATTGGTAACTTATTTATAACCAGTCAACATAGGACATCCTGACATTCTACTATCTTTGTACGCCGCATTTTCATACTCTAATGGCTTTAATCACTTCTAGTAAATTTCTCCATAGATTTACATAATAATATTATTTTCATAGGTTCATAGGTAGGTACTAGGCTATGGGCCCTAGGGCCCATACAAGCCTAGACAAAAAAATGTACCCTGGCTTTCGCCACCCAAGAAAATTATTTTCTTGTGCCCCTGTCGAGCAGAGCCACAGAAGTGATCCCTGGGGTGAATTTCCCATTTCCCATCCAATCATCAAGATTTTTCTTGAAGAGTGCTAATGAGGAGCTCTGTTTGACATAGATAGGTAGTCTGTTACAGAGTATGGGAAGTCTCTGGGACAGGAATCTATCCCTCCAGCATGTTCTGTTTATTGTGGTGACAAGGTTAAGGTCCCTAGAGCGTGTTATCACTTTCTTATACCACATCCTTCTATCTTTCTCTATACCATCAATTTTTATTTTCCATGTTAGTAAATTTTCTTCATACTTTTTAATTTCTTCATTTACATAATCTTTTTTTTTTCTTTTTTCTTATTTTCATCTTCCAGAATTTTTTGTTCATATATTCTTACTTTTTTCCTTTACCCACTTTAATACTCTACACAAGTTTAATGAAGGAGAATAAAAAACTGTACTTAGTAACAACTATCCACCTCCGTCTTCACACATATACTAGACACCTCTTTTCACTAGGTTTTACCTTGAACCCCATACAAAAGAAAATATCCCTTGTACAATTTCCTTTTCACATTTTTCTGGGATCATATAAACATTTAGCTTATAAGCTATTTTTCCCATTAATACCGAATTCACCAGATAGACATATTTCTTTACTGATAATCTATATGTCCTCCACAGCAGGCATATTTCTTTAATTTCTTTTATCAAACCCTCCCATTGCATCATAACTACATATTTTTCCCTAAATTTATTCCTAGCAAACACACTTCAATCACTGAATAATATATACACAATTTTCACTAAATCACCCAAATTGTAATCTTTATCTTTATTCAAAGTTATTACCGTTTTCTTTAACATCTATACAAACACAACCCCATCCATATTTTGTTCTTAGCAACTACAGTTATATCTGTGTATGGCAAAACCTTTGGAATCCCCACCTACTTTTGCATCACATATCTGGCATCTTTCATTTTTAAGCTACTTTACTCACTATCACATTAATTACAAATGCAAATAATATTGCACTCATGGAACAGATTTGTCTTATACCAAACGTCATGCATATTTCTTTAGTCAGCCATGCGTTCATTAACACTCTCACTCTATTTTGATATGCTGACATACACACTCTTCTATTACCTATTCCATACTTGTCCTTAACATCCCACAAAGCATAATTTCCTACTGTATAAAATGCTTTGCTAATATCACATACCATAAGATTTACATTATTCCTTTTACATATAATACCATCCACCATTTCTCTCAAATCCAATAATTATTGACACCCCTTCCCTTTTATACCTACTTTTTTCTACAATATCCCTCATCCTTCCTTCCATTCACATCTGTATTATTCTCATAAAATTCATCATCAGCCCCCTTTTCCCATTTTCTACATGAGGTCGGGGAAATATGTTAACAGTCGCCATCTCTCTCGATTTGATACCACACTCCTGCCTTCTTCAACACTCATGCCTGTCATAGATCTTCTTTCACACAATCCATCTACCTCTTTGCTGGATGTCCTTTTTTCCTCTTACCTTCTTCCCGTCTGTCCCAAATCTTCTTCACCAGATTGTCTTCTGCTTTTCTGCATGTGTCCAAACCACCATAATCTGTTCACTTTGTTCTTTTCCGCAATTGGAGCTATTTTGTCTTCTGCTCTTATATCCTCATTTCTTCATCTGTCCTACAGAGTGCCTACCATGCTTCTCAGGTATTTCATTCCATCACCTCTAGCTTCTTCATCTGCTCTGCCTTTACTGCCCAGGTTTCTGTACCATACAGTAGTACTGGTTGCACCACTGTCTTGAACACCTTACATTTCTGCTGCTTTGGCATTCTTCTGTCACAGACTACACCTGATACTCTATGCCAGTTGGCTGCAGCTCCTCTGATTCTAGCTTTGACCTCTCCATTCAGAATTCCCTTCTCCTCAACCACCCTTCCCAGAAACTCGAAGCTGTTTACCTGTTCCACTATCTTCCCTTCCAACTCAGTTCTCAGCTTCTTCTGTTTTGCCCAGTTTGTTGCCATTACCACCATCTCATAAAATTATAATCAACATTATTTATTGTGATGAGACTCCCAATATTTTATTTCATTCTCATCCTTTCTCCATACAAATTTTAATATCCCACTGCATAACTCTTCATAAACAAAACTTTCCTTCAATCATTCATTCAATACATTTACATAATACTCTCCTTGCCAATCCATTAATTTCTTGTACATGCCATACTCTATACCATCTGGGCCTGATAATGAATCAACATTTACTTTCCTTAAGTACTTTATCCAATTCACTAATAATAATTTCTTCTTCAAATTCTTCCTTAACTCGTTCTGGATTTTTTTTTTACTTTCCATTCCACTGTCTCTTATTTTACTCATACATATTTTCCACATACTGTACTACAATTCTCACAGTTTGCTCTTGTGTTCTTTTTATCTCTCTTTTTACATTTTTCATTTCTCTCATTATACTAATATTCTTTACTATTTTACCCATATATGGAGATACATCACCCCTCCTTCCTTGTAATTAATACCTCTGCCTCAACAGTAATGCCTTAACTGCTTTTATATATTTCTTTTTTTCCATACCACAATACTCTCCTGTATTATTTTATAAATTCTCTTAATACATTTCATACTTCATTTTCTCTTGTTTTCTTACATCATCCTGCCATTAAAAAAATTATACTTCTTTTCAAATTCAGTCCACCATTCAGATCAGTCTTTATAGAAGTTACCCATGATTACAGGATCATTCCTTGGATGTAATACTTCCTTTCCAGTTTCATCTCATGAGTTCTCATTTATTAATTTTACTCCCTTTCCTATTTTGATATATTCCCTTTGCTAAATGGTCTGAAAAAAACAGTCACAACTGTATCATCATCTGCTCCCCTAAGCCTTCCAAAAACATAAAACAATCAGTTTCACATCCACGTGCCCCCTTCTATAAGTCCACTGACTTTTGTTCCACAGAGCTAATTTATCACATTTCATCACTTCCTTTTCTTTTTACATTTTCCCCCTAAATCACAATTAAAGTCCCGGCAATTACAATTTTCATGTTAAACATTGCATAAGCGATTTGATGGAACACATTCTCTCTTTCTTTTCTAGTTATATAAGCATATAACGCTATAATTCTGTAAACCTGTTCTCTCCACCTCAGTCTACAACAGTTAACTAACCTTCCAGTCCTTACCAGTGTTACATCTAGTATTGTCACCGTTTTTTTTACACAACACTCCAGAACAATGTTCACTTCCTAACTTCCATATTATATTATACTTCCACCCACAAGTTTTCTGTTTGCAGTCCTTCTTCAATTGTTAGGAATCTTTCATCCTCTAACAGAACAATACCCACATCACATTTAGAACAGCATTCCAGTATCCATAGCCTTCTTAAACTGTAAATAATAACACAGTTCACATTTACTGAAAGCACTCTAAAATATTTGCTTTTCCTTCTTTTAAGTTTAGGGGAAATATTTCTAAATTTTTATTTTCTTATTTTTACTCTTTCCCCAACTGAATACTTTTTACTGGGATTATCTACAAATAATCCTTGATCTTCAGAATCAGATTTGTCACTAGCTAGAACTTCAAAAAATTATTAGTAGCAATCTCCTCTGACCCCTCTTCCTGCATGCACTCTCTCTCCTCTCCATATTATTTCTTCTTCTACAGTTCAAAGTCAAAGTCAAAAGTCAAAGTCAACTTTATTGCCATTCAGACTTCACACAACAGTGCAAACTGAACGCAATTTCGTTTCTCTGGACTCAATGTGCAAAACATCAGAAGAAACATTACAACAGACATTACTGCACCATAGCAAACCATTGCAGACGTAACACCCAAAACATTATACGAATCTAAACAGTACATTACTGCACAAAATTCCAACAATTATCAGTATTGCACAAGAAGGCTAGCTTCGCATAGGTTGGTTTACTGCACCAAAATATGAGTCGAGGCTAGCATTTGAGTTATTGCACAAAAATACGAGTTCTCATCAACACAGATATCTGCTAAACCTGATGGCCATTATCATGTGTGTTATTAGTAGAGTTGAGTAGTCCGATGGCCTGCGGAAAGAAGCTCTTACTGAATCGGAAAGTTTTGCACCTTTCACTGTGATAGCACATGCCAGATGATAGGAAGGAAAACAATCCATGGGTGGGGTGAGTGAAGTCCCTGACTATTCTAGTGGCTCTGCTGAGACATTGAGACAAATCTAGGTCCTGAAAAGGTGGACAAGTGGTAATTATAATTTTCTAGGCCACTATCACCACCCTTTGGAGATATTTCCAATCTGAAGCAGAGCGATTTCCATACTATACCGAAAGACTGTTTGACAAGATGCTTTCTGTAGTGCCCCTGTAGAAGATTGTGCAAACAAGAGGTGAAAGGTTTGCTCTTATCATTCTTCGCAGAAAATGCAGATGCTGTTACACCCGCTTGACAATAGAATTTGTGTTTATGGATCATGACAAGTCCTCAGTGATATGTACCCCTAAGAACTTGCTCTCCACTATTTCTCTGTGGATTGCGAGTGGAGGGTGCACTCCATGATTCCTTTTGAAGGCAACAATTATCTCCTTGGTCTTGTTCGCATTCAGTGCCAGGTTGTTGTTGTTGCACCACACAATCAGTTGGTTAACCTCCTCTCGGTAGGCTGTTTCATCATCATTGCAGATGAGACCCACAACTGTTGTGTCTTCTGCAAAATGAATTATGTGATTCAAACTGTACCTGGCGATGCAGTCATGGGTCAGCAAAGTGAACAACAAGGGGCTCAAGACACAACCCTGTAGTACCCAGAGTGTTCATAATGATGCTCTCCAAGGTATTCTTGCCAATGCCTACAGTTGCTGCTTCATCTAGTTCACCCTCTCCCCAGACTCTTTCTTTTTTCCCTTTCCCCTCTTTTTCATTATTTATGGTTTGCTCTTGACAATCCATCCAAAGTGTCCCTTTTGCTTGTTTTACACAACCTACATTCAGACACACACCTTCTTGCTGAATGTCCTTTCTCCCCACACTGGTCACATTGTACTTTATCACAATTATTAATTAACTGAGAAAAGTCCCCACAAAAACAACAAAAAGAAAAACACGATTTTGGCTGGCCAAAATATCTGAATGGCCATCCATGATCAGCCACAAAAAATAGCACTAGATAAGTGTTTCACTGTGTTTTTTTCACATGTCAAAACAGCTTCAAACCTTCACCCTTCTATTCATAAGTTTATTTCATCTCTTAACTTCCACAGTATTATCAAGTTTCACACAAACGTTGCATGCATTTTTTTAACATTGTGTTCATCCAGTTCATCAGTTCTAAACTGCTAAGCAACATGTTTTACCATTTAAGTTAGTACTGGAAACAATCTATTGTTCCATGGATAAATGTCCTTTTAGCTACAAAGTGCCAGAAATTTCATCATCAGTCCCTGAGTTTCAAATGTTAAGTCAAAAAAAAAGGTCTCGATATGTATAAAATATGTAATTTTTTGAGCTTTAAAACCCAGAACAATTACCAAACTGTTATAAACATATCTATTAGAGTGTCATTGTTTGTTCTTATTCTCGCAGTTGGTCTTCTCTTCAGTTTAGAAACAGTTTTACTTACTGTTTATTGCTGCTCTTCTTTTTTTTGCCTGCTGTCATTATGGCATACGTTTTAGTTATTGCATTATCTGCTGTCACAAAACCAGACAGAGTCTCAATTTGGTTCTGCTTTCGTCTTTTACTTTCTGTCACTGCTGCATATGTTTTAACTGCTGCATTCTCTGCTGCCACATAACCTGGCTGCTCTTCCACATTACTATCCTCAGCAGTTCCCCAAAAAATTATCCATCATTGCTCCCCATAAAACAGCAGGACTGTCACCAGGATCATCCTGCTTGATTATTTTTAACAGAACATCATCTGTAAGTCCTCCTGATGCCAGTTCTCTTATCTGCATCACTTCAACCACTTCCACAGACTTGCTTACTTCCTTCTTCACTGAAAACAGCAAAATTCTGCTCATTTGGAATCTTTGTTTACATTCTGAAGCTTCAGACTGGTCAATTTTTTTCTACAGGCAGGGGCCTGAGCTAATGGAGAGGATTCGAATTCCTGCATCCCAACGGGCATCAGATGCCTGAGTAACCTCTGCGGATGTGCTGGCCGTACTTCGGAAGCGGCTTCCTCAAGGGGAGCCGATGAAGTAGATGGCTCTAGCAGGCGTCCCTCAACCCCTAAATTGGCAGCTGGCGGAGTGTCCGATGGCGGAGGGGCAGTGGTAGTAGGCTGTGAAAGTTTGGCCTTTTTTCGTGGTGGCTCCACCTGGGCAGTCGATTCGGGATCCATCCCAAGCACTAATTTTTTAAGTCTATGGTTTTCCAGGTATAGATTAAGAGCGGCCAGACTGCTTCTAAGCATTTTTGGGCCAAAGGATTGGTAAATGGCGCAGGACTTATGGTCGTGCTCCCAGTCTAAACAGAATACACAACTGCCATGGGCACCCTTATGCAACATTTGAGGTCTGCATCGGCATTTACCCTTCTTAGCGGACATCGGCTAAGAGCAAAACGACTAACCAAGCTTGAGCAATAATAAAATTAAGAATTCCCCAACGGGGTACTTAGCTTTAGATGTCTTGACAGTAGAGGAGTGATGCAATCGATCTGATGTTCGACTGCAGCAGAAAAGGTCTGAGGTCTGTGCATGCAGAAGTCACATTTAAGGCCCCTGGTTTATGGCCCTGCATGTGATGTCCCATGCACCACAGCAACCACACTTAATCTTTTGTATAGGAGCCGACGTTTGGGTTGCTGAGGTGGAGAATCCCCAGTAAGAATACTGCAACATGGGAATAGAAGGACATTGCTTTCTACTTCATTTCTAGATTCCATAAAGAAGACCACAAGATGAATAGCTTCACCCAAAGTATACTCGGATACCACTGTAGGCATAAAATAAGGATTAGTTCTTATGTTGGCCCTATCTTTGTGGTAAATGAAATAACATTCTCCTGTTTTCTTACATCATAAGAAATGAATAATTGTTTGAAATTTCTGAATGTTTTAGCTTTGAGTTGTCTACTGACATCCAGAGCATGAATAATCCTATCTCCCTCATTTTAGATTATAGAAAGAAGACAGGGAGATAGTTTGGCTCAGAGTAAACTCAGATACTACTTTAGGCATAACATAGGGCTTCCATTAGAAATAATCCACATCTTTGTGGAAAATGAGATAACGTTGAAACACCATGAGAGTTTGCAACTTAGACATTCTTCTTGCAAAATGTAACCAATAACACTCTCAGTTCCTAAAGCACGATGTGCCCAGCACAAAAGGCACCAGTGAACACTCAGCGTCAGGTAGATAATTCAAAATTTATTGCACAAAAACGTTAAGCGCTTTCATCACTCCGTGACTTCATCAGAACACTGCTAATTACACTCAAGCCACTTTTATATACTTCATACATCACATGACACATTCAAAACACCTGACATAGTGATCTAATATTAAAAAATCATTTAAAAGTGCTAAAATACTCACTTAAAACGTTCATTACTTTCCCCTATATTTGCAAGGCATTTAAACATACATACCTATGAACATTCATACTAAACATTGTTATACAAACATACCAACCTTATAAAATTTGTACATATTGCACATATAATAGTTTGACATTTCCACAATACATATCTATATAGTAAAACATTCATTATATGACTTCACCTTTTATCATATCATGCTCATCTGCCTATAATTACCCAGAATTATCCAAAATTGGTTTAATGGTAATATGGTCATTTATTCCCGGGTACTCAGAGGCATTGAGTCTAATTTGCCACCTAACTTCGCTATCACTGACTACCTCACTGATCACCAATGTTATTGGTTACATTTTGTGGACTGTTCCTAGTGTTTGGATTTTATCTGTTGAGGGGCGAACATGGACTCACTGGATGAATTGCCGTCAATTTTTTCCCCTAGGAGAGACGAAATAAAGAGCCTGCAGTCGGAGATGGCTATTATGCGAGGTGAACTAACAAGACTGCTGGAATTGATGTCTCAACCTAACTCTACAGCAACCAACGTCAAACCGGTGATGTCAACGCGTGGAGGGAGTCGACAAGAGGGATGTGAGGTATACAATGGCGTTCGCTCGGATGGTAACTCAAAGGACAAGCCAGCTTCCATTAGGTCGCGTTCCGAGGATCTTGGACAGGACAAAAACAGTGCAGGAGCCAGTAGGAACGGATCGGAAGGGGAATTGTACTTATCGGGAGCGAGGCCGAAACGAACTGTTCCAAAAAAGACATATGCATTTGCGGCACATGGTAAAGATAAAGGTACTGTTAAACAAACTTCTACTCACATTTCTCATGGGCGCCACAACTACCATACTTTTTTGGAGGGTCAGTACGAGTTTGGAGACTCCGGGAGATGTGTTGGCAGTAACAACATAAATGATAGTGAATTAGGTGGAAAATGTTTAAAAGACACCATTTTCTCGTTTGGAAAGAAGCTTAAGGTTTTGAAAAGTTTACAGTTGGACAATAATTACTTAAAGAAATGTTTGGACAATAATGTTGTACCTATGGGACTTCGGTTTTTTAAGACCCCTATGGGGGTTATATTGGATGAAAACAGTAAACAAGAATGTAGCAAATTATTTGATGGTTTTGGGTTTTCATTTATCAAGTTCATTATGGAATGTAATGACAAAAGAATATGTATGCTGTTAACAGAATTGGATGAGTTGAACGACAGTATTGTGCATGACCTAATGTATGAAGAGTACGAAATGTATTATGAATCACAGTTTAATTGGGTTGCTGGGGTTATAGACAAACAATACGAACGGAAATGTAATAAATTGAATAGGGATATGGAGCAATACAAAAAGGGTGAAGTGTACATGTGGGAAAAGAGTAGGAATAACTCTCAGCATGACAAATTTAAGGTAGTTAAAAGGAAGGGGAACTCTGGGGGGGGATATTTACAACAACCAGAGACCCAGGGTGTATAATCAATACAGGGGCAATCATTATGGTTTTAACAATTATGAGAAATCAACATTTGGTCAAGATTTTTTAGAGAGAGAACAAGACTGGGAAGGAGAACAAAGGAGGTACCAACAAGTGAGGGAAGAGTACATGGGGGGGAGGGGGGGACAAGGAAATCGCCGCAGAAATACATACAAGGCTCCCTCCCCGTGAACAACATCCCAAAGATTGTCAAAATTAATGAAATTATAAGTTCATATGACAATTTTTACATATATAATTATACAGATGTAACACTTAGAAAAGAACATTTTACCTTGTTTTCTAAGGGGATGAAGTATATACCCGAAGGGACATTCAATTTGGTTGACTGCATACTTGATGTCAAGAAGTATGTTAGAAAATTAAATTTAAGTGTGAAATATGATGGTACCATATATGTACCTAAAGAGTTTGGTATCAAAAGTACATATACACCACCCCTGAATAGCTTATTGGATACCTTTGAGAAACTTGTGATTAATGATTTATACAAGTATAGCAAATGCAGTAAGACTGGCACGAGATTTAATTTAACTTACGAAGAATATGATACATTAAAGGAGTTACAGGGGGACAATAGGATCCGGATTATGAAACCGGACAAGGGGGGTGGGGTTGTATTGTACTATGCAAGTGATTACAAAAATAAAATTATGAAATTGCTGTTAAATTCTGGCAAATACAAGGTCTCTTCAAGGAACGAAGTACATATAGGGTACCATAAAGTGGATATGATGTTAGAGGATTTATTATTGGATGAAAGGATAGGAAATGATTTATACAAATTCTTGAAAGTAGAAAACCCTATTATAGGAACCATCGTAGGTATCCCTTTCCCTTTTGGTAGGGTGATTGACAAATGGCTCAAACCAACATTAAGGAAAATACCACACTTGGTGTATGATTCATGGGACTTCCTTGGTAGATTACAACCAGAGTTAGCGAAAGGGGTTGAATGGTTAGTGACTATTGATGTCATTGACCTATTTTCAAATATACCCAAAGAAGAAGGTCTGATAAGGTTTCACGAAAGTATGCACAGTCTTGGGGTGACATCTGAAGAGAAAAATGTATTGCTTTTGGAGTTTATGGAGACAGTCTTAGCACATAATTACATTTACTATGAAGGGGAATACCACCAGCAGATTAAGGGAGTAGCGATGGGGGCAGCATGTGCCCCCATATATGCTAACCTGGTGGTATTTGACTGGGAAAAGGAATATGTCTTCAAATCTGAGTGGTACAAGTATGTCACATGTTACCTTCGGTTTTTGGATGACATATTTGTATTGTGGAAAGGTAACAGTGATGAGTTAGACCAATTTTGTGTGTACCTAAATTCGTGTAGTGAGAACTTTAAATTTACCTTCAACAAGGACAAGGTGACCATTCCTTACTTGGACGTGAGAATTAGTATACATGATGGGAAATTTAAATCAAATATATACAGAAAAAACACGTTCAGTAATTCCTATCTACATTATTCAAGTAGCCATCCATGGGCCCAAAAAAGAAATATTATAAAAGGGCAATGTATTCGGGTGGCTCGGATGACATCTCACGTTAATGAAGTTGAGGGGGAAATGAGGAAGGTAAAAGAGTTTTTTAGGGAGAGGGGATACCCTATTGATTTGATAGAGGATGTAAGCGAATATGTGATGAAGGAATGGGGAACCAAGTATAAGCCCCTTTTGGGGAATAGGTGTGGTACAGACAAAGTAATTGAGGTTAAAAAAGCTGACTTAGACGTAGACAGCAGCAAATTTAGGAGGGCTTGTATTTTACAGCATTCTACATACAGTAGAGATATAAAAGATATTGTGCAGAGGAATTGGAAAGTTTTGAATGCTGACAGTGATGTATTGAGAATAGTAGGGAAGGAGCCCAATTTCGTCTACAAGAATGGTTTTAATATGAAATGTCTACTGGAAAGGAAGTATGACATGAATACAAGTAATGTATATAAGGGAACAAAAAAATGTGGGACCTGTCAGCAATGTCAATACATTTATGAAGGTACAACTGTATCCTTACAAAACTATAATAAAGTTAAAATCAGTTTTAGTAAAGGGAACTGTAGGACAAAAAATCTAGTGTATTTGGCTATGTGTACCAATTGTCCGTGTTTTTACGTGGGCAAGACAACTAGATGCCTACGTAATAGAATTTATGATCATTATTATAGTATTAGAAAAAAAGATGAGAATAATGCCCTTTGGAAACACTTGAAAGATAACAATGAATGCTCGAAGTTTAAATTTGGCATTTTGGAACAGGTAAAGGATAATGTGAGGGGGGTGATACAAAAAAGGTAGTCAGTGATAGAGAAGTTAGGTGGCAAATTAGACTCAATGCCTCTGAGTACCCGGGAATAAATGACCATATTACCATTAAACCAATTTTGGATAATTCTGGGTAATTATAGGCAGATGAGCATGATATGATAAAAGGTGAAGTCATATAATGAATGTTTTACTATATAGATATGTATTGTGGAAATGTCAAACTATTATATGTGCAATATGTACAAATTTTATAAGGTTGGTATGTTTGTATAACAATGTTTAGTATGAATGTTCATAGGTATGTATGTTTAAATGCCTTGCAAATATAGGGGAAAGTAATGAACGTTTTAAGTGAGTATTTTAGCACTTTTAAATGATTTTTTAATATTAGATCACTATGTCAGGTGTTTTGAATGTGTCATGTGATGTATGAAGTATATAAAAGTGGCTTGAGTGTAATTAGCAGTGTTCTGATGAAGTCACGGAGTGATGAAAGCGCTTAACGTTTTTGTGCAATAAATTTTGAATTATCTACCTGACGCTGAGTGTTCACTGGTGCCTTTTGTGCTGGGCACATCGTGCTTTAGGAACTGAGAGTGTTATTGGTTACATTTTGTGGACTGTTCCTAGTGTTTGGATTTATTCTTCTTGCAAAAGTCAGAGTGACCAATAAAACTGTTTTCTGTGTTAAAAACCTCAAATCAGACTGATGAGCTTCTTCAACTGGAGCAACAGTTAGCTTCTCTAACCAAAACTTAAGATCCCAAGGAGGGCCACCTGTTTTCTGAGGACAGGTATGCAGAACTCCTTTCAAAAACATTTTGACATGGAAGTGCACTGAAACAAGGAGATGCCGAAATGGCCATTAAATGGACTTTGACAGAGATGAAATGCCAGTGGATAATAAGTCTCACACACACACTGAAGAACCAGCGAAATGGTCCTGCTTCTTGAGTTGGCACCAACAAGGAAATATTTTCCATTTAGTAATATGTGATTTCCTAGTAGCATCTTTGCCTCAATTAATACCTGCTGCATGTACTCAGAAAATTCTAAGTATCTAAAAGGTATTAAAACTCTATCACCCAGGCAGTTAGCTGAAGTTGCTTCAACTTGGGTGTATCAAACAGCCCCTTCTTGTGGCAGTAGCTCCAACCTGTGAGGAAGGTTATGGTTATTGCCCTTGGCTATTTTCAAAAAAAAGGAGAACAGCTGTTGGCTGGAACAGGAGGGAATCAACCACAATGATTTTTGGGGAGTCCTTCTGAATCTTCAGAATGACCCTGGATATCTGTGAAAAGGGTATAAAGGCAGAGAGGAACATTTCTGTCCAAGAAATTGCATCTGTTTTCCAGGCCTGTTTGCAAGTAATCCTGGTGCAGCATTGTGCCAGTGCTTACTGTGAATGGAAACAAAAAGGGCTACCCAAGTTGTTCTCCACAACTAGATCAAATCCTGGAAGATCATCTGATTCATCTTCCATCTGTGAGGATCTGCCATGGTCCTGCAAAGTTTGATTGTCACAATACTTAATTCTGACAGGATTGTCAAATGCCTGTAGGGTGAGATTGTGGTAAATTGCTATATCCTAGGCTGCCATGGTTAATCTGTTCACAGAAGATCTGGATCCCCCCCATTTGCTTATGTAAGACATCACTGTGGTGTCTGTAATCACTTGTTCATAGATTCATAGGTAGGTACTAGGCTATTGGCCCTAGGGCATATATAAGCCTAGTCAAACAGTACCCTGGCTTTTGCCACCCAAGAAAATATTTTTTTCCTGCGCTCCTGTCAAGCAGAGCCACAGAAGTGATCCCCAGGATGGATTTCCTATCTCCCATCCAATCATCAAGATTTTTCTTGAAGAATGCTAATGAGGAGCTTTTGTTTGATATAGATAGGTAGTTTGTTCCAGAGTATGGGAAGTCTCTGGGACAGGAATCTATCCCTCCAGCATGTTCTGTTTATTGGGGTGACAAGGTTTAGGTCCATAGAGCGTGTAGTTCGAAGGGATTGGTATTTCTTTAAGTGGAGCATGTCCAACAGCTCTGGGTTTGACATAACTTTGTATGTTAGGCAGAGATATCCTCTGAGTAGGCGATATGCAACAGAGTAAAGCTGGAGTTTTTTTGAGATGGTCTGCGTAGGGCATCTGTTTGAGGCCAGTAATCCTCTCTGTGAGGTATTTCTGTGGCCTTTCCAGTTGTTGTAGATGTCTTGTGAGGTACATACCAAAAGGGGCGTTGTACTCTATAATGGGGTGTAATGAGTGATGAGTAGAGGGGAACAATGACCTCTGTTTTCCTGGATGAGAAAACTTTTGTGATGAGGTGTGCCACGTAGAAGGATTTCCTGACTACTGTGGTGATGTAATTATCAAAGGAGAGACTACTGTCCACCTGTGTCCCAAGGTCTCTAATCACACTTTCGGTGTTAAGTGGACTACTGCCTATGTGGTAGTTCATGGGTACAGAGTTTTTACCAAAAGGGATGACAATGCACTTTTTGGCACTGAGCTTGAGGCCATGGCTTTGGCACCAGGCATCTGTCTCAGTGAGGCCCTTTTGTAGGATGTCCACATCGTTAGGAGTGTTAATTATGGCTCCTAGTTTGCAGTCATCTGTGAAATTTATTAGCCAAAGACCTTCTGTGTTTACCTGTACTTCAGAGAAGTACATACCAAACAGGAGAGGACCTAGGACTGAATCCTGTGGTTCAGACTGCCACTGCTCTGGTAGAGTGGGCATGAGGGTAAGGACTTGGATACCAGCTGGAATAGTTTAGATTCTTTAAAGCAAACAAACAGTTGATCAAATATTTGAATAGATTTTGTTTCGCTTTGTCCAAATAGAATCTTCGCTATCTGTGAATGTCCAGAAAATGCAGTATCCTTTCCCCCTTAATTATGTGGGTTGGGAAAAAAGGTATGTAGGTTTATGGCCTGACAGAGACAGCTTGTTCACTATTTTAGGCATGAATGAAGGATTAGTCCTGATGGTCACCCTGTCTTTATGAAAAATAAGAAAGAAAGCAAAGGTTATGAGTGCCTGAAGCTCTGAAACTCTCCTAGCTGAAGTGAGGGCTAGAAGAACGTTAGTTTTCCAAGTGCAGAATTTTGAGGTTTGCTGATGTTGATGGTGCACAAAAGGATGTAAGATAAGCTTCTCTAGCAGAAAATTTGAGGTCCCAAAATAGGGGTAATGGGCTTTATAGGTGGCCTAAGATGCAGGACTGTTTAAGGAATAACTTGACTTCAGATCTGGACATAGTTGGGGAAATGAGAGGTAAGCAAGGGAATATGGCTGACAGGTTGGGTTTGATGGAAGAGTAGGCCAGACCTGCATGTAATACTTCACATGGATATTTCAGAATGGAAGGTACCTCTGCTTGGCTGGGGACCTATCCATTCCGCTGGCACCAGCAGGAGAATCTCTTCCATTTGACGATGCAAGATTTTCAAGTGGTGCCTTGTCCAAGGCGTCTGTGTGCCATTTCCTGAACTGGGAGTGGAGGAATACAGGGAAGTCTTGGATGGAGTTTCACCTGATATCTACACAATAACAGTTCCCTTCTGAGACAGGGTAAAAAGGGGATCACTGTGTCCAGGTGTTTTCAGGTACAACTGGATTTTTCTCATGTGCAGTCTGGCTAGGGGGAGAATTGGGATAGCAGCTGCCATGAACCCCAGAGCCCTTAGGATCTCCCTTGCTGAGCAATGTCCGAGGGATGCAAGGTTGTGGAAGTAGTTTTTAAGGCCCTGCACCTTCTCTTGAGGTAAGTAAGCCTGCATTCTTTTTATGTCTAATCTGCAGACCAGAAAAACTAGATCCTTAGATTGCTGCAGGGATGACTTTCTGTGGCTGATCATGAACCCCAACTGATTGTAGAAGGAGAAGGATGAACTAGACATTCTATTGGAGAGTTTGTGGTGAAGTGGCTTTGATTAGCAGGTTATCTAATTCGAGAAAAATCTGAATTCCCTGGGTTCAGCAGAAGGCAATCCCTGTTGCCAGATACTTTGTGAAAACTGTTGGGGTTGTGGAAAGTCCAAAAGGCAAAGCAGTAAAACGATAGTTTGATGACCCAGTACAAAACCTTAGGAATCTCCTGCAAGGGGTCCAAATTGGTATATGGAGGTAAGCATCCTTTAGATCTAGGGATAAAAGAAAAGCCTGGGACAGAATGAAAGGTAGTAGCATGTGCAGGGATAGCATTTTGAAAGGTGGCACTTTTAAGAAAGTGTTTAGTAAGCAGAGATCCAGAATGGGTCTCCACTGCCCTTCTTACCTTGGAACTAGGAAAAGTAAGGAGTAAAACCCCTTCCCAGAAGTTTTTCTGACACCAGCTCTATTGTGCCTGTTGCCTGTAGTTCCTGTAAAATGGGTGGGAGCAGATGAATCTGAAAGTGTGGATTGTGAGTTATGCCACTTAGAGGGGAAATCTGTATCTGAGACGTGGCATAACTGTTTTTTATGATAAACAGCACCAATTTTGTCTGTGGTAAACTTTTCCCAGGTGCAGAAAGATGGGTCAGCCTTTCTGACAGGGGCAGGGTAGGGCAGGAAACAAGGAAGAAAGAAGGTTGAAGATAGTCAGAGAGATTTGTCCCCAGTCAGAGGCCTCCCAGATGAGGCATCCCTATATGGTTTATCTGGGAATCTCCTTCTGGGAGACTTCCTGTGTTTCTGGCTAGGCCTAGGGTCCCTTCTGACAAAAGAGGTAGATTTGGTTGGGTAATTCCTCTAATATCTAGGTATAGAGATTAACAGAAGCTGTCTGCAGTCCTTCATGGATTTACCATGCTCTTGAAGGGTTCTGAAAAAGTTGGTAGCTTGGGGACCAAACAAGAGATCCTTGTCTAAAGGGGAGTGAGTCCACTATTTTAAAGCCTCAGAAATAGGCTTGCTACATAACCATGAATATGTGTAGATTACAGAGGCCGGTGGTAGTTGCTCTGGATGAGGCCTCAACAGCATCATAACTGCATTTAATGTTGTGTCTGACCACTTATGTAGCCTTATTAAGATAACATTTCTTGTTTAGAATCAGTATCCTGCAAATCTACCATTACTGTATTTCAAGAACTGACGATGGATACCACTATGAGTTTGGTCATCTGGGCTTGGTAATTAGTAACCCTGAATGCCAAAGTAGAGGAGGTCTAAACCTTTTTATCCATCTCATCCTTAGCACTGCTACCAATGTCTGAAAGGACGGCAATATCATTCAGGAGTAGTTCAGAAAGCTTATGAAATGAGAAATAAACTGCAGAAAGGTCTGCCACAGGATTTTTAAACAGAAAAACCCATTAGGGACTTTCTAAGATCTGCCCAGCCTTTTGGAAGCTGGGAATCAGGAGCAACAGAAATGGATTGAAAAGCATCCAAAAAAGCCTTAAGAATAGGAGCTATATGGGAAGTGGCTGAGGTGTCCATTTCCAAAAGGTTGTAGCATCTATTCTGCACCTCTGAAATCCACCTAAACTCACATTTATAATACTTCATCAAATTTACGATTATCTTTCAAAAAGAGAGGAACCAGACACGGGTGTCCTCTTTTCCCTTTTATTTGTTTTATTTAAAACCACTGGCAAAGAAATAACAGACTCAGAACTTCAAGGGTATAATTAGTATGGTATTCAAGAAAACTTGGCTTTACTTGCTGATTATTTTATTTTATACCTGATAAAACCGTAAAAGGACATCTCAGTACTGTGGAACACTCTGACACAATTACATATTTTCAGAATGTAAAATTAATGAAAATAAAATAAAAGCTATAACTGTAAATTATGTACAAACACATGGAATGGTTCATCAATACCCACATTTATGGTGACTTGATAAAATTAATTATTTAGGAGTATGGATTGAAAAGGACACTGTTATGGCAGCTAAGGTTGTGCGGGAAGAGACTAATTAAAAGATAATACAAAAACTGAGAAACTGGAAGCTCTTGCCTATGGATATATAAACAGATCAGACATATTTTTATCAACCAGAGGAGAAGTTGTGGATAATAATTAATAAACAGTTGAAGGATTTTATCTGGGAGGGGAAGAGGACAAGAGTCAAATGGGATAAGTTGATCATTCCAATAGAATAATGTTTAGGATTACCTTTAGGATCCATATACATATATGGCTCTAAAACTATTGAATGAAAGCACAATAGTCTGAATCCACAATCACCGAACACATTTCAACAAAGCACTTTCACCGAAAAAGTGCTTTCGTTAAAGTGTGTTAAAAAAAAAAAAGAAATCTACTTTTATGAAGGGGGGCAAGCCCCCCACACCCCCCTACTTTAATATTCTCACTCCGAGATTGCACTACAGTAAAGAAAAGAGAATATTTCTTTATCCGTACCATAGTATGATCTCTGCAACAGGCATACTTACGCAAAAGTGCTTCTTCGGTAAAAAGCACTTTAAGTATGCCCGGCTGATAGCGATTCGGTGATTATATATATATATATATAGAGAGAGAGAGAGAGAGAACTGGATTAATGTGTAGTGTTTGTAACTAGGAACATATTAAATATGACTTGTCTTCTTTAATATAAATGCATATTTGCCTATGTCTTAAGTAATAACTTAATAAAGGTGTTAAAAAGAGGGAAATAAGAGAGCAAGGCTGATGCTGATAATCCTATTTTGACTATGGTAACCTTAATTATGGCTGTAGTAGCCTCAGCTGTATGACTGCTGCATTTGAAGCACATTCATATATGGGTGTATTATTGTTACTTAGACTAGCCTATAGCACACACCTTCTCATCACACTTCAAACTATAAAGCAGCTAATTACTTACATCTCTTACCATTTCTACTCTAATCAATACCTCCCTCTAACCTACTGTTCTATCAACCCTACACCCCTTACTTTACTTGCCTTCTCCCATCACCATACCCAGACATTTCATTATGAGGCCTATAAACCTTCTCCTCTTTCTCTTGTTTCTAACCACACTATCTGCAACTTACTCCCTCACCTACTATGAACACCTAAGTATCGCCAATTTTCAAAAAGCTTTAAAACAAACTACAGCACTAACTCAGCCAACCCCACAATATCACAGTTGCATTATATCCTCAACAACCTACATTCTACCTAGACATCACAGATTATGCCATTTTAATTATCTCCAAGTCAAAAAATCTCAAAAAATTTTTGGACATTCATAAACTTACACATTGTCTTCAGCAACTCCTCCTCTTACATGGTGACATTCATCCCAACCCACTCCCCATCAACAATGTCACCACAGACCCCCAACTAACACACCCCTCCACTCTCCACACCCCTACTAGTACCCCCAATTCACTTCTTATAGCACATCTTAATATACGTAGCTTAAACAATAAAATCAGCCAGTTACATGCACTGTTAGACATCCACTCATTTGACATCCTATGTCTAACAGAAACATGGCTCAAACCAGCGACCCAGGACAATGAAATAATCTCACCTGGTTATAATATTTTAAGATCTGACCGTATAACCAAAAAGGGTGGTGGGGTTGCAATACTGTACAAATCTGAGTTACAGCCTACACCTGTAGATATTCAACCACCATCACTAAGCAATATTGAAATCCTGATTACTAAGCTTCAGATTAATGCTAGTAAATCCTTATACATAATTTGCTCCTACCTTCTTCCAGGCAATAATATTAAAACCCTTGAAAGTACCCTTAGCTGGCTTGCTATGTCTTTCCCACAAGAAACCATAGTGCTTGGCGACTTTAATATTGACTGGAATAGTTGCCAAACCTACCATCTATATAAATTTATATCGACAAACTAAGTAAAATCCACAAACAAGTGACTAGCAAAGGATCCCAAAAAAGTGGAAAGACGAGCGTTGTCCTGAACGCAATTTATTCAACTTAAACAATAAAACAGCGTTTTCGCCACACTCATAAGGTGGCTTCTTCAGAGGAAAAAAGGCAGCCAGTACAATACTCCTTAAATACAGTTCAAATAGTTAATTGCAGGTACAACCAATTAACAGTTAAAAGGGAATTAACCCTTATGTTCAATAAGGCACAAAAGCACAAAACTTTAATAAAAGTGCCTTTACAGAAGCATTTTACAAGTTAGGAAATGTGTAAATGTAGAATACGGGGTTCACCCGCCAATCCCCCTTATTCAACATAAAAGATGATATTCATAAATAAAACAGAACAAAACAAAAATGCCAAACAAAGAAAGTACCTTTGTACTAATAATAAAATTACAACAAAGAATCATTTGTTGCAAAAGTATAAACAAGGTGGTCTCTTACAGGACAAACTTACTTTAAAATACGTGTAAGTTATGTGCAAATTGTAAATGCAGTCCACTGTAAAAGTGAACCACTACAAAAAAGAGTAAATAAAACTCATTAAAACATGACAAAGATGAAATATGACAAAAATAATAATACGAAAAACATAATAATGATATAATAAATTAAAAAATTAAAAAATTAAAAAGGACCCTAGACACAAGGTCACATATGTGATATGTACAAATGAGTGTCAAAGTATAAAAAATATAAACATTGCACCCTATCTCAAATTAAAATCCTATATGAGATAAGAGTGGGTTTTCTTTTCTTTTCTTTTCTTTTGCTCCTGGTATAGGGGACTTTAACCATCTTGATAGCCTCTCTAGGCATTTCATCTGGTAGGCCACATTTTGGGACTGCCTTCTACTGCTGCGTCCTTTTAGTGCTAACATATATATTTTTTATACTTTGACACTCATTTGTACATATCACATATGTGACCTTGTGTCTAGGGTCCTTTTTAATTTATTATATCATTATTATGTTTTTCGTATTATTATTTTTGTCATATTTCATCTTTGTCATGTTTTAATGAGTTTTATTTACTCTTTTTTGTAGTGGTTCACTACAGTGGACTGCATTACAATTTACATAACTTACACGTATTTTAAAGTAAGTTTGTCCTGTAAGAGACCACCTTGTTTATACTTTTGCAACAAATGATTCTTTGTTGTAATTTTATTATTAGTACAAAGGTACTTTCTTTGTTTGGCATTTTTGTTTTGTTCTGTTTTATTTATGAATATCATCTTTTATGTTGAATAAGGGGGATTGGCGGGTGAACCCCGTATTCTACATTTACACATTTCCTAACTTGTAAAATGCTTCTGTAAAGGCACTTTTATTAAAGTTTTGTGCTTTTGTGCCTTATTGAACATAAGGGTTAATTCCCTTTTAACTGTTAATTGGTTGTACCTGCAATTAACTATTTGAACTGTATTTAAGGAGTATTGTACTGGCTGCCTTTTTTCCTCTGAAGAAGCCACCTTATGAGTGTGGCGAAAACGCTGTTTTATTGTTTAAGTTGAATAAATTGCGTTCAGGACAACGCTCGTCTTTCCACTTTTTTGGGATCCTTTGCTAGTCACATATAAATTTATATGGCTTTTACCAAACTATCACTACCCCCACCAGAATCCATAAACCCAGTAACAAACAAAGCACCTTAGACTGGATATTAGTAAATACTGATCCCCTGTCATATAATACAGGTATCCTTCCAGATGATATTAGTGACCACTCAATTACTTATATAATTAGACAAAAGACCTTTATTCCTAACCAAACCATCTTTATAACTATGCGGAACAAAAAAAAAATTTAACCCACTAAGCTTCCAATCAGAACTTAAAGCTTGTA
Source organism: Protopterus annectens (assembly GCF_019279795.1). Taxonomy (NCBI): domain Eukaryota; kingdom Metazoa; phylum Chordata; order Ceratodontiformes; family Protopteridae; genus Protopterus; species Protopterus annectens. The sequence goes on from NC_056726.1 coordinate 1,221,095,482, forward strand.
ATTGGGCACCACTAAAACACCTCCCTCTTGACGAAGCAGTGTCATATTTTAACTCTAAATTCTTGCATATACTAGAACACTATGCCCCCACTCGCACTGTTAGGACCAGGAACAAAACTGCTCCCTGGCTCACAAAAGAGACTAGGCATAAAATGCTTATTAGAAACAAAATCTAGGCTAAATGGAGAACAACTATAAACCCAACAGATCACCAAAACTTTAGACAACTAAGAAACACCACAAAAAAGCTATACTTCTTGAGAAAAAAAAACTTTACTTCAAACTCCAACAAACCCATCAACAGAATCCACAAAGTTTCTGGTCAGGTATAAATGGACTCCTACACCCAGGACACTCCAAGACACCAACCCCTTCTGGCTTCTCTCATAATTCTCCCAACCAGATAGCCGATGCCTTCAGCATCTTTTTTACAGACACAGTCCAATCTCTAGCAAATACCCTATCACCTGTTAGCTCATTTGAGCTACCCTTTTCAACTACTTTACCTCCTACATTACATTTACAACCTGTCCCTACATCCCTCATCTGTACGCTACTTCAGAAAAGTACAGTTTTGTACCTACTATAAATGTAGATGTTCGAGTGTTCACACTGCTGCAGTCATCACGCTTGGGTTATCCTGCCGTCAGGTGGTCAAGTAGTCGGCCAGAGTCTTGGTCTGGCGTCGGTTGCTGTCGCTTCCTCCCTGACGTCAGTGCGCCAGGGGTATATAAGATGCAACCAACGCCATTTTCTTCAGTTTTTCTTGCCCCAGATGTCAGGTGCCCTCAAGTAGGTAGGCAATACATATAAAAATAAAAACAATACTTTCATTCACAAGCAAATACACCACAAAGGTTGTATAAGATAGAAAGGTATAGATAAGGCCAGCTAGTTCAGAGGGAATGGAGGGATGGTAACCTGGACTGCAGCTGTGTGAACACTCGAACATTTACATTTATGGTAGATACAGAACTGTACTATGGTCATCGTGTTACACTGCTGCAGTCATCACACTTGGGTAGAATCCCAAAGCTTAGGTTGGGTGGTTGGTCTATAAAGAGTTAGGATTGGCTATGAGGCCCTGCAGAACTGCAGTGGCAAATTCTGCTCTGGATTTAGAGTAAAGAGGCAGGTGGTAATGCTTGGTAAAGGTGTGCACTGAACTCCAAGTTGCAGCCTCCAAAATTTCCTTGGTAGGTACTCCTCTGAGAAAGGCCGCTGAAGTGGCTGTAGCCCTGGTGGAATGTGGCCTAATGCTATTTGGGACTGATTTCCCATGCTGTGTGTAGCAGTAATGAATACAGTGTCCTATCCATTTGGATATAGTCTGCTTTGAGATAGCCTTGCCCTGTGATCCTGCAGCATATGCTACAAACAGTTGCTCAGTTTTTCTGATAGCTTTTGTTTTGTCCAAGTAGAAGCGTAGCTGTCTGTGTATGTCCAAAGAATGCAAAATTTCTCCCCTTTATTCTGGGGGTTTGGATAAAAAGTTGGCAAATGGATGGTTTGGTTAACAGCCACACTAGATATTACCTTTGGCATAAAAGTAGGGTTTGTCCTTCGAGAAACCCTGTTCTGATGAAAAATTATAAAAGGTTCCACTACCATTAAGGCCTGTAGCTCTGAGATTCTTCGTGCTGAAGTTACTGCCAGGAGCAGAGCTGTTTTCCATGATGAAAATTTTAGATTGGCTGTATTGGCTGGTTCAAAAGGTGGCAAGGTCAACTTTTCCAAAACAAAATTGAGGTCCCAGGTTGGTGTTGGTGCTCTCCAGGGCAGTCTTATGTTTTTAGCCCCTCCGAGGTACTGCTTTAGCAAGGGATGAGAGAATAAAGGAGGATCCATGTTATAATTTGCTGAAATGGCAGAGGCGTGGATCTTAATTGATGAGAAGGATAGGCCTCTGTCCAGCATCTCAGTTAAGTATTGTAAAATCTGAGGAATGCTTGGAACAAGAGGGTCTAGGCTTTGAGCCTGGTTCCAGGTGCAGAATCTCTTCCATTTTTCTGAGTAAGCTTTTCTGGTGCTAGGCCTCCTGGCCTCCAAAATGACATCCATAACCGCTTTAGAGAGAGGTGTTGCCTGTTTAACTAATAAATCTACCATGCAGCTAGGTTTAGGGTTTTGAGCTGACCATGCAGGATCTGATTGTTTTGCTGAGTCAGAAGGTGTGGAATTTGAGGCAAAGTCCATGGTGGGCCTTGTGCTAGGTTCCTTAAGATAGGGTACCAGTGCTGACGTGGCCAGTCTGGAGCAATCAGGATCATCTGTGGTTTCTCTTGTCTGGCTTTTAGAAGTACCTTTGAAAGGAGAGGCAGACGCAGGAAGGCATACACTTTTAGGTTCTTCCAGCTGAACAAAAGAGCATCCACTTTCCATGCTTGTTTGTGATAAGTCCTTGTGCAGAATTTTTGTAGTTGGCAATTCAGTGGGGAGGCAAAAAGATCTATGTCTGGGCATCCCCATTTTTGCATTACCATGCTGAAGACTTGTGGATTCAATTTCCATTCATGAGGGTCCATGATATTTCTGCTTAGATCATCTGCCAGAGTATTTTTCTTTCCTGGCAGGAATTGTGTTTGCAGATGAACTTGGTACGTTAGAGCTGTGTTCCACAAGGTCATGGCTTGCCTGCATAAGAATGAGTGCCCCCTTGCTTGTTTATGTACCACATTACTGTGGCGTTGACCGTCTTTATTAATAATTGTTCTGGATGCAAAAGGTCTTTGAAAGCTGTTAGGGCATTTTGCACAGCCAACATCTCTTTTTGATTGATGTGAAGAGGCATCTGGTCTGTGGTCCACTTGCCCTGAATGCATTTTCCTGCCATGTGTGCTCCCCAGGCGTAATCCGAAGCATCTGTTGTTAGAGCCTGCCTGGCTGTGGGTAGGGTGAAAGGCTGACCCTTGTTTAGGTGACATGCCTGTGCCCACCATCGAAACTCCTGTTGTAGGTAGGGAATCAGTGGTATTATTGCTTTTAAACTGTGAGAATGCTGAGTCCAAACACTTTTAGGTACCATTGTAATTTCCTCATATGCAGTCTGGCATATGGTATTAGTAGTATGCAGCATGCCATGAATCCCAGGGCCTGCAGAATTTTTCTTGCAGGGAGATGGGACTTTTTTGCCAGTGCTTGAAAATATTGAGTTAGTTGCACCTGCTTGTCTGGCGTGAGGTAAGCCATCTGGGCTGTTGTATTTAAGCTGGCACCCAGGAATATAATCTGTTGAGAGGGTACTAGTTTTGACTTCTTTTCTGTGTACCCTAGAGAAGTTAGCAACCTTTTTACAAATGCCAGATGTTGTAGAAGAATGTCCTTTGTCTCTGCTTGAATGAGGCAGTCGTCCAGGTATGGATATATTTTAATTCCTTTTTGTCTGCAAAATGCAATTACTGGTGCCAGGCACTTTGTGAAGACCCTGGGTGCAGTAGATAAGCCAAAGGGCAGTGCAGAGAATTGGTAGTGCATTGTACCAGCTTTGAATCTGAGGTATCTTCTGCAATTTTGTCTGATAGGGACATGCAGGTATGCCTCTTTGAGGTCCAGAGTAACAAGCCAAGCGTTCTTGCCCAGCATAGGTAGAAGCTGCTGTAATGTCAACATTTTGAATTTCGGAATATCCAGGTAAGTATTTAGAATTGAAAGGTCTAATATGGGTCTCCAGGCCTTGTCCTTTCTGGGGACCAGGAAGAGTCTTGAATAAAATCCTTGTCCTTGTTCCTGCTGTGGTACTTTTTGAATAGCTCTCATTTCCATGAGGGCTGAAATTTGTTTCTGTGCCTCTGCCCATTGATTTTGCGGCAGGTCTGGCATTCTTTTTAGCCTTGGTAAAGTATGAAAGTGGAACCTGTAACCTTGAGACACAATATTTAGGACCCATTTGTCTTGGGTGATTATTTGCCAGTTTTGAGAAAAAAGTGCTAGTTTTCCCCCCAAGGGGGCTTCCAAAAGGGAAGTGCTTGGTGTACCAAGGGGAAAGTCATTGTGACGGTTTCCTGTAAGGTTGAGATTTGTCCTCACCTCCTTTTGTGGTTGAGGTGCCCCACTGTTGTCTGTTTGAGCCTTAGGGGTTGAGATCTGCCTCTTGGGCATCTGTATCTTCCTCTCTGTGGTCTGTCTGACACTGGAAAGGACCAATTTTTTGTAGGCCAATTTCTACTAAATCGAGGTGGCTGTACCCGTAAGAAATCCTGGACTGTTTGCATAGATTTAGCTTTATCCTCCATTTTCTTTAACACTTCTTCTGCCTTAACACCAAACAAGGTATCATGCTGTAAATGAGGATCCAATAATTTTGCCTTAACATGATCAGGTAAACTCTGTTCTTTTAACCAGGCATGCCTTCTGTAACTGCGGCTCTACAAGAGGCCTCTAGAGAATCAAAACCACATTGCAGAGTATGTTTTCCCATCTGTTCAACCGCATGCAATAAATTCTGCATTTCTTTAAAATCAGGAGCTTCTGAGCTTGCAAGCATTTTCTGTTTTAATTGAGCCATTAAATATTGTTGGTACTTAAGCATGTGAAACTGGCAATTTAAAGCTCTTACTGCTAAAGTTGCAGATGTGTATACTTTCTTCCCCCATCTATCCAAAGCTCTGGAATCTCTGTCAGAGGGTACTGGATTTTTTGCAATGGAAGCCTTAACCCCTTTTGGACCCTGTGAAATAGTTTCTGGATCAGCAGAAGGGTTTTTATAAAGAAACTTGTGACAGTCAGGGACTCTATAATACCTATCTGGCTTGGCTGGTGCAGGGGGCAAGGAATCTTGAGATAAGCTGGATTCAGAGAACACATCATCCACAATATCTAGCAAAGGCGGAATAGCCAGGGGCCTGTGCTGAGGCAATAAAAGGAAATCTCTGAGCCTTTTCTTAGATTCTGAGTAATCCTGACTTTCCCAATGGAAATGCTCCCTCATTGTAGGTAAAGTTTCCCCAAAAGAATAATCCTCAGGAGGAGAGGCTGAAGGGATAGATTCTACAGCATCAGAGTCCTCATAGCGGGGTAGAGAGTACCCCTTGTCTGAAGAGGAATCAGAGGAAATGGAAACCTGATCAGAGGAATCATAGTTGTATCCTGCCTAGGCCTTTTCTCAGGAGGGGGGTGGGAACCCCTGATTAAAGTAATGAGGTCTTCAGCCATTTTAAGCATCTGTTTCTTAGGCATGGAGGCTTGTCCAGGAGAATGCTGGACTTGTTTCTTTGTCTTTAGTGGTACTTTTGTCTTGGCTGTAGTTTTAATAGTAAGTTGTGAAGGTCTGAAAACACCCTCAGAAGCCGATGCCTGCTCAGCGGCTCTGGACCCATCTGAGGGATTAGTTTCCATAGGCCCAATACCTTGAGTTTCCAGAGGCCTAGTTGTCCCCATGTGGGAGTCGGAGGCGGCCTGTGGCTCTGAGGTAGAGGGTGTCAGGGGCTGCGAAAGCACCTCACTGAGAACTGGCGAACCGGCGACTGGCCTAGAAGAGGCTTCGTCATCGGTTTTGGATGTCGGATGTCTGTCTTTATATTTATCCTTGCGTTTTTTCGGTATTGCGGTCGTCGGTTGATCCGACGGCATTTTATAATTGAACCTTCGGCCAAAGTAGTGCAATGCAAATTCATTACACCTTTTAATAGTACGTTTGTTAAATCTAGCACAAAACTAACAACTAGTGACGTCGTGATCATGGCCTAGGCATGGAATACAGTAAGAGTGGGAGTCCTTATGAGGTATTTGCTTTCCACAAGAAATACAATTATTAACTTTTTCTGACATCGGTCTGAGGCAAGAAAAAAAGTTTCCCCAACAGGGTACTTAGCTTTATTGAAGACTTCAGATCTGAAATTCGACTTCGAAAATCTCAGGATTTGGCCGACCAGCACTTGCGAACTGCTTCTGCTTCGGGCACTGCGCGGCAAGAAAGACAGAAGAAAATGGCATTGGTTGCATCTTATATACCCCTGGCACACTGACGTCAGGGAGGAAGCGACAGCAACTGACGCCGGACCAAGACTTTGGAACTCTGGCCGACTACGGGACTGCCTGATGGCAGGATAACCCAAGTGTGATGACTGCAGCAGTGTAACACAATGAAGATCTAAAACCATGTAAACCCTCAGCTGACCTGCTGCCAGCGGAATACTTACAAATTGCTGCAAAAATGCTTGCCTATCCCATTTCTATCCTAATAAACAGAACCATAACTGAAGGATCCATCCCATCTCTTTGGAAAATTTCCCATATTATCCCACTTCATAAGGGGGGTAACAAACAAACTCTCAAACTTTTGTCCCATAGCCCTACTCTCTCCATTAGCAAAAGTCATGGAAAAATGTATCTACCAGCAACTACTTGTTCACCTTCTCCAAAATAATCTACTTGCTGACTGTCAGCATGGCTTTAGGCAATTCCATAGTACTACCACTGCACTCTTATCCTTTTATGACTGCATCCATAAAAATAGAAACAATAACAAACTGTCCTCTGCTCTCTTCATAGACCTCTCAAAAGCCTTCAATATGGTCAACCATCAGCTTCTTTTATATATCCTTAAATCACTTTCATTATATACACAGGCAGTCCAATCATTCAAGTCCTAGCTAGAAAATAGACAATAGGCTGTCCTCTGGGACAATTACATATCCACTCACCTCCCTATTACCCTTGGTGCCCTTCAAGGCTCTATTTTGGGACCCCTCCTTTTCCTCTATCTTCATTAATCTGAATGCAAACCTTCCTCAAGTCACCTGCATACAATATGCAGATTGTTCTACATTACTCTGTGCTGCCACCTCTTCGCCTGAACTCGAGTCCATCACCCAAAAAGTATTTAATCGAGTAGAAAACTGGTTTCTTCATCGCTGTCTCCTCCTGAACCCCAAGAAAACTAAATTATTGCTGTTCACTCCCACACAGAAGTTCTCCCCTTTTGATATCACAGTCACATCCAATAATGGTACTGTCATAGCACCTGACACAACCACTAAACTTTTAGGGGTAACAAATGACCATCACCTGAACTTCAACTCTCACATTAACCTAACTATTAAATCAGTCAACAGAAAACTAGGTTTCCTTTACAGGATCAAACCTTTCCTTACTCCTTTAGCCAGAACTACCATTGCCCACACACATCTCATCTCCACACTCCTATGTGCCTCCCCCATCTATATTACTCTAGCCAAAACTAACCTCAATAAGCTAGCAACCTCCTACCATAACACTGCCAGATTTGCCACTGGCTCCCCATTTAGAATCCACCATTGTCAAAATCTTCAACAGCTAGGATGGCTGGAACTGCAAATCCAGCTCCTCTTTCAGCAGCTTACTATCACCCACAAGATACTACAACATCCCAGTAATACTCCTATACTCTGTAACCTTATCACTCCTTACAAGAATCTTACAACCCTATGCTCAGCTAACAAATTTCTACTAACCATTCAGAAATCCAACAATAAATCAGGTGACTGTCTTTTCACTAATTCTGTGGGAAAATCTTGGAACAAACTTCCCACTGACCTTTCTTCTCTGTCTTCAACACCACTTTTCAAGAAGCACCTAAGATCTTTCCTTAAAACACAATGGCTATGTCCATGCACACACCCTAACTAATAAACTTTCCCTGAGCATTAACCTTCTTCAATGCTTACTACATGTATAGAACAGGTTTTATCTGTTCTTTTCCTCTCATGAATTATTGACTCTGAATGTTCTCCACTGGTATGTTTACTTGTCTGTTCTAACGTATCTCTCTGAGTTTTCTCAACCAGTCCTACCCTTCTCGGTGTTTAACAATTAGCTCTCTACTGTGCACTATTGTTGTTTCCTCTTGAATAACTTCTTGTCTCTTCCTCTCTTGTAACAAAGTAACCACTACTGGTATCTTATGATCACTAAAACTGCTTCTATTGTAGTCTAGTGCTGTACTGTATTTTATATGTATCATCATTCTCTTTCTGCTTTTCCCGTTAGGGGTCGCCACAGCGGATCATCTCTTTCCATTTCTTCCTATCCTCTGCATCTTGCTCTGTCACACCAACCGCCTGCATGTCCTCTCTCACCACGTCCATAAATCTTCTCTTAGGTCTTCCTCTATTCCTCTTACCTGGCAGCTCCATCCTTAGCATCTTTTTCCCAATATACCCATCATCCCTCCTCAGCACATGTCCAAACCAACGCAATCTCGTCTCTCTTGCTTTGTCTCCAAACTGTCCAACATGAGCTGACCCTCTAATATACTGATTCCTAATCCTATCCATCCTAGTCACACCGATTGCAAATCTTAACATCTTTAACTCTGCCACATCCAGCTCTGACTCCTGCCTTTTTGTCAATGCCACTGTCTCCAACCATATAACATAGCTGGTCTCACTACACTCTTGTAGACCTTCCCTTTCACTCTTACTGATACATTGTCACAAATCACTCCTAACACTCTTCTCCACCCATTCCACCCTGCCTGTACTCTCTTCTTCACCTCTCTTCCACATTCACCATTACTCTGAACTGTTGATCCCAAGTACTTAAACTCGTCCACCTTTACCAACTCTACTCCCTGCATCCTCACCATTCCTCTACCCTCCCTCTCATTTACACACATATATTCTGTCTTAGCCCTGCTGACCCTCATTCCTCTGCTCTCTAGAGCATATCTCCACCTCTCCAGAGTCTCCTCAACCTGATTCCTACTCTCACTACAGATCACAATGTCATCTGCAAATATCATAGTCCACGGGGCCTCCTGTCTGATCTCATCTGTCAACCTGTCCATCACCACTGCAAATAAGAAAGGACTCGGAGCTGATCCTTGATGTAATCCCACCTCCACCTTAAACGGATCTGTCACTCCCACTGCAGTCCTCACCACTGTCACACTACCCTCGTACATATCCTGTACCACTCTTACGTACTTCTCTGCCACTCCTGACTTCCTCATACAATACCACAACTCTTCTCTAGGCACCCTGTCATATGCTTTCTCCAAGTCTACAAAGACACAATGCAACTCCTTCTGACCTTCTCTGTATTTCTCCAACAACACTCTCAGAGCAAACATTGCATCTGTAGTGCTCTTTCCTGGCATGAAACCATACTGCTGATCACTAATCATCACCTCACTTCTTAACCTTGCTTCCACTACTCTTTCCCATAACTTCAAGCTGTGACTAATCAGTTTTATCCCTCTGTAGTTACTGCAGCTCTGCACATCACCCTTATTCTTAAAGATAGGTACCAAAACACTTTTTCTCCACTCCTCAGGCATCCTCTGAGCTTTCCAAAATTTCATTAAACAATCTAGTTAGAAATTCCACTGCCATTTCTCCTAAGCACCTCCATGCTTCCATTGGTATCATGTCATCTGGGCCAACAGCCTTTCCATTCTTCATCCTCTTCATAGCTGCCCTTACTTCCTCCTTGCTAATCTGTTTCACTTCCTGATTCACTATCCCCACATCATCCAACCTTCTCTCTCTCTCATTCTCTTCATTCATCAGCCTCTCAAAATACTCTTTCCATCTACTCAACACACTCTCCTCTCTTGTGAGTACCTTTCCCTCACTATCCTTTATCACCCTTACATGCTGCACATCTTTCCCAGCTCTGTCCCTCTGTCTTACTAATCGGTACAGGTCCTTTTCTCCCTCTTTAGTGTCCAATCTCTCATACAACTCTCCATATGCCCTATCCTTAGCTTTTGCCACCTCTCTCTTTGCCATGCGCCTCATCTCCTTATACTCATGTCTACTTTCTTCATCTCTTTGACAATCCCACTTCTTCTTCGCCTGCCTCTTCCTCTATGTATATCATTGTTAAAATTGTAGTATTATTATTTTTGTATTATTACATTCTATTTGCATAAAGGAGCTTATCTCCCCGGGCCTCTGCTGAAAATGGACATGTATCCAGTTGGACTAGCCCAGTCAACAAATGTAAAATAAATAAATAATATAAAAAAGTGCAGCAATCACACCCTACTAAACCTTTAGAACTGATAGAATTGTGACAGAGTATCCATTATTTGTTTAAGACCACATTACCTCCAGGCAGATTCCTACAGACCCACAAACCGAAGTTATTGAGATGCAAGCCACTCTAACTAAAACCAAATACAAGATCACAAAATCATAGCAAGTTATGGGACCACCACAATGCCCCTGAAAACCATGCTCAATTTCTAAACATACTGTATGAACTTCAAATAAACAGCAATACCTTCATCTTGGGAAACTAACTATCCTCTGATAAACTTGGATACCTATATCTCAAATATAGGTTATGGCCAAAACTTTCTTGATTTTATAAACAAGAACTCCTTAGAAATAGTCAAATAACTAATTGGAGGACAAACCATTCTTGACCTGACCCTTACAAGCATGTATATGCACTATCCCACTGATATCCTCTTCCCCAGTGAAGTCTAATCACAAACTGGTAACCTTCTCCATCAAAAAACATTAGATGTAACTATGACAACATTCAAAGACTTCAAACATACTAACATCCTGCAATTCTATGACAAATTCTCAAAATTCAAGTATAAATGTAACGTCCATGGCTAGCAGTTGTGTGAATAAATTCTACACTCACCTAAGCAAATGTATTAACCTGACAGTTCCTACCAGAAACAAACAAAATGGGAAGTTCAAGAGGAAATCAACCTGGTGTTCCACATGCAAAAAATAAATAATACAATACAAGAAAGAAAAGCATCTAGGTAATATATAGTAACAATAAAGACCCACAAATCAAGGTTAGTGTCAGAAAGCTACCAAAGGTACTGAAAAATACCATCAGGAAGACAAAAGCATCCCATGAACTTAGCATTAAAAGCTAAGAATAATTACAAATTATTTTTTGCTTATGTCAGGAAACAAGTAATAACACTCCACAGCTCGCAGAACTTAACAAAAATGGCACCACCTGCTCAGATACAGTAGCTATTTCAAACACACTGACTAACATGTTTGGTACAAATTTTACCCCTTAGACAACTATACAAAATCTCCATGTTCCAAACAAATCCCCTTATCATCACAAAGGTCACCTGGCAAAGGTACTGTCCAAAACCCCTAAAAATATTCTCTATCGGATCTGACATGTTCTACTGTATTCTGATCAGCATTAATCCAGCTGACACAATGGTTAAGGTCTTCACCTACCACATACAGGGTACAAGACTGAATCCTGACTTCCACCCAGTGCCTGTTTGGAGTCTGCATGTTCTCCCTGTACCTCTGTATGGTTCCTCCCACCTCCAAAAAACAAAATGTGTGTTTCCATCTCAAACTCACCCAAGAAAAGTGCTGTGGGCAGCAGCGCAATTTCTACATGATGCCCTATAGGGCCAAGAGTTGCACAGACCAACCATGTTGAGCATCTACTGTGGTATGCAGTATCCTCAAAATAGAAGAACACCGATCACAGACTGTATGGCATGGCACAGCTAGCCACTCAACACTGTAAAATATGGTTCTAGGTGATCTTGTTGTATTGACTAATGTTGCCAAAAAGGGCATGGGTATTTGTCCATGATAAGTGGGCTGAGGACCTGGCCTATTCCAACCTACACCAGTGACCCATGCTAACAATGGGAGGAGTGTATGTGCCCCTATTGGCCAGAGTGTGTCTGCCATAATGCCCAGCAGCCCTGGGTAAATAAGTTACTGGCCATCCAGTGTCCAGTTGCACAGCTTGGATTACCTGAGATAGCTCTATTGAGCGAAAGCTGGACGTAAAACCAGTCAACCTGCCAAACATGAATTAAGAATTGCTACACTCAATGTAAGTTCACAGGATGGAACCTGGAAGTAGATGACATTATGGTAAGGAGGAGGCTGGGCTTCCTATATCTAGGAGATATGACTGAAGAGCAGTGTAGCAAAGCCACTTGGCTTGGGATCCAGAGTCTATTACTCAGGAGGAGGAGGAGGACAGGATAGAAAGGGTGTGGAAATTGTAGTGAGGGACAGGCTTCAGAAGGCAGCGAGGTATGTTCTTAGAATTAGTGACAGACTCATAGCAATCAGACTCCGGCCAAATGATGAGTCAGTATTCATAATCTCAGCCTATGCTCCCCAAAGATCTGTGATAGTGAGGAAAAAAGTGCATTTAGACAGCAGTTGCAGGACTTGCTAGACAAAGCATGTCACCATGAATTGTTGTTGACAATAGGTGACTTGAATGTACATACTGGGGCAGACAGAACAGGATAAGAGGACTGCCAAGGTCCACATGGGTGGGGCAACAGGAATAAAGAAGAAGAGGCCATTCTAGACTTCTGACTGGCAAATGGCTTGATAGTAGCCAACACAAGAATCAGAAACAGAGAGAGAGTCACAAGATCACATACAAGACTGGCCAGCATAGAACTTGGGTAGACTTCTTCTTACTAAGGAAAAGGCACCAAGGTAGAATCGGTTATTGCAAAGGCACCCCGGTGAAACAGTTGTCCCATAGCATAAACCACTGATTTACACAATCAGCTGCAAGTTGGTCAGAGAAGGCTCTGAGGACAACAAAGACCAGGCTGAAGACCTGGAAGTTGACTGGAGAGAAAGCACAGCATTTCAAGGAGGCCTCTAGCACCTCAAGAAGAAGAGGAAACAGGTAGAGATGAAGAAGACTGGTAATGCCTCAAAACAGCATTTGTTTATTTGCCAATGATGTGCTTCTTACTCTTCTCTAAAGATGTGTTAGACAAAGTAGAATTATTAACAGGAAACTTCCAAAAGATCTCATATCTTTTCTTTAATAAGTCAAAATCAAAATGTTTAATGTTGAATAAAAAAAAAAAGGGAGATACAAGCAACTAGAAATCACATTACTGGAAACCAAGCCTCATCATTAAACTATTTGGGAATTGTTTTGTGTGAGAACATGACAGAAATGCTAAATACCAATTACTCCAAAGTTATAGCTCTAATTAAATCACTAGTGGCTAAATGGAACAATATGTTCATATCATTTGAAGATGGATAACAATTGATAAAAATGGTCTTACTCCCTAAAATTACGTATGTAGCTCAGGCTCTCTCATTATTTCCTGATAAAAATTCTTAAGGAAGTTGCATCAACCCTGTTAAGATTTTTATGGTATCCCAAAAAAATAGAGTTGCTTTTTCTCACCATATTAGACACTGGGAGCAGAGAGGGTTAAATTTTCCGGACATTGAGTCTTACATAAGAGCTTCTATACTTAAAACTGTAATAGACTGGGTAAATCCTAATTATTCGTCTAATTGGATGTGGTTACATTCAATCATATGGATGAATGAAAATACACCATCAAAAAAACATCTAGCATCAGATACAGAAAATAGAATATTATCTGAGTATAAACTTACAATATAATATAATACAACCTACCAAATTAAATCTAATAAATCAGGTTTTTGATGTCTTCAGGAAATTCATTTATGTGAATACAGACATAAAGCTTTGGTTTGCATTTTTAATCCAGTTCAGCTTTACAAGGAATTTCTATGCTAGGATGCACAAAGGGATTTTTACTTCCTGGGAACATAGGAATTTAATATGTTGGTTCCAATGCATAAAAAATCAACAGGTTTTGGAAACGCAATATTTATTATCAGCCTATGATTTGACATCTCATAACTAGTTATTATTGCAGAGTGTTTTAACATATTCTAAGGACCTATGTAGAATAACAAATAATTCATCATTTAAAGATATTCCAAAATTTATAATTTGGCTGTTTGAAATAATTTATAATAATGAAAATATAGAGAAGCAGTTATCATATTTATATAAAGTAACAACTGATTATAAAACAGCTCCTAAACCAAACTATTGGCAATATATAACTAAAGGTATTTTGTCTCCTTTATCGGCAGAAGAGAAATCAAACATCTTACTTTCAGTTAAATTCACATCCTAGTCACAATATTGGAAAATATTTAATTGGAAATATCTACACAGGTCCTTCTTAACTCCTGATAAAATTTAAAAAATTAACTCTTCTAGTAATGCGTTCTGCTGGAGGTGTCAATCATCAACTAATGCAGACTCATCCCATATTTTTTACGATTGTTCTAATATTAAAACATATTGGAATGGGAGTAACACATTTTTACAAACAATAGATCCAGATTCATTTGTTTTGACCAAACCTTTAATTTTATTGAATGCAATTAAGAGTCCTAATTTAAAGAAAAAAAGATTTACATTTACTATGGATAATACTAGCGATAACTAGGAAATGTATAACAAGAAGACGGAATTCCAGCACAGTGCCCACCATGGAAGAATTTCTACATCTACTAAGAAATCTGCAGTAATGGAGACCATAAATAAAGAACTAAGAATATATCCTAAGCCATTAACTAATAACCCATGGAGGAAAGTTTTGACATTGATGGACACCTTCCAATTGAATTAGTCTCTTCCTGTTTACTCACAATGTACTATTATCTATAGTTAGTTGTGATGTCATTTTAACTTATTACAGTCAGGCTTAATGTAAATATTGTATATAGTTAAATAATGTATTAGTTAAAATGTAAAACTTTCATTGCATTTATGTTTAAAATAAAAAAAATATTTGAGTAAAAAAAAAAGCATTTGTAAGGACTACACAATAGATATGCGGCCAAGCCAAGTATGGAAATAAGGTACTTAAGGACTGCTGAGAGTGAAATGAAGTAGTCTAGGAAGTCGAGGTCAATATATAAAAAAAAGCAGTTCAGAAAACAGTGGGAGATAAAAAAGACAGACCATACTAGGAAGGAATACTGTTTGGCTAACAAAGAAGCTAAGAAAGAAGCTGCAATAGCAAAGAACAAGGCATCAGAGGCACTCAACCAGCTACTAGAAAGCAAGTCAGTAGATGGCACAAAGAAACTATATCAAGCTGCAAGGCAAGTATAAAGATAAAGAAAATAGTCAGACATCCTTCATAAGTGATGCCAGCAACAACCTGCTCACAGGTCCACAGGACATAGGCAAAATAGGAAAGGCAGATGGAAGGAGGACTTCCAGCAGCTTCTAAATGAAGAAAACCCCATAAAAACTGTACTGGATCAAACACAGCCTATGAGAGAAGAGGAGGAGCCCACAACAGAAGAAGCAAGAACAGCACTAAGGAAAATGAAGTCAGGGAAAGCAGCAGGCTCAGATGAGGTTGCAGTAGATATGACAAAGCTGTTGGGTGAGATAGGGGAAATATGGCTCTTGAGGATACTCATAGCAGTGTGGAGAGAAAGGAGTATCCCAGAAGACTGAAGAATAAGCATACTCATTCCAGTGTACAAGAACAAAGGGGACATCCACAACTGTGGGCAGTACAGAGGTATCAATCTCTTGTCACACTGCATGAAAGTTCTGGAAAGGGCGACAGATAAACAAACATGCAGAGTAGTAGAAACTAAGATGGAAGATGTGCAGTTTGGATTCAGATCAGGATGCAGCACAACAGACCCACTGACTGCAGTGAGGCAGATGTCTGAGAGGAAGCTATACACGAGGGAAGAGTCCAATTGGGCATTCCTAGACTTGGAGAAAGCTGATTTGGGCAGTCTTGCAATGGTTCAAAGTCCCAGAAACATTAGTAGAATTGGTGCAGGCTATGGATAAAGACCCAATAACTTAAGTATGAACAGTGTTTGGACTCACAGAGGGGTTCTCCTTGGTAGTGGGTGTGGAGCCCACTGCTGTTCATACTGGTTATGGACTACATTAGCAAACAGGTCGGATGAGACAGATCAACAAAGTTGCTGTATGCAGACAATGTGGCAATACAGGGTGACTTCAGCAAGGTTTAAAGGAATGGAAAGCAAAACTGAAGGTATGTGGAATGAAACTGAGTACAGATAAACCAACTGTAATGGCATCCAATGGAGTAAATCACAAGAAGTTGAGAATTGAGATAGAAGGGAAAAGAAAGGAACAGGTTAATATCTTCAAGTGTCTGGTAGGGGTAGTTGAGGAGAAGGGAAGTCTGAATGAGGAGATCAAAGCCAGAATAAGAGGGGCTGCAGCCAACTGTCACAGAATGTCAGGTGTAGTATATGACAGAAGAATACCAAAGATGCTAAAAAGTAAGGTGTACAAAACAGTGGTGAGACTAGTACTACATATGCAGTAAAGAAAGAGCAGTTGAGGAAGCTAGAGGTGATGAAGTGTCTGACACAGGTGGCAAGATGTACACTGTGGGACAGACAAAGAAATCAGGGCATAACAGCAGAAGTCAAAATAGCTCCAATTGCAAAAAGAGTCAAAAGTGGTTTGAATACCTGCAAAAAAGCAGTAGACAGTCTGGTGAAGAAGATTTGGGACCTACATGAAAAAGGCAAGAGGAAACAAGGGTGTCTAGCAAAGAGGTGGATGGATTGTGTGAGAAAAGACCTCCAACAGTCACACATGAGTGGCAAAAAAGGTACAGACAGAGAGATGGTGACAAATGAGACAAGGGCATCTAGCAAAGAGGTGGATGGATTGTGTGAGAAAAGACCTCCAACAGTCACACATGAGTGGCAAAGAAGGTACAGACACAGAGAGATGGTGACAAATGGCACAACCCCCCCCCCTCAACCCCATGTAGAAAATGGTAAAAAGGGGGTTGATTTTGGTAGTGGTGGTGGTGGACCTGCTCCTACAGCTATTCAACCTAAGGTTATGCACTGGCTTTGTTTGTGGAGTATGGCACATAATAGTTGTGATCTCCTGCACAAAGTCAGCCTCACCACAGACCTCAAAACCTATAGACCCATTAGCCTGAAGATACTCATCTGCAAGCCAGTGGAATGGATCACAACTGACCTGATAAAACTAAACCAGCAAAAATCCTGTAAGGCATAACCCCCAGTCATTTGATTATATTAAGGGTAGATCCTTTCTAATGAAGCTGATAAACTTTCTTGAGAGAGCAACACAAGTCATCAACTGTGGTTATGCTGTCCATACAGCATATCTTGACCTTGCCAAAGCATTTGATATCATATTACAAAGTGCTCCAAAATGATCCCTCTGTAGTTAGGTGGACGACAAATTGGCTGACAGACAGAACCCGCACAGTGAAAGTGGGAGGTGCATCCTTAGAGATCATGAAGTTAACCAGAGGAGTCCCTCAGGGATCTGTACTAGGAGCTCTAATATTAGGGATATACTTCTTTCATTGCAAAATCAACAATAGGGATGTCTGCTTAACCACATTTGTAGAGGATTATAAAATGGATGTCATCTTCAAATGCCCTTCTCATATGCAGAAGCTGCAACATGAACTTACACATTAACAGCTGGTGCACAGAAAAAAGGGATAAAGCTAAATGCTAAAAAGCACAACACTGCTGCATTTGGTAAACTATCCCTCAACCCAGCTTACACAACAGAAAGCATCCCACTCCAAGAATAACAAGCCATGGATCATGGGTAGATAATTTCTTCTCCTGTGATCATCATGTTGCAACACTGGTTAGGAAATTCTTCTGTCTGGCACAGCTGATCCCAAAGGATACCTTCTCTAGATCCAAAGGCGTTCTTACCCTCTTATTTTCCACACTGATCAGGCATATCATAGAATATGTTTGTTTTGGGATGCATCTTACTAGACATATTACACAGTTGGGGAGACCCCAGAGGTTTCCAATGAAAAAGATCTAGGGCCTAAAATACCTGTGCTACCAGGAGAGGCTGGAAGCTCTGTCTCAGTATTATACATACTCTTTAGAGGTCACCTGTGTCTTGTTTTTTTAAACCATTAGGGATCCAGCAGTTCAGGAAGTTTTATATATCCACAACTCCAACAGTCCAATGAACACTAGAACCAATGATCTGAACCTTCTTCAGCAAACAAATCATGGTGGAAAGATGCAATGAATACATCTTCTCTGGAACAAACTTCTTCATCAGATTAAGCAATCTGACACACTATCTTCCTTTAAAAAGGAGTTGGAAAACTGGATGGGTATTCAAAAATTCACCCTGCTATGGCAAGTCCATTGCTGCTTCAAAAAGTGAGGCAAGGTCTAAGGGTGGGGACCAGCAAAGTGCAAATGGCCACATGGCCCAGTTGACTTGCATTTTCTATGATTTTTTTTTTTGCTCTTCTGGTGATTCCATTTGTGTGTGTGTGTGTGTGTGTGTGTGTGTGTGTGTGTGTGTGTGTATGTATGTATCTATGTATGTAATTATGTATCAATGTGCATACCCACATATATTCATATATGTATGCATATATAAACACACACACAGACACATATATGTATATATGCACACGCGCACACACACACACACACACACACACACACACACACACACACACACACACACACCATGAAAAGCATAGTGCAAATGCTTGTTCTTTCCGTATAGATCACACCAGGACAATCCAATGTGATGTTCCTTTCTCTGAGACAGAAGTTACTCTACTGAGGGCACACACAGATGAGATTATATGGATTGCCAGAGAAGAAAAAAAACAGATCTTCTATAGTGTTGACAATTTTGCTGTTTGGCATCTAGCATAAATCATGCTACTGTGCATGACATTCATGGCTACTTGGTTGAAATGCAGTTTATGTCCACTTTTACTTTGCACCATTCTGCTGCTTCACATATCTCCTGAGCAGGTCAGATTTTTGAGTTACTTCCAATAATGTTAGCATACCAATCCTATTACATCTGAACCGAGGCAGTCAGATACTCTATGTTGCTTACCAGCACAAACATCTATAATAGCAAAACAGGACCTCCCCCAAAAAAATTTTAAAAAGTTAATACAGAAAGACCTAATAGTGTATTAATATAACAAAAAAAATTGGTTTAGAAGAAAAAATAAAACCCACCTGCTGTCCTCAGTGTCAATACATCGGTGGCGGACCAGATTGCCTTTTTGACAGAAGGCCTTCCCACAGATGGTGCATCCAAATGGTCTGCAGTCAGTGTGAATGAGGTAGTGCATTCTGAGTGCGGCAGTAGAAGTGAAGTGCTTGGTGCATACAGGACACCTCTTTACTCCAAGAGGGATGACATTTTTGATGTCAGACTGATCTCTAATATGGATCTTAGGCTGTTCTGATGCATCTGATAGTGGAGCAGACTCTTCATCCAAAAAGCTTTTGTTGCTGTTTTCAGACTGTTCCTCCAAAGACATCAGTTTTAGTTTTTCTTCCTTGAAATACTCCATTTCCTGTACCTGCTCACTCTTTTGATCCTCAACATTTTCACAAAGCTGCTCAAGCTGATTGCAGGACATATCTTTATCAGACTCTAGTTCTTCCGTTAGCTGAACTTGCTTAACTGTCCCTCTTTCCTCAGGCTCCTGAAGGTTTACTGCTACATGCATCACCTGATGAACTTGCAGTTCATTACTGTATCTAAAAGACTCTAGTTCTTCCGTTAGCTGAACTTGCTCAACTGTCCCTCCTTCCTCAGGCTCCTGAAGGTTTACTGCTACATGCATTGCCTGATGAACTTGCAGTTCATTACTATATCTGAAATTCTTCGGGCACACAAGGCACTGGTACGGCTTATCTCCTAGATGAATACGTCTGTGTTCCACCAGGGTAGCATTCCTACGGAATCGTTTATGGCATATGGAACACTTGTATGGTCTCTGCCCAGCATGGATAAAGTTATGCTGTCTAAGTGCTGTAACATCCTGGAATCTTCTGCCACAAACTGAGCAAACAAAAGGTTTCTGTCCTGAGTGTATTCTTGCATGCCTACAAAGGCTCCTGGTGTACAGAAAGAATTTATCACAGACGCAACAGCGATATTCTTTCCTCCCGGAAGGACCAATGTTCGTATATTCAGATCGATGTTGTTTAACCTCAGTACTGCATCCAAAGGTCCTTTTACAGTAATTACAGGTAGCACGTCCTCTTTCAATGATACGCTCAGTTTCTAAAATGAGCTGTTTCTCAGCTTCTCCTGTGTGAGTGGTCAGGTGACTTATAAGCTGTGTTTTCTGCCAAAAGCGCTTGCTACATACCACACACCTATTTGGTCGTTTCCCTGTATGGACTCTGTGATGCCTCCTTAGAGTGGAGAGGTCTGAGAAATTCTTGCCACATATTTCACAAAAATAAGGACGTTCACCTGAATGAATTCTCATATGACGTCGTAAACAGTTAGCATCAGACAGACATCTTCCACATACCTCACATTCATATCTCCTTTCTGTGCTGACCGTAGAACAAACTCCTTCCATTTCATCTTCCACAGTTTCTTCTAGGTCTTCTTCGGTTAATTCTACAATTGCAAAAGCTGTGCCATCTTCAAGAGTTTCTTGAAAGCTTCTATCCTGGCTGCTGTCATTTAACTGAGTGACAGTACTGACTGTATCTAACAGAAGCTGTTCACCAGGACAGTGCATTTCAGTCTTTACCATATCGGCATCCATAATACAGGGTGCCTCACTCACAAATTCAGTCGTATCATGGTAACCCTGCTCCTCTGAAGTCTTTTCAAGATGGCTGAGCTTGATCTCTTCAACAGGCTCTGCCTTCACATTGCTTACCTTATTTTTCACAGTTCTGAAACATAAATTTGATTATTATGACAATACAGAAAAATATATTTTTAATAACAATAGAAAAAGGTTTGTTAAAGCAATAATTCTTTAGTAGTACACAAGCATAAAAAGCACAGATACTAAAAATTAGAACCAAATGGAAAGCATACCAATCCAGAGTTCTCTTTAAGCTACAAGGATATATGAACAGCTGTACATATACCCAAGACCACAGTACATGAGCTGTGCCTCTGCAAACTCATGCCTTAACATTCAATTTCTGTTGACTGGCTAATGCCTGTCATTAAGCAGTACAACTGTGTGTCTATGCTACCAGCCTATGGAATGTGTCTAAACATTGCTTCAAAGACTGCCATTTATGCAGTCAGCAGTCCATTAAAATGAAACTTTAGTTATTTGAATGTGTTGCAAACCAGAAGTTACAATGCGTCCAGTGACTACATATTCAAACTCCTTCTAGTCTTAACAACTTATAGTCATCCAATGGGACAGAAATAAACTTCAAAATAGTGGCTTTTGTCTGCAAGGCAAGACTGGGCTTCATATATTTTCAGTACTACACAAGAAAGCTTTACCTAAAATGCAATACAAAATGCCAGTATGATGATATTATCTAAAAAGTACTGACAAAATAACTGCAAAATTCTCAGGACACATCATACAAATACACCTAGTTTCCTCTACAACAGTTTTGTTTTGTTTAAATAAATCTAAGATATTGGATTTATTGTTTGTGAATGGGAGAAAATGTTTAACATAAAGACCGTCTAACTAAAAACAAGGCTAAAATACCTGGTTTGTTACAACAATGGAGACGTTCATTTCTGCACAGTCTAAAATGTACTGCTTAGACACCTATGCAAGGTAACAGGAATAGGTGTTTAATGGCTATGTAATTGAATCCATTTATCGTACTTGCTTATCTAGTCATAGGTTCATAGGTTCATAGGTTTATACTAGGCTATCTGCCCTAAGGCATTTATAAGCCTAGCCCAAAGTTTTGTGGCTTACGCCACCCCTTATATGAAAAAATACTGTGCCCATTAGTTTGTTGTGCCTCTGTCCAGCAGTGACACAGAGATGATTCCCGGGGTAAACCTACGATCTCCCATCCACAGGTCTAGATTTCTCTTGAACAGAGTCAGCGAGGTGCTCTGCCTCACATGGACCGGGATTTTATTCCACAGCATAGGGAGTCTCTGGGTGACAAATCTATCCCTCCAGCATGTCCTATTTATATCCGTGCTAAGGTTTAAGTCGCTTGCTCTAGTGGATCTGGTAGATTTGGATTTTTGAGGTGGAGCATGTCCATTAATTCCGGGTTGGACATGGCCTTGTATGTCAGGCACATGTCACCTCTGAGCAGACGGTATGCGACTGAATAGAGCTGGAGTTTCTTCAATCTGGCAGCATATGACAGATTTTGGAGTCCCTTTATCCTTTTGGTGAGGAACTTTTGGGGTCTCTCCAATTGCTGCAGGTGTCGGGTGAGATACATCCCGAATGGGGCATTGTACTCGATCATTGGTCTGATAAGTGAAGAGTACAGGGGAACAATGACCTCACTTGATCTGGATGTGAATCCCTTCATGATCAGGTGGGCAATGTAGAAGGTCTTTCTAACCACTTTAGCAATGTGAGTGTCAAAAGAAAGGCCACTGTCAACCTGGGTCCCCAGGTCCCTGATAACCTCTTCTGTGCTTAATGGATTGCCACCTATATGGTAGCTTGGGACTACCTTGTTTTTCCCGAAGGGTATGACTATACATTTTTTGGCATTTAACTTTAGGCCATGGCTCTGGCACCAGTTATCAGTCTCCGTGAGACCCCTCTGAAGGATATCTGTGTCCGATGTACTTTCCACTATGGCGCCCAGTTTGCAGTCATCTGCAAACTTTGTCAGCCATAGTCCTCCTATGTTTGCCTGTACTTCTGAGAAGTAGATGCCGAACAACAGGGGGCCAAGGACTGAGCCCTGTGGGACCCCACTTGTGACCGGCTTGGAGTCTGACATGGCGCCAGCAACTCTAACCCTGTGGGTTCTGTCCTTTAGCCAGTTTGCAACCCATCTTGTGACATATGGGTTTACATTTAAGCTGGTAAGTTTCTCTATAATACCCGAGTGGGGTATTGTGTCGAAAGCTTTTGCAAGGTCAAGGTAGGCTGTATGGACTGCCTTTCCCTCATCAATGGCCTTGGTGACTGTTTCGAAGAAGTCGACCAAGTTCAAAAGGCATGATCTGCCCTTGACAAAGCCAAACTGGGTTGGGTCCAATGTCTGCAAGTCCCCTATGTCTTTGTTTATGAGTTCCATTATGATCCTCTCCATAGCTTTGCAGACCAGGCTTGTTAAGCTTTTGAGGCGGTAATTTCCAGGGTCCGTAGAGGTAGCGCCTTTGTGGAGTGGGACCACAGTTGTCGTACGCCACTCCTTGGGCACGTATCCTGTGGTAAGGCTAAGATTAAACAGCTGCCTTATATGCGGGTTTAGTTCCTCGTTGAGTTCGTGTAGCACACAGCCGGGGACACCATCCGGTCCCATTGATGCTGTGTTTTTAGCTTTAGAGAGAGCAGCTTTCACCTGCACATTAGAGATGTCTGGGAGGCTACACTCCGCTGGGATAGTTATCTCTCCTTTTGGGGGGGAGAGGGGGGTGAAGTTTGCACTGAACCTGTCTGCCAGTATGTTGGCAATGTCTGTGGGTTCAGTGATTTTTGTATCATTCTGGACTAATTCTGCACATATCTGGGAGTTTCCACCCAGGTTTCTAACATAGCTGAAGAAGGCCTTATGATTGTCTTTTGAATCTATTGCAATTTTTCTCTCAAATTTGGCCTTGGATGATTTTATGAGTTTATGCATTTGGCCAGCAATATTGCTCAAGCTTCATGGTAATGTACACACAACATAAAAAATATAGCAAAGTACATTTGTAATAAAAATGGATACAAATGTAACAGTAACTCAGTGCCTGCAAAAATCCCTTTTCTACAAAAGCAGTAGCCTTTTCCCCTAGTCGAACAAGCTCCATTTACTCACATATACACATATCCTGTATTGTTGCATATTTTATTCAGTTCTTCAAGCTAGGATTTCCAAAAAAAGAGAAGGCTGGATGGACATGCTAGACAAATAGCCCTTTCTTTGTACTATTATACAGAAGTGTGAACTATGGAAGTGAAACGTCATGTGTAACTATAGGTACGTGTACCAGTAAGCAAATAACTATGGTCTGGGTAAAACCAGTAAAAAAATAAATGGAATAGCAATAGTAGAATACAATAATTACACTAGTAAAAGTAAAAACACAATGACCATTCAAGTATTCTGAAATGTTTTAATCCACAGACTAAGCGCTTTCACCATCAACACATGGCATCTTCAGAGTGAATGGAATCAAACTGTTCCCTTACTTTTATACATAATGTTAAAACAACGCTCTAATTGGCCAACGCCATAATTACCTTGTTCTTAAAGAAGCATACATCAGGCTATTCAATACAGCTAATGCACTTATAAAAACTGTCTTGTAAAACATATACATTTCTATAACATTTTTCCTAATGAAAAATATATATATGTATATGCATAACAACATTTTTAAAACAACACTTTAAAACATTGCATTTTTCAAAACATTGCTTTTAACGAAAAGTTGTATGACATCAGTAAACAGTTTTTTCCCCTTCTATATAACATTTGCCCTTTGTTTTAATATAGGTTTTAGGGAAATGTGTTCATTTAAACCAGGTGATATAAAGGCTTTTAACAAAATCTTTATAAGTGCATAAGCTGTATTGAATGGCCTGATGTATGCTTCTTTAAGAACAAGGTAATTATGGCGTTGGCCAATTAGAGCGTTGTTTTAACGTTATGTATAAAAGTAAGGGAACAGTTTGATTCCATTCACTCTGAAGATGCCATGTGTTGATGGTGAAAGCGCTTAGTGTGTGGATTAAAACGTTTCGGAATACTTGGATGGTCGTTGTGTTTTTACTTTTACTAGTGTAAATATCCATTAGGTATTTTTTACGGTTTTTAGAATACAATAATTATTTTACTTATTTATTTATTTCCAGGGGAGGTCCACTGGGCTCAGGGAGCTCGTTTTCAGTGGAGGCCCGGGGAGAAAAGCTCCACAATACACAGTAAAGTTAAAGATACAACAAAGTATAGTTACAAAATACAATTACCTTTCAAGTTAGAGACATAAATTGTACATTGGTTACATGGCATCTAAATCTAGAGGATGTCAGTAATGAGTTCATTACAAGAGAAAAGGAGAAATAAACTATTTACAGTACATACATTGATAGTACGATCGTTAGATTAGCATACATTCAGAGTGAGCCAAGGTGTTTAGAAATTCAAGATGGAGTCCAGTAAATAGTAGGCTACGTAGGGAGAATGCAGTTGGATTTCCAATTAGAGGAGAAGTAGAAATGCAGCTGAGATTTAAAGTTATCAAAGTTTTCTGAAGTCCTTAATGAAGGAGGGAGAAAATTCCATTTTTTGGCTAAGGAAAATGATAGGAGAAGTTGTCCAGCAGGACGCATAAGTTTGTGGACAGTGATTAGGTTTTGGTGTGCAGATCTTAGAGTTCTATGTGGGGTGTATGGTTGTAGGATGTTAGTGCAGGACATTTAGTAGGTTTGAATATTAGCCTATGGGCTGTAGTAAGTTGGAGGTAGTCTAGATAGTTGGGGAGTTCTAGCCAGTTTAACAAGTGGAGGACAGTACAATGATGGGAGGAGTATTTGGCTTTGGTAGCAAATTTTGAAATTTTATTATTACAGTTTTCCAGTTTGGAAGAGATAGAGGAAGATGGGTTGGTTAGTAAAGGAGCGCCGTACATTAGAGAGGGAAGTAGATAGGTAGTGGCGAGAGCTTGTTTAGTAGGAGGAGAGAGAGAGAAAGTGGTTGTTCCTGTATAGCATCACAAGTTTTTGATGTGTTTTTTTTTTATGTTTTGCTGAATGTGGGTATCGAATTTTAGGTGTTCATCTATAGTTACCACAAGTAGTTTAGAGTAGGGAATAACCTCTATGGTAGAGTTGTTATGGCTGATAATTTTGAATGAGTTTTTATCAAGAGGGAAGGATTTTGAGGGAGAAAACAGTAATATTTTGAATGTGTTAGTATTTAGTGAAAGGTAGTTTTAAAGCATCCAGTTTTCAGTGGCAGAGAAGGCAGTTTGTGTTTTTGCTTAGAGCTCAGAGAGGTTAGAGGCGGAGCAGACTAAACTTGAGTCATCTGCATATTATATGATTTTGGTGTTAGGTATAGCTGAGTGGAAGTCATTGATAAAGATGTTAAACAGCACTGGACTGAGGATGGATCCCTGGGGTACACCAGTGGGGGTGGGCAGGAAGGGTTAGGTGCCTTTTCTCCATTTCACAGCCTGAGATCTGTCAGACAGGTAACTTGAGAACCAGTATAGGGTATTCAGTGAGAGATTAAGGTTAGAAAAGTGGCTCAGGAGATGGGTGTGGGAGACAGTATCGAATGCCTTGGAGAGATCTAGTAGAACTGTTGACACTATTTTTCCAGAATCACGGGCGTGGTTTACTGTATCTAAGAAAGAGAGAAGAGCAGTTATTGTGCTATGGCCAGGTCAGAAACCATGTTGGATTGGAGTGATAAGTTGGTTTCTGGTTAGGAAAGGCATGAGCTGGAGTTGGATGCATTTTTCAGGAATTTTTGAGATTGGGGAGAGGATAGCTATGGGGCAGAAGTTTGAGATATTATTGTTTTTGCCTCCTTTGTGGATAGGTAGAATAAAGGTTGCATGCCACAGTTTGGGGACGTAGGATTCCTGTGTGGATCTATTGATCAGGATGCTAATTGGGAGGGCGATTCCATCTGCGGCAGTTTTTAGAAAGAGAGATGGGATATTGTCAGGGGCATTGGAGCATGGTGTTAGTTTAGAGAGTAGTTTTTTTATGTAGGATGTAGAGATGGGTTTAAGTTTAAATATGGGAGGAGGGTTAGGGATAGTGGGTTGGGTGGAGGCTGGGGTAGAGGGGTTGAGTTGAGGGAAAGAGTTGTTGTTTGGGAAGGTCTTGGTTAGTTCTGCTATAGAGTTGGTAAAGAAAGAGTTGAATAGAGAGGCTATTTCTGGATCGGATTTGCTGGTGTCAAGGCATGGATTGGTTTTGGTATCTGGGTTAAGAAGTGAGTTAATGGAATTCCAGAATTGTCTGGGGTTTTTGGAGTGGTTAGCCTGGAGTTTAATACAGTAGGATTTTTTATCTTTGATTATTTGTTTTTTAGCAAGGTTGCTGAGTTGTTTATATTTAAAATCCAGAAAACCAAAAACCACGGACTGGATGAAAAACGTTTTACTTCAAAGAATAAAATGAAATACAAGCGAAATATACAAAAGTAACATTCAAAATCAAGTAAGCGCTTTGTTTGGCATTTGCCAAACTTTTTCAAACTAGCAAAACATCACTTCCTGTTAAATAAATAGTATATATTACTGATGTAATAAGCTGAAGCTTTGAATCCTTAAAGAAACAGCACATACTAAACCAACGTAGTATATGAAAGGCTATGTATCAAACAAATAACTAAATAAAATGAAACATAGTAGCGTGCAATGTTCAAACCTACAAAATCAACAAGCCATAAGAAATACATGTATAACTAAATAGTGTCAATCACTCCTTTTTGTGAAAGCAATACATTGCGTTACTTTGACTTCCTTTACAACAAACGCAAATGTACGTGCACGAAAGTGCAGTAATGTACATTTTAAACCTGTCACGTTAAATACTTATTATTCATTACTAAATCAAGTACATATGTGTATTTCATCCCCTATAAGGAACCAATATAAAGCACATTAAATCGCAAAACATAAGCTTAAAACTAAAAATGTGTACTATGACTGATAAGTAGTCTATTAACCAACCCAATCGATGTCAAATGAAACCTATTGGAACCTTAATATGTAAAACAAAATTTTGTTATGAATTAAAAAGGATGTTGTGTGTGTAAAGGTATTACGATCTATGTTGACATAAAATTGACATAAAATTAATGAATGAATAAATGCTGGAAGTGTTCTATGTTAACATGAAGTTAACTTGAAATTAATAATTGAATAAATGCTAGAAGTGTAGTGTAATAATATACCATAAGTGTAATAAATGTAATGTAATAAATACATATATATGTAACTTATGAAATTAATCGAAAAAATTAAAATAAAAAAGTTATTAATTACAATTCAATTTATATCACAAGTAAAAAAAATATATATATATATATATATATATATATATATAAAATAAAATAATTTATACAATTTTAACAAATATGTATAAAAATGTTGTATCAGATGAATAAAAAACGTATACATTGAGAAAGATGTACCAAATTATCTCGCTAGCGATTTTAATTTCAGAATGCTAGCTATAGAAATAGCATTATTCAAACCTGGCCAATTATGTGCGTTTAACTTTATTTGCCATTCTAGTTCAAGCCTTTCTAATAACGGTTGCCATGCACCACCCCTTACATCCATTTTTAAAATGTCTAGGACAACAAATTTGAAAGAATGGGATGTATGTGTGTTTATGAGTTTTGCCAAGGCATTCAATTTGTTTCCATCACGTATTGCTCTAATGCGTTCACCAATATGCTCTTTGAACCTTCTTTCTGTTTTGCCAACGCAAAACATAGTACAGGTACAACATAAAGCACAGTACACAACCTTTTCACTAGTGCAACTGGCTTTTTCTTTTAAACGAATCTTTATGCTATTTATTTTTACCTAATTAGTTTCAAACACATAAGGACAATATTTACATCTACCACATTTAAATGTTCTCCCATATTTTGTATTTTGTGTGTGTTCCAGGCATTTTTTCAGATTCATATCCTTTTTATATACTATTGATGGGCTAGAATCGAAGTGGTGATGTAAAAGTGGATCAGCCACTATAGGTTGCCAATTTTTCTTAAGAATGTTATTTATAAAAACACTATCAGAGTTAAAAGTAGTGATAAAGCTTCTAGAAAAACTTCTAACTTCTGTTGTAGTTGATTAATTTGTGCTGTTTTCAATAAAACCAATAGAGTCTAAAGTCCCACTTTCACTATTTGAATTACTTGTGTTACTTAACCCTGTTGAATTTAAGGTAACCGTGACCACTGGATTTAGTAACGGGTTTAAAATGTAAATTATCCCGTTTGGTTATTATTTCAAACATCACATTATTTATCATTCTGTCTGTGTATCCTCTATTTTTAAACATCTCACATAAATTCAAACATTCAACTATAAAATCATCTCTGTTGCTAACCATTCTAGAAGCCCTAACAAATAGGCCTTTCAAAACTGCTCTTTTTTGAGTGTAAGGATGGCAACTGTCGAAATGCAAGAAACTGTTACTGTATGTCTTCTTACGAAATATTTTAGATGTGAATCCTCCATTTATATAGTCTTTTTCTAATAACACATTAAGATAAGCTATTGAATTTTTGTTTGTTGCAGCTCTAAATTTTAAAAAAGTTGTTGAACTAATATATGTTAAAAATTCTTCTATCATTTCTTCACTTCCGCACCATAAAATAAATATGTCATCTAAAAAACGTAAATAAGTTTTGCAATAATTAAAAAATATGGAATTAAAAACATATTTTTTCTCCCACATGTACATTACTACATTTGCATAGAGGCCCCCGCACGGAGACCCCATAGCTACACCTTCGTTTTGTAAATAAATATTATTATTAAAAATAATAAAGTTATTTCTTAAAATAATGTCCAATAATTGATCAAATACATTAATTCTGTTTTGAATTAAGCCTTTTTCATTTAAAAACAAATTAAACCACTCCATGCCCAGTTCGTGAGGAATGACAGAATACAAATCTTTGACATCAGTAGTAACAAAAATATCATTCTCATTGTATGTAGTGGACCCTATAAAAATCCCAAGACTCTTTCAATAAATGCTTTTCAGCGTGTATATAAGTTTTTGAATTATTATCAATAAATTTTGCTATTGGGTTAGTGATGGAGCCCTGGGCGTCAACAACTGGTCTAAAAGGGGATTTACTTAAATTTTTTTGAATTTTTGGGACTCCGAACATAGCTGGAGTCCTAGGATGACAAACATTCATGTAATTAAATTCATCAATATTTATATCCCCTTCAATAAACAAATCATAAAGGATCCCTCTAATAAGCCTATATGCCCCATTTAGTTAATTAATGGAGCGCATTTTGTATGTATTGCTATTTAAAATATATTCTAATTCAGTATTATAATCATGAATATTGTCATACCCCCTCCTTTATCTGGCTTAATAAGTCTGATGTTTTTTGTTTCCATTAAAGTATTTAAAGTATTATATTCGATTTTTGTTAAGTTGTGGCTTTTGTTCTTTATACCTAATATACATCAAGGGCACGAAAATCAAGTTCGCATAATTTTTCAAAGGTATCCAAAGTTGGATGCAAGGGAGGATTATAAGAACTGTAAACATAAAATGGCTTCGTTACCTGTTCTGTATTATGAAACAATAAACTTAAATTTAATTTCCTAATAAACATTTTTAAATTAATTATAGAGTGCACAATATTCATGTTTTTACTTGGAATAAAAGTTTGTCCCCGTGACAACAAATCACAAATACTGTTGTCAAAAATAAAATCAGAGTAATTGTACACGGCAAAGTCTTTAGTAATACTGGTGTAAATGGCAGGCCCACTAGTTGATAATAATTCACTCACTGGTGACCTCTCCATTGGCCCCTGTGGCAGTTGTTCCTCCCCCTAGAAAAAGTCCCTCGAACGTGGGCTTGATTCTGTGGCCCCCAATTCGTTCTCTGATTTTGATGTTGGAAAGTTTGCTGACGCTGTATTAGTCTTTCGGATCTCCGCAATGGTGGAAAAGATTCTGTTCCTAAAAAATCAGTATTGTCTTCCAAGTCACACTCCTCACTACTTGTATTCAAATTAATGTTAATGTCATTTCCTGCATCATGGGCTGTCAATTTGTAGCCCCATTGTTGGGAAATGGGGGGTGGGAGGGTAAGACATGTATTTCTTATGGCTTGTTGATTTTGTAGGTTTGAACATTGCACGCTACTATGTCTCATTTTATTTAGTTATTTGTTTGATACATAGCCTTTCATATACTACGTTGGTTTAGCATGTGCTGTGTCTTTGACGATTCAAAGCTTCAGCTTATTACATCACTAATATATACTATTTATTTAACAGGCAGTGATGTTTTACTAGTTTGAAAAAGTTTGGCAAATGCCAAACGAAAGTGCTTACTTGATTACTTGATTTTGAATGTTACTTTTGTATATTTCGCTTGTATTTCATTTTATTCTTTGAAGTAAAACGTTTTTCAGGCAGTCTGTGGTTTTTGGTTTTCTGGATTTTTAGTTTTGTTGGGGCTCTTATTGTCTTGTTTATATTTAAGAAGGGTTTCAGGCTGCTTGTTGAGGTGGTAAAGTTTCCAGTATTTATCTCTTTGTTGCATAAGTCTTTAGGTATCTTTTGTTAGCCATGGGGAGGTATTGGTTTTTATTCTTTTTGTTCTTGGTGGAGCTAGGGAGTTGAGGGCATTTAAGAAGGTAGAGTTAAAGAATTCTATGGCATTGTCTAGAGGAAGAGTTTTTAGAGTGTTCCAGTTAGCTCGTTTGAGGGAGTCAGAGAAAGTTGTGGGGTTAAAGTTTGTAAGGTTATGTATGTGGATGTATTGGTGCAGGTGAAGTGGGTGAAAGCTGGCAGGTGGTCACCAATGGAGTCTGGTAAGATGCCAGAGTTTGAGATTTTATAAAAAGGGGATAGTTTTTAAGCATGTTTGTTTTGGTCTGAAGAAGCAACCAGGAGAGGTTGTGAAAGCGCTTACCTATGCAATAAAGGTTTCTGTGGAACTTTATTTGGATTCTTAGTTGGATTTTTATTGGATTTTGGCTTCTCCTTGGTATTAGTGTTTGGAACATTTTTTCTTTTATATGTAAAAGTTATAGTTTAATCTGTTAATCTTGTGGTAGGTATCAGTATGAGATGTTGTAGTTTTTATTTCTATAGTTATTTATATAGTGTAGGAATTTATACTCTTTTTATAGTGTTTATTTTGCCATTCTGTATGTGTTTTTTAGGCCACACAGGTAAGTGATTTAGACATTATGTGTACATTCTTTATGTTGATTGCGATACAGTGGAGTTAGGAAATTAACTTTTTCCCCACTGTAGTGTGATCTTGAAGTTGGTATATTTAATTTACGGGGGATGTGGGGCCACAGCCCCCCCACATGGGTGTGCAGGGGGGCTTGCCCACCTGCAGAAACATAGTAAAACGTGTGTTTGGCAGTTTGGCGTCATTATATGTGGAGGGGATGTTATTTTCATGTGATTTGTAGTGTTTGATGTTGTGATGATCATTTTAGATTTTTTGAAACTCTATGTTATGGGTTTTAGAGGTTATGGTTTAGATGTTATAAATTTAGATGTTATGGGTTTTAGATGTTTTGAAGGGGACCCATATATATATAATGTGTGGGTGTGTTTAAAAGTTCAAAGTAAATATTAAGCTAAACTAGCACCCTCCCCAAACAAAATGATGCTAAGGCAATTTGATATCTTTCATTACTTTTATAGTAATCTAACTTATCAAACAACAACAATTAAAGATTCTGGCTTTAAGTCATCTTCTTAAGTAAAGTTGTACAGCGTTTGCAACTTACCAGTACTCTGGCATCTGATATAAATTCCCACCAACAATACAAAATGTAAGCATGAAACTGCATGCAATACTAACACTGCAATGTATTAAGGAAATCCATCAGATTCAGTCTTTATAATATACAGTAAATTCCATATAAAATGTGATACTGAACTGAAGCATTTCTAGTGGGTATATGCAGATGAGAAATATAGTGAATAGTCTTAACCCACTGAAAGCCACTGAATTTTGTAACAAGATTAATTTCCCATTTACTTTTTTTGCCTAGACATAGACTGCAATGGTTAATTTTGGCAACTAATTTAAAAACTACGGGTGTTGATATATCCTTAGCTAAAGCCATAATCTTTTCAGAACTGTATGCCTTAGGTTAAAAAAATCTAATAATTTATCATATAAACTGGCAATTAAAAGACCTTGATCATAGTCTTCCCAAGCAATGATGTTACTCTGAGGTAGGAGAAAATAAATGATGGGAAAAGTTGTGAATTTTATGTATCTTCCATGGAATGGCTACATATGTAATTGAATTAAATCATTATAAGGCATTAAAAAGTTTGTCAAAGAAGTATTATAATGACTTAAGTTTAGTGTGCTGCAAAAGGGGTCATTTGAAACCATAAGAAGCTTTCTAATGTGCCCAAACACAAATTCATCTATATACAATACATTTATATTACTAGTCAGTGTAACCACTACAACACAATTACAAAAATCTGACGAAGACAAACCACCGGAATGCTTGCAGCAAAAAAAATTTCTATGG
Source organism: Protopterus annectens (assembly GCF_019279795.1). Lineage (NCBI taxonomy): Eukaryota > Metazoa > Chordata > Ceratodontiformes > Protopteridae > Protopterus > Protopterus annectens. Next base: position 1,221,128,451 of record NC_056726.1, read on the forward strand.
CATTCTAGGAAAAACTCCTCTACATTAGAATTTTTGGACAACTTTTTTCACTTTAATTTACCATTTCAAATTTGGAGGAGATAAAAGGTTCTACAGAAAAAATGTTGATAGAATCATTATTTTTAGATTGATCTTGTCTAATAATGAAAAAATATTACTTACGTTTATGTGAAATTTTACTATAAGAGATGTCTTATTTAAAACTTGATCATAATTTTCGCTATGCTATATACCTAAGAATTTAAATGAAGTAGTAATAGGGATGTAATAATCTGAATTATTTTTATAAATTGTATAGCTAGAAAAAAAGAAATAAGCTCAGATTTATCATAATTAATTTTGTCCCTAATTAAATTTTTGCATTTATGAAGTTCTTCACTAATTTTCAAAATATTACCGTGATACTGATTAGTTACTAACATATCACAGACAATTAGGTTGTGTTTAACATTATCAACTGTTAAATACATGATCTCTGAATGTAATTTATAAAATAAGGGATTAGTAGCTATAATGGGGTCTATATCAGCTTATCGAAAGCTGATAAGAGTGAACACTCTTTGATCGACCTCTAAACGTCGAACAACATAAATAGTTAAGACATGGAACAGCGAAAAAAAATCATTGTTCCACAAAAAAAAAAACAAAAAAAAAAACAAAAAAAAAAAAGAAAGAACACACAATATAAAGTGGAGGGCTTTGCCTCCCACATCCCCCCTACTTAAATATACCAACTCCAAGATTGCACCACAGTGGAGGAAATGGCAAACTACTGAAAACGGCCTAGGGATTTTTTTTCCCCTGGGAAAAAAATCTCTGTTCCGTGTCTTCGCTATTTAGGATGCTCAACGTTTAGGGGTTGGTCAAAGAGCATTAGCTCTTATTAGCTTTCGATAAGCTTATATAGACCTGCTATAATGAAAGGAAAGGAGGACATAGGACAACCTTGCCTAATACCTGTGATGGTTTAAAATGGTTTGATTAAATTAGTATTGCATTTTAATTGAATCCAAGTAGAATTATATACATTCTGAATTATGGTTATCAAATTACAGGGAAATTTGTAATATTTAAGTGCAGTCCAAATGAACATTCTGTTAATATAGCTGAAAGTTTTGGATGCATCTAATTTAATTAAATCTTTATGGGCTTGTTCAGTCTTTTTGATGAAGAACAGCTTGTAAATATTTCTTCGCATCACTAACAGTTCTTTTATGGCAAAACCCAAACTGTGTGGAAATTATAATTTTATCCAACTTGCAAACAATTTTACCATTAACTGTTCTGTCAATAATTTAATAGTCAACATTTAAAATTGAAATATGTCTATAATACTCATGTTAAATGGATGCTTTACCTTATTTAAGAATTAATATTCTCGGCAAAATTCATGGAAGCTTGGGGAAGCCAGTTAGTAACAAGTTAATTGAAAAAGAGGTGCTAGTACATCACAAAAGGTTACGTAAAAATTAATCGACAAAAGCATACTGGCCAAGTCCTACAGGAGTTTTTAATGCCATTATACTTTATTTAATATCTTGTAAGGTAATAGGAGTATATAGAATTTGGTCAAGATATCTTGGTGCATCTTCAATCCATTCAGTTATTTTGTTAACATCCTGACTCCTCTGTACATTATAAAGAGAACAAAACAATCAACAAAGATTTCTTCAATGTCTTTGTGATGATTGGGGAGAGATGGGCAAAGGCTGCCAGCCTAGTCAAATAGAATTTGATATTTAATTCTGGAATTTGTAAATAAACGTAAAATACAGGCATGTTTTCCTTGAGTATAAAAGAATACTGTGAAATGTGGAACTTCAAAATATGTGACAACATTGCACTCTACTGGCCCAGTGAAGCATGTTGTAACCCTTTCATGTTAGAATTCGGCTCCAGTGCATCTGGATGAAGGTTTCATGCCCATTGTTTTAAGGCTAAAGTTTATGACCAGAATTTAGATGGGGAATGTGCTTTATTGCTCTGGTTTCTGTTAGACTATACATGTGAAATTACTTGTATTGTTGTAAGTTTCTGAGCAGGTGTTAGATTGCTAAATAATGCATTTTGCTTGCCTGGGAAAAACCTAAGTGTCAACATGATGTAACTTGGGAGGGCCTTTGAGACATGTTTGTTAGTAATGTTTAAATACTATGTCTCACAAGAGCCTGGGAACATTTTGATCTTGGATATCTAACTCAGCACTCTGCCTAAGCTCACATGTAAGTTCTAGCACTGTGCTTTCTTGTAGGAATAGTTAAAGCTAGTAAAGACTAATTGGGTATTTTTCTTTGAAATCAGACCTGTCCTGCTGTATTATTTTAAGTTTCTGTGTGATCTCTGATCTCTTAGATATCTCTGTGGTGCAGTAGTTTTGTCTTATGTTTTAATTATTTATTATTAAATATTTTTAAAACCTTTACCTGTGGCTGGTTTGTGCAGAGATAAGCTCTAGAGTACATTGCATATTTATAGAGGTTATTGTAATAGGCTACTCTAAAATAAGCCTAGACTGAATAGTCACATTACCATTGGATAATAATATTGCACAGTAATAACTGGACACCCTTTTAAGGGTCTTTTAGTAGCTTATATTATTAGCTGGGTAGTGGCAGGGATTACTACCGTATGGTCTGGGTAAAGGGGCACAGCTGGAGAATCTGTGTCAGCCTTCCCAGGAGTGTTTGTGAAGTTGCATAAATACTTATCTCAAAGTGAGTGTGTAGTGTGTCAGCTACTTGGCAGGGACACGAAGCACTTGTTGGACAAAGAGGATACTGGAGGTTTTAGCTTGCCCAACTAGGCTGAGATCTGGACCCTATAGCTGTGCTGGTGGGGAGTCTTACTGGGGACCTGGTGAGCAAAGGAGCAACCAGCCCCAGACTGACTGTGATCTCTGAGTGCACTTAAGGAAAATTGTACTTTACTGTGTGTATTAGTTATCCTTTCCTCTCTTCTATGAGATGACCTCCCTGGTGTTAGTGGTGAGGATTGAGGCTTCTTGATTGCTGGGCCAGGGCATGGTCATCACAGTCTTGTTTGTTAACTTTAATCCTTTTTTGTTTTTTAATTTTGTAATTATGGTTTTACAGCAGGTTTTGCCAACCTTATCAGAGTATATAAGATACTTTGATCAAAATAATTCTGTCCCTTAATCAACTGGATTTGATGTTATAATTTTTTTTATGAATACTTTTGCATCAAATGTGAATATACTTATAATTTACAGGAATCAGTTTTAACACCCCAGTTTTAAGTCAATGTATAATTTTATTCTGCAAAATAAAGGATCTAAAATTATCCCATCAAAGAAATATATAAAGGCATCCCATTTAATGGATAAAGGGACACTGGAATTTTGATGAGATATCCAAAATTTCCTTATCTCTGATTTTACTGAAATACATATTCCTCCAATATTAAACCAATTAGCATACATATATCTTTTATGCACAGTCTTAGTAATATTAAAATAATCAGTTATTACATTAATAAAATTATCTGTTAAGGTCACAGTATTAGGATTATTTAACTTAACTTTCTGAATTAAATCAGATGAAACCTAAAAGAAATCTACTCTACTACAAAGTTTATCCTTATGAGCAATATATATATATATATATATATATATATATATATATATATATAAATTTAATAGTGGATTATAGCTCCATATATCAACTAAATTTTCTTGCTGAATGAAAGACTAATTATTTACCTTTCATTATCCGGTAGAATAAAACAAGTAATACAGATCAATCTAACCTTTCATCTAGTACAGTATTCTAATTATTTCAACTACTACTGTGGATCAATAACAACTGAAAAGCATCTGCAATACTATTGTGAAAATTCTGATAGTTACTAAAAAGAGCATAAATGGTTGTGAATGCAACTGATAAATCATCAGACTTCATCTAAGCAGCAACGACTATACCCTTTAAGCCTAAAAAAGTGCTACAATGCAATTACAATTTGTCTGAATTAATAAAGCTACAACAGCTGAAAAAATAGTGCCATAATTATCAAGTATTTATCCATTTATACTTTTCAAGTAAATTAGTATTACTATTTACATCAAAATTGGCTCCTTGAAGGAAAAATATTTTCCTGTTCATTTTTGATGTAATTCATGACTTTTCTAGCTTTAGACTGTATTTGCACAATTTAAATCAATGCTTAAGATACTGATCATCATTTCCTTTTACAAGCAAGAAAAAAATGTCCATGCCTTGTATCAAGTGGGGAAACTCAAACAAGTAAAAGTTTGCTATGCCCATTGTCAAAGAAAAAAATTAAGTGATACAAAGATCCATATACATCCAAGAGTCCAAATGAGAAATGTCTCCAAACATAACAGAAAAATGAGACAGATGGGATCCTGTGCAAAGAAGTGATCATATTATGCAGAGTGGATTCAATTCACATTTGGCTTCAGTAGAAGAGTCAAAAATTAAAGGTAATTACTTCCAAATGATCCTTATTTTACTGGGGTAGATGAAGGGTGATTTAATATTTTATGCCATAGTGTAATTATTGCTGAAACCTCCTTCCATATTTTGATAATTCTGTATGGAAGGTCAGCAAAGATGGTAATTTTAGCTACTTCTATATGAAATCATTTTTTTCTTTGTTTTTTAAAGAATTTGACCATAACAGGCCTAAAGTCACCTCTAGAACAGACAAGTTGTTGTCTAGTAGAAATACAACTAATCTATCCATTTTTATATTCAAATCTTCTCAATGAATACCCAAAAATAGCAGCAAAAAGTTTTTTTCAAAGCATTATCAAGTCCAATATTACTGTGCAATTAATAGGAACTCACAAAACCCTAAAATACTTTCTTCTGGGCCTAGCCTCAAAGTCTATTAGTATATACTGAAGCTGTTATTGTGTTTTCTTTATATCTTTAGATTTTTCCTGAAGGGTTAGAAGGTCGATATATTCTTTCAAGTTATTTTATTTTAACTGACTGTGTAGCTTGTACTTCTCAATTTCCTTGCATTTGGTTTATTTTTGCAACCACAACTTCTATCCCCTCCAGCTTATCAACAACTGTAGTTTTTGGTTAACACTTCAGAGATGACATTTCTTTTAATATTAACTACACTATCAGATTATGTAGAATGATTTTAATATTTTTGCACTAGGAAGGTTATTAGAAGAAAGGATGGATTCAAATCTTTATTTTTTGTTAATGTTAACCTCTTTTTTTCACTTTAGACATAATGTTTAGACAGTGCACCAAGCTTTCATTCATTCTTACTTCTAACCAGAAGACAAAGCGTAACTGCATCACACACATTCCTAGATCTCCTCCCTGTGATGTCCAACCCATCCCCCACTTATTATTTACAAGTATAACTTTTGTCTTTGAGTCACCTTAGAGTCTCAGTCTCACTAATCTCCTGGTAACATCTATCATCGTGCAGACCTTTCTTGGTCCAATGAAACCTCTTGGATGGCTACTTTATTTTAGTGGCTTAATACCTTGTTTTTGCCACTTTGTTTGAATGATGTTGGATGGAACACAGGCAGAAGGGCAAGCTATATTACAACCATCTAATCAATAAAACAGGGCCTTTTGCCATGGATATGAACTTTCCCACTATCTCCATTACCAGCTTGGTGGATACGGGCACTCTGCGACAATGTAGGAATTGTCTCAAGTTTACTGACAACCAGCTAAGTCTCAAACTGATAAGTATGTGACAGATGTATTTACAGAATGTCACTGGAGACAAAGCTCTCACATAAAAGCACTCCATGTCAATCAGGCTGTAAGCAACATATGGTGCACCCATCAGAAAAAGTACAAAGCAAACACAGACTCACATATAGCACACACCACCATGCGCTGGGTCTGACGGCTAATAAAATGCAAAGTCCAAATTCCACGAATACAACAATGCAGAAAAAACAGTTCAAAAACGACCAACAACTGCAGTACAAGGACCAAGCAGTTTAATGATATAAAAACTGTTAGCGCTTTCACCCGTAGGCTTCTTCAGACAGTTACAAAAGAAAAACATACCATCCCCATTTTAAATACTAGAGCACTGCTGTTAATAGGTCAAATCCAAACACATGTCAAGTGCTATTTACTACGCATTTAAAGGGCTGCTCAGTATATGGTAAGAAAACAATACACATTAAATTCAACAAGGCTAACAAGCGCTAAAAAATAAAATAATTTAAAACATTTAAAACATTTAAAAAACTGTCACATAGAGAGCATTTGCACATTCCATAATTAAAAATATTATGGTCTAAAACATCTCCTATTCTTTAGTGCAGGGGTTGTATTAACCTTCTCATTAAGTCCTGGGAACTTATCTGCCCTGCATCTAATAATCCATTGCATCTCTCTCTCCAAAGTGCAATTAATAATGCCCCCCCTCTCTTATTCAAATGTACTACCTCTATAACACAAAACAAAAATGTATGCTGTGAACCAGTGGCTATAACATGTCTAGCTAAAGCATTGGTAGTACTAGCTATCCTAATCTGATACATATGTTCCCTCACCCGCTCCCTTAAGGTCCTGTTGGTTTTGCCTATATAAAATGAAGTACAGGCAGAACACCTAGACAAATAGACTACATTAGAATCTAAACAATTGGTACCTGTTGAAAATTTGAACTCATAATTAGTAACGGGATGGATGAAGGAATCCCTAGTATCTATAAACGCACACTGGTTACAACGTCCACATGGGTGTGTGTTCCAGACTAATCCATCAACATGACCTGAAACTGGTGGTATAGTCCTATGACATAACATACTCTTTATGTTAGGTTTATTTTATTTTATTTATTTAACATTTGTTGACCAGGAATGTCCGACTAGGTTCCACAGAGCCTGTTTTCAGCGGAGGCCCGGGGAGAAATGCTCCAGATTATGCTCCAATTATTCTTATAACTAATTGAAGGTTTTGAACCCACAATTCCCTTAACCACAGGATCTAAGGTCAAGATCTCCCATCTATCCTCCATAAAACTCCTAATAGACCTAGCATCCTTGGTATAAAAAAGAGGGGCCCTGACAATACCTTGTAGGGGCCCGTGGGCTGTGGGTACAGCATCATTAACCACACCTGAATCTGAGAAATAAGGTCTTGCCACAGTACTACGCAAAGAATCCACTTCTAATTTCATCCTATTAAAAGTACCCTGATCATATCCTCGTGACAGGAACATCTCACCCATTTTCTTTAACTCTTGGGAATAACCCATATCAGAGGGATTCAACCTTGAAGCCCTCATGATTTGTCCTTTCATAACGTTTTCAAACACATAGGTGGGATGCATACTACTCCTATGAAGGAGTGCATTCCGATAACATGGTTTCCTATGTATAGAAGTATTAATCAGTCCATCTGGAAGCCTGCGCATATCAACATCTAAAAAAGAAATAGCATCCTCTGAGTAACCAAGTGTGAACTTCAGAAATTCGGTAGATTGGTTAACATTCTGAACAAAGGATAACAATTCCTCTGAGGTTCCACACCAAACGAGGAAGAGGTCATCCACAAACCTCCTATAAAACTTTACATTATCTTTAAAACAACTAGATCTAAACAAGTACTGATCTTCCCACTCTGCCATAACTATGTTGGCGTAGCTATTGGCACAGGAAGTGCCCATAGCTACGCCATCATTCTGCAGGTACATATCCTCACCAAACGTGAAGACGTTATTGGTGAGTACAATTTCCAGGAACAATGCTAGTAGATCTATGAATCTATTCGTATAACTAGAATTCCTACGTAGGTGGTTAAGAAAAAACTGGACCCCTACCTCATTGGGTATAACGGTAAACAAACTCACCACATCAAGCGTTACCATCAAAAACTTACTGTGAGGTTCCACATCCCTCATAAAATCATATAAATCTATCAGAAACTGTTTGCTGTCCTTAAGGATATGGACACACTTATTTACCAGTGGTCTAGAGTAGTATTCAATATAAATGGACATAGGTTCGGTCAACCATCCCTGTCCCGAGACAATAGGTCTCATGGGAGGTGGATTCATGGACTTATGTACCTTGGGTAACCCTTGTATTATGGAGATGCGTGGATTCTTTACCTTTAAGTAATTATAAAGTTCCTCTGTGATGTCATAGTTCAGAACCATGTCATCCAACATCTCAAAAACTGTGAACACCTTCTCTGTCACCAACATCATATCAATCTTCGTATAAAATGAGTCTGTGGTCAACAATATTTGCATACAACTCACGTATGCCTCTGTATCCATCAATACAATAGGACCACCCTTATCTGCTGGTCTAATAACAATTTCAGGGTCATGCTTTAAAGTTTCTAAGGCCTGTCGCTGCTTCATATTCAGATTTTGTGTGTACCTACAACGTCTGTTAGTAGTGAAATACTGATATATATCATTTTCGACAAGGCGTGAGTAGGTGTCTAATAAAGGGTGTAACTGTGGTAGATACACACTATTTTGTTTAAACCTCACTTCTCTTACCTCTTCATCAGATGAATGAAAATCTATCTTTAGCTGTACATTCCTCACAAATGTCTTTAAATCTATTATTGATTCAACCAGATCACCACGTTTGGTAGGTATGAAATTGAGGCCCCTATTCAGTACCTCATACTCAAACTGAGTCAAAACCCTCTTAGCTAAGTTAATTACTAATGTACTGTGTTCTTCTCCCAAATTTCCTTCAATGTAGGACCCACTACTTCGTTCACTGACCCTTTCCTCTTGTGCCGTCCACGGCTCAGGGACCTCCCCCTCCCTAGTCAGGTAGTGAGGCACTTAAATGTAACCTTCTTAAATCCCAAAGACCTCCTAGATGAAGTACACATAACAAATACCCTCAGCAGCTCCCGAATGCACTCTTTCAAAACAACACCTACATCAACACATACAGACACATCTCATGGAGCCCCTACTTCTAAACCCATAAGGCAAAACACCACATAGTCCAACATTCTTCTATTTGGAGACTCCATTGTGAGGCACACTGATGTCATTCTCACCAAGCTGAGTAAGGAGAAAATCACAATCCATTGTTTATCAGGGGTTAGGATCTGCCACATTAGGCATGCACTGAGATCATTGGACCTCAAGTATAACTCAGTTTTAGTCCATGTGGGTAGCAATGGCCTGAGATGTACCTCCCTTAACTACATGAAGAGACACATCATGGAGCCCTCGGAATGTGTGCCCTAGGCTGGTATAAGCTTAGTATTGAGCAGCATTTTACCTTCACCAAGTATGACGCCGCAATAAAAACAGAAGATTATTGATTTTAATAATTGGTTAGTTTCTGGTGCTATTCTAAGGGGGTCCAATTATTTGCCAGCATGGATGGAGATGGTCAATAGATGATGCTGCTTTGTCAGGGATGGTCTGCACCTCTCCCCTCTGGGCTTTCAAATGTTAGCTAAAACACTCTCCTCCCCGTAGTGACTTTTTAGGCAGTGCCACACTGAAAGTACTTACGACATAGCGAATAAAAACCAAGACAAATCTAAAGGTGTTACTGCTCAAGGCTAGGAGTCTGAACAAAAAAACTCCACTCTGTACAAGCTCTCGTCACCCAAGAAAATGCTGACATTTGGAACTGAAACATGGCATTCTAGTCATTGGAGACTCCATTGTGAGACACACTGATGTCTCTCTCACCAGGCTGAGTAAGAGGAAAGTCACGGTCAGTAGCTTATCGGGGCCAGGATCTGGCACATTATTGTACCACAAGTACCAGTATGACTCATTCATAGTCTTTGTGGCTGTATATGACCCGAGACATAATTCCTTTAGAGTATATAAAGAGAGGCATCATACAGATCTCAGAATATGTGTCCCAGGCTGGTAAAAGCCTAGCACTGAACAGCATTTTACCTTCTCCAAGGATGATATCACAATACGGACAGAAGATGATGGACTTGGTTTCTGGTGCCATTCTAAGGCTGTGCAATATCTGTCAGCAGGAAGAAGATGGTCAAGAGACTACATTGTTTTGCCTGGGATGGTCTGCACCTCTCGCCTATAGGCTATCAAATATTAGCTAAAACATTGTCCCTCCCCATAGTGTCTTTTTTGGCAATGCCAAACTGAAAGTACTTCTGATATAATAAATCAAAACCAATAAAATTTAAAGGTGTTACTGTTCAATGCTAAAAGTCTAAACAAGAAACTCCACACCCTAAATACTCTCTTCACCCTAGAGAATCCTGATGTCTGTGCAGTTACTCAGACATGCTTTAAAACATGGAGAACATACAGGCAATGCAAAGCTAGAATGCCTTCCACACATTTAGACTAGCTACAACACAGACAGGGGACTAAAGGTGGAGGCTTCTCGATTTACATCAAAAATAAATATACTTCAAGGCTGGTCAAACGGGACAATGCACTTAAACGTCTCCATGTTCAAATCACCACAGGCAAAATCCCATACCACTTTCTTGAAAGTATTTGCCCTCCTTTATGACCCAGGAAACCCATAACATATATGTAAGCTTAATGGAAACACTCACCATCCAACCCAGTATCATATTCATGGGTGACTTTAATTAACCCAGAATGAACCTGGAATCACATGCAGCACCAAATGTGCAGGCACAGAGATTCCTGGATTTTGTAAACACAAACCCACTGGACCAGACTGTCAATATGCCAACCAGGGGTGCAAACATACAAGATCAGGTCCTCACTAATATGGGAGAGTGCTGCATACCCCCTACTGTAATGTTATCCATGGTAAGGTCAGACCACAAAATGGTCTCCTTTGAAGTAAAAATAGAACCTGGAACTTCAGTTAACCCAGGAATGTTCGGGAATTACTCAAATAGAATCTGGAACCCCAGTTAACCCGGGAATGTTTGTGAATTACTCTAAGGTTAACTTCCTACTATTAAGTAATAACCTGGCAAAGTTTCAAGCCCCAATGACCTTTCAGGCACTTCAGAATTCATAACTGTAGCTTCCAAAACACTTCATGCCTAATGAAAGGAGAACAGCAACGCTCATCCCTCTGCACAAAGGTGGGCCATCTACAGACCCTGGAAACTATAGACATACAAGTCCCACTAGTCTGACATGCAAAGCTAAGAAAAGAATAATCATGGAAATGATAAATAATCACATAGGAAACCTCTAGACACTGGACCCAACCCAATTTGGTTTCATCAAGGGCATGTCACGCCTATTTCTTTGAAAAAGTTACCAAAGCAATGGATGAGGGCAAAATGGTACACATTAACTACCTTGACCTGGTCAAGTCATTTCACAATACTCCACTCAGTCTTTGTTGACAAATTGAAGAGGTTACGTATAACTCCTTATGTCACCTGATGGACAGCCAGCTAGCTCACAGACAGTAGCCAGGGAGTTAGAACTGGGGAGTCCACCTCTACAAAGAGGCCACTCACAAGCAAAGTCCCTCAGTGATTGTTTCTAGCACCACTCCTTTTCAGTATTTAAGTCTCTGAAGTCAAGGACAACATCAAGGACCTCTAGCTGACCAAATTTGCAGATGATTACAGATTAGGAGCAGAATCCTCTTTTGACACTATTGTTCTCCAGGAAAGGCTGACACAGACAACTTGTGACAGAGCCATAGACTATAACTAAATGCCAAGAAATGCATAATAGTATCCTTCAGGATGCCATCCACCCCTGGGTAGCTATCATATTGACAATACACCCCTAAGAGTCAACTCGGTAGTTAGGGACTTCGGGATACACACAGACAGTAATCTAGCCTTTGACCATCTTATGTCTTTAGTAATGAGGAAACCCTTCTATATTGTGCAACTTATAAAAAAGGGAGTACGGCATCTAGGACTGTATTCAACATTCATCAGACCTACAACTGAGAACAATGCCCCTTTATTATGTACCTAGCCAGACACATTTAACAGCTGTAATGTCCACAGAGGTTCCTCACTAAAAGAATACAGGGCATAAGTAATATGCCCTACACAGACTACCTCAAAACCTTATCCCTGTATTCTGTCTCATGCAGGCTCTTGAGGGAAGATCTATGCCTGACATACAAGGCATTGTCAGACCCCACACTGATGGGCCTCCTGCATATCTACATAACAAATAGCACCAGAATTACCCTAAAGACTTAAACATTGCCTCTGGTCTAAATAGGACCTGTTAGACAGACAGGTATGTATCCCAGGGTCTACCCTCCTATAAAACAGGCTCCCCATCCATGTGCAGCAGAGTTCCTCCATAACCCAATTCAAGTGTAATTTGGACAACTGGATGGGGAGCAGGAAATTCATCCCTGGTTTGGCACCTATGTCTCTAATGGACACTGATAGCCTGTAAATGGTTCCTTTCCCAGGCCCCTGCTTGTAAATGTTTCATCCCCCAAGCCTCTGCTTACACTTATAGGATCCAGAACTTGTGAGATATTTGGGAAACATAACGTTTTTAAAGGCCCTAGTGGACATTAGCCTAGAACACGCTAATGAACCTATGCACAACTGTCTCTTCCACCTATCCAAGGCTATTAATTCCCAACTTGAAAGTAGAGGAGCAAATAACCTGACTGCCAATACCAAAGAAAAAACAAACACCTCAGAGATGCTCTAGGCCATGAAAAGACAGACCACAGCTACTCAGTGACTGCCAAGATCCCCTGCACCAGATGCAATAACCTTTCTGGAAATTATCTTCACTGCTAGGGTTCTTTTCAGATTACTGTTTCTGTTGCTATTGTCCACACCCAAGCCATACCTGGTGAGGATTTCTCTGAGTTTTGTAAACTGCATGCTCAGAGGCTAGAATGTAAGCTTGTCACTAACACTTTTGTCCTTATTTTCCATAGCTATGCCCTTGCACATCACCTGCAAGATCTAGATTAACAAATACTTTACATTCTTACTAGCCTAACCTCTCATTATACCATTTATGTGTACCTTTCAACACCTGCCTTCTTACCACTCTTAGTGTGGACTTGTATTGTTTTACTGTTATTTCCTACCATAGTAGGCCATACTTATAATAGTTCTGTACATACTGACTGTCATATTTGTCATTTTTCTAATGGCAGAAGTCAGAACTACTGTGAAGAAGGTTTTCCATCTGAGAAACTTCAAGTCAGATGTTCTTAACTCAATTGGAGGGAATGCTGGCTTGTGTAAAACTCCACCCTATACAAAAATGCAGCTTGTACAAAAATTCCTGGTATTCTGCTACTAGAGAAAGCAATCCAGCCAAACTGTCACTTTCAAAGATTAAAGGTATGTTACATATCCATCCACTCTCCCACCCCCACCCACCACATTAACTTATATAACTTCACCCAACTTATAGATACTCCCACACGCATTGATAAGGCCACAAAAAGAAATCTATACCTGATTGGATCCAATTCAACCAAAAACTGACCATCAGTGTGGCACCCTAACAAACTCTCTGAGTGTACACAGCCCCACTTTTATCCTCAGGCACAAACTTAAAATAATTAACTCTCCCTCCCTTCTACAAACCCGCTCTAACATACATTTTCCTCAGACCACTTCATGAGAGCCTTGCAACACTGAAACTTGTCTCCCATCAAAACCTTTTCATTAGACAAAGCAACTGATTACTTCAACTCCACATTCCTAAATATCCTCAACCAAATAGCCCCCTTAAAAACTATCAGGATACGCAGCAGCCCCACCCCTTGGCTCCAGAAAACCACAAAAGCACTACTTTCACGAGCTTGGTAACAAAGCAAAAAAGCAGGTTAAGCTCGATAAACAAAATTACTATATCACTCAACAAAACAAATACAGTACCAAACCACAAAAATTCTGGGCAACAATAAGTAACATCCTACAGCCCGGAAGAACCACCACTCCCACCCCAATATAACAGGTACAGACCTGGACATAGCCTCCTGATTTAATAACTATTTCACCTCCTCGATACTCAAACTTTTAAATCCTCCAATACCCCACAATCACCTCAGGCCCAAATCAATACCATATCTTTCACACTTAAGTCTGTTCCTACCTCTACTGTCCAAAAATTCCTAGCCAAACACAAACCAGCCACCCTTGCAGCCAATAACCTTCCTGCCAAATACCTCGAAATTGCATCCACAGGTATAGCCTATACCATTTCAATTCTAATTAATAGATCCCATCACCGAACGCACTGTTCCATCCCTGTGGAAACCCTCATATATAATACCACTCCACAAAGGTGCCTCCTCCCCAGACCTTTCCAACTATCAACCAATTGCAATTCTCTCACACCTCTCTAAGATCCTAGAAAGATGTGTTCATCACCAGTTTCTCTCCTACCTCAACAACAACCTTCTCTCGTCAACCCAACACAGATTTTGCCCATCCCACAGCACCACCACTGCCCTACTCAAATTCACCAATACTATAAACTCCCACAGGAATGTAGGTAAATTAGTCTCAGCTATCTTCCTAGATTTATCCAAGGCATTTGACACAGTCTCACATAATAAACTACTGTCTTATCTCTCTGACCTCTACCTTAACAACCCCACCCTCCTCTGGTTTAAAAGCTGTTTAGATAACAACCAACAATCCGTCAAATGGCATGACTCTCTATCCCTCCAATCACAACCTCCTTAGGTGTGCCGCAAGGATCAATCCTAGGACCCCTTCTTTTTAATAACTTAATAAATCAACTCCACTCAGCTACCTCTAAAACTGGCATAGTCCAATACGCGAACGACAACTCTCATATGCTCTGCACCCAACATCCAGCTTCTCCAACAAAAAGCCCAAGAAGCCTTCTCTAAAATAGACGAAAAAACAACAAAATCAGAACACTTTAGTCCTCAGTGTCATGAGACGCCAAACTCCAAAAGGTGAGCCACAGCAAAGATGAATAAAATCTCCTCAAACGTTAGTAAAAATCACTGGTTTATTGTGACAAGAAACCAACTGGTTAAGAGCTTTCACTCGCATCAGAGCAAGCTTCATCAGAACAACATACAGAAAACCGTTGGCGTTTAAATAACCTTATTGGCGCCAAAAGCGCTACATTTAAAAGAACATACACTACTGAAATAAAACACCCTAATAACCCAAATTGCATACATAATAATCATAACTTATTAAATACATGTAAACACTAGATAAATAACAACGTAATTCACTGTGTAATAACCGTATAAAATTACTTAATAAAACATCAAAGTGCTTTACTATGCATAATGCTCAATAAAGTAACTATATTATAACATAAAATAAAACTCATCAACAAAATACCAGTCAAGCTGGTTAAAAAAGTCAAGCCATATTCAAAAGACGCTTGATAGTTATAACATCATTTAAGCCTGGTGTTGTAGAGGCATCTGTGTAAAGTTGCCACCAAATTTCTTTGTATGATAGCATACCTTTAAAATCACCCCCCCCAGGGTCCATTTGAACACTTTTCAATATAGCAAATTTGAAATTATGTCTATCCCCACACTTATTGATATGCCTGTATAAAGCATTTTTATCATACTTACTTCTAATACTATACAAATGTGCGTAAATATGCTTATTAAATTTTCTTTCTGTCTTTCCAATATAAAATCCTGGACAGACCATACATTTGGCTAAATATATAACCATTTTGGTATTACAGTTACCTTGTTGAAATCTAATGTTCATCCTATTCACATTTTCTAACATAATCCTGTCTTCCTGTAAAATGGCATGACATTGCTTACAACTGCCACATTTTTTAGTAAACGTATTACTGAGAACGTTGAGCAAATTTCCTCTCTCGAGGTAGCTCTTAACATTCCGTCCCATTTTATTGATGAATAAGGGTCAAGTCCCCAAAATGTTAGCAATATCCTGGTCTACTAAAATAATATTCCAGTTATTGACCATAATTTCCTTTACTCTTCTAATGTGTGGACAGTTTAGTAACAAGCATTCGCTAGTACTTCCAGCAGTTAACAATGGTGCTGTCCCAATTTCTGTTCTTGAAGGAGCACATAATGTCAGTGTGGACAACATCTAATGGTAAACTACAGTTTCCTGGAATTCCTAATGGACAAGGGATAGCATGTAGACATGTAAATTCGACTGATTTACCAGTTATTATTCCGCCAACGGAACAGCGGAACAGCAGCAGGCTGGGCATATCTGATTTTACATTTGACTTTTCTTTTGGTGATCCTGAAGATGAAGCTAAGCGTACGGGCACCAAACCAAAAAGAATGTTGCCCAAAAAGACTTATGCTCAAACCGATAATGGAGCTCCTATGTAAAGGTACAGTTAATATATTAGAAACACCCACTTCAACTGATAAGCTGTATAACAATGGTAATAATCCTTTACAAAAATTCCTGGACACTAATTGTATATTTGATAACAGGACTATGGACAACGAGTCAGGAAGAACATCAGTACCTAAGGGTACACTTAAAGACCTTATCTTTTCCTTGGGTAAAAAACTTAATATTATTAACAATTTGAAGTTGGATAATGCTTACCTTACCAAATGTATTGAACTGAAAATAGTCCCTATGGGACTTAGGTTTTTTAAACATCCCATGGGGATTGAGTTATCGGAATATATTAAGTCTGAATTTAATTTATTTTTTGACCAATGTGGTATACAATTTATGCAGTTGTTAATAAAGTTTAATGATGAGAAGTTGGTAAAATATATGCTTGAAGTGGAAGAGATTAATGAAATGATTAGAAGTGATTTACTGTTCCCACAATGGGAAAAACTGTATATTAAACAGCTCAATATGGCTGACAATATTATTAAGAAAGCATACAATCGAAAGAACAAAAACCTTCACAGAGACACTGAGCAATACAATAAAGGTAGAGCATATTTTTGGGATAAGAATACGGTTAATTATAACAATACATTTGACAATACTAATTTTAACTATTCACACCAAAGGGAAGAGAAACAACATTTTTATTACGAGGACAAAAGGGAAAAACAAAGTGATTGGAAGTGGGGGGGGGGGTTGGAGAAAACACTATCATCAGGAAAAGCATGGGTACCAACAGTATACAAGAGATCCGAAAGCTCTAGTAATGAGGGAAGAAACGAGATATTGATTTCTACTAACAATACTAATTGTGACATCGGAGAGAGTATTGTTAGAGATGGCATTACCAATTCATACAGAAATTTTAACATTTATAATTATACGGACTTTTCACTTAATATTTCTCATTTCGATTTACTTTCTAAAGGGATGAAATACATCCCTACTACTAAATTTAGATTAGTAGACTGTCTTAGTGAGTTTAAAAAATATATTAGGAAATTAAATTTAGCCATCATGTTTAAGGACACAATAGATTCTCAAGTGCATTACAAGAAGGAACCCAAAGTGTTGAGAAAGAAAAGCAATTTTATGCCCCCTATGCATCTAGTCATTTCTATTTATGATAGGTCTGTTACTCAACAGATTTATCAGTTACAGAACCATATAAGTGGTACTAGGAACAACTTAAATCTTTCCAAGGATGAACACAGGGTTTTGCAAGAACTTAGAAATGATAGGAATATTAGGGTTATGAAACCCGACAAAGGAGGTGGCATTGTAATATATGATAGTATGAAATATGTGTCCAAAATGCATGAACTATTACACACGTCTGGCAATTACGAGATAGTCTCTTTGAATGAAATAAATATAGCCTATAGAAGTATAGACATGCATTTGGAAGAATTCCTGATAGACAAAAGAATTACAGAGGAAACTTACAAGTTTCTTAAGGATGAACATCCTTTACTGGAATCCCTTGTCAGGATTTCCAAAGTACAGAAAAGTATTGAACCCCCCCCCCCCCTTAGACCCATCATTTCGGGTAGTAGATCTAAAACATTTCCCAAGGGTTCTGCTGTTGATGTGTATCTTAAACATATTTATAACAAAATTCCTCATCTAGCAAAAGACTCTTGGGAATTTTTGAAAAATTACCCTGTACACCTTTGGAAAGATGATTTACTGTTTGTTATGATAGATGTTGTTGACTTATTTTCCTGCATTCTTAAAGACGAAGGGTTAGAAGCCTTTGCCAACAGTATTAGGCAGTATGCTGATATAGAATGGGACACAGCCTGTTTGATTTTGGACATGATGTCATTGTCATTGGTATTAAAACATAATTACATCTGTTATGAGGGAGAATATTTCAGGCAAACCAAAGGCGTAGCTATGGGAGCAGCGTGTGCTCCCATATATGCCAATTTGGTTATGCTAGACTGGGAAGAAACTATGGTTTTCAAGAGTGAATATATAACAAATATTAAATATTACTCCCGTTACATGGACGAAATCTATATCTTGTGGGATGGTTGTGCCAGTTCATTAGAAAAATTTTTGGAATATTTAAACCAAAGTAGCGATTTCTTAAAATTTACATTATCCATCAACAATGAAGGTATCCCCTGCTTAGACACATATGTTTCGAAAGCAGTACATGGTTTTAAATCTAGACTATACAGGAAAAACACTTTTACTAATAGCTATCTTGAATTCACTAGCAACCATCCTAGGAATTTATTTCTTAATATTTATAATGGACAACTTATACGTGCCACTAGAATGACTTCACAGTACTCTGAGATGCTAGAAGAAGTGTCATTTATCACTACTTTATTCAGTGATAGAGGATATGATGCAAATATGATGTCTAAAGTGAGTAAAGCAGTCATTAAGGAATGGGGAAGCAAATATATTCCTTTATTAGGCTATAATCAGTATCATAAAGCCAACAATAGTAACAAACAGGACAATCTTACAGAAGTTGGTACAGCCCTTGGTAGAGCTTGTGTTCTGGAATTTGGTCCACACATTGGAAAAGTAAAGAAAATTATGGTCAATAACTGGAATATTATTTTAGTAGACCAGGAGGATATTGCTAACATTTTGGGGACTCGACCCTTATTTGTCAATAAAATGGGACGCAATATTAACAGCTACCTCGAGAGAGGAAATTTGCTCAACGTTCCCAATAATACATTTACTAAAAAATGTGTAAGTTGTAAGCAATGTCATGCCATTTTACAGGAAGACAGGATTATGTTAGAAAATGTGAATAGGACAAAAGTACAGTTTTGTACCTACCATAAATGTAGATGTCCGATAGGTATGCATCTGCAGTCATAACATATGGGTTGTCCTGCCTCAGGCAGCCCTTCTGTTGGCCGGATTCCAAAGTCTGGGTCTGGTCTCGGCTGATGTCGCACTTCACCCGACGTCATAGCTCCTGGGGTATAAAGGCATCAGCCAACGCCATTTTTCTCAGTGTTTCTTGCCCCAGATGCCAGGTGCCCTCAAGGAAGGCTAAATTTGTGTAAAAGTAGCAAATTTCAAACAGTAGAAAACAAAAAGTATATATACATATATACATACAAACAAATACACCATAATAGATTCCCCCAGCTAGCTAAGAGAGGGGTAAGTACCCTAGGAATACCTCAGAGGGGAAGGAGGGTGGGTAATCCTGACTGCAGATGCATACCTATTGGACATCTACATTTATGGTAGGTACAAAACTGTACTATGTCCTTCAAGGATGCATCTGCAGTCCTAACATATGGGTAGAATACCATAGCCAAACTGGGGGAGGAGGCACTAAGATAATGATGGTGTAGTTAAGATCCCTTGTAAAACTGCAGTTGCAAAACCTGCTCGGGATCTAGAGTATAAGGGAAGATTATAATGCTTGGCAAATGTATGCACGGAGCTCCAAGTAGCAGCTTCTAAAATGTCTTTGGTAGCCACTCCTCGTAAGAAAGCTGTAGTGGTGGCTGTAGCTCTTGTGAAGTGAGGCCTGATATTTTCAGGAGTTGTCTTTCCATGAAATGAGTAGCAGAAGCAAATGCAATTTCCTATCCCATTTTGAGATTGTCTGTTTTGAGATTGCTTTCCCTTGCACTCCTGTTGCATATGCTACCAGAAGCTGGTCAGTTTTTCTGCTGGCCTTAGTTCTGTCCAGATAGTAGCGCAGTTGTCTGTGTACATCCAAGGTGTGTAGTAGTTCCCCCCCCCTGTTCTGTGGGTTGGGGAAGAATGTAGGTAAATGAATAGCTTGGTTCAAGGATACCCTGGATACCACCTTTGGCATAAAAGTAGGATTGGTTCTCAGAGACACTCTATCCTGGTGAAAGATGAGAAAAGGCTGCACTGCCATTAATGCCTGTAACTCGGATACCCTTCTTGCTGAAGTGATTGCTAGCAGGAAGGCAGTTTTCCAAGATAAGAACTGTAAGTCTGCTGTTGCTGCTGGTTCAAAGGGAGGAAGTGTTAATTTTTCTAGCACAAAATTGAGATCCCATGCAGGTAGAGGTGGTTTCCTTGGAGGTTTTACATTTTTGATCCCTCTCAAAAATTGTCTGAGGAGAGGATGAGAGAAGACAGGAGGATCCATGTTGTACTCTGCTGAAATTGCTGATGCATGAATCTTAATGGAAGAATAGGACAGGCCATTGTGGAACAGTTCTGCTAAGTATTCTAGGATGTGTGTTAGGTTTGCCAGTGTGACATTTATTCCCTTTGCTGCACTCCAAATGAGGAATCTCTTCCATTTGGCTGAATATGTTTTCCTTGTGGAGGGTCTGCGAGCCTCCAGGATAATGTCCTTAACCCTCTGAGATAAAACAGGTTGGTTTTGTGTTATGCAATTTTCCAAGCAGTTAGCTGCAGCGTTTTTAAGTTTGGATGCAGGGTCCTGTAGTTGTTCTGCGTTAGAAGTAAAGGACAAAGAGGTAGAGGCCATGAGTTCGTCCGAGACATGCTTCTCAGTAGCGGGTACCAATGTTGCCTTGGCCAGTCTGGAGCTATCAGAATTACCTTTGGCTGTTCCTCTCTGATCTTCAACAGAACTTTGTACATCAATGGGAGAGGTGGAAAGGCATATACCGTCAGGTCCTTCCAGCTGAAAGAAAGGGAGTCCACCTTCCAGGCTAGTGGGTGGTATACTCTTGAGCAGAATTTCTTCAGTTGGTGGTTGAGTGGGGAGGCGAACAGGTCTATTTCTGGCATTCCCCATTTCTTTGTTATGGTTTTGAAGATGTCTGGATGCAGCATCCATTCATGAGCATCCGTGGTAGTCCTGCTTAAGCTGTCTGCCAGTGAATTCTCTTTTCCTGGTACAAATCTGGCCTGCAGTTGGATGTTGAGATTCAGGCCTAAGTTCCAAAGGTCCATTGCCATCCGGCATAGGGGGTATGAATGTGTGCCTCCCTGTTTGTTGATGTACCACATGACTGTGGTATTGTCCGTCCTTATCAGCAGGTGTCCTTGCTGGAGGAATGAACTGAATGCCTCGATTGCATGCTTCACTGCCAGCATCTCCTTTAGATTTATGTGTAGATTCAGCTGGTCTTGGGACCATAGGCCTTGGATACACTTGTCTTCCATGTGTGCCCCCCAGCCTAGGTCTGAGGCATCCGTGGTAATGGTCTGCCTTGGATGTGGTTTGTGGAAAGGCAATCCTCTGTTTATCTGGCAGGCTTGAGCCCACCACAGGCATTATTTGTGCAGGCATGGAATGATTGGAATCAGGGCTTCTAGACTGTGCTTGTGTTGAGACCATACATTCCTCAGGTACTATTGTAGTTTTCTCATATGCAGTCTGGCATGTGGGATCAAGATTATGCAGGATGCTATGTAACCCAGGGCCTCAGGACTTTCCTTGCAGTAAGCTGAGTTTGTTTTGTTAATGCCATGAAATAGACTGGTAGATGCTTTTGTTTTTCCTCTGTGAGAAAAGCCATCTGAGCTATTGTGTCCAGTTCTGCACCCAAAAATGTTATCCTTTGGGATGGCACTAGCCTTGACTTTTGTATGTTGACTGTGTATCCCAAGGCTTGCAGCAGATGTATGACATAGGCCAAATCCTTTAGTATTTTTGTCTTGTTGTCCGCTTGTATTAGGCAGTCGTCCAGGTATGGGTAGATTTGAATTCCCTGAAGCCTGCAATGAGCAATTACTGATGCCAGGCATTTCGTGAATACTCTGGGCGCAGTAGATAAGCCAAAGGGCAATGCTGAGAATTGATAATGCTCTGATCCTGCAAGAAATCTGAGGTGTCTTCTGCAATCTGGTCGTATAGGGACGTGCAGGTATGCCTCCTTGAGATCTAGAGTCACCAGCCAAGACTCCTTGCCTAACATGGGAAGAAGTTGCTGTAGGGTCAGCATTTTGAATTTTGGAACAATGAGATATGTGTTCAGTGCAGACAAGTCGAGAATAGGCCTCCATCGATTTTCTTTTCTTGGTACAAGGAATAGTCTGGAGTAAAATCCTTGGCCTTGTTCCATAGCTGGTACCTTTTCTATTGCTCTCATCCTTAGTAAGCTGATGATTTGTTTTAGAGCCTCTGATTTCTGGCTTGGTGGAAGGTTTGGCATTCCTCTCTTTTTTGGTAGAGTGTGGAAGTGAAACCTGTAGCACTTGTCTATTGTTTGCAAAGTCCATTTGTCTGCTGTAATAAAATGCCAGTTTTTTGAAAATAAAGCTAGCTTTCCACCCAAGGGTGCTTCCAGTTGTTCCCTGGTAGGCGGAATCAGAGCCAAGTCATTGTGTCTGTCCTGTGGAAGTAGTTGCAGTCGCAGCTGTGGCGGCACTTCTCTGGTTGGCAGGTTGCCACTGGCGACCCCTGTAGGCACCCCTAGATTGACCTCTGCCTCTTGGGTGTCTATTTCTGCCTCTCTGTGCTCTAGAGGTGTCTGGAAAGGACCAATTCTTTGAAGGCCAATTTCTGCTGAACCTCGGAGGTTGGACCTGCAGGAAATCCTTGACTGTTTGGACAGATTTTGCTTTTTCTTCCACTTTCTTTAGAACCTCCTGTGCAGGGGAGCCAAATAAACTTTGTTTCTCCATGGGGGCATCTAGGAGTTTTGACTTAACATGGTCTGGCAAGGATTGCTCTTTTAGCCAGGCATGCCTTCGAATCACTGCTCCAGTCATAGCTGATCTAAATGAAGCCTCCAGTGCATCATAGCCACATTTCAAGAAATGATTACTGACCTGCTGAGAGTTGTGTACCAAATCCTAAAGGTTCAGGAGAGGCCAGTTTTTTATTCAGCTGATCTAACAAAAATTCCTGGTACTGTATCATGTGAAATTGACAGTTTAAAGCCCTGGCAGAAAGAGTTGCAAATATATAAACCTTTTTACCCCATCTCTCTAATGCTCTAGATTCTCTTTCAGAGGGTAGGGGGTTTTTGGCAGAGGCAGCTGCAACACCCTTAGGGTCCTGAGAAATGGTTTCTGGGTCTGCAGCATGGGCCTTATACAAGTGGAAGTGAGAATCCAGGACCCTGTAGTATCTGTCAGGTTTGGCAGGGGCCGGTGGAAGAGAATCAGGGGCAGTACTGGCATCATTGTATGCATCATCAACAACTGATAGTACAGGTGGTATGGCTAAAGGCCTATGCTGTGGTAAGTGTAAGAAAGTCCTTAGCCTTTTCCTAGAATCAGAAAAATCCTGACCCTGCCATTGGAAGTGTTCCCTCATGGAGTGTAGGGTTTCCCCAAAAGTAAACTCTTCTGGAGGAGAGGCTGAAGGGATGGAGTCTTCTGCATCAGAATCCTCATAAGGTGAGTATGGGCCTTCCTGATGGTCAGATAAATCTGAACCATCCGAGGAATAGTCAGTGGAGAGAGGTTCAGGGGGTTCAGTCCTAGGTCTCTTTTCAGGAGGGGGTTGTGAGGCCATGTCTGGGTGAGGTTGGGATCCCCTGATCAGAGAAATAAGGTCCTCAGCAAGGCTGAGAATCTGAGAACTTGAAGTAGGCCTGTGAGAGGGAGCCTTAGTAGGTAAGGCCTTGGAAAGTTTTGCTGCTTTAGCCCTGGAAAAGGCCTTGATAGACATAGAAGCAGGGGGTCTAGCTGCCCCACGTGCAGGAGTAGAGATGTCCAACGGAATAGTGTCAGACAAATCTTGTGTGCCTGCTTCTTCAGTAGGAATTTCTGTAGCCAACTCAGCCGTGGCCTGTGTGGCCTCGGTTGTCGGAGGCATGCTTTCGGCTGAAGGGAGAACCGAGGTCTCGGTCTCAGCCGAAACCGAGGCACTCGCGGTAGGCCTAACCGTGGTTTCAGCCGAAACGGCGGGCCACGAGTGTCGGTCCTTTTCCTTGCGTTTTTTAACTAAATGTGCAGTCGGAGTCTCCGACGGCATTTTTATATGCAAAAGCGGAGCCAAAAAACTCTTCTACAAACTCCGACCGACGTCTAAGTGTCCGTCAGTTGAAGGAAGCACAGGCTAAACAAGCTGATACGTCGTGGTCTGGGCCTAAGCAAGGAAGGCAGTAAGAGTGGAAATCCTTATGAGGTATTTGTTTCCCACAAGTTAAACAATTATTTACTTTGTCTGACATCGGCTGAGGCAAGAAAGAGTCCCCAACGGGGTACTTAGCTTTTTTAGAAGTCTTCTGACCGACCGGCACTTGCGAACAGCTTCTGCTTCGGGCACTGCGCGGCAAGAAAGACTGAGGAAAATGGCATCGGCTGATGCCTTTATACCCCAGGAGCTATGACGTCGGGTGAAGAGCGACATCAGCCGAGGCCAGACCCAGACTTTGGAATCTGGCCAACCGAAGGGCTGCCTGAGGCAGGACAACCCATATGTTATGACTGCAGATGCATCCTTGAAGGACATCATTAGATTTCAACAAAGTAACTGTAATACCAAAATGGTTATATATTTAGCCAAATGTATGGTCTGTCCAGGATTTTATATTGGAAAGACAGAAAGGAAATTTAATAAGCGTGTTTACGCACATTTGTATAGTATTAGAACTAAGGATGACAAAAATGCTTTATACAGGCATATCAATAAGTGTGGGGATAGACATAATTTCAAATTTGCCATACTGGAAAGTGTTCAAAAGGACCCGGGGGGGGGGGGGGTGATTTTAAAGGTATGCTATCATACAAAGAAATTTGGTGGCAACTTTACACAGATGCCTCTACAACACCAGGCTTAAATGATGTTATAAATCTCAAGCCTCTTTTGAATATGGCTTGACTTTTTTAACCAGCTTGACTGGTATTTTGTTGATGAGTTTTATTTTATGTTATAATTTAGTTACTTTAATCGAGCATTATGCATAGTAAAGCACTTTGATGTTTTATTAAGTAATTTTATACAGTTATTACACAGTGAATTACGTTGTTATTTATCTAGTGTTTACATGTATTTAATAAGTTATGATTATTATGTATGCAATTTGGGTTATTAGGGTGTTTTATTTCAGTAGTGTATGTTCTTTTAAATGTAGCGCTTTTGGCGCCAATAAGGTTATTTAAACGCCAACAGTTTTCTGTATGTTGTTCTGATGAAGCTTGCTCTGATGCGAGTGAAAGCGCTTAACAAGTTGGTTTCTTGTCACAATAAACCAGTGATTTTTACTAACGTTTGAGGAGATTTTATTCATCTTTGCTGTGGCTCACATTTTGGAGTTTGGCGTCTCATGACACTGAGGACTGAAGTGTTCTGATTTTGTTGTTTTTTCATTGGTTTACAGTAAGCTTTTGTATTTCTCTAAAATAGAGAACTGGCTTAACAACTCATACTAAATCCTAAGAAAACACAACTAATGCTATTCCACTCTACTAAAATGAGCAACCTTACCTTCTCTGTACTGTCCGCCAACAAAACCCAAATCACCTCTATCACTGAAGCTAAACTCCTAGGAGTTACCATTCACAAAGCACATATCAACAACCATAAGTAAAGTCCACAAAAAGCTAGCCCTATAGCTGTAAAAGTTATCTAACCACCGAATTTTGAATTGCAATAGCCAGGACCCACCTCCTGTCTACTCTACTTTAAGCATGCCCAATTCTAATTAATCTTTACAAAACTGACCTTAATAAACTTTACATCTGTTACAACAAAATCTATAGATTCGTTACCAATGCCAAATCACGATCCCACCACTGCCTTTCCCTACAAGCCTTGCACTGGCTTGAATTTACAAATCTGTTAAGGTACTATCAAACTCAGCCTAGCTCATCTAATTCTGTACTATCCTAAGAAAATCCCTGACCTGACTGGCATGCTGAACTTCTACAATTCAAATAGACAACTTTGGTCATCCAACAAAGCCTTAATCAAAACCATCACATGCAAAAATAACTCTGGGGAATCACCATTTACCCATGAAATAGCAAAAATATGAAACAACCTTCCCCCTGACTTCAGAATACAAAACTCCACACCCTCCTTCAAAAAGCTACTTAAAACATACCTCTTCACCAGCCATCTATGCAACTGTAATTGACCCCCTGAAGCCTCATCCACTCACTATTTCTACACCCCATCTGTCCTGGACAATACAAACAACATGCTCTAACTATACTTATCCATGTGTGAGTAATAACCTATATATGAGTGTATGCACGTGTGTTTATATATATATATATATATATATATATATATATATATATATATATATATATATATATGCTCTTTCATGTATATTTGCTTGAATGTATATATGGAAACTTAAACATTTATATACTCTTATTCAGTTGTGAAATATCTTGCAATGCTCTACCAGGTTCTTATCTACTCTCATTGTATATTTTGTACACTTGTATTTTCAACCAAAAGGGGTAATATCTTTCTTGTATACTAACTGCTGTAAAGTCTACAATCTGTATGCTGCTACTCTGTAATGTGTCTTTTGTGAATGTTTCTTCTCTCTGTAAACTTATGGAGTTTTTCTCCCCATGAATTTGCTGAAAATGGACATTTTTTGTCCAGTCGGACTATCCTGGCAAACAAAATGTTAAATTAAATTAAAAATGTTTGTATCAAATGCCCTGAAGGAAGAAATAAGAGAAGAATAACAGACAAACGTTTACAAAAAGTAAAATCTATATTGTGACGTCTTGGTATAAAGTTAATGCTTAAGTAAACTACAGACAAGAGTTTAATATGTTTATATTACAATCCAAATGAAACAATCCAGACTACTATAAAAGCGACTCCAGCATTATTGAGGTCATGAGCAACTTTTTGGAAACCTTCCTTCTTGCAAAGGGTGGCAACCAATATGCATTGGTATTCATGATGTATTTTCAGGTTGGTTAAATTATTGCCACTTGTAAATCATACAGTGTGAGCACAACCAGACTGCTTTACACATTTCTATGTGTAGTTTCGAATGAAAGTAATGTTTTTCTAATGTTACTACAAAGCCTATAAACATATTAAACTCTTGTCTGTAGTTTACTTAAGCATTAACTTTAAACCAACATGTCACAATATAGATTTTACTATGTGGTACAAAAGTGCCTCATTTTTTATATTTTTACCACCTATATTAAATTATCACATAAAACATTGGCAGACATACATTAATATAAAAGAAAACAAACCATATTAACATGTTTCCTGTTACATACATTATACATCACATATGTTGTTTTATAACTATAATCAGTCCTATATTGTCTCATTTTACAAGTATCAAATTAACTACAGATAGCTAGCCAAGACTCAAACCTAGAATATTTTCATCATCATAGTTAAACTTAATCATTTACTTGGCCATTACTGCAAGTACATAACATATTTTATATTATTTAATGTCCTAGTAATACAACAGTATGGAAGGTATTCCGAATTACACAATGCACTGCCATGTTTCAAACAGGAGTGTTCAATATTTTATGAGTGGGTGATTCAAAGACGACTGTAACAGTACAGCAATCATGCTGGATATTGCTAAATGCAAATGAGGCAGTCCATGAGCATTAGCAATTCAGATAAGCCATTCTCTGCTCCAGAGTAATATTGTGGCTGGAATAATGTGATAGAATGATTATATAAGCAAAGGGAAGACTGACCATTGTAGACTCATGGTGTAGAGCCATTAAATTACTACAATGGGTCTGTTAGTGCAGATAAGTACGGCAAGACAGGGGGAGGGGCATGAGTCGGACTGAATAGGTTTTTATGTGTGTGTGTGTGTGTGTGTGTGTGTGTGTGTGTGTATGTATGACTGCACTGGTGTCTTTGTGAATGTGTGTGTGTGTGTGTATTTGTAGTGCCTACACAAGGGAAATTAGAAGTTATCCAGCTATGGATCTGAGCTCTTAGCTCCTCCCCTCACCCATAATGCCCTGCTCTCCCTACATGACCTCAGATCGAGTTTGCCCTGAATCAAAATACCCTGGAAAGGGTAACACGTAATATGCAGGAAACTGACAAGGCCAGGGGGATAGGAGGGCGGGATGGTTGCAGACAAATGAATCCACCTACTCAGATGGAACGTTATGGTAAGTACATAACTTCTAAATCTGAAGTAGGAGATTCATTTGTCTGCATCCTGTGGGACAGTGTCCCCAGCTACCTGAATCTTAGGCGGCCGTCATGGAAGGATATTCCGGAGCACTGAGGAGCCAAAGGATGCTCTACCTCTAGATATGATATCCAGCTTGTAATGAGAAATAAAGGTATGAGATGAAGTCCAAGTGGCTGCTGAACAAATGTCATCCAGAGGAATCCTAGCCTTAAAGGCCGCTGAGGTAGAAACTGACCGGGTTGAATGGGCATGGACTCCCTCCGGTGCGGGCCTCCCAGAAGCCTGATAAGCTAAAAGGATACATTGCAAAATCCAGCGTGACAAGGAGACTTTGGAAATTGGCTTACCCAAATTGAATTTGGCAAAGGAAATGAACAACTGGTCGGATTGCCTATGACCAGCTGTCCTGTTAAGATAAAAACGAAGCTGCCTGTGAACATCCAAGGAATGCAGCTTGTATTCACCCTTGTTTTAATATTTAGGAAAGAAAACAGGGAGGTTAATGGACTGATTAATGTTTGCTTCTGAAGCTACCTTAGGAAGAAAGGAGGGATTGGTCCTGAGGAATACGCGGTCTGGATGGAAGACCAAGTAAGGAGGCTTCATGGATAAGGCTTGAAGTTCCGAAACTCTTTTGGCCGAGGTAATGGCTACTAAAAAAGCAGTCTTGAGGGATAAAAATTTAAGATCTACTGTGGCCGCAGGTTTGAAGGGGGAAGCGGTCAAGGCCTGAAGAACCAAAGAAAGATCCCATGGAGGAACCGCTTGCTTGATAGGGGGTCGAAGGAGAAAGGTGCCTTTTAGGAAGATTTTACACAATTTGGCAGACATAAGAGGTCCAGAGTCATGACCAACATGATAATGAGAAATGGCCGCGAGCTGCACTTTGACCGTGGAACTACTGGCACCATCATTAAAAAGAGTGGTTAGGAAGTCTAGCACCAGAGGAAGGGGAATGGTAAAGGGATCTAGACCTTGCCGCTCCGCCCAAATGGAGAATCGTTTCCATTTACTGCGGTTAACTTTCCTGGTAGATGGTTTATGAGCCGCTACCAGGATGGCCTTAACGGGGGACGAGATACCGGGAGTCCTAATTAGGAGTGGAACTGGAGCAGCCAAGCAGTCAGCTTCAGGTTGTCCAGATTCGGAGTTGGTAGGTTCGATGGGTGCGATATCAGATCCAGAATGGGATCTAGAATCCAAGGTGGATTCACAGAGTGAGACCTTAGGTAAGTGAACCAGATATGTCGAGGCCAGAATGGGGCAATGAGGATCATTCTGCACCCCAACCGAGAGGCTTTCTGAAGAACTTGGAGCATCAGAGGCAAAGGGGGGTAAGCATAAAGAAGACCGGGAGGCCAAGCATGCACCAGAGCGTCTCTCGGGGAATCCCCTGGAGGAGGGATTAGAGCGAAAAAACTGTCGCACTTGGTGTTTGAGGGAGACGCAAAAAGATCGCAACAAGGAGCTCCCCACCATGCGAAGATACATTTCGCTACTTGAACATTGAGAGACCACTCGTACGGGGAGAGAATGGTGCGACTGCGCTTGTCCGCAAGGATGTTGGACCGACCCGGAATATGCGTTGTGATGAGAAAGCGGTTGGTGGAGATCGCCCATTCCCACACTCTCATGGCTTCTCGACATAAGGGATAAGACCTGGTTCCCCCCTGTTTGTTGATGTACCAGACCACCGACATGTTGTCTGACTGAATCGCAATTGTTCCCAGGGGAAGAAAGGCCTGAAGTGCTTGCAACGTCAGGAGCGCTGCTCTCATCTCTAGAACACTGATATGCAGGGAGGTCTCTGAGTCATTCCACGTGCCTTGGACTGTCCTGCCTGCAAAATGCCCCCCCCACCCGAGGCGGGAGGCGTCCATGGTCACCGTGGCGAGAGGGGGAGAAGCACAAAAGGGGTGGCCTCCGTGGAGATCCTGTGAGTGGAGCCACCACAAGAGGGACTGATTGCAAGCCTTGCTGATCGCGATGGGATGATGCATAGGTAGAGTAAGGTAAGACCACTGAACTTGAAGTGTCCACTGAAGGACCCGCATGTTGAATCTGGTGAGCAAGGTGACCATCCGGAACTTCTCCTTGGGAACTACCAGGTTTAACAGGGACAGGTCTAAAATAGGTCTTAGGTCCCCCGTCTTCTTTGGCACTAAAAAGAACCTGGAGTAGAACTCTGATCCGATCTGGTCTGGGGGGACGGGCTGGATGGCTCTTTTCCCCAGCAGATGGCCAATTTCTGCCGAAGCGGCCTCCCACTGACCAGGTGGAACGTCGGGGAGGGATTTTAATTTTGGAATGTGATGAAAGGGGATCTTGTATCCTCTGGATATAATGCGGAGGACCCAGCGGTCTGATGTTATGGACTCCCATGCCGCTAGGTGCTCCGAAAAACGTCCCCCGACTGCCTCCAGAGTGGAGCAGTCGGGCAACCCCTCAGGGCTGCTGTGCGGGCCGTTCAGAGAAAGGTTCTCTGGACCCGAAATTCCTGGGAGCCCCTCTGCCCCTGGGGCGGCGTCCTCCCTGTCCTCCTCTGCCACGAAAGGACTGGTTGTCCGGAGCGGGTTGGGATTGCTGCGACTTCCGGAACCACATCTTCTTCTGGCCCTTTTGGTTCCTAGAGTAGGACCTCTGGGGCACAGAGAAGCAGATTCCGACAGCAGACAGCGTTTTCCCATCCTTTTCGCTCTGGGTCAAGGTGTCGCGAACCGTTTTGCCAAAAAGGGCAGAACCATCAAAGGGGGCGTTCGCGAAGGACGCCTTGAAGGGCTCCGTGAAATTGCAATGACGGAGCCAGGCCTGGCGTCTAGTGACTAGGCCTACTCCTGCAGCTCTAGCGGCTCCCTCGGTAGCATGGGACAGCAACCGCATAGAGGTATTCATCACGGATTGAAGAGTGGCCATACGGGTGGAGTGCAAAAGTTTGTCCTCCTCCGACATGGACTCTGGGGGGGATGAAGCGTATTTTTTAATAAGATCGTGCTGCATCCTGGTAACATGTGCCAAGTAGTTGAGCGCCCTCATCGAGAAGGTCGCTGAACTAAACATTCGCTTCCCCAAGCGGTCCATCATCCGAGACTCCTTGCTCGGAGGATTGACTGAAGGACTCTCCTGGGCGAGTTCCTTCTTGGTGGCTGCTGCCGTCAACATGGCATCTACTGGAGGCCCCTTACTCCAATGGGCACGGTCTGCAGGGGGGCTAAGGATTCTGTCTGGCCTTTTGGGGATTGGCTCCACGGTGTCCGGTTCCTTCCACGCCCTGGTGGTAATAAGGTCCACCAGGGGGTCGGCAAGAGGGGACACCCAAGAGGTAGACGGGCCCGCTTCGAATGCCTCCAAGAACACGGACTCGTCCGAGGAAGACTTGGGGGCAGACCACCCACCCCTTATGCGAAGCATTTCCATGATGTCTCCAAAGGAGACATCCTCGGTGGGTGATCTTGGGGAGCCTTCCCCTTCCTCCAAATCCGTGTCTTCAGTTAAAGACTCAGGGGAGTCTATGTGCCTCCTTTTACACGTATGCTTGCGAGGGGCTTCCTCGGGGGGGGGGCTGTCCGAGGAACCCTCGCAAGCAGTGTCTTGTTCCAAAGGAACAGCTTGGGGCACTGAAGCGGGCTGTCCCAGTGGCCTGATGGTGGAAGCCTGACCCAGTGCAGATGGAGCGTGGGACGGAGCCGAAGCAAGTGCCGGGGGTCCGGAAGCCCTCAACAGAGCCCTCTCCACTACATCAAAAGCCGAGGGGGAGCCAGCCCCGACCAAAGGATCCGAAAGTCGGCTCCCCCTCGGATCCGAAGAGTGGATCGGAGCCGGCCCCAAAACACTCGGATCTGAGGGACAAGTGTGCTCCGGCACAGACGGCGCCGAAGGCACACTGAGTCCCCCGGATCCAAAGCTCGGAGCCAGGCTCCGAGAGGTCGGATCCAAAACACTCGAGGGCAGGGTCAGATCCGAAGTACCTAGTACTATCGGCGCCGACCCACCCCCGGCTCCGAAGCTGCCCAGCTCCGAACGCTCCGAACCCGGGTAGCGGGTCGGAGAAGGAGCTAGAGGCTTGAAAAATGGGGTCGAGCTCGGGCAGGAGGACTCCCATCTGCATCTGGGCCTGGATGAACCTTCTCATCATCCGGTCCAGATCGGCGTCAGAAAGGCTATACATGGATCTCGAAGAGGCTACCGAGGTAGGCCTTGAATGCCTCCTCGATAGCCTCGACGGAGATCAGGTCTCCTCCTCCTCAGGTCCTGGTGAAAAGCAGGCCGGAGCCGAGGGGGGAGGAGAGCCAGCAGCCAAGGAGGCCGGAGGAGAAGCCCGCTTAGCTGGCGGGGCCGAAACGGAGGTCTCGGCCCGCCGCTTGTGGTGCTTCTCTCTCCGATCCTTTTTTCTTGCCTCTCTCTCCTCCAACCCAGGAGCGGGAGCCGAAGCCGAGTCCGGGGGGTAGAAGTCCCGCCAGGACCAGCTTCGACCTCTGCTCCTTCAATGCCCTGGGGTTGAACCCTGCACAAATGGAACATCCAGAAGTGAGGTGTTCAACCCCAAAGCATCAAACGCACCGAGTGTGGCCATCAGCAGGGGAAAGCTTATGGCCACACTCGGAGCACTTGGAAAATATTGCCTTAGGGGCTTCTGACATAATAAAGTCTTTTTTTTTTTTTTTTTTTTTTTTTTTACAAAAACAAAAGACAGAGAACTAGTACTTAACTAGCACACACACAAGGCCCCAAACAATACACTCAAACAGAAAAAATTTTAAACTGAAACTATCAAAAGATAAAGGGAAACCTAACACAATCACTCAAAACTCACAACAAAAATTCAAATTAAAGCTTTCTTTAGGTTTTAAATATCACTTAGCTGAAGAGCTCAGAGATCCAAGACCTGGTTACCAGCGCGGCAAACTAGATCTGTGGTCATGTAGGGAGAGCAGGGCATTATGGGTGAGGGGAGGAGCCAAGAGCTCGGATCCATAGCTGGATAATCATGCTGGTTCGGATCCGATATCGGATCCATAACCCACAGGTTGCAGACAAATGAATCTCCTACTTCAGATCATCTAGTTACACTACAGAGTAAGACTGTCAAATGCAGAGAAATTCAAGGTAAATGATAACGCTGTCGGAACATATATAGATAAATAACAAAAGTCTGCAGGAAATATAATATGTTTTAACTATGCATTAATGAGAAATAACAGTCATGCAAAAGGCTGAAAGGGCGATAAAAGAAAAAATGGTAGAACTGATAAATTAACCTTTTAAAATTGTGCAAAATAACTTAAAATAACTGTCTATATAACAGACGAGACGTACAATACTGTTTAGCTTGCACTGTTTAATGTCTTCAGGTTTCTTTTCAATACAGCATAAATGATGTTCTCCATGATACAGCTCTAACAGATCTCCCTAGAAATCAAATTACATTTTACATATATGCATTCTTATGAAAGCAGCCTTTTGGGAACTTTTAAAGTCATTATTTTGGTATTTAGGGAGTCTTTTTTTGGTCTGTGTGAAAACTGTCTTTGGATTCCCCCGCACTTGATGTTATGCAGTCTGTTAATAATGCTCCTTTGTGTTCTTGTTTCAAGGTGAATTATGTAACAGTTCCTTCCTCGCACCTGGATCCTTATCTGTAGTCCTTGAAGCATGTTTCAGACACTGAACATTCAGCTTGTCTCAAGCTGTACCAGACCATGTTACATTGCATGAATGAATGCCACTTTATTTATTTGATTTTTTCCTTGCTTTCCGCTAAGAACAGTTTAACCCTTTAATATATGCATGCTTGCAAACAGAAATACATGCATCTAACTGACTATATTATATGCATCTAACTAGCAAATAGATGTGCACATGCATTTATACATTTCTAAACATATCTAATACTAAGGTTGATCAATAAGGCAATGATGGTAAGTGTGTAACTGAGTTGATCCTAGAGCAGCGGAATAGCTTGGAAGGGTTTCACTGACAGCTGTTTATGGAAATCTGACCTTCTCGGCTTTTGTGTCTATAGAGGGCACTGCTACCCACCTCTGCATGAACAGCAGCTCCATTCAAATGCAAGGCTTAAATATGAGCAAGGAGAAACAAGTTTTAAGTAGGATAGATCAGAGCACTTCTGCCACAAGGGTGTAGAAAAACACCTTCTTAATGTGGGGTTCAAGTGTAACAAGACCACACAAACTACCTACAAAAGCCCTATAACTAACAGATACAATGTAATACATTGCAATTAACTACCTAAAGCGGCAGTAGACAGTACAGGTTTTTTTTTATATAAAGTGCAAAAATGGCAGAAAATAGCTTAAGAAACTGCCATAGTAGTCACAGTATATGAAAGAACTGCAAAAAATACTTATTCTTGTCTTTTCTGTAGAGGATTGCTGCAGGTTAAAGCAGGTTCTCAGCAATCAGTAGCAAAACTGCTGAATGTCAAGCAGCTCAGAGCCAAAGCCCATGCATGTGTGAGGCTTAAATATAAGCAAAGAGAAACATTTTAAACTACCAATCAGGAAAGCACACAGTAAGCCTTCCACAAGCAATCCCAACTTAAGACAAATTAAATCAGCACACTTCTGCCACAAAGGTGCACACAAACACCTTCTTAATGTAGAATAGCTGGCTTGGAGCCCAAACTACCTACAACTAGCAGATACAATGTAATACAGTGCAATTAACTACTTAAAGAAGCAGCAGACAGTACAGTTTTTTTGAAACTGCTAAAGAAAAATCACAGTACAGAAGAGAAGTGCAAAAAATACTTACAGCCCTTTTGTGTGCTTCCCAGCTCAGATAAACCAGGTAAACACCTACTGCCACTAGATGAATAACCCCAGTCCTCCTAATGTAAAAGCACAGAAAGGAGTGTCCAGAGTGAAACGCAGCTACAAACAAACTTAAAGATACAGATACAGCAGCGTACTTTAAACAGCTTACAAAAGTACTTTCTTCTTTTTCTTCTTTTGGCGTTTCCCGGTTACGGGTCGCCACAGTGAATCACATGTCCTGATTGGCAGTGGAGTTTTCACAGTGTCAAGTTGCCAGCCTGGCGCCCAACCTTCCACAGAAGGCACACACATGCACGCACTCACATCTAGGGCCAATTTAGAGTGTGCAATCCCCCTACAGCATGTCTTTGGGATGTGAGAGGAAACCGGAGCACCCGGAGGCAACCCACACGACCACAGGGAGGACATGCAGACTCTGCACAGAAGGCACCCCAGCCGAGAATCGAACCGGAGAACCTCTTGCTGTGAGGTGACAATGCTAACCGTTGCACCACCATGGCCACCCCAGCTTACAATTGTATAAATGAGCCAAGAGCCACTCAATTGTACAGAATTTATAAAGACACTAAAAACAGGAGAAGCTGATTAATAAACCCTCCAGCCAATAAAATTACATGCAGAAATGTCAAGGGTTTCCCCCACCTTAACAGACCAGGTTACCTCCCAGTGCACTAGATGGAAAAAGCCACTGACCTCTTGATGCAAAAACAAGTGCTTGCTAGAATGTAATAATACACTTCTTTATCTTGCTCTGGTTATCTTGAGAAATATCTCCAAGACTGCATCCCAGACCTAGAGAAGATGGTTCTTCCATGCCCGCACTGACACTGGAACAGATGAGAAAGACATGTCTGATCCCCGGTTTGTGATGTCAGAAAGGATTACAACTGAGGAAAGTAGAGAGGTAAGTGAGTGGTCTGAGGAGCAACCAATGGCCACTGCAGGTTCACCAACTGTTGGATGAGGCACAGACTGAGTTTACAGCAAAAGCAAAGACTCCGTGATGGGTCATTTTTTTCTTTCTAGGTATAGTGGGAGAAGAACCAGCAGGACCAGAGTAAGTACTAAATGATGCAGATGAGGAAGAAGAGACGAAAGTGCTAAGAGTTGCTAGAGAGAGAATCACACAACATGTTCCCCATTCCCCTCACAAGAAAAAAAGCACAGGCAGAACACAAATTCCCTCTCACTGCCCTGTTCAAAACACAATTAAGGGACTCCTACAAGCTTGAAAACAAAGCATTTTCACTACATTTTGCTTCTAAGAAAGTACATTTAAACTATATGTAAATTATTGTACTAATCTTACCTTTTAAAGTTAAAGCTATTAATTTAAGGCATTTTATAGTCTGCAATGCTTTTTGGTTTCTGTGCTGCCCCTAGCTGTTCTTATTGGGTTCTCATTTTATT
This sequence comes from Protopterus annectens, assembly GCF_019279795.1. NCBI lineage: Eukaryota > Metazoa > Chordata > Ceratodontiformes > Protopteridae > Protopterus > Protopterus annectens. The sequence continues at coordinate 1,221,164,928 of NC_056726.1, forward strand.
TTTACTAGCTCTCTTCTGAATTTGTTCCCCACACATCCCTGTTAGTCCTGTTGTACTTTTATACCTGGATTTTTTTGGTGCTGCCTGCCCATACTGTACATCTGGCTTTGGAAGCTCCTCCCAGTCGCATCGTCCTTATACCTGGCCCTAGAAGCTCCTCCCAGTCTTACCCCCTCTGCTTGTCTTACTGGTTACTGACAGAAGAAACTGGGAAGGCCTTTCCTTAGACTGTTAGTGTACTTTGAAATTGCCTTGAAGTGTGTGTGTGTTCCTCTTGTCCCTCACTGTTGGCTTGTCTGTATGTGAATAACCTAGCAACCACCTCTAGGTAGTTGTTAGACTAGTTTCAGGAAACTTTTCATTTGTGGCTAACTAAAGTGTGTTTTTACATTAAGAAGACTGGGCCTGCAATTCTTGTGGCAGTAGTAAGGTAACCTGCTCTGTCCGAGTTTGAACACACACATGGCATTGCCACCTAGCCATTTTTTTTCTGGACTATCTGGAAATCAAACTGATTGTCTGGTAGCCCAGAAAACAGTGTACAAAGTCTGCCATTCTGTTTCAAAAAAAGAAACAGACTATTGGAGTTTGTTAAATCTGCAGATTTTCTATTCATTTTTTATAAAAAGCATAGTAAATGCATAGAAAAAAGGCATCACAAACGGAAAAAGAGGGTGTTCCCATTCCTCTGGCATGAAGATGATGTCATGAAATTAGTGGAAAGTGGGGAGGACATGGATGGGGTTATGGGAGGTGCAGGGGGTGTGGCCTAATTCCAGTTTTAGCCAATGAAAGATGGGAACCCTACACACACACACACACACACACACACACACAAACACACATATGCTTTTTTTACTAAATGTTTTTATTATTTCAAATAAGATGTCTTAAGAAACATTACATGAAATAAAGATAAATAACATATTTACAATTCTAAAACATTACTGACTTCAAACCATTACATAACCATTTACATTGGTGTCTATGCAAATAACATTGAAATTCTCTATTATATAGTTAGAAACATAAGATGATATATCTTCATCGATCTTTTCGAGTATTTCTAGTACTTTCATCCAAGAGTAATAGTAAGAAGTAGATCTTTGAAGTTCTGTTCTTCACTGTTAATATTTCCATATGAGCAACCATTGATGTTAAATTCTCATATTCCTTGAACATAGGAGAAGCCTAATTTTTCCAGTGTATAGTTATGATTTTACGTGAAATTGCCAATATTTTAGGATTTTAGTGTCTTTTTTTGGTGCGGTAGCATTGTCGCCTCACAGTTAGACGTTGCCTGTTTGATTCTCAGTTAGAGCATCTTCCGTGTGGCAAAATGCATGAACAGGCGTTCCTTCGTTGAAGGTTGTGCGTTAGGCCCGGCAAGCCAATCATTAGCGGACCGGAGTTCCGCTGTGGCGACCCCTAACCGGGAAAAGCCGAAAGACACAAACAAACAAACAAGTGTCTTTTTTTGGTACACAGTTTGGAATAGGAGAGTTGAACAAAATTAAAGACTTTGTTAACTAAAAATTATCATTATAAACAGTCTGAAAAAATAGTTAATGGACTTCCAATACATATTGAGACATATACATTCATAAAAAACATGCTGCCAATCTGCTTTTATCTTGGTATGGCATCTCCAACATTGATCTTCAATAGAATACATTTTGGCTAGCCTATGTGGTGTATAGAAACTTCTGTGTAGATATCTCCAAGTGAATAATTGCCAGTATTTTGATAATGTAGAACATTTGGAAGATTTTAGAATATTACTTTTTTCTTCTTCAATTGGAGGATGGTTGCTTATTAAAGTATAATAATCCCAGTATGATTTTTCATGATAATTTTTTGTTTTTTTTTAACAAGTTTATAAATATTAAACAAATAACCTGTACCCTGATAAGGTTGTTTTGTGATAAGAATAAGGTATTCAATAAGTTTTGAAGGTTCATGTCTAACTGAAGGTTGCATTTGTTCTATTTTATTTATAAGAAAATGTCTTAGATTTTGTAAACACACACACATGCTTAAAGTAAGAATTACTTGCAGCTAGTTGGAACCTTTTCACTTTTGGCTTACCAAAGTATATTTTTATATTAAATGAATCAAATGAGAATGTCACTTATAGGAAGAAGGTGACTAAATATTGTATAAACATAAACACTAACTTGTACACCGCATTTTCGTTTCTCAGTCAGAGATTTCATCAGATGTTAAAATCATTGCAACCAAGTACTTTATACACCATTCATTAATCAGACCACCAACAGAAAACCAGATTCAATAAATACATTGTGGGCTCCATCTTTTAAACTAAAATCTTTTTTAAAAAATGATGCTGTGTGCAATAGTTTACAATCAAAAAAATTATCATATCTATCATAAAACAATATATTAGTGCAGAATAACATAGAAATATAAAAATATATATAAATATATAAAAAAAGACCGTGGTTCTGAAAATTAAGTATATCCTTTTAAGACTAAATAACTCCATCTAGTGGACAACAATAGTAAGTAAAACCAATCGCTGTAAAAATAAATATCAATAGCAACCCATTTTTAATTTAATTTAATTTATAACTTAGCAGCTCTCAATTTAAGGATTGAGGCTATAGAAATGTTCTCATTGAGACCAAGGAAGACATTAGCTTCTAATGTGATTTACCAACATAATTCTTTATATTCTATTCTTGATTCCCATGTTCCACCTCTTATACCTTTCTGTACTTCATCTAAAACAAAGAACAAAACGTATCCACATTCCATTCCTTGGTGTGTTTAAAAAGAGCATTGGTCTCATTCCTACTTTGAATGTCATAGTAATACTCATAGACCCTTTTCTTAAGTGTTCACGCTGTCTTACCTACATAAAATGATTCACAACTATCTCATAGGGCAATGTATATTATTCCACTTGAGTTACAATTATAAGATCTCTTTCCTTTTATAAATTTATTCCTGATTTGCACAGTATAGCTGAAATGTGAGTTTCCTGATTTATTTAGCAACTAAGCTAACAACCACAAGGGCCTTTTTAATCCTTGCCATACATCCCAAATTTCTGACAAGTTCTGGTACACTTGATAAGTGTAAGTACGGGTTTGGGAGGGAGACATTTATAAGCTGCCTGTCCATTACAGACTTAAGTGCCAAACCAGGGATGCATTTCCTGTTCCCTATCCACTGTCCAAGTTACACTTGAATTGAATTGTGGAGGGACTCTGATTCACATGGATGGGAAGCCTGTACCAGAGAAGGGGTAGTCTCTGGGATACATACCCACCTCTCCATCAGGTCCTATTTATACCACAGGCAATGTTTAAGTCTTTAGACTGGGTAATTCTGGTGCTATTTGACTTCTGGATATGCAGAAGGTCCATCAGGGTGGGGTCAGACAATGCCTTGTATACCAGTCATAGATCTCCCCTCACCAGCCTGTAGCAGACAGAATACAGGGATATGCCCTTGAGGTGGTCTGCATAGGACATGTTACTAACACCCTGTATTCTTTTAGTGAGGAACCTCTGTGGCCATACCATTTGATGGATACGCATGGTTAGGTACATACCTAAGGGGTACTGTACTTAATGACAGGTCTGATGAATGCTGAATACAGTGGAACAATAACCTCCTTGAACCTAGATGCCATACCTTTATTTAAAAGTTGCATGACAAAGAAGGACTTCCTCACTCCTGTAGACACGTGATGGTCAAAGGCCAATTACTGTCTATGTGTCTCTCCATGTCCCTAACTACCGGATTAATTCTTACAGGTGTGTAACTACTAGGGATGGATGACTTCCAAAGGCTGTGTGAGCCCTTCCTGAAGAACATTTGTGTCAGTGCAGGATTCTAGGACTGCTGCTAATACGCAATCATATGCAAATTTAGTAGCCCGAGGCCACTGACATTGGCCTTGACTTCAGAGATGTAAATGCCAAAAACAAAGTGGTCTCAGGGCTAATCCCTGAAGGACTCCACTTGTGACTCCCCAGTTCTAACTTCCTGGGTCCTGTCTGTAAGCCAGCTGGCTCTCCATTGGGTGACATAAGGGTTTGTACCTAACCTCTTGAGTTTATCAACAATACCCAAGTGGGATAGTGCATAAAATGCCTTGGCCAGGTCAAGGTAAGCAATGTGAACCATTATACCCTCAATTGCTTTGGTGATCTTCTCAAAGAGTCTACCAGGCTAACTAGACATGACCTGCCACTGATGAAACCAAATTGGGTTGGGTCCAGTGTCTGGAAGTCTCCTATGTCATTATTGATAACCTCCATGAGAATTATTTCCATGGCTTTGCATATGAAACTATTGAGACTTAAGCATCTGTAATTTTCATGGTCTGTAAATGACCCACCTTTGTGCAAAAGGATGACTGTTACTGTTCTCTATTTGTGAGGCACAAAGCGTGTTTGGAGGCTAGAGTTAAACAGCAATTCCAGACAGCCTGATAGGTTGTGTTTCGTGCCATTTGGCAGATATCTTGGGATATTGTCTGGGCCCACAGATGAAGTGTTCTTGGCCTTATAAAAAGCATTAAGGACCTGTTCCCTAGTGACAGCTGAGGGACTTGCACTTGATGGTATTTCATGAGGGAAGGTTGAGAGGAGAGAAGAGAAAAGTTGGAGCTGAATTTGTCAGCCAGTAGGTTTGCTGTATCTTTTGGCTTATTATAGGTGGCTCCATTAACAATGAGCTCTGCACACAACTGTGTATTGCCTTTGATGTTGTGGATATAGCTAAAAAATGCTTTGTGGTTGTCCTTGGCCTGGGAGGCCAAATTTACCTCACATTTTTTGTAGACTTTATTTGTTCTCTGAGGTGTTTGTAGTGTTTGTATCTTGCTAGGTGCTGCATCTCCTAAACTTTTGCCATGATTTTCTTCCTTCTGTTATACAGCCTATAGATTTTGTCATTCCACCAGGGTGGCTTGATTTTTGAGTTAGTTCTGTGCTACTTCCTGGTGGGCACAGCTGCCTCTATGCAGTAAATTAACATGACTGTATAGGGTTTCTGTGAACAGTTCCACATAGGCAGCAGTGTTCTCAGGATTTATGGGGGCTTTACATTTTGCCAGGTTATCACTTAATAGTAGGAACTTAGCCTTAAAGTAGTTCCTGAATATTACAGGGTAAACTGGGGTTTTAGGTTTTATTTTTACTTTAACGAGTAGTTCGACTTTACTAAAGAGGACACTACACTAGTGAGTGCACAACACTCTCCTGTATTAGTGAGAAACAGATCCAGTATGTTTGCACCCCTGGTTGGTGTACTGACAATCTTGTCCAAGGAGTTTATGTTTACAAAATCCAGGAATCTCTGTCCCTGTACGTTCAGTTTCATATAGGATTCCCAGTTAACAGAGGGGTAATTAAAGTCACTCATGACTATGGTACTGGGTTGGATGAAGAGCATTTCCAGGACATTTAAATACATGTTATGTGTTTCCTCAGTCATACAGAGGACCTACAGCTTGCAAGGAAGTGGTGTGGGATTTTTGCCTATAATGATTTGAATGTGGAGAAGCTCAAGTGCATTGTCCTGTTTGATCAGCCTTGGGGTACATTTATTTTTGATGTAAATTGAGACACCTCTACTTTAGCCCCTGTCTATGCCGTAATTGGTATGAATGTGTGGAAGGCATTATAGCCTTGCACTGCAAGTGTGCCCTCCATGCCTCTAAAGCATGTTTCAGTGATCACACATGTCAGAATTCTCTAGGGTGAGGAGAGCTTGTATGGAGTGGAGTTTTTTTCTTTAGACTCATGCATTGAACAGTAACACCTTAGGATTTTCTTTGTTTTGGTTTGCTATATTGGAAGTACTTTCATTTTGGCATTGCCTAAAATGGGGAGGGCAATGTTTTAGCATATATTCAAAGAACTAAGGGGGAGAGGTGCAGACCATGCTTGGCAAAGCAGCATAGTCTGTTGACCATCTCCTTCCATTCTGACAAATACTGCACTCCCTTAAAATGGCACCAGAAACTAAGCCAATTATTAAAGTCAGTCATCTTCTGTTCATATTGCGGCATCATCCTTGGAGAAGGTTGTTCAGTGCTATGCTCATACCACCCTGGTACACATACTCCAGTAGCTCCATGATGCCTCTTTTCATATAGTTTAGGGAGGCATCTCTCAGGTCATTTAGACCCACAAGGACTATGACTGAGTCATACTGCTACTTGTGGGCCAATGACTTCAGTGTATGAGTAAGGTGGCAGATCCTGGCCCCTAATAAGCAAATGACCATGACTTTCTCCTTACTCAATTTGGTAAGAGAGACAGTACTGTGTCTAACAATGGAGTCTCAGTGACTAGAATGCTGTACTATGTGGTGGCTTGCTTTATGGGGTTAGACATAGAGGCTCCATGAGATGTGACTGTATGTGTTGATGTGGGTGTTGTTTTGAAAAAGTGCATTCTGGGCTGCAAAGGGTATTTGTTATGTGTACTTTATCTAGGAGGTATTTGGGGTTTGAAAAGGTTACATTTAAATGCCTTAGCATATGTGGGTCTATGTTTCTGTTTTGAACAGTGTGTGATGGGTGCAGTGTGTACTACTGACAAACTGATTGACATTAGGAGTGTTTAGAACTTTGCCTCCAGTGACATTGTGTAAATACATCTCTCACATATCATATCAGTTTGTTTGAGAATTAGCTGGTTGTCAGTAAATATGAGGCATTTCTGCATTGCCTAAGGATGCCATATCCACCAAGCTACAACAGAGATGGTGGGAAAGTTCATATCCATGGCAACAGACCCTTTTTCAGAATTAATTTTGTCAAAAATTAGCTTCGTCAAGAATGATGAAGAGAGGGGATTTACCTGAATGGCTACTGCTTGGGTATTACTATTGTTGGTCTCACCACAAGGTCAGTCTGATGGGATATAATGCTCCTTTGCTTCTTCTCTCACCAGAAGTAAAACAGAAGCACTAATCCCAAGATGAGACACAGGCCACCAACCCTTTGGTGATTAACAGTCTTGCCCCAAATGATGCAAGGGCCTGTAGGCTTGTTGTAGCCTTTTCCTGGTAGATACCTTGAATAGCAACCAGACCCAATCAGGAAGGTCAAACATAGACACTCACTTCCCAATCAGAAATCAATGCACTCTAATCCTTCTCTCACCAGGAGCAAAACAAAAGCATAGATTCCAAGCTGGCACTTATGAAGCAGTTATTAGGCTTTCCAGTGATCAGGAGTCTCCAAGAAATAATGTACCTATGCTTCTTCTCTCACCAGAAGCAAAATAGAATCACAGATGACTATTGACAGGCACAATGTGGGCTTGTGGTCTTGGAGTAGATGTTGCAGATTTTAAATGTAATGTAGAAAAAATGGTTAATATCATAAGAGTTGTAGTGTACAATAAGCAGTTAGATATGAAAGAGGGAGTAACTGAAGTTTTAGTTATGTGGAGAGCCACTAATTTTAAAAGAGCAAGATTGGAAGGAGCTACATACTTTATATTCTGGCTATGTGGAATACACTGGGATGACCAATGCATTTAAATAGCTGAAGGGAGTGATTTCACAAAATGTTAAGTTTGTGCTTACTCACAACAGCCAATGACAGAGGAGACGGAAGTAAATATGTGGTCAAATTAACATGAAGGGCAGGCAACTAAAAAGACAGTTGAGTTTTAATTTCTGTGTGACTCACAAAAGATGCAGCTGTGGTCTTTTTCTTAGTTTAAATATACTTTATTTTACTATTTGGATAAGAAAATATACAAAATAGAATAAATCAGCTGTTGCAGAATCTGGCTGAGCTTTTCCAGTAAAGTCTTGAAGAAAATATACAAAATAGAAGAAAGCAAAACAAATTAATCCTTCCCTCACAGCAAGCTGTTGCAGAGTCTGACTGAGCTTTTCCAGTAAAGCCTTGAAATGCTTTATTTTACCCCTTAAATAGAAGTTTAGTTCCTAGCTCCACCCTCAGTTCACAGGTAATTGACCTGTTCTAATTTCTGTGTGACTCAAAAGAGACACAGCTGTGGTCTCTTTCCTAGTTTAAATGTGCAATTAAAAGCAGAATACAAGTAAAACACAGTGTAAAGAAAAAGAAAATAAACCACAGTCTACAAAATAGAAGAAGACAATGTAGCATTACAAAATACAAGAAAGCAAAACAAACTAACTTTTCTCTCACAGCAAGCTATGGCAGTGTCATATGCTTACATGTACTCTGTAACGTGTCTTAGATGCAGATTCAGTGTTTCTGAAAGGATGAATGTGTCACCATAATTTGTTTTACTAAACATACACTTCTAAACTGTATCATACATTTGTTACTTTAGATAAAGCTTATCTAAGGCAAACTGTTCAAAATGTTAAGAACATTTGATGTAAAAAATGAAATGTTTGGCATTTCTTAGAAAAATAATGAATATCCATTTAAACTTAAGTGACTTCTTTGTAATAATCAGAAAATCTTAAGATAACCTGTTACAATTAGCTATAAAAGGTCAAAGGTTCAGACTGCTTGTTAAGTGTTCTTTCAAACTGGCAAGTATGGCAGTTCTGAAATAATGCTTCCTCATTTGGAAATAAGACAACAGAATTGTTGATTACTAGAAACATAAAAATGTCATCTGCTTTTCTTATTAATTTCAGTGTTATTTTTTAACATAATTCTTTCCACAACAGTAGCAATTGTTTCATGTACTTAGACAATCTGTTAATCCTAACAGAAACTAACACAGTATGCGAGAGATGTACATACATAACTTCCTTGGAGGCAAAAATTTGTGAAGAACACACAAGCTATACCCTTCACAAGTAGTACTTACCACGCTCAAAGATGACTTCTGCTGAGGCACTTTAAAGAAACATCTCCAAACCATCAAACGGCAATACCTATCCTCAGCAATCACTAAACCACACAACAAAAGCAACACCTAATAACAGACATAAGCCTAACCCCAAAGATCCCCAAGAACAAAGCTCAAAAGGCAAGCAAACACTTTATTTAGCCCCGCTGTCATATGTAATTCTGTTGTATAACACAAAGATGCCCCTCTCACCAGGCTGGACAAAGAGGAGATAATAGTTGCCTATCTGGAGCTAGGAACCACAATATCATGCATGCACTCAAGTCACAGAACCACAGGTACCAATATGATTCTATCACAGGCTGTGTGGGTATAAATTACTTGAGCTGTACCTCACTGGACTATATGAAAAGAAACGTTACAGATCTCTTTGAATATGTGTCACAGACAGGTATGTGCCTTGCTATGAGCATTATTCTACCTTCACCAAGGGTGATACTACACTATGAACAGAAAATGGTTAATTTTAATAATTGGCCTAGTTTCTGATGTCACTCCAGGGAAATCTAATATTTATCAACATGAAAGGACATGGTTTACAGACCACGTTGCTTTGCCAAAGATGGTCTGCACTTGCTACCCCCCTCCCCCAGGCTTCTGGATATTGGCTAAAACTTTATCCACATCCTTAGAGCCGTTTGTAGGCAATGTCAAAATTGAAAAACTACCAACATAGTGAAAAAACAAAAAAAAAATCAAAGCAACTTTAAGGAAGGTGTTACTGCTCAACTCTAGTAGCCTAAACAGGAAAGAGTCTCCTATAGTTTACTGACAAGAGAGCTATACCTAACATATAAAGCATCCTCAGATTCAGCTCTGATGGATCTCTTGCACATCTGCAAAACAAACAGCACCAGAAACATTAGGTCTGAGGCCCTAAACTTTACCTGTCATATAAAAAGAACATGCTGGAGAGATCAATCCATAAGGCTTGAACACTTTGCCTATTTTATGAACAATATTGGACAATACTGGAAGCTATGTGTCAGGTCCTCTACTCTTGGTTTCTAGTGTCTTTTGAACTAAATAGAACTTTAAATTTTGATGTTTACATGTCTATGGGTTATTATATACTTCCAAACCCAAAAAAGGCTGAAGAAAAGAATCATCAAATACCTTACAAGGCAAACAAAAGTCAACATGATGGCCAAAGGCTAGACTGCTGTCTGTATGTCTCCAAGTCCCTGACTGCTAGGTCAACTCTTAGGGGTGTGTTGTTAACATGACAATTATCAGGGGTGGATGACTTCCCAAAGGATACTATTATGCATTTCTTGGCATTCAATTTTAGTTCATGGCTCTGACACCAATTGTTTGTCTGTGCCAACCCTTCCTGAAGAACATTTGTGTCATTTCTTGACAATTAACTCAAATGCCACACTCAACATAATTTCATCTCATTCAAAAGCTCCTCTTTTTGTCACATCCAGAAAGTTATCTGCAATACACCCAGAAATTATCTGCAATACACCCAGAAAGTTATCTGCAATACACCCAGAAAGTTATCTGCAATACACCCAGAAAGTTATCTGCATTGCAGAACGTTCTCTTAGCTGCAAAAAGACATATTTACGGTCACTTCTCAACCATACTGAATTCCTTGGTATTTCCCAGTTTTGAGGGCCAAATACTGGGATGTTACGAATTCCAGACTGACCCCTTCAAATCCTGATTTTTTTTTTTTTTATTTACAATTTTTCATTACAGCTGGTGTCATCATGTACCAACAGCATATCTCGCAACTTCATCAACGTGCAAGGGCGTGTGTGATGATTTCAACATTGTGAGGCGGTGTCTGACTACATGTTGGAGAATGGGAGAGCGTAAAAAAAAATAAAAGTTGTTTACACTTACCTACAAATAAAACACACGTGTTGTAACTGTCTACTGAGAAAACTCCCATCTTGTGTTTACTGTTCTGGATAACATGTTAAATATTTTACTTACCTTACTGTTTCCACAGCAACCTGAATCTGCTGTGGGAGAATATCGTACAGCTTTACTTTATAATCTGTGCCAGTGAATACTATCACTTAACAATCAGTCCACTGCAAAACAAGAAAACACATCAACTTCTTGGTTACAACAACAATATGGTTTATGCTCCTCCAAAACAGTGGCTAAATTTTGAGTAAAGCCACAGTTTACCTGCCGATAATCACAAATTGTTTGATATTTTGCTTTCCTTGCTCCATGTTTTAAGTTTGACTAAAAAGTGCTGGGGAATAACTCCTTCCTGACTTTTCACAACACTGCATTGAAAGACCAGACAAGCAGCAATTAAAGGGGACATTAAAGCGAATCTAAAATCTGCCAACTAAAAATTAACTAGTGAGAAGAGGAACTCGTGACAGTTGCTTTTAATCGAGTAAGGGATCTGATGACTTACAGAAAGTACAGTTGTGTACCTACCATAAATGTAGATGTTCGAGTGTATTCACTGTTGCAGTCATTACACTTGGGTTATCCTGCTAGCAGGCTACCCGCAGTCGGTCTGAATTACAAAGTCCTGGTCTGGCGTCGGTTGCTGTCGCCTCTTCCCTGACATCAGTGTGCCAGGGGTATATAAGATGCAGCCGACACCATTTTCTTCAGTCTTTCTTGCCCCAGATGTCAGGTGCCCCCAAGAAGGTAGGCAATACATATTGTTATAAAAGCATACAGTAAAATAAAAACAATACCTTCATCTACAAGCAAATACACCACATAGGTTGTATAGGATAGAGAAGTACAGATAAGTCCCAGCAAAGAAAGAGAGATGGAGGGTGGGTAACCTGGACTGCAAAAGTGAATACACTCGAACATCTACATTTATGGTAGGTACACAACTGTACTATGTTCATCGTGTTTCACTGTTGCAGTCATTACACTTGGGTTGAATCCCAAAGCTGAGGTAGGGTGGCTGGGTCTAAATAGGATTAGGAGTGGCTATGAGGCCCTGCAGAAAGTACAGTTTTGTATCTACCATAAATGTAGATGTCTGATAGGTATGCATCTGCAGTCATCACATATGAGTCTTTCTTGCCGCATGGTGCCCGAAGCAGAAGCAGTTCGCGAGTGCCAGTCGGCCAGCTCCTGTAATTCAGCTACCGAAGACTTCAAAAGCTAAGTACCCCGTTGGGGACTCTTTCTTGCCTCGGCCGATGTCAGATAAAGTTAATAATTGTTTAACTTGTGGGAAACAAATACCTCATAAGGATTTCCACTCTTACTGCCTCCCCTGCCTAGGCCCAGACCACGACGTCTCGGCCTGTTCAGCCTGTGCTTCCTTCAACCGACGCACCCTTAGACGTTGGGCGGAGTTCGCAGAGGAATTTTTTGGGGCTAGTTTTTCATACAAAATGCCATCGGAGACTCCGACTTTATAATCTGTGCCAGTGAATACTATCACTCAATAATGGCCAATCAGTCCACTGCAAAACAAGAAAACACATCAACTTCTTGGTTACAACAACAATATGGTTTATGCTCCTCCAAAACAGTGGCTAAATTTTGAGTAAAGCCACAGTTTACCTGCCGATAATCACAAATTGTTTGATATTTTGCTTTCCTCGCTCCATGTTTCAAGTTTGACTAAAAAGTGTTGGGGAGTAACTCCTTCCTGACTTTTCACAACACTGCATTGAAAGACCAGACAAGCAGCAATTAAAGGGGACATTAAATCGAATCTAAAATCTGCCAACTAAAAATTAACTAGTGAGAGGAGGAACTCGTGACAGTTGCTTTTAATCGAGTAAGGGATCTGATGACTTACAGAAAGTACAGTTGTGTACCTACCATAAATGTAGATGTTCGAGTGTATTCACTGTTGCAGTCATTACACTTGGGTTATCCTGCTGGCAGGGTACCCGCAGTCGGTCTGAATTACAAAGTCCTGGTTCGGCGTCGGTTACTGTCGCCTCTTCCCTGACGTCAGTGCGCCAGGGGTATATAAGATGCAGCCGACGCCATTTTCTTCAGTCTTTCTTGCCCCAGATGTCAGGTGCCCCCAAGAAGGTAGGCAATACATATTGCTTATAAAAGCATACAGTAAAATAAAAACAATACCTTCATCTACAAGCAAATACACCACATAGGTTGTATAGGATAGAGAAGTATAGATAAGTCCCAGCAAAGAAAGAGAGATGGAGGGTGGGTAACCTGGACTGCAAAAGTGAATACACTCGAACATCTACATTTATGGTAGGTACACAACTGTACTATGTTCATCGTGTTTCACTGTTGCAGTCATTACACTTGGGTTGAATCCCAAAGCTGAGGTAGGGTGGCTGGGTCTAAATAGGATTAGAAGTGGCTATGAGGCCCTGCAGAACTACAGTGGCAAAGCCTGCTCTGGATTTAGAGTAAAGAGGTAAGTGATGATGCTTGGTAAAAGTGTGCACTGAACTCCAAGTTGCAGCCTCCAAAATTTCCTTGGTTGGTACTCCTCTGGGAAAGGCTGCTGATGTGGCTGCTGCCCTGGTGGAATGTGGCCTAATATTCTTAGGCACTGATTTGCCATGCTGTGCATAGCAGAAATAAATGCAGTGTCCGATCCATTTTGAAACAGTCTGCTTTGAAATAGCCTTTCCCTTGTGATCCTGCAGCGTATGCCACAAGAAGTTGCTCAGTTTTTCTGAAAGCTTTTGTTTTGTCCAAGTAGAAGCGTAGCTGTCTGTGTATGTCCAAAGAGTGCAGAAATCTCTCCCCTTTATTCTGGGGATTTGAATAAAAGGTTGGCAAATGAATGGTTTGGTTAAGAGCCACGCTGGATACTACCTTTGGCATAAATGTTGGGTTTGTCCTGAGAGAAACCCTGTCTGGATGAAAAATGATAAAAGGTTCCACTGCCATTAATGCCTGTAACTCTGAGACTCTTCTTGCTGAAGTTATTGCTAGGGGCAGAGCAGTTTTCCATGATAAGAATTTTATCTCAGCTGTACTGGCTGGCTCAAAAAGAGGCAGTGTGAGCTTTTCCAAGACAAAGTTGAGCTCCCATGTTGGTATAGGTGCTCTCCTTGGGGGTCTTATGTTTTTTGCCCCTCTGAGGTACTGTCTTAGTAGTGGATAAGAGAAAATAGGAGGTTTCATATTGTAATGAGCTGAAATGGCCGAGGCATAGATCTTTATTGATGAGAAGGATAGGCCCTTGTCCAGCATCTCAGTTAGGTATTGCAAAATCTGAGGAATACTAGGACCAAATGGTTCAAGTCCTTGTGCCTGGTTCCAAGCACAGAATCTATTCCATTTTTCTGCATAAGATTTCTTGGTGCTGGGCCTCCTGGCTTCCAAAATGACATCCATAACTGCTTTAGAGAGAGATGTGTTCTGAGTGGCTATATTATTCGCCATACAGCCATATTTAAGGTTCTGAGTTGGCTGTGCAGGATCTGATTGTTTTGTTGAGTCAGCAGATGAGGAATTTGAGGTAACGTCCAGGCTGGCCCTTGAGACAAGCTCTTTAGGATTGGGTACCAGTGCTGGCGTGGCCAGTCTGGGGCAACCAGAATCATTTTTGGCTTCTCTTGTCTGACTTTTAGGAGTACCTTGGGGAGTAGAGGCAGTGGTGGATAGGCATAAACTGTTAGGCTTTTCCAGCTGAATGATAGAGAATCCACCTTCCATGCTTGTGAGTGATAAGTCCTTGTGCAGAATTTCTGTAGTTGGCAGTTGTAAGGGGAGGCAAATCGATCTATGTCTGGGCATCCCCATTTCTTTGTTATCATGCTGAAGACTTGTGGATCTAGTTTCCACTCGTGAGGGTCCATGAAGTTTCTGCTTGGTTCATCTGCCAGAGTATTCTTTTTTCATGGCAGGAATTGTGCCTGCAGATGTACTTGATAGGTCAGTGCTGTGTTCCACAAAGTCATGGCTTGCCTGCAGAGGGGGTAGGAATGTGTGCCCCCTTGCTTATGTACCACATGATTGTAGTATTGTCCATCTTTAGTGATAGTTGTCCTGGATGTAATAAATCCTTGAAGGCTGTCAGGGCATTCTGTACAGCTAGCATCTCTTTTTGATTGATATGAAGATGCATTTGGTCTGTGGACCATGTGTGCTCCCCAGGCATAATCCGATGCATCTGTTGTTAGTGTCTGCCTGGCTGTGGGTAAAGAAAAAGGCTGTCCCTTGTTGTGGTGACAGGCCAGTGCCCAATATCGAAACTCCTGTTGCAGGCAGGGAATGAGAGCAATTATTGTTTCCAGGCTGTGGCAATGCTGAGTCCAAACACTTTTCAGATACCATTGTAGCTTCCTCATATGCAGTCTTGCATATGGAAAAAGTAGGATGCAGGATGCCATGAAGCCCACAGCCTGCAGAATTTTTCTTGCAGGTAGCTGGGTCTTTGTTGCCATCATTTGAAAGTAATGAGTCAGTTGCCTTTGTTTGTCTGGCGTGAGATAAGCCATCTGGGCAGTTGTATTTAAGCTTGCACCCAGGAATATTATCTCTTGAGAGGGCATTAGTTTTGATTTCTTTTCGTTTACTGTGTACCCTAGGCAAGTTAGTAATCTTTTTACAAATGCCAGATACTTTAGTAGAATGTCCTTGCTGTCTGCTTGAATAAGGCAGTCATCCAAGTAAGGATATATTTGAATTCCTTTTTGTCTGCAAAATGCAATTACTGGTGCCAGGCATTTTGTGAAGACCCTGGGCGCAGTAGATAAGCCAAGGGGCAGTGCTGAGAATTGGTAATGCATTGAGCCAGCTACGAATCTGAGGTATCTTCTGCAAGATTGTCTGATTGGGACATGCAGGTATGCCTCTTTGAGGTCCAAAGTAACTATTCAAGCCTTTTTGCCCAGCATGGGTAGAAGTTGCTGCAGTGTCAACATTTTGAATTTTGGAATGTCCAGGAAAGTATTTAGAGTAGACAGGTTCAGTACTGGTCTCCAAGCTTTGTCCTTTCTGGGTTCCAAGAAAAGTCTTGAGTAAAATCCTTGTCCCTGTTCTTGCTGTGGTACTTTTTGAATAGCTCTCATGTCCATGAGAGCAGACATTTGTTTTTGTGCCTCTGCCCATTGATTTTGTGGCAGGTCTGGCGTACCTCTTGGCCTTGTTAGGGTGTGAAAGTGGAACTTGTAACACTGAGAAACAATATTCAGTACCCATTTGTCCTGGGTGATCATGTGCCAATTTTCTGAGAAAAGTGCTAATTTTCCCCCTAAGGGTGCTGCCAAAAGGTAAGTACTTGGCATTTGTAGAGGGAAGTCATTGGGACTGTATCCGATAAGGTTGTGATTTATCTTCTCCGCCTTTGGGGACTGTAGCACCACATTGTTTAGGTCTGTATGAGCCTTGGGCGTCTGTATCTGCCTCTTTGTGGCCTGTCCGACACTGGAAAGGACCAATTTTTAGAAAGCCAGTTCCTGCTAAATCTAGGTGGCTGAACCTGTAAGAAATCCTTTACTGTCTGCATTGATTTTGCTTTATCCTCCACTTTCTTTAACACCTCTTCCACCTTAACACCAAAGTATCATGCTGTAATGGAGCATCCAATAATTTTGCTTTAACATGATCAGGTAAACTTTGTTCTTTTAACCAAGCATGCTTTCGAATGACAGAACCTGTAACTGCGGCTCTGCAAGAAGCCTCTAATGAATAAAAACCACATTGCAGAGTATGCTTTCCCACTTGTTCAGCTGCATGCAATAAATCCTGCATTTCCTTATTGTCAGGACATTCTGAGCTAGTAAGCATTTTCTGTTTTAGCAAAGACATTAGGTATTGTTGATAATTAAGCATGTGAAATTGGCAGTTTAAAGCCCTTACAGCTAAAGTAGCAGAAGTGTAAACTTTTTCCCCCATCTATCCAGTGCTCTAGAATCCCTATCAGAGGGAACAGGTTTTTTTGCAGTGGAAGCCTTGACCCCTTTGGGACCCTGAGAAATTGTTTCTGGGTCAGCAGCAGGGTTTTTATAAAGAAATTTATGAGAGTCTGGGACCATACAGTACCTATCTGGTTTGACTGGTGCAGGGGGTAAAGAATCAGGAGACAAACTGGATTCTGAAAAAAACATCATCAACAATATCTAGCACAGGGGGAATAGCAAGGGGCCTGTGCTGAGGCAGTAGAAGAAAATCTCTGAGCCTTTTCTTGGATTCGGAATAATCCTGGCTCTCCCAATGGAAATGCTCCCTCATGGTGTGCAAGGTTTCCCCAAAAGAGTAATCCTCGGGAGGGGAGGCTAAAGGGATAGATTCTTCAGCATCAGAGTCCTCATAGGGGGGAGGAAGAGAATATCCCTGTTCTGAAGAGGAATCAGAGGAAATAGAAACCTGGTCAGAGGAGTCATAGTCAGTGTCTTGCCTAGGAGGCCTTTTATCAGGAGGGGGATGGGAACCCCTGATCAAAGTAATTAGGTCCTCGGCCATTTTAAGCATCTGTTTCTTTGGCATGGAAGACTGTCCAGGAGAATGCTGTACTTGTTTCTTTGCCTTTAATGGTGTTTTAGAGTTTGGCTTGGCTGCTGAAGTGGACTTGATAGTAAGCTGTGTAGGTCTGAAAACACCCTCAGAAGCCGATGCCTGCTCAGCGGCTCCGGACCCATCTGAGGGAATAGTTTCCATAGGCCCTATACCTTGAGTTTCCAGAGGCCTAGTTGTCTCCACGTGGGAGTCGAAGGTGGCCTGTGGCTCTGAGGTAGCGGGTGTCAGGGGCTGCGAATGCGCCTCACTGAGAAGCGGTGAACCAGCGACTGGCCTAGAAGAGGCTTCGTCATCAGTTTTGGACCTCAGTTGCCTGTCTTTCTTTGTCTTTGCGTTTTTTATGAATTCCGGTCTTTGGTTGTTCTGATGGCATTATGTAGTTAAACCTCTGGCCAAAGTAATGTAAAGCAAAATCAAACCTACGCTTAATAGTGTGTTGCTTGAATCTAGCACAAAACTGACAACTAGCAATGTCGTGGTCAGGGCCTAGGCAAGGAATACAGTAAGAGTGAAAATCCTTATGAGGTATTTGCTTCCCACAAGAAATACAATTGTTAACTTTTACTGACATCGGTCTGGAGCAAGAAAAAGTTTCCCCAATGGGGTACTTAGCTTTATTGAAGACTTCGGTTCTGAAATTCAATTTAGAAAATCTCAGGAGTCAGCCGACCGGCACTTGCTAACTGTTTTTGCTTCGGGCACCGTGCGTCAAGAAAGACTGGAGAAAATGGCTTTGGCTGCATCTTGTATACCCCATGGCGCACTGACGTCAGGGAAGAGGCGACAGCAACCGGCGCCAGACCAGGACTTTGGAATTCAGGCCGACTGCGGGTAGCCTGCCAGCGGGATAACCCAAGAGTAATGAATGCAACAGTGAAACACGATGAACATGTATAAATCTTTTTCCCCCATCTGTCCAGGGCCCTTGAATCCCTATCAGAGGGGATAGGGTTTTTTTGCAGTGGAAGCCTTGACCCCCTTGGGACCCTGAGAAATAGTTTCCGGGTCAGCAGCAGTGTTTTTGTAAAGAAATTTATGTGAATCAGGAACCCGGTAGTATCTGTCTGGCTTAACAGGAGCTGGTGTTAAAGAGTCAGGGGACAGACCGGACTCTGAAAATACATCATCTACAATGTCTAAAACAGGAGGAATAGCAAGGGGCCTGTGCTGAGGTAATAAAAGGAAGTCTCTGAGCCTTTTCTTGGATTCTGAGTAATCCTGGCTCTCCCAATGGAAATGCTCCCTCATAGTATGCAGGGTCTCCCCAAAAGAATAATCCTCAGGAGGAGAGGCTGAAGGGATAGATTCTTCAGCATCGGAATCCTCATAGGGAGGAAGGGAATATTCCTGTTCAGAAGAGGAATCAGAGTAAATGGAAACCTGATCTGAAGATTCATATTCTATCTCTTGCCTAGGCCTCTTATCAGGAGGGGGATGGGAACCCCTGATCAAAGTAATTAGGTCTTCAACCATTTTAAGCATCTGTTTTTTAGGCATGGATGCCTGTCCAGGAGAATGCTGTACTTGTTTCTTTGTCTTTAGAGCTGCTTTAGTCTTTGCCTTTGAAGCTGAAGTTGGCTTTATATATAACTGTGTTGGCCTGAAAACACCCTCAGAAGCCGATGCCTGCTCAGCGGCTCCGGACCCATCTGAGGGAATAGTTTCTGAGTGTCCAATACCTGGAGTTTCCAGCGGCCTAGTCAGCTCCACGTGGGAGTCGGAAGCGGCCTGTGGCTCTGAGGTAGCGGGCGTCAGGGGCTGCGAAAGCGCCTCACTGAGAACCGGCGACAGGCCTAACGGAAGCCTCGTCGGTTTTGGACCTCGGATGCCTGTCCTCTTCTTTTTCTTTGTGCTTTTTATAAACTCCTGTAATAATCTGTTCTGATGGCATTATATAATTGAATCTTCTGCCAAAGTAATGAAATGCAAAATCGTACCGACGCTTAATAGTGCGTTGGTTAAATCTAGCACAAAACCGACAACTAGCAACATCGTGGTCAGGGCCTAGGCAAGGAATACAGTAAGAATGAAAATCCTTATGAGGTATTTGCTTCCCACAAGAAATACAATTATTAACTTTTCTGACATCGGTCTGGAGCAAGAAAAAAGTTTCCCCAAAGGGGTACTTAGCTTTAATGAAGACTTCGGGTCTGAAATTCGAGTTTGAAAATCTCAGGAGTCGGCCCCCTGGCACTTGCGAACTGCTTTTGCTTCGGGCACTGCGCGGCAAGAAAGACTGAAGAAAATGGCGTTGGCTGCATCTTTTATACCTCTGGTGCACTGACATCAGGGAGGAGGCGACAGCAACCGACACCGGACCTAGACTTTGGAACTCGGGCCGACTGCGGGTAGCCTGCCAGCAGGATAACCCAATTGTAATGACTGCAACAGTGAAACACGATGAACATCTGCAATCCACACTGTAGCTTGCTACAGATCCCCCACCATGCCCCGGGATTCCCACTCCTCTTTTCCTGATGTACTGGAAAATATTAGGGTTCAACCAAACACTATAATAATGGGCAATTTCAACTACCCCACCATTAACTGGGAAACTTACTCGTGTACCAACTCCTTCACACAACGCTTTCTGGAATTCATAAACTCCAATGCCCTAGATAAACTTATCCACACCCCCACCAGGGGCAACAATATACTAGACCTAGTCATTATCAACATGAGTGACCGGTGTTCCACACCTGAAGTCAGCTCCTCATTGGTCCAATCCGACCATAAGCTAATCAGTCTTGATATCCACATCCTGCCCCCACCCCCATTAAAGAAACCATGGTAAAAAAATTTCTCCAAAGACAACTTCATGCTTCTTAAGATAGAAGTGGTGAACTTCATGACACCCATGCAGATGGACAATACAGTTAAAACTGCTGAATCCTACACAAATGCACTCTATAAACACTTACACAAGTGCATGGATCGTGCTATCCCAACCAGAACCAAGATACTATCCTCCAAAAAAAGGAAACCAATCCTCCAAAAAAGGAAGCCAATCTGGTGGTCCACTGCCATAAACAAACTGTACAACAGAAGGAATAAATTGTTGCAAAAGAGAGTAAAATCCCATGAGTGGAGGAGCTCCCTGGTCAGCCTCAGTAAGAAGCTGAGATCCCGTATAAGATCCTCCAAAGCTAGCTATGAAAACAAAACCGCCACTGATTCCAAGGACAACCACAAAGCATTCTATAGCTATGTCAAGAATCTCAATGGCAACACCCAGATCTGCTCCGAGTTACAGCACAACGGCAAGAAAATTACAGAACCAACTGATATTGCCAACATCCTGGCAGATATGTTCAGTGCTAACTTTACCCCCCCTCACCCCATAAAGGGCCCATATCTATATAGGAAGAATGCATAGTCCCTGTAACCACAGCTACACAGGTAAAAGCTGCATTTTACATGAAATTCAGAATGAACTGGCTCCCTACCTAAGCGCCATATTCAGTCATAGCCTTACATCAGGCTTTGTGCCCACTGAATGACATACAGCAACAGTTATCCCACTCCACAAAGGGGGGGCCACCAGTGACCCCGGGAACTATCGCCCTATTAGGCTGACGAGCCTGGTCTGCAAGGCCATGGAATGTATCATCATGGAACTCATAAACAAAGACATTGGTAACCTTCAAACTCTGGATCCCACCCAGTTCGGGTATGTGAAAGGTAGATCATGCCTCTTGAACCTGATCGATTTCCTTGAGGCAGTCACCAAAGCCGTAGATGAGGGTAAGGTGGTTCTCACAGCCTATCTTGACCTCGCCAAGGCTTTCAACACCATCCCCCATTCTGCAATTATAACTTAATTAGGTATAAATCCCTACGTCACAAGATGGGTTGCCAACTGGCTCACTGACAGAACCCACACTGTAAAAGATGCACACTCCAAATCTGACCTCAAACCAGTGACAAGTGGAGTACCACAGGGTTCAGTCCTGGGACCTCTCCTGTTTGGTATCTACTTATCTGAAATACAGGCTAACACAGAAGGCCTCTGGCTAATGAAGTTCACAGATGACTGCAAACTAGGAGCCATAGTCGATTCCCCAAATGATGTGGAAATCCTACAGAAGGGCCTCGCTGAGACAGATGCCTGGTGTCAGAGCCATGGCCTCAAGCTCAATGCCAAAAAGTGCATTGGTATCTCCTTTGGTAAAAACTCTGTACCCATGAACTACTACATATACAACAGTCTACTTAACACCGAATGTGTGATAAGAGACATTGGGACCCAGGTGGACAGTAGTCTGTCCTTTGATAGTCACATCGCCACAGTAGTCAGGAAGTCCTGCTACATGGCACACCTCATCATAAAAGGGCTCTCATCCAGGAAAAAAGAGCTCATTGTTCCCCTCTACTCGACACTCATTAGACCCATTATAGAGTACAACGCCCCTTTTGGAATGAACCTCACAAGACATCTGCAGCAGCTGGAAAGGCCACAGAAGTACCTCACAAAGAGGATTACTGGCCTCAAACAGATGCCCTACACTGACAGTCTCAAAAAACTCCAGCTTTACTCTGTAGCAGATCATCTACTCTGAGGTGATCTTTGCCTAACAAATAAAGCTATGTCAAACCCAGAGCTGTTGAACATGCTACACCTAAAGAAATCCCAATCCCTCCGAGCTACACGCTCTAGGGACATAAACCTCGTCACCACAATAAACAGGACATGCTGGCGAGATAAATTCCTGTCCCAGAGACTTCCCACACTCTGGAACAGGCTACCCATCTATGTCAAGCAAAGTTCTTCAAGAAAAATCTTGATGAGTGGATGGGAAATAGGAAATACACCCCAGGGATCACTTCTGTGTGTCTGCTCGACAGTGGCACAAGAAAATAACTTTCTTGGGTGGTGTAAGCCAGGGAACCTTGCTGGCTAGGCTTACGTAGGCCCTCGGGATGATAGCCTAGTGTCTACCTATGAACCTATGGGATATGAAATGCCAGGTTCCCTTCCCTTTCTTCAACTGTGGAATGGATGGGCCTTCCCTATTTTTGCAATTCATCAACATACACTCTTTGTAGGGAACGACTACTGGTGCTACATCAATTTGTGTACTGTCAGTGATTCAAAGCAGTTCTGGCTATTCAATTGAGGAGTTAAAACATTTAAGTAAAGGAGTAAGGGGAGGGGTAAAAACTTCCCTAGGGTTTGGGGAATCTTGAATGAGAATGCTCTTGAAACCATTATTTCAGACTCAGATTCCTTATGTACAGTTTTAAACTATAAATAATGACCACAGGGTCAGTTCTCAGGCTAGGCAGAAATGTCAGATCTCTTTCTAGCACTTTGAGTGCATTCTCCATGGGGTAAGGGGGCAGCTGGACACATTTAAAACATCAAATCTCTGCTTTTTTTCCTACCTTGATGCTACTCTGTCCTGCAGCCCCTTTTATGGGCTGTCTGCATTAAAGTTTTTGTTAGTAGACATGCCAGCGACATGGTGTAGATAGATAAAGCCCTAATTATGACCCATGTGGCCCAGCTTCAATTAGTGACTCAGGTATCTTGACGCAATGTCAGGGAAAATGGGCAATCCGATCGGGGGCAGGGGCAGAAGACATGTGCATGAGCACACAACGCAATAGAAGCTACCCAGTAAAGACCAAGAAGCCAATAGCAATGTGCTACAACTGCGGGATGGGATGGGCTTGCTGACATCAACTTTATGCAGAAGTGTGGAGTGGTTTGATGCTGTTCTGTCACTGCACAACCCCAAGGAAGGATGTCAGGGCACACACCAGGGAGAAAATGAAGTAGGGCATAAGCAGAAACCTCTGGATTAAGCTCCACTCTGACTTCAGCAAAAACATCTGTACTTGTCCAGGGTAGAATGGAGTAGTCAGGAGACTTGGCGATGGATGCGGGGCACTGAGGACATCTGTCAGGATGAAGCAAGAGGAGAGAAAAAGGATCAATACAAAAGTTATAACTAGCAGAGATGAATGGGTCAGTGCTTACAGAGGCCCAGTCCTGCTCTTCCTCCTGGGATTTTTGGACTATCTGATGAGATCTTTTCTATCCTGGCAGGTTATTGGTGGGGGAATGTTTACCTGTCATGGCCCTTTCAGGTGAAGAGTTCATTAGACAAAAGCCTAAAACCAATTCCTTTTTGGTATATTAGAAGAATAGATGTTTCCCAATGTAAATTTCCCTGATGTCAAGCCGAGATGAATTTTGGAACTTAGCACACTTGATTTTTGGGATTTTGTTTGCTTAGGCCATTTGATGCTTTAAGTAACAGGTACATTTGCCCCATACTTGCACAACTGTAGTCCTTCAATCGTTTGAATTTTTTTAACACTTTTTGCATTTGAGGAAACCTTTGTGTTTCAGTTTGTTTGTGTCTTTCGGCTTTTCCCAGTTGGGGGTCGCCACAGTGGAACTCCGGTCCGCTAATGATTGGCAGTTGATTTTTACATACGGGCTTGCCAGGCCTGACACACAACCTTCAACGAAGGTACGCCCATTCACGCATGTCTCCACGCAGAAGACGCTCTAGCTGAGAATCGAACTGGACAGCATGTTACTGTGAGGCGACAATGCTACCGCAGCACCATGCATTTGTAAATGTTGATGTAAAGAACCTGGAATGCATCAAAACTGATTGGCCCAGTACTGTGGAATTCAAAGCCTTAAATTCATGAAAAATTGTTCTGTTTTCTTATTTATAATTTGTTTAACATGTTGTATTTATGGTTGACTTTTCATTAACCTTCATTAGCCATGCTTCAGAGTAAAGGCTATTTTTCATCGTCAAGCCATGCTGGCATTTTGAGCATCTTTAGACCTCTACAGAATCTGTGGTATTTCAAGAATGTTTGTAGATAAATCTGATTCCACTAATGAAGTGTGTTGGGTTTTGCATATGTATATATCACAAAACACACACACACACACACACACACACACACACACACACACACACACACACACACACACACAATGTGTGAGTGCATGCAAAATGTCGAACAGTCATTTTGCTAACACACTGTGTAGGAAAGGATGGTGTATATAAAATTGACTGCTCTTGTGTGGTGGTTAAGTTGTGTGACCATGGAGTTAGTAAGCAGAAGTAAGAGTAAGGGGAACAAAGACCCCAATACTGGGGGACATGGAGGGTTTTGCCCCAGATGTAAATGATTTTTTTTGTTTGTTTTTCTGCTTGTTTGTTTAGTAGTAGATAGTTTTTGTTAGATCATGAGAGTTTTCCTTGAATATGTCATTGGATTTGTATGCAGAAGTTCTGTTTGGTCTTTTTGTATTTGGCAACTGTTGCCCAGGATGTCAATATTATGAATGTTTGACATTTGCACATATAATCATAACTCTGGTTATTTTGCTTGTAATTCCTCTAATGTTGAGTATTTGGAACAAAGTTCTGTATGTGAAGGATTTTATGTTGGAAAACATACCAGAATCTTAAAAAGATGAATATATGAACGTTTATGTGCCATAAAAATAATTAACAATGAACAGTGTTTTGCAAAATCACAAAATAACTTGTAATAAATGCAAAATGTTCTTTTTGTTTTTTATAAGAAGCAGTGGACTTGGGGCTAAGAGGGGTTGTTGTAGAAACTGCATTAGAAGTGAAACACTTAATATGGCATATTTTACTTAATACATATAGCAGACAAGGACTGAATGAAGCTTTGAATTGGAAATGTGTTTCAAAATCAATGACATTAAAGCACTGACTATTAGATGACTGATGGCATGTTTTCTAGATTTTAAAAATATAACGAGCTGTTTACTCATTTGAATTTGTCTGATGAAGTCTGTTATTGTTTGAAAGACAAAAGTGCTTACTGGTGATATTATTGTTGTATTTTAACAAAGTAGTTCTCTGTTTTAAACCTATCTTTTTTAATTTTATTATAAGTTACATTTTTGTCTTATTGGATCACTTGATATCTGTTGCTCTCTCTCTCTGTATATAAACTATATATATAGATATATTTATATATCTATGGTTCTACTTCAGAATCTCAAATTACTGAAAACTTGAACTACATATGGTCGAGACCATATGATCGAGTTTTCAGAAACTCGAAATTCCAAATTGAAAGAACAAAAAAAAAAAAAAAAAAAGTAAAACATGTCATTTCTGCAGGGGGCAAGCCCCCTACACCCCCCCCCCACACACCCTACTTAAATATACCAACTCCAAGATCGAGCTACAGTGGGTAAAAGGGAAATCTCCCATTCCATGCTATATGCAGAAGTGCAGAATGGGAGATTTCCCGTTTCCTCGCTATAGTATGATAACGGAGATGGTATATTTAAGTAGTGAGGGTGGATGGGGACTTGTCCCCTGCAAAAAATTACTTTCAACTAACATAAATTTTTTTTTTTAACACTTCACAATTTTGAGTTTCTGAAAACTCGATTATATGGTCTTGACCATATGAAGTTCGAGTTTTCAGTAACTCGAGATTCTGAAGTGGAACCATATATATATATATATATATATATATATATATATATATATATATAGCTAGATAGATATTCACACACTATATATATGTACATACATATATATATATATATATATATATATATATATATATATTTATTTATATATAAACTTCTTTAATGTTTCCTGCTTAAGCTTTTCCTACATAATTTGTATCTGTCTTCTACCCTTCTCTGGACTGCCTATGCTCTGTTCTGCATCATTTTTGAAGCGCTGTACTGTAAACTCATTTGAGTACCAGCTTGACGTTTTATGATGAGCTGAACACTTCACTTGCTGTTGATGATACACATGTCTACGAAACTCTGTAAATATATCTCCAATTGGCTTTTATAAATATCTGATTCCAGTGCATGGCCATATTTACTGAAGCCAGATTAAATTATTTTCCAGGCTTCTTGTCTCTCTGATTAGGTGTTTGCAGAGTTTAAAACATCATTATGACTGTAATTTAATAATGTTCAAGGGCATGTGTCATTTAAAACAAAAACAAAAAATCTTTTTTATTACACTTATATTTTCTAAAGTCCACATGTTTTTTCAGGACAATTTAAACACACTCAAAGACCCAAGTGTAATACTGATAGATAACTTTTTAAGTCCCTAGACCAAGTAGGTGCCAGGAAAGCTTCCCACTTACTAGGCTTATTAAGCTGATTTGTGACTAAATTCTCCAGAGTTGGTAAATGAACAGTGTATTCATGAAATTCAAAGATGTACAGAACTTGCAGACTTGGATTATTAGTGGTCTATGAAATTAGGATATCAAAATATATTTGCTGATGATACTTCTTACAGTTCAGACTAAACAAGTTAAGTTACTGGAGTCTCTCATGAAAGGAGGGACACTGCGGAGGGATTCTTATGAAGAACATCTATGCAACTTTAAGTCTGCCCATGTCAAAAGAAGAATAGTTAAAAAATAAAAAAAGAATAATTTAGGATGAGGCCTAATAAAATTTTACATGGTTCAAATACATTACCCACACTAGAGTTAGTAAATAATGTTCTCAGAATATCAGTATGCTACAGATGCATATATACTAATACCTGGTGATTTTGTTTCAGTTAGTTTCCTTAAGTGTTGTGGCTTGTCATAGGATTGAAAAAATGTCACATTTACTTGTAAGAGTCACCTTTACATTTTAACTTGCATCTGACAAGGCTGCTATAAAAAGAATACCAAAAGACAGACAGCATAAGTAAGTTGGCGTTCAGACTGCCACTATTTGTACTTTTACATGGGTCTTTTTTTTTTCCAAACACCTTTATTGAATTATCGCCTGTGACGTGTGCCTTGGTAGTGTGTGTGTCCTACAATGAAAAGTTTGCAACACATTACTTAGTGAAGCAATCCACTTAAAACTAATTTTCACAGTTCATCATATGGATTCCGAAACAAGACATTCTCTCTTCCACTTACTCAGTACGACACTTGAAAAGAATACGTAAAAAGTGACTGCAGCTGATGTACCCATTCCAATTTAAGGAAAGGAGGGATTCAGGTTATCAAAATTCACTGGACTGCTGGTAAACAAAACACAACTTATACCGTCAAACCTATTATACATTTACAAGACCAATGGTATAATGATCTAAATCTCCTTTGAAAAATAAATAGAACATGTTGGTGAGATAAGATATCAGAGAGAATACCATTTTTACCAAACAGTCTTCCCTCCACATAAAGCAAAGTACTTTTTTTACTGCATAAATTCAACCCAGGGTTAGAACACCTGTGCCTCACTGATAGGGGAAACATGCAAATGTTCCAACATATCCTTGTTCTGCCATCTCTGTTCTTCTATCTGCATGCAAAATTTAAGGACTAAAACTATCATGGGAATGGAAGACCAGGCTTCTTAAGATCCTCACACAATAGCCTAGTAATTACTTATAAACCTATAAAAACAAAGCATTTGTACCAAGCACAATTACTGATCTTGGCACTAGCAGGCCAACTGGGGATGGATATTTGAATGGCAGGAGGTCTGGACAGGTTCTTTGGCCAAAAGTAAATAGGAAAGTGCCAAATATGAGCAAATATTGGTGAAAACTAGGAGATGCTGCCATTTGCAGCCTTCATGTCTAAATGGGAAGTAAGCAAACTTTCAGTGTTTTACACACACACACACACACACACACACACACACACACACACACACACACACACACACACACACACACACCCAGCAGCATGAATACATGTTGATATTACCACATGATCAGCCCTTGTAAACTCTAGAGTAAAGAAAGAACAAAGAGCTAAAGAAAAGCTTGAATATTTCTTCAGTCATAAACTCCAATCTCTTTTCAACTCACCCACAAGTGACATGTATTTCAACTCCTAGAGGAAAAAGGGAAAGGGAGGAGTGCCTCCATTTCAGGTGACTTAAGTCACGTGACTGAATCTAATGGCTGCTGGTGACTAAAAAGGGATATAGGAACAAAACATAAATCCTTCAGCTACAGGAAGTAACAGAAAAAAAAGGAATGAAAAATCCTGGAAGATATTAATACTCGTAGTGAAGGCATTAACAATTTAAAGAACTTGTAGAACACCTACCTACTACTTTTGTTACTGGGACACCTGTGGCGGATCAGATTGCCCTTCTGACAGTAGGCCTTCCCACAGTTATTACATTTGAACGGTCTGCAATCAGTGTGGATCAGGTAGTGCATTCTAAGTGCAGCAGTTGAAGGGAAACGTTTTGAACAGACAGGGCACCTCTTTATTCCAAGGGGAAGGAGATTTTTAATTTCCGCTAGATCCTCCACATGAATTTGAAACGCATCAGATAACTGCTGACAATCTTCATCTGTAATGCCTTTTTTAGAGTCTTTTGACTCTTCCTCCAAAAACATTCCTTGTTCCACCTTACCATGCTCAATTCTATTAGGATACTCGGCCAAGTGTACTGCTATGCTTTTCAGTATCTGCTCTTGTTGGTTATAAGACAGAAGTGCATCTATACTCTGTTCCTCCTCTGGCATGACTACCTCCACAGTCCCTCCTTCATGGAGTTCCTGAGAACTGTCCACTACATGGGCATCCTGATGATCATGTAATTCACTGCTGTGTCTGAAACTCTTTGGACATGCAAGACATTGGTAAGGTTTTTCAGCCATATGAAAACGTCGATGCTCCAACAGGGAAGCATTCCTACGGAATCTCCGGGGGCAGACAGAGCACTTGTATGGTCTTTGTCCTGCATGAATAAAGTTATGTTGCCTGAGGGCTGTAACATCTTGAAATCTTCTGCCACAAACTAAACAACCAAATGGTTTCTGGCCTGTGTGTATTCTTGAATGTCTACTTAGGCTTCGAGTATACAAAAAAATTTTATCACAAACACAGCACATGAATTCTTTCTTCCCATATGGACCAATAAGTGTATATTCAGCACGGTGCTGTTTGACATCATCATTGGTTTCGAATGTCTTTTTACAGTAATTGCACATGTTAGATGCTCTTTCAATGCCACATTCTGACTGCAAGATTAGACTCTTTTCATGGTCTGTTGTGTGAATGGACCAATGGCCCATTAGCTGATCTTTCTCCCGAAAGCCTCTGTTGCAAACTGCACATCTATAAGGTCGTTTCCCTGTGTGAATTTTCTGATGCCTCCGTAAGGTAGAAAGATCTGAAAAATGTTTTGAACATATTTCACATTTATAAGGTCGTTCTCCTGAATGGGTCTTCATGTGACGTCGCAGGCAGTTGGCATCTGATAAACACCTACCACACTTCTCACACTCATATCTCTTATCTGCAGTAGATGCATAATCAATTCCACTGCTTTGCAGGTCCTCAGTTTCTTCCCGCAGGTCTTCCTCTGTCAGTTCTACAATTGCAAAAGCTCCTCCATCTTCCAGAGTTGCTTCAGGAGTTGTGTTTGTGTTGCTAACAGTGTATTGGGCTGCTGTATTGCCAATGTCAGTAGAAGAGTGAGCTTTAGTCATACTCATCTGTGTCTCCATCACATAAGATGCGTCTTCTACAGTTGCAGTGTCCTTGCCTGAATCCACCAGCTCAGAATCCTCTGCACTCATCTTATTTACCACAACAGTCGACTTCCTTTGTCTATATCTGTAACAATACAAAGATGAGCAAAATGAGGACATTTCATTTCATCACAACTACTTTCCTGACTTCCTCAAACATTTAATTTGTTCAAATCATACTTTCTCTCTAAAATCTAAAATGTAAAAACTGTTACTTAATCACAAGTGTTTTGATTTCCGGTTTTCAGAGTTCATTTTACATTAATGTTGCATTTACAGCAATAAGTTTACAAAGTTTTAGGAAAATGACAAGTCAGACCTGTTATCAGCTCCACGTATTGAAATGCCAATAAGTATCCAGTCCAATAAAGTATCCATACAAACGTACATACATACAAAAATGGTAGTAGAAGATGAAACAAAGAGTAATCCTTTGCAGAGCAAATCATAATGCTGCAAGCTTCTCTTTCTCTATACCTTTAAAACAGATAAGCTTATATCAAAAATATAAATTACATCAATCAATATTTATTAAAATATTTAAACCTAAGCAGTGTACAGAAAAACACAATTTAACAAAGCAAAACAGTAACAAAGAAAAAGAAGTTATGTACTTACCATAACATTGCATCTGTGTTGTCCATATTCATTTATCCTTGACAAATGGGTCCAGTAATGGAACCAACTCGGTCATTACTACAGCCCGTGAAAACTACAAACTCTCAAGCTTAAGTCCTACCCAGAATGCTCATCTCCAATTGACCTCCGATCGCGTTAGCAGACAGAAACAGACAAAAAGTATAATCCTAATAACACCTTTATGGAGATCATAAATGGCATCATGTGTGAACAAATGTATAATTAGGACCATAAATCATTCCACCAAGAGGTCTGAAAGAAAGGGGGATGGAGGGTGGGGAGTCAAGGATAAATGAAGATGGACAACATAGATGGAAGGTTAATGGTAAGTACATAACTTCTTTATCTGATGTTGTCCATCTTCATTTATCCTTGACATATGGGACAGAGTCCCCAGTTACCTTGGGCCTTGAGAGGACTCATGGAAGGAAATTCTTGAGCACCATAGAATCAAATGATGCTCCTCCCCTAGAGACCAAATCCAATTTGTAATGAGTAATAAAGGTATTTGGGGTAGCCCCTGTTGCTGCTGCACAAATCTTGTCCATGGAAGCGTTAGACTGGAACACTGCTGAAGTAGTAAAGGCTCTGGTAAAGTGAGCCTTAACAGGCCCAGGTAATTCAATCTTCCTCTTGTTGTATATGAAAGAAATATAATCTTTTAGCCATCTAGATAAGGTGACTTTGGTAACTGGTTTGCCCATTTTAGTACTTGGAAAAAAAACAAACAGCTGATCAGACTTCCTGATGTCTTTTGTTCTATGAAGAGAGACGCATAATTTTCTATGAACGTCTAGTAAATGCCAACAATACTCTCCTTTGTTTGAGAAATTGGGAAAAAATACTGATAAACTGATTGCCCGATATTCTTTCATGACACCACTTTTGGCAAGAAAGAAGGGTTTGTTCTCAGTGAAACCCTGTCTTTGTGAAATATCAGATAAGGTGGTTTGCATGGTAAAGCTTGAATTTCTGAAGTCGTCTGGCAGAAGTTATTGTTGCCAGAAGTCACAGTCAGCAGCAGGCTCAAAGGGAGAATGAGCTATTGTCTGTAAGAACAAATTTAAATCCCAAGGCTTATATGGATCCTTATATGGGGGGTTTTAACATTAAGGTCCATTTTAAAAATGTTTTGCAAAGTCCATGAGAAATTAATGAACATTTTTTAAACCCATTATGAAAATATGAGTCAGTCACAAACTTGAACCGTGATAATGGAGAAAGAAGCCCCTACTTCAAATAGAAAAGGTAAACATTTTAAGACATGAATGATAGGAGCAGAGAAGGAATCAGTGTTATTATCATGAGCCCCAGAGGAAAATCTATTCCATTTACTGTTGTAGAGTTTTCTGGTAGAAGGCTTATGGGAGGCCAAAAGAATCCTATAAAATGGGGAAGAAATTTTATAATGCCTGGCAATCAATGGAACTGGAGAAGACAAGCCATGAGCTTGACGTTTTGAAGGTTTGAGTAAACTAATCCCACTAGATGGGGTAGGAGATCGATATCTGGGCCCAGAGTCCATGGTTGTTGAATCAGATAAGACCAAAGAAAGGAGAACCAAATCTGTCGAGGCCAGAATGGGCAATGAAGATTAAATTGCTCTTCAACCTGATTGCTTTCTTTATAAACTGAGGAATCAGTGGAAAAGGGGGAGAGCCAATCATGCAGAAGACTGTCTCTCGAGGACTCCCTAGGTGGGGGGGACCAGAGCAAACTAGTTTCTGTACTTGTTGTTCAGAGGTGATGCAAAAAGGTTGCAGCAAGGCTGGCCCCAGCAACAAAAGATCTTTTTCGCCACTCTGGGATTGAGAAACCACTCATGAGGCAGAAGAATGCATCTGCTCAATTTGTCTGCTATCACACTGGAATTCTCCAGAATATGCACTGATATCAAAAAGCAGTTGGAAGAGATTGCCCACTGTCAGACTCTGAGAAGTTCTCAACAAAGGGGAAATGGCTTGGTTCCTCACTGTTTGCTGATGTAACAAACCATCGATATATTGTCAGTTTGAAAGGCTTGCAATGCTAAAAGTATTGCCCTCAGCTCCAGGACACTGACATGCAAGCTGGCATCCATGGGGGACCAAGCGGCTTAGACAGTCTTGCCCAGATAATGCCCCCCACCCCATCTGGGAGTTGTCTGTGGTCACTATGGCCTGGGGCTGACATGGGATAAAAGGGTGGCCCAAGAGAATTTTTTCTGATCAACTCCACCAAGTTAGGGTTTTCTTGCAATGGTTCATAGGTTGGTACTAGGCTATCAGCCCTAGGGCCTATGCAAGCCTAGCCATAACAATTCCCTGGATATTTCTTCCCACAATATTTACTTCTCTGAACCCCTGTCTAGCAGGGCGACTGACATGATCCCCGGGGTGAATTCCCTATCTCCAATCCAATCATCAAGGTTCCTTTTGAAAAGGGCCAATAAGACGCTCTGCTTGACATGTATGGGCAGTCTATTCCAGAGTATGGGGAGTCTCTGGGTCAGGAACCTATCCCTCCAGCATGTTTTGTTCATTGTGATGACAAGGTTTAGATCCCTGGAGCGTGTGGCTCTGAGGGACTGGGATTTCTTTAAGTGGAGCATGTCCAACATCTCAGGGTTTGACATGGCCTTGTTTGTTAAGCAGAGATTGCCTCTGAGTAGATGATATGCCACAGAGTATAGCTGAAGTTTTTTAGACGGTCAGCATATGGCATCTGTTTTAGGCCTGTGATTCTTTTAGTGAGGTATTTCTGTGGCCTTTCCAGCTGTTGCAAATGTCTTGTGAGGTACATACCAAACGGGGTTTTATACTCTATAATGGGTCTAATGAGGGATGAGTACAGTGGGACAATAACCTCCTTTTTTCTGGATGAAAAGCCCTTAGTGATGAGGTGTGCCACATAGAAGGATTTCCTGACTGTTGTGGCGATGTGGTTATCGAAAGTGAGACCACCGTCCACCTGTGCCCCTAAGTCTCTCATCACACTTTCGATGTTTAGTGTCCTGCCACCTATGTGGTAATTCATGGGGATAACTACACATTTCTTGGCATTAAACTTGAGCCCATGGCTCTGGCACCAGGCATCTGTTTCTGTAAGGCCCTTTTGTAGAATATCCACATCATTTGGGGATTCAATAATGGCTCCCAGTTTGCAGTCATCTGCAAACTTTGTTAGCCAGAGTCCCTTAGTGTTGGCCTGTACTTCAGAGAAGTAGATGCCAACAAGAGTGGTCCCAGGACTGAACCCTGAGGTACTCCACTTGTCACTAGCCTGGAGCTGGATTTGGAGTCGGCTACTTTTACAGTCTGGGTTCTGTCAGTAAGCCAGTTAGCAACTCATCGAGTGATGTAGGGATTTATGTCCAGCTTAGTAAGTTTATCTATGATTCCAGAGTGGGGGATGGTGTTGAAGGCCCTGGCGAGGTCCAGATAGGCTGTGTGGACCACCTTACCCTCGTCCACAACTCTGGAGACTGACTCAAAGAAGTCAATCAGATTCAGGAGACAGGATCGGCCCTTCACAAGCCCAGACTTTGTGGGATCCAGTGTTTGAAGGTTGCCAATGTCTTTGTTTATAAGTTCCATGATAATGCGTTCCATGCCCTTGCAGATCAGGCTTGTCAGACTGATGGGACAGTAGTTCCTGGGATCCAAGGCAGATCCTCCCTTGTGGAGAGGGATAACTGTAGCTGTGCGCCACTCAGTGGGCATGAAGCCTGAGGTGAGGCTATGATTAAACATGACACTTAGATGAGGTGCCAGTTCATTTTGTAGTTCATGTAGTACACAGCCTGGGATGTCATCTGGTCCCATGGATGCTGTATTCTTAGCTTTGGAGAATGCGGTTTCTACCTGTGTGGCCATGATTATCGGAATTTTGCAATCTTTTGGTATTGAGATGGGCCCTTTAGGGGGTGAGAGGGGGCTGAAGTTGGCACTAAATCGATCTGCCACGGTATTGGTAATATCCTTGGGATCAGTATATTTAATGCCATTCTGTTGTAGCTCAGAGCAGATCTGAGCATTGCCATTTAGATTCTTGACATAACTATAGAATGCCTTGTGGTTGTCTTTGGAATCTTTGACAATTTTATTTTCGTAACTAGCTTTTGAGGATTTTATGAGGGATCTCAGCTTCTTACTGAGGCTGGTGAGGGAGTTTTTTGCATCCTGGGATTTTCCTCTTTTCTGCAACAGTTTCTTCCTTCTGTTGTATAGTTTGTTTATAGCAGAGGACCACCAGATTGGCTTCCTTTTTTTTGGAGAAGAGCATCTTGGTTCTATTTGGGATGGCAAAATTCATGCACGAGTGGATGTGCTCGTCCAGTGCCTTAGTGTAGGATTCTGCAGTCGAACTTCCAGATCCCGTCTACGTGGGTGTTGCGAAGTTTGTCACTTCTGACTTTAGTAGCATGAAGTTGGCTTTGGAGAAGTTTTTTAAGGAGGTTTCCTTACTGGGGGTGGGGGTGGGATGTGGATGTCAAAGGTGATTTGCTTAAGGTCAGACCTGACCACTGAGGGGGTGACCACTGGTGTGGAGCATCTATCTCCCATGTTGGTAATGACCAGGTCTAGGATATTGGAGCCCATGGTGGGAAAATGGATTAGTTGATCCAGGGCATTGGAATTTATGAATTCCAAGAACCATTGGGAAAAGGAGTTGGTACCCGAGTAGTTTTCCCAATTAATGTCAGGGTAGTTGAAATCACCCAGTATTAGGGTGTTTGGTTGTATCTTAATATTTTCCAGTATGTTTAGAAAGGTGTAGTGAGAATCTTGGGGCATGGTGGGGGATCTGTACCAAGCTACAATTTGGATTGCAGTCTTACCTAGTGTTAGTTGCACCTGGAGAATTTCAGATGCATTGTGTTGGGCAACTAGCCTGGAGGTGTGAATATCCTTGGTGAATATGGACACTCCTTCACCTTTAGTGTTTCGGTCTTGGTTTTGTGGCCGAAAAGTGTGGTAAGAATTGTAGCCTGGTATTGCAGGGGTGCTCTCTGGAGCCTTGAACCAGGTCTCAGTTACTGCACAGATATCAATGTTCTCCATTTTTAGGAGTGCCTCAAGAGAGTGCATTTTGATGTTTACACTTCTAGCATTGAGTAGCATTACCTTCAGATTTTGCATGCTTGCATCTGTTACGGTGGTGGTTTTATCCTTTGAACCTTGCCTAAAAAAGGCACTATAGGGTAATTGGTAATTAAAATCTAGTCTGATATCGGATGACACAGAATGGACCACTGGGATGCAAGAAAGCCACTGCAGAACTCTCATGTGAAATCTCACCAGGGGAATTAATGTGATGGAAGCTGACATCAAAACTAGGGTTTGCAGAACTAGTAGTACGGCTACTCTCTTGCTTCTGATACTTTTTTCACACTTGGTTCTTGATCTTTTGCAAACTCAGATAAGGTAGGGTGGCTATGCAAGTACTGGTATTTTGTATTGCTCCTATAAACTCTATAGTTTGTGTTGGAGCCAAAAGGGATTTTTCATAATTTATGGTAATACCCAGGATGGCACAAGTCTGGACAACATAGTCTCTTGCTTGTTCTAATAGATGCCTGGTGGGAGTGGTTATGAGCCAGTTGTCTGAGTATGGAAACACCCAGAATCCCCACAATCTCAAATGAGCTGCTACTACTGCCATGCATTTGGTGAACACCCTGGGGGCTGTGGTGAGACCAAAGGGAAGCGCTCTGAAAGTACAGTTGTGTAGACTTACCATAAATGTGTATTCACTGTTGCAGTCATCACATTTGGGTTATCCTGTCAGGATAGCCCTCGGGCGGCCTGAATACCAGAGAAATACTAAGCCTCTGGTATTCGGGCTGGCCGAGGGCTATCCTGACAGGGATAACCCAAATGTGATGACTGTAACAGTGAAACATGAAGAACATCTGGTAATGATGGTTTCCCAGCCAAAAGCAAAGAAATCTCCTGGACTACTTGTCCATTTTTATGTGGTAATACGCATCCTGGAGATCTGTCGAGCACATCCAATTGTCTCTCCCTAGAAATGGGCGAATAGACTGAAATGTTACCATCCGGAATTTTGTCTGTTGAACAGATTTGTTCAAACCACTTAGATCCAAAACTGATCTCCAGTCCACTGTCTTTTTTGGAGCTAAAAAGAATCATGAGTAAATTCCAAATTCTATCTGGGCTGGCAGGACCTCCTAGATGACTCTTTTTTTCTAGCAGTTTTTGTGTTTGTAATACTGCTGGTTCCCACTGACTGGGTGGAATGCTGGAGATTTTCTTGCAATCATGGGGAGGTAGAATGAAGGGGATGGTATAGCCTTGGATTATAATCCTCTGCACCCAGACATCTGAAGTTATAAGAAGCCAGGCATGTTGGTTCAGGGATAAATGCCCCCGACTGCCTCCAGAAAAAGGCAATCAGGCTTCATTTTAGGAGTGCTGATAGGGTTTATCAGGAAAGGTATCCCTGGAACCATTATTTTGTGGGCCACCTCTGCCACGTGGATGACAACCTCCATTAAAGCTCTCCCTATGCCCCAGGGGGAGCCACTACCATATGTGTCCTGAAAAGGCCCTTGGGACTTTTTGAACCACATTTTCCCACTCCTCTGACTCCTTGAGAAGGACTGTTGAGGAGAAGAAAAATGTATGCCTATTGCAGAAAGGGTCTTTCCATCCTTTTCACACCTGGACAATGTTTCTTGAACTTTAGGGCCAAAAAGGGATGATCCATCAAAGGGGGCACTGACGAATGAAGACGTGAATGGCTCCACAAATTTGCACAAGCGCATCCAGGTGTGTCTCCTTATGGTTACGCCTGGTCCCACTGCTCCAGTTTTCCCTTCAGCTGCATGTGCTATGAGACTCATGGACGAATTCAAAATGGACTCTAGGGTGGCCAACTGAGAAGCAACCTTATCTAGGACTTCATCAGATACAGCTCCTGCCAGGGTATCTGAAAACTCCTTAATAAGCTCTCTTTGGAGTATGGTGAAGTGTGCCATAAAGTGCAAAGACTGTAATGCAAAGGCTGATGAAGCATAAACCCATTTTCCAAACCTATCCATTGCCTGAAGACTCTCTAGCGGGAGGATGGATAGTGGAACTTCCTTCCGCCAGTTCCTTTTTTGTGGCCACTGCTACCACCATGGCATCTACCGGCAATCCCTTTGCCCAAAACTAATGGTACTCAGGTGTAGTTAGAATTTTTTCTGGCCTCTTGGGGATGGGTTCTATGTTGTCAAGAGCCTTTCACACCTGCTGTGAGATCAACTTTATGAACTCATCAGCAGGTGGAGTTACCCAAGAGGTAGATGGCTGAGTGCTGAAAGCATGCAGGTACACTGACTCCTCTAAAGTGGGCTTTTGGGATGTCCAGCCACCCCTCTGTTTAAGGATCTCAAGGATGTCTCCAAAGGAGACATCGTCTGGGGGTGACAGTGGGGAACCCTCCTCTTCATCAAAATCAGTGCCCTCTATGATGGATTCCTCCAGGGAATCTAAGTGTTTTCTCTTACACTTCCTCTTTTGAGGAGTGGGGCAATCTAGGGAGGCATCAGAAGAGGACAAAACCTGAATGGGTGACTCCTGTGGTTTTGTCGCTCACAGTCCAGGTGTTGGGACTGGCTGAAGCTCTGGATAAGGGGAAGGATCAGGGAACTGCTCCAATAGGGGAGGAGCCAACTGGATGCCCACAGTGGACAGGGCATTTTCCATAGCTTGGAAAGCTGGTTCCCCCGAAAAGGGAAGGGAGCCCAGAACTGAGAAGTCTGCCTTGAAACCGTGGTCACTCCCTGTTGCGAAGAAACCACCCCTGAAGCTGAAGCTGGGATAGAGCTAACACATGCCAAAACCCCAAGGTGCAGAGATGACTCCGAAAGCACCAAAGTCGAACCCCGCCCCCTGGAACCAACAGCAAAGCACAACCCTGAGAGTTCTCCCAATCTGACAGAGCTGAAGAGCTCAGGGTAGAAATCAGAACAGGAGATGAAGATCTTGGGACTGATGCAGTCAGGACCAGGTAATTCAGAGACGGGATCTCCAGGGCCTCAGAGGAGGACAGAGGAGGAAGACTAGGTGGGGTCTCATAAGGAAGGGTTCTAGCACTAGAAGGGGCTGGAACTAAGGACACACTCTTGAAAGTCCCCTTGCCACAAGGAGCTCATCCACCAACCTCAACACATTCATTTCTGTCAGTCTTGGTAGAATGAATTGACTGTGTAGAGGGGGATTTTGTGCTTTCCAAAAAGGGGCTAGGTAACTAACCAGCAAAAGGATTTATGGGTGGGGAGTATCTTACGGCAATCAAGGAAAAACAATTCAGTTTCTTCAGTTGGAACTGAAGACATCAGATCCAAAACAGGAGACAGCACCAAGGCTGTTGGTTCCATGGACTGCTCTTGGATCTGCGCAGACAACTTCTGCACCGATGGAGGAAACACTTAGAGGGAACCAAAGTTCTAAGCTTTTTGGTTGCTGGTGCCGAGGGAGAAGCTGGCACCGATCAACTCCAATTTTTTGGTTTGTCAATTTTTCAGGATGAGGAAGATGAGGAAGGGAAAGAAACATCCGTTTTGCTTTCACTAGAAAAAAAAAAACAGATAAGGCCTCCTCAAAGGAAGACTTTATTATCCTTTTAATAGTAATTTATTCTTCCTTTTCACCAGGGCCCAGTGACTGAAATTATGACAAATGGAACAATCCTCTTGCAAGTGCACCAAGCCCAGACAGTAAACACAAAAGGAATGCCCATCAGAACTGGGCAATTTCCAACCGCACTCCAGATATTTCTTGAACCCAAAACGTGCCTTTACTCCTTATCAGCCATAGCTTTCACAACAGAGTCACATACATACACACACACACACACACACACACACACACACACACACACACACACACACACACACACACACACACACACACTATAAGGTGAAACTAAACCAAATAAGTAGACAGAGAAGGGTAAGGAAGGGTGCTAACAACAATGTTAGAAAGGAGTACCGAAGGTACAGAAAGCTACCAACAATGGTAGGTAAGACTACAGCAAGTGTAGAAAAAAAGGCATAAACTACTACTACTATTTATTTTAAACTAGAAGAGAAAAAAAGAGAAAGAATAAAGACTAGCAGCAATAGCAGCACAGCTACACCAAGGTGTACAAGGGAAAGTGGAGAGAAGAAGAAAATACCTAATGGAAACAAGGGTAGGCTACAGACAGAAATATCTAATAACTATATAAACGGAGAAAAACACTATGACCATATAAAAAAACTAGAAATACAAAACAGAAAATGACACTTGGCTCAAGAGCAAGTTGGCAACGTGTTTGTCAAAGGAAGTGGCAAAACAGATTGGAGGTAAAGTGGAGAGGAGCATTCTGGGTAGGACTTAAATTTCAGAGTTTTTGGTTCTAGCGAGCTGTAGTAATGGCCGAGTCGGTTCCTATATTTGGAACACAGCTCATATGTCAAGGATAAATGAAGACTGACAACATCAAATACAATAATAATTAAAATGTTATATGCACTAAATGTAAACAGGAGGTGCAATGCGGTCAGTAAAAAGGAATAGCACTAAAGGAAAAGTCCACCTTCATCAGAGGGTTAATTCAAACCTGAGGCCTCTTTTCTTCCTATGACATGGTTTCCAGGATTGTTTTAGTTACTAGAAAACCAGCTTGTACTTTATAAACTTTCACTTCCTTGCCTTAGAATCAAAGGGGGGTTAAATCCAACCCATGTTTTTTATGCTTAATGCTTCACAAGCTTTAACAGAGAAAACTGTCTCTCCTGCTTGCAAGACACATCATGCACACAAGGAAGTCTGCTGCTTTTTTATCAGGTGCTACTGACAGTCATTAAGGCAAAAAACACAGCATCCATGGGACCGGATGGTGTCCCCAGCTGTGTGCTTCATGAACTCAATGAGGAATTAAACCCACAGTTAGGACAGCTGTTTAATCTTAGCCTCACCTCAGGATACGCATCAAGGAGTGGCGCAGCGACTGTGGTCCCACTTCATAAGGGCGGTGCCTCCACAGACCCTGGAAATTACCGCCCCATTAGCTTGACAAGCCTTATCTGCAAAGCCATGGAGAGGATCATAATGGAACTCATAAATAAAGACATAGGGAACTTGCAGACTTTGGATCCAACTCAGTTTGGCTTTGTCAAAGGCAGATCCTGCCTCTTAAACTTGGTTGACTTTTTCGAGACAGTCACCAAGGCCATTGATGAGGGAAAGGCAGTCCATACAGCCTACCTCGACCTGGCAAAGGCCTTCGACACAATACCCCACTCAGGTATCATCGAAAAACTCATCAGCTTGAATGTAAACCCATACATCACAAGATGGGTTGCAAACTGGCTAAGTGACAGAACCCACAGGGTCAGAGTTGCTGGAGCCATGTCAGACTCAAAGCCTGTCACAAGTGGTGTCCCACAGGGTCCAGTCCTGGGTCCACTCTTGTTCGGCATCTACTTTTCTGAAGTACAAGCAAACACAGGAGGGTTATGGCTGACAAAGTTTGCAGATGACTGCAAACTGGCCATAGTCGAAAACACATCTGACACAGATATCCTCCAGAAGGGCCTCACAGAAATGGATAACTGGTGCCAGAGCCATGGCCTGAAGTTAAACGCCAAAAAATGCATAGTCATACCCTTTGGGAAAAACAAGGCTACCCCTAGCTACCATATAGGTGGCAATCCACTGAGCACAGAAAAAGTCATCAGAGATCTGGGGACCCAGGTTGACAGTAGCCTTTCATTTGACACTCATGTTGCTAAAGTAGTTAGGAAAACCTTCTATATCACCCACCTGATCATGAAGGGATTCACATCTAGATCAAGGGAGGTCATCGTCCCCTGTACTCATCACTTATTAGACCTATGATTGAGTACAATGCCCGTCGAATGTATCTGACCAGACACCTGCTGCAGCTTGAAAGGCCCCAAAAGTTCCTCACCAAAAGGATAAAGGGTCTCAAAAATATGTCTTATGCTGCCCGACTGAAAGAACTCCAGCTCTATTCAGTCTCATACCGCTTGCTCAGAGGTGACCTGTGCCTGACATATAAGGCCATGTCAAACCCAGATTTGATGAATATGCTTCACCTCAAAAAATCTAGATCCCTCAGAACCACAAGGGCGGGAGACTTAAACCTTGACACGGTTATAAATAGAACGTGCTGGAGGGACAGATTCATCACCCAGAGACTCCCTATGCTGTGGAACAAAATCCCGGTACATGTGAGGCAGAGCACCTCTGTGGTCTTGTTCAAGAGGAATCTTGACCAATGGATGGGAGATTGCAGATATACCCCAGGGATTACTTCAGCGTCACTGCTTGACAGAGGCACAGCAAAATGATAGGCATAGTTTTTATTCAAACTAAAGGGGTGGCGAAAGCCACATAACTATGGGCTAGGCTTATAAATGCCCTTGGGCAGATAGCCTAGTATGAACCTATGAACCTATGAACCTATATATAGGCAGTCTCAGTTTTGCTGATGTTAGCAGCTCCTATTAAAAATACATTTCTAGAGTGGTAGAAGTATCAGTACACGTGGCTGATCCATATTTTTAAGGATATGGACCCCACTTGTCGAAAATATTATTTTCTGTAACTACATAATTTTTACAGGCAGTAGTGTTTCAGTCTTACACACAGCAGACAGGAGCGGCCTTAGGTCAACTGGCGCCCTAGGCAAAAGGGCTCTACGACACCTCCAACTACACCACCCGGTGCCCCCATCCTGATCTATATACACCAAATAAACACTGAAAAAGCACCCCTGCTACAGTAGCTCCCTAGGCGGCCACCTAGTTGGCCTATGCCTAAGGCCGGCTATGAGCAGAGAGCATGACTACTAATTTAAAATAGGAACACAGGAACTATACTAGGCACACAATCACAGGGATCTTAAGAGGTCTAGCCAAATACATCTATAAGAAGACGCACTTAAAAGTTCTTGCCACCCTTTATGACTAGTTTCCATCACTCAAATTATGCATGACACCTGATAACCCTAGTGTCAATTTAAGGCTACCCATCCAATCATCAAGACTAACTTTAAAGGTAGACAAACTACTACTTTGCTTGACCTGCAGCAGTAACTTACTCTGTAGGCTGGGAATATGCTGAGATGGGAACCTATCCCTTCAGCAAGTTCTGTTTATTTGTTGGTGTAAATTAGGTCACTAGTACAGGTGTTTGTAGAATCACTGGTTTTGCAAAGAAACAAGAGGTCAAATAGGACTTGGTCTAAGGACAGCTGAGCTAATCTATTGGGATAGTTGAAGGACTTAAGACCTTTAAATTTTTTTTTGGAGGGGGTAAAAAATCATTGGGGTATTTCCAGCTGAGTGACGTACCTCTCACCAGGCTGAGTAGGGAAAAAATCATGATCAATTGGTTATCACGGGCTGGGATCCACCACATTACACATGACCTCAGGTCACTGGACCACAAGTACCAGTACGACTCAGTCATAGTCCATGTGGGTGTAAAAGACATGAGACGTACCTGCCTAGACTATATGAAGACAGACATCATGGAGCTCTCAGAACGTGTGTCCCAGGGTGGTATGAACCTACCATTGAGCAATATTTTACCTTCTCCAAGGATGATGCCACAATACAAACAAAAGACAATGGACTTTAATAAATGCCTTAGTT
This sequence comes from Protopterus annectens, assembly GCF_019279795.1. NCBI lineage: Eukaryota > Metazoa > Chordata > Ceratodontiformes > Protopteridae > Protopterus > Protopterus annectens. The sequence goes on from NC_056726.1 coordinate 1,221,207,995, forward strand.
TCTGGTGTCATTTTAAGGGGGTGCAATATTTGTCAGCATGGACAGGAGCTGGTCAACAGACCAGGGATGATCTGCACCTCTCATCTCTAAACTTTTGAATATTAGCTAAAACACTCTTCTCCCCCATATTGCCTTTTTTAGGTAATACTAAACTGAATGTACTTCCAACATAGCAAACCAAAAACCAAGAAAATCTAAAGGTGTTACTGCTTAATACTAGACGTCTAAACTAAAAACTCCACTCCTAAGAAGCTCTTTTTACCATAGAGAATGCTGATATCTGTGCGGTCACCGAGACATGGTTTAAAGCTGCAGACAGCACACTGACAGTGCAAGGTTACAATGCTTTCCACACATTTAGACCTGCTACTACACAGACAGGGACTAAAGGTGGAGGTGTCTGTATTTACATCAAAAATAAATAACTCAAGGCTGGTCAAACAGGACAGTACACTTGGGCTTCTCCATGTTCAAAATAGGCAAATTCAATAACACTTCCTTGCAAGGCATCGGTCCCCCTCTATGACCCAGGAAACCCATACCATGGCATTTAAACTTATTGGAAACACTCATCCAACCAAGCACCATATTCATGGGTGACTTTAATTGCCCTACTATTAACTGGGACACCAAAAGTATAGACATGGAGATTCCTGAATTTTGTAAACACAAACTCCATGGACTAGACTGTCAGTACACCAACCAGGGGTGCTACAATACTGGATCTGGTTCTCGCTAATATGGGAGTGTGCTGCACATAACGTCTTCTCAGGTAAGGTCTCCTTTGAAGTAAAAAATAAAACCTGGAACTGCAGCTAACCCTGGAATATTTAGGAATAGCTCTAAGGCTAACTTAAACTACTACTATTAAGTGATAACCTGGCAAAATTGCAAGTCCCCTTAAACCCTGAGAACACTACTGCCTATGTGGAACTGTTCCCAGAATTTCTATGCAAGCATGTTAATATCTGCATAAAGGCAGCTATACCCACCAGGAGGAGGTACAGAACTAACTGAAAAAACAAGCCATCCTGGTGGAATCACAACATCAGGCTGTATACAGAAGGAAGAAAATCATGGCAAAAATTAGGAGGTGCAGCACCCAGCATGACAAAATCACTCTCAACTTTGAACTGTTTTAAACTGTTTAAAGTTGTTTTTGCACCTGCACTTTTAAAGTTTGCCCTGTTTGTTGCATTTACATGATGAGGCTACACACTCAAGTGCACTAGCCTGTGTTACATATTTATTGCATTTTCCTGCTGTTTGCTGCAAAAAAAAAATATATATATATCCTTGTTTCCAGTCTTTCCTGACCTAGAGTAGTCCAAATACAGGCTTTGCTGTATTCTGGACTTTTGGAAAGTTCCTGTGTTGCCCATTTCCTTTCTTGGATAAAGGGAGGATTCTTTGTTCACCAGTGGCAGTGGGGAGCTTACAGCAGCCTATCTATCCCTGGAGGAGTGTTCCCAGCACAAGAATCTGGTAGTCTATTGGCCGTTTTGGGCCAATTTCTAGCTCTTTCAAGTCCCCCCTGTATAAAACCCGCTTTAGCGTGGCTTTGCGCGATTTAGCGCATAGCACAGCATCAGGCAACGCCGCTTAATTGGGTTTAAACCATTCTCGGCTCCACAAAGTCTGCTCTTCACTTTTTCCCTTAGAACTGATCTAGTTCTCATAATAAACACCCTATTCCTACTCTAAAGCCTGGCACTTGCTCACTAAAGCAATTCTATAAGTCAGCACTAAAAAATTAAAAGCACTACACCCTCACAAACTCCCCTTGAGTACCTTGTTCCCCATTGGCCCTTTTTTCAATTATAAAGGAATTCCCAATACTATTCTAGCATGTCCAAAGGTCAGTTGTCAATCTCCTCTCCAGTCCAGCTGGTGAATCTGGGAATCTTGAGACAATGTTACAACTGCCTCATGTACACAGACAACCCTCTCCTCCTCCCAACAAATTCCAACACATGTGAGAGATGCAACCATATAGCCAAACTGGAGGCTAAGCTCTCTCAACTCAGTACTGGCGTAACCAGTCAGGAGGAGAAGGAAACCACACTCACTACAATTCCAGTCTCACATAGACATACCACGACAGCAAACCAAACACAAACACACAAAAACATACTCGGAGGCTCTAAATAAAAATCTGCCTAAGCAACAGAGACCTCCAAAGCAGACACCCAAGCAACCGTTACCCCAAAACAAAACACGTGCAACACATAGCTCACAAAGCCAGTGTGCCGAACAGTCACAGCCCTTAAGGCTAAACAACACACCTCACACACTTGTAATAGGTGACTCTATCGTCAGGCACACTAACGTCCCGCTCACCAGGCTGAACAAGGAGAAGGTCACGGTGAGCTGCCTGTCAGGCGCTAGGATCCACTACATAACACAAGCACTCAGGTCACTCCAAGGCAAGTACAAATATGACTCAGTCATTGTCCATGCTGGTGTGAATGGCCCGAGACGTACCTCCCTGGACTACCTGAAAAGAGACATAGTGGAGCTCTCTGAGCATGTAGCCCAGGCTGGTATGACCCTGACCTTGAGTAGCATCTTACCCTCAACAAGAATGACGCCACAATATGAAGACAAGATGATCAATTTCAACAATTGGCTTAAGTATTGGTGTCATTCAAAGGGGATCCAATGCCTGTCAGCCTGGGATGACATGCTCGACAAGCCAGGATGCTTTGCTAGGGACGGCTTGCACCTGTCATCCCTGGGCTTTCGGATATTGGCAAAGGCTCTTGCCACCCCCATAGTGCCTTTTTTAGGCAAGGCTCAAAAGACAAACTCACCTCCATAGGTATCACAAGGGATAAAAAACTAAGAGTAATGCACTAAGAGTAATGCTACTCAATGCCAGAAGTCTAAACCTCAAGATGCACGCACTCGAAACTTTCCTTAGCATGGAGAACATCGATATCTGTGCAGTAACAGAAACCTGGTTCAAGGCTCCCGAGAGCACCCCAGCACTGCCAGGTTATACCTCATACCATGTTTTTCGGCCCCAAAATTTGGACTGAACCACAAAAGGAGGGGGAGTATCAATATTCGTCAAAGATACCCACACCTCCAGGTTGGTGGCACAGCACGAAGCATCAGAGACTATCCATGTGCAACTAACAGTGGGTAAAACTGTCTTCCAGTTTATAGCCTGCTACATACCACCCTCCCAAATCCGGGAACCCCACTCGGCCTTCCTGAGAACACTGGAAAATATGAAGGTCTCTCCAAACACCATTATATTGGGCGACTTCAACTACTCAAACATAGACTGGGAGCATTACTCTAGCTCCAACACCCTAGCCCAAAGGTTCCTAGAATTTATAAACTCAAATGCTATGGAACAGCTTGTTACCACTCCCACAAGAGGGGAAAACATACCTGATCTGATCATCACCAACATGGAGACTCTATGCTCCAGACTGGTAAGATCAAACCATAAACTAATCTCACTAGATATTCACATCCCAACCCCACCCCCTGCCCAGAAAACCACAGTGAAAAACTTCTCTAAAGCAAATTTTACACTCCTCAAAACAGAGGTGGAATCCTTCAAAGACCCCGGGCCTGTGGAAAATCCAGCCCAGACCGCAGAATTTTTTATAAACACATTCTATGAACACCTTCAGGAATGCATGCATCATGCAATCCCAAACAAAACCAAGACCCAGTCCTCCAAAGGCAGGCGTCCTGTCTGGTGGACTCCAGCCATAAACAAACTATACAATAGAAGGAGGAAGCTACTACATGATAGAGCAAAATCCCAAAAAGGGAAGGCATCTCTGATCAGTATTAGCAAAAAACTACGGGCACTCATAAAATCGTCTAAGGCCAGCTTCGAGAGAAAAATTGCACAGGACACTAAGGATAATCACAAGGCTTTCTTTAGTTATGTTAGAAACCTGGGTGGGAATTCCCAGATATGCTCAGAATTGGTCCAAAATGACACAAAATACACCGAACCCACAGACATTGCCAACATCCTAGCTGACAGGTTCAGCGCAAACTTCTCACCCCCTTCCCCACCAAAAGGGCAAATATCTATCCCAGCAGAGTGCTGCCCCCCTGACATCTCAGATGCTCAGGTAAGAGCCGCCCTCTCCAAAGCAAAAAACACAGCATCAGTGGGACCAGACGGTGTCCCGGTTTGCGTCCTACATGAACTCCAAGAAGAACTAAACCCAAACATAAAACTACTGTTCAATCTCAGCCTTACTACAGGATATGTACCCAAAGAGTGGCGTACAGCAACAGTGGTCCCTCTCCACAAAGGTGGTGCCTCAACGGATCCTGGAAACTATCGCCCCATAAGCCTGACTAGCTTGGTCTGCAAAGCTGTGGAAAGGATCATCATGGACCTCATAAATAAAGATATTGGGGACCTACAGACACTGGATCCTACCCAGTTCGGCTTTGTTAAGGACAGATCCTGCCTCTTAAACCTGGTCGATTTCTTTGAAATAGTCACCAAGGCCATTGACGAGGGGAAGGTGGTCCACACAGCCTACCTGGACCTCGCAAAAGCCTTTGATACAATACCCCACTCGGGCATTATAGATAAGCTCACCAGCTTAAATATAAACCCCTATGTCACTAGATGGGTTGCAAACTGGCTCAAGGACAGAACCCACATGGTTAGATTTGCTGGAGCCATGTCAGACTCCAAACCAGTTACAAGTGGCATCCCACAAGGCTCAGTCCTGGGACCTCTCTTGTTCGGTATATATTTCTCGAAGGTACAGGCCAACACGGAAGGACTGTGGCTGACCAAGTTCGCAGATGACTGCAAACTGGGCGCCATAATAGACTCTCCAGCTGACACAAGCATCCTACAAAAGGGCCTCATAGAAACAGACAACTGGTGCCAGAGCCATGGCCTCAAGCTAAACGCCAAAAAATGTATAGTCATCCCCTTCGGCAAAAACAAAGTGCCCACAAATTACCACATAGATGGTAATCCATTAAGTATGGAAGAAGTAATTAGGGACCTGGGGACCAAAGTTGATAGCAATCTCTCATTCGACAACCACGTGGCCAAAGTGGTTAGAAAATCATTTTATATAGCCCACCTAATCATGAAGGGATTCACATCTAGATCAGGGGAGGTCATCGTGCCTCTTTACTCATCCCTCATCAGGCCCATAATTGAGTACAATGCTCCTTTTGGGATGTACCTTACCAGACACCTGCAGCAACTGGAAAGACCCCAAAAGTACCTCACCAAGAGGATCAAAGGGCTCAAACAGATGCCATATGCTGCCCGGTTAAAGAAACTCCAGCTCTACTCAGTGGCATACCACCTGCTCAGAGGTGATCTGTGCCTGACGTATAAAGCCATGTCCAACCCGGAATTAATGGACATGCTGCACCTCAGAAAATCCAAATCCCATCAAGCTACGCGCTCGAGAGACTTGAACCTCAGCACTGAAATAAATAGGACATGCTGGAGGGACAGATTCATAACCCAGAGGCTCCCTTCACTCTGGAATAAAATCCCAGTCCAGGTTAGGCAGAGTCCCTCATTGACTCTCTTCAAGAGGAATCTTGATGAGTGGATGGGAGATCATAGATTTACTCTGGGTATCACTTCTGTGTCACTGTTAGACAGATGCACAGTATACTAACCTCAAAAAAGGGCATAGCAAAATTCATTTTAAAATGGGTGGTGAAAGCCAAACACACTCTGGCTAGGCTTGTAAATGCCCTAGGGAAGATAGCCTAGTATGAACCTATAAACCTATGAACCTATAAACTAAACAAACAACTCAGAGGACAAATAAATTCTACCAAAGCTAAATTTGAGGTAAATTTGGCCTTTCAGGCCAAGGACAACCACAAGGCATTCTTTAGCTATGTCTGCAACCTCAAACACAAAAAAACAATTGTGTGCAGAGGTTCTTATTAATGGAGCCACCTATATTGAGCCAGAAGATATACCAAACCTACTGGCTGACGAATTCAGCTCCAACTTTAACACTCTCTCCCACTTGACCTTCCCTCCGGAAATACCATTGAATATAACTTTACCTGTTATCACTAGGGAACATGTCCTTGATGCTCTCTCTAAAGCCAAGAACACTGCATCGATGGTCCTGGACAATATCCCAGGATGCCTTCTAAATAGCTTTAAACATGACTTATCAGGCTCTCTGGAATTGCTAATTAACTGTAACCTCCAAACAGGCTTAGTATCTCATGAATGGAGAACAGCAACAGTCATCCCATTGCACAAATGTGGGCCATCTACAGACCCTGGAAACTACAGATGCATAAGTCTCACTACTCTCGTATGGAAAGCCATGGAAAGAACTATCATGCATATGATCAATAATGACATAGGAAACCTCCATACATTGGACACAACCCAATATGGTTTCATCAAGGGCAGGTCATACCAACTCAACCTGGTGGACTTCTTTGAGAAGGTCACCAAAGCAATGGATGAGAACAAAATGGTTCACACTGTGACCGTGATCTGGTCAAGGCATGTGACAATACCCCACTCAGGCATTGTTGACAAACTCAAGAGGTTGGGTACAAATCCTTATATCACCTGGTGAATAGCCAGCTGGCTCACATATAAGACCCAGAAAGTTAGAACTAGGAAGTCCACCTCTACAAAAAGGCCAGTCAGAAGCAGAATCCCTCAGGGATCAGTCCTGGGACAACTCCTTTTTGGCATTTACTTCTCTGAAGTCAAAGCCAATGTCAATAGCCTCTGGCTGACTAAATTTGCAGATGACTGCAAATTAGGAGCTGTCAGATGTCATCAAATCCTCCAATGACACAAATGTTCTACAGGAAGAGCTGACGCAGACAAACAATTGGTGCCAGAGCCATGGACTAAAACTAAATGCCAAGCAATACATAATAGTATCCTTTGGGAAGTCATCTTCTCCTGGTAGCTGTCATATTTACAACACGCATTTAAGAGTTGAGCCAGTAGTCAGGGACTTGGGGATGCACAGACACAGTAATCCAGACTTTGACTATCATGTGTCTACAGTAGTGAGGAAATCATTCTATTTTGGTCAACCTACAAAGATATGGCATCTACGTCCAAGGAAGTCATTGTTCCACTGAATCTGGCATTCATGATATCCATCATTGAGTACAATGACCCCTTTGGTATGTACCTAACCAGACATATCCAGCAACTGGAATGTCCACAGAGGTTTCTCACTAAAAGAATACAGGGCATAAGTAGCATGTCCTGTGCAGATCATCTCAAGGCCCTAGCCCTGTATTCTGTCTCCTACATGATGTTCAGTGGAGATCTATGCCTGGCACACAAGGCATTAACAGACGCCTCTATGATGGACCTCCTTCAAGTCCACAAAACAAAGTGCACCAGAATTACCCATTCTAATGACAAACCTTGCCTTTGATATAAATAGGACCTGTTGTAGAGACGGGTATGTATCCGAGAGACTACTCCATGTATGAAACACGCTCCCCTTCCATGTGAAGCAGAGTTAGTCCCGATCCCAATTCAAGTTTAACTTGGATAATTAGCTGGGGAACAGGAAATCCATCCCTGATTTGGCACCTATGTCTAATAAGCCTGTAAATGGCTCATCTCCCAGGCCCCTGCTTGTAAATGTTTCATCTCCCAAATCTCTGTTTACACTTTAAAAGGGTACCAGAACTTATCAGAGATTTGGGAAGCACTGCTATGCTAAAACACATTCTTGTTAGCCCAGTAAACACCTATGAACCTATGCTTGGATTTAAACATATCAAAGGGGACACTAATTGATGATGGGCCTGATAAGGAAAGAATACAGTGGTATGATGACTTTATTGACTCTTGAAGATATTCTCCTGAGATTAACTGGCCTACATAGAAGGATTTCCTGACTATGGTGGAAACACAGTGAATGAACGAGAGAGAGAGAGATGTTTGCTTTAAGTACACATTTGTCTTATGACAATATGTCTGAAGAGGACTACCACTTACTAACATATGAGGTGTGAACAGCTTTTTTTTTTCTGAATGTCACTATGTTTTATTTTTTTGCTTATGACACCATTTTCAAAACACATATGTATGTATACATTCCTGTTCCCTTTGGAGAAGTTTATTATCAGTGGATGAGTGGTAAAAAGTGTCCTGCTTGCAGTCATCATGCTCAAGGGTTATGATTAGATGAAATATTAATATGTTACAATGTAACAAATCAAGGAGTGGCAATGCAACCTTTTTCTTCTTTCAGCTTTTCCCAGTTAGGGGTCGCCACAGTGGATCCTCGCCACAGTGGATCACCTTGTCCGCTAATAACTGCAATGGAGTTTTACGGTGTTGAGTTGCCAGCTCGGTGCCCAACCTTCCACAGAAGGCACACACATGCATGCACTCACGCCTAGGGCCAATTTAGTGTGTCCAATCCACCTACAGCATATCTTTGGGATGTGGAAGGAAACCAGAGTACCTGGAGGTAATCCACGCGACCACAGGGAGGACATGTAGACTCCGCACAGAAGGCACCCCAGCCGAGGATCGAACTGGAGAACCTCTTGCTGTGAGGTAGCAATGCTAACTGCTGCACCACCATGGCCGCCCAAGGAGTAGCAATGCAATCAAAGTGGAAAATGTAATGCATGAATACATTTGTTACAGTACAAAAAATAATATAACAATACAAATTCAGGAATGAAGATTGCAGTTATTTTGCACTGTATCAACTGTGGCTCATGACTTACAACAATGGCTTTAATACCTCTAGAAGAGTATGGGTAGGGTATCCTATCAATACCCGAAGGACTACAACTTGATAACCTCAGGAATAAAAACTGCAGTTCAACATTATTTTGGTGAGGATTTACAACTACTGTGAAAACAATGCAGATCAGGATAAATTAGGTTATATATATATATATATATATACATACACACACACACACAAAAGGTTATACCTCCAACAAAAAAGCAAACACACCAAAAAGCTTTTAAGTATAGTAAAGTAGAACAGAGGTACAGCCAAAGGAAGTCAGGGGGCTGGAGGGAGGATAATCAGGACTGCAACAATGAATACACTCGAACATCTACATTTATGGTAAGTGTACACAACTGTACTATGTTCTTCGTGTTTCACTTTTGCAGTAATCACATTTGGGTAGATTCCCAAAGCTAAGGATGGGAGGAAGAATTTATATAGAATTAGGACCAGTTATAAGGCCCTGCAAGACTGCAGTGGCAAAGCCAGCTCTGGATTTAGAGAAAAATGACAAACGGTAATGCTTGGTGAAAGTATGTACAGAACTCCAGGTAGCAGCTTCTAAGATGTCTCTGGTAGGGACCCCTCTGAGAAAGGCTATAGAGGTAGATGCAGCCCTGGTTAAATGGGAAAAATGACAAATGGTAATGCTTGGTGAAAGTATGTACAGAACTCCAGGTAGCAGCTTCTAGGATGTCTCTGGTAGGGACCCCTCTGAGAAAGGCTATAGAGGTAGATGCAGCCCTGGTTGAATGGGGTCTAATCCCCTGTGGGATAGGTTTTCCATGGTGCTTACATCAGAAATGAATTATTTTTTTATTTTTATTTTACATTTGTTGACCGGGCTGGTCTAGCTGGATACATGTCCATTTTCGGTAGAGGCCCGGGGAGAAAAGCTCCACATAGAGATACATAATAGTACAATTACATAAAAGAAGTTATACAGTGTTAAAAAATATTTAGGAAATGTAAGATAGTACAGTCAAATCTAACCCCCCCCTTTTTTTTTTAATAGTATTCCAGTTCATAGGTTACAGTGATAATTTATGCATAAAATGCTTATAATTAGTGTACGTAGGATAGATTGTAAATATTTCATATGAAGACATGAAGGAAGGGAGGGAATGAGTTAGGGGGAGAAGAAATTAGCCAGGGTTAGTGCAGGTGCATAGCCAGTGATTATTAAGATGTGATTTTAGATGTTTTTTAAAAAGTAGGAGAGAAGTCTGAGCTGTGATTTCGGTCGGAAGTTTATTCCATAATTTTCCTACAGAGTTTGCGAACAAGGAGTCACCTGCTGAGTTGTTTGATTTAGTAGTGTTAATCAGTAGTTTGTTTGAGGAACGTACATTTCTGAGGTTGTTATATGGTGTGATAAGGCTACAGAGTATAGGAGTGTTTCTAGGTTGATACAAGGTCTTGTGGGCTAAAGTAAGGTGGTAAGATTGAAGCTGGTTAGGGAATTCAAGCCAGTTTAAGTGTTTAAGATTTAAGCAGTGATGGGTTCTGAAAGGGGAGCCTGTATCAAATCTAGCAATATTATTGTAGGAAGTTGCTAGTTTCTTGAGGTTGTTTTTGGAGATATTAGTATATATGGGAGCAGCATAGAGCAGCATAGAGCAGAGTGGATAAAAGGTGAGTTTGAGCTATGGCAGACCTAGCTTCTGGTGAAAGATAGTTTTTGATGCGATAGGGGGATCCTAGTTTCTTATTAATTAATTTTATTGTATTGTTTGTGCGTGTTTCGAAGTTTAGGCTTTTGTCAATTGTTATACCTAGCAATTTAGTGGTAGGGTCAGGTGAGATAAGGGTACCATTATTAGAAATAAGATTTATTTGTACAGGGGAAGACTTTTGGGTTGGGGTGAAAAGTAGCAATTTAGTTTTTTGGGATTTAGAAGAAGGCAGCGGTAGGAGAACCATTGTTCAACAGTGTTAAAGGCTTTTTGAGTAATTGACTGAAGTTCGGTTGGTGAGGAGGCAGAGCAGATTAATGTAGAGTCATCTGCGTACTGAATGCAGGTGGAGTATGGGATTTCAGATTGCAGGTCATTGCATGAATGCAATGGCCTATCCATTTGGAAATGGTTTGCTTTGAAATAGCCTTCCCCTATGCCCCTGCAGCAAATGCCACCAGCAGTTGTTCAGATTTCCTTAGAGGTTTAGACCTGTCCAAGTAAAATCTAAGTTGTCTGGAGTGCAGTATCCATTCCCCTTTGTTCTGTGGATTAGGAAAGAAGGTTGGCAAATGAATGGACTGATTAAGAGCCACAAAGGAATACTACCTTGGGCATGAAAGAGGGATTGGTCCTGAGGGACACCCTGTCCGCAAGAAAGATGATGAAAGGCTCCACTGCCATAAGGGCCTGTAATTCAGATACCCTTCTTGCTGAAGTGATTGCTAAAAGGAAAGCTGTTTTCCAAGAAAGGAATTTTAACTCTGCATTTGCAGCTGGCTCAAAAGGAGGAAGAGTGAGTTTTTCCAATACAAAATTAAGGTCCCAGGTTGGAGTTGGGGATCTCCTGGGTGGTCTTACATTTTTGGCCTCTCTGAGGAACTGCTTGAGCAGTGGGTGAGAAAAGAGGGGTGGTTCTGTGTTGTAATGAGCTGAAATGACTGAGACGTGAATTTTAATGGAGGAAAAGGAAAGGCCCCTGTGAACCATCTCAGTTAAGTATTGAAGAATCTGAGGTAAACTGGGCGCTGCTGTGGCCATCCCTTGAGTTTTGTTCCAGGCACAGAATCTTTTCCACTTTTCAGCATAAGATTTTCTAGTACTAGTCCTCCTTGCCTCCAAAATGACATCCAACACTTGTTTACTGAGGGATGGTAACGGAGAGTTTAGGTAATTAGCCAGGCTGTCAGGTTCAGGGTTTGACACTGGGGGTGCAGAATCTGGCTCCCCTGCTGAGACAGCAGGGTAAGGGTCTGAGGTAGGTGCCATGGGGTCAGCTGTGACACACTGCGCAAGAGAGGGTACCAGTGTTGGCGTGGCCAGTCTGGTGCAATCAGTATCATTCTTGGTTTGTCCTATTTGATCTTTAGTAGTACTTTGGAGAGGAGAGGCAAAGGATGAAAGGCATAAACTGATAGATCTTTCCAGCTGAAGGACAGAGCATCCACTTTCCAAGCTTGTTTGTGGGGAGTCCTTGTGCAGAATTTGTCCAATTGGTTGTTCTCGGGGGAGGCAAACAAGTCTAAATCCGGGATCCCCCATTTGTTGATCAACATGTTGAAAATCTTTGGTTCCAGTTTCCACTTGTGTGGGTCCATGAGATTTCGGCTTAGTTTGTCTGCCAGTGTATTTAGTTTTCCTGGCAGGAATTGAGCCTGTAGATGCCCTTGGTAGCTCAAGGCTGTGTTCCACAGAGTCATGGCTAGTCTGCAGAGGGGGTAAGAATGGGTACCCCCCGGCTTGTTTATATACCACATAACAGTGGTGTTGTCCGTCTTTACCATTAACTGTCTTGGAAGAATGTGGTCCTTGAAGGTTGTTAGAGCATTCTGTACAGCTAACATTTCTTTTTGATTGATATGCAGATGCATTTGACTTGTGTTCCATTTACCCTGAATGCACTTCCCTGCCAGGTGAGCCCCCCCATGCATAGTCTGATGCGTCCGTTGTTAGGGTTTGGGCGGCAGGGGGTAGAGTGAATGATAGTCCCTTGTTTTGGTGGCAGGCCTCGCCCACCAAAGGAATTCTAACCGTAGGCAAGGTATGACAGGGATCACTGCTTCTAAATCCTGAGAATGTTGACACCATAGGCTTTTTAGATACCATTGTAGTTTCCTCATATGTAGTCTTGCATATGGAATTAGTAGAATGCACGAGGCCATGAACCCAAAGGCTTGCAGTATTTGCCTTGCAGATAGCAGGGTTTCTGTGGCCACTAGTTTGAAGTAAGTTGTCAAATGAATTTGTTTCTTTGGCGTGAGGAAGGCCATCTGGGAAGTTGTGTTCAAGCTTGCTCCCAGGAATATAATTTGTTGACAGGGTACCAGATGCGATTTTTTTTCGTTTATGGTGTACCTCAGACAAGTTAACACTTTTTGTACAAATGCCAGATGATTCAGAGTATATCTTAGCTTTCTGCCTGAATTATACAATCGCCCAGGTATGGGTATATTTGAATATTTCTTTGCCTGCAAAATGTAATGACTGGAGCTAGGCACTTTGTGAATACCCTGGGCGCAGTAGATAAGCCAAAGGGCAGTGCAGAGAACTGATAGTGCATGTAGCCTGCTTTGAAGTATAGGTATTTTCTGCAAGATTCCCTGATTGGGATGTGCAAGTAAACTTCCTTTAAATCCAGTGTTGCCAACCAGGCATCTTTGCCTATCATAGGAAGCAACTGGTGAAGAGTTAGCATCTTGAATTTTGGAATCACCAAAAAGGTGATTAGGATAGACAGATCCAGGATAGGACACCATGAGTTGTCCTTTCTGTGTACCAGGAAAAGTCTTGAGTAGAAACCTAGTCCCTTTTCCTCTTCTGGTACAGTCTGAATAGCCTTTAATCTTAAGACAGAGAGTACTTGCTTTTGAGCCTCTGCCCACTGATTTGGGGGTAGATCCGGCCAATCGTTTGGGGTTGATAAAGTGTGGAAGTGAAATCTGTATCCTTGGGAAATATGTTTAAAACCCATTTGTCCTGGGTAATGAGTACCCAGTTTATTGTTTGCAGAGCAATCTTTCCCCCTAAAGAAGCAGTCAGTTGAGAAGTGCTTGGAAGTTTTAAAGTCAAGTCATTGAGGCAGCTTACCATAGGGGGGAGGTCTTACTACTCCCTGATTTGGAAGTGGGAGCCCCCTACTGCTTAGTCCTGTGCGTACCCTGGGACTGAATCCTGGGTGTTCTGCTGATTCTAGGTTTGAAATGAGAAGGCCTGGAAGAGCCAGGAAAGGACCAATTTTTTGAGGGCCAATGCCTACTAAATCTTGGAGGTTGCACTTGTAAGAAATCTTTAACAGTTTGCATAGATTTAACTTTTTCCTCCATCCTTTTAAGAACTTTTTCTGCGTTGTCACCAAACAGGCGGTCCTGATTTAAGGGAGCGTCCAGCAATTTAGTTTTAACATGATCTGGCAAAGATTGCTCCTTAAGCCAAGCATGCCTTCTGAGTACAGACTGGGTGACAGCAGCCCTGCAAGATGCCTCTAGTGAATCTAAACCACATTGCAAAGTATGTTTTCCAACCTGTTCAGAGGAATGCATTAAATCCTGTAAATCCTTATTTTCAGCACAATCAGGAATCAACATCATTTTCTGTTTAAGCAATCCAATAATATCCTGCTGATACTTTAACATGTGAAACTGTCAATTTAAGGCCCTGATGGCCAAGATTGCAGAAGTGTATACCTTCTTACCCCATTAATCCAAGGCCCTGGAATCTCTATCAGAGGGGGTAGGATTTTTGGCAGTAGTAGCCTTAATGCCCTTGGGTCCCTGTGAAATGGTCTCAGGATCCACAGTAGGATTTAAAAAAAAAAAACATTTGAGAATCAGGAACCCTGTAGTATCTATCAGGTTTTCTGGGAGCAGGAGGTAAAGAGTCATGGGCCAAGCTAGATTCTGAAAAGGCATCGTTGACAATGTCCAGCACAGGAGGGATAGCTAAAGGCCGGTGTTGGGGCAGGAGTAAGAAATCACTAAGCCTCTTTTTAGAATCAGAGTAATCCTGGCTTTCCCAGTGAAAATGCTCTCTAAGAGTATGCAAGGTTTCACCAAAAGAAAAATCCTCTGGGGGAGAAGCAAAGGGAATGGAGTCCTCTGCATCAGAATCCTCATAGGTAGATAAGGGTAAATCCTGGTCATCAGAGGAGACAGAAATTTCAGAATCCTGGTCAGAAGTATCATAAGCAAATTCAGTCCTAGGTCTCTTAGAGGGGGATGGTTGGCTTCCCCTGATTAAAGTAAGAAGTAAGTAGTCTATTGGCCATTTTGGGCTAATTTCTGTCTTTTTCATTTCCCTACAATTTTTTTCTTGAAACTAGTCTAACTCTCAACCTAAGCACTCAAAAAGCATCTTACAGCCCAGCACTTGCTCAGACCTAATAGCAAGCACTAATATACCCTGACACTGATTGCCCAGCAGGGCAAGGCTTTTTATTCACCCCTCACCAACCAAGTGACTAAGCAGCTCACCCTACTATTCAGGCATGACCAAAGGGCAACTTCAGGTGCACTCTCCAGTCCAGCTGGTGAATCTGGGTATCCTGAGGCAATGTTACAACTGCCACATGTACACAGACAACTCTCTCCTCCTACCACAAAACACTAACATATGCGAGAGATGCAATTATACAGCCAAACTGAAAGCTAAGCTCCACCCAAAACTGGAACAGATAGTCAAGAGGAGAAGGTTAACACTTGCACTACACTTCCAGCCGCACACAAACCTACTAAAACAGCACTGGCAAAAAATACACATAAATACATAAAAATATACTCAGAGGCTCTAAATAAAAACCTGCAAATAAAAACCTGCAAAAGCATCAGAGACCTCCAAAGCAGACACCCAACCAACCTGCACTTCCCCTCACAAACCAGACAACACATAAAACACAAAATCAGTGTGCTGCACAATCACAGCCCTTAAGGCGAAATAACATACCTAACACACTAGTAATAGGTGACTCTATAGTCAGGTACACTGACGTCCCACTCATTAGGTTGGACAAGCAGAAGGTTACTGTTAGCTGCCTGTCGGAAGCCAGAATCCGCCACATAACACAAGCACTCAGGTCACTCCAGAACAAGTACAAGTATGACTCTGTCATTGTTCATGTTGGTGTGAATGACCTGAGCCTTACCTCCCTGGACTACATGAAAAGAGACATGGAAGAGCTCTCTGATCATGCAGCCCAGGCTGGTATGACCCTGACCCTGAGTAGCATCCTGCCCTCACCAAGAATGATACCTCAGTATAAAGAAAAAATTATCAATTTCAACAATTGGCTAAGCTTCTGGGGTCATTCAAAGGGGATCCAGTGTCTGTCAGCCTGGGACGACATGCTCGACAAGCCGTGTTGCTTCGCAAGAGATGGCTTGCACCTGTCACCCCTAGGCTTTCAAATATTGGCCAAGGCTCTTGCTGCCCCCATAGTGCCTTTTTTAGGCAAGGCTCAAAAGTCAAACCCACTGTTGTACACAGCACAATTAACCAAAAACTGAGGGTTATGCTACTCAGTGCCAGGAAAATCTCAAAATGCACGTGCTCAAAGCACTCCTTAGTATGGAGAACATCGACATCTGTGCAGTAACTGAAACCTGGTTCAAGGCTCCAAAGAGCACCCCAGCACTACCGGGCTACAACTCATACCACACGTTTTGGCCACAGAACACGGACTGAAACACAAAAGGAGGGGGTGTATCTATATTCATCAAGGATATCTACACCTCCAGGTTAGTGTCACAGGATGATACCTCTGAGCTCATCCCTGTGCAACTAACATCACGCAAATCTGCAATGCAAATTGTGGCCTGCTACAGATCACCCTCCATGACCCAGGACCACCACTCCACCTTTCGGCAGACAACAGAAAACATGAAGGTCCTACAGAACACCCTTATATTGGGTGATTTCAATTACCCTACCATTCACTGGGAAAACTACTCGAGTACAAATTCCCAGGCCCAGCGCTTCCTGGAATTCATCAACTCAAATGCCCTGGATCAGCTGGTAAACTCCCCTACCTGAGGTGAAAACATATTGGACCTGGTCATCACCAACATGGGCGACAGGTGTTCCACACCGGAGGTCAACCCGTCACTGGTTAGATCAGACCATAAACTAATCACTCTGGATGCCCACACACCACCACCACACCAACTAAGGAAACCACAGTAAAAAACTTTTCTAAAGCAAACTTGCCTTACTTAAAACAGAGGTGGTAAGTTTCACAGCCCCCACACTAAAGGATAACGCTGCCCAAGATGCAGAAACCTTTACAAATGCACTCTATGAGCACCTACAAGGATGCATGGATTGTGCCATCCCTAGCAAAACCAAGACTCACTCCTCTAAGAGAAGGAAAACAGTTTGGTGGACCCCTGCAATAAACAGGCTATACAATAGAAGGAGGAAATTAGTTCATAAAAAAAGCAAATCCCAAGAAGAAAAGACATCCCTGATCAGTATCAGTAAGAAACTAAGGTCCCTCATGAAATAATCCAAGGCTAACTTCGAAAGAAAAATTGCCAAGGATTCAAAAGATAACCACAAAGCCTTCTTTAGCTATGTTAAGAATCTAAGAGGCAACTCGCAGATATGCACTGAACTAGTGCAAAACAGCACAAAATATACTGAACCTACTGATATTGCCAACATCCTGGCAGATAGATTCAGTGCAAACTTCACCGCCTTCTCATCTCCAAAAGGGCCCACAACAATACCGGAAAAGTGTAGTGTTCCAAAAATCATAGACACACAGGTGAAAGCAGCCCTTTCAAAAGCCAAAAACACAGCATCAATGGGACCAGATGGTGTCCCAGGCTGCCTCTTGCATGAACTACAGAACAAACTAAGCCCCCACCTAAACATGCTGTTCAACCTCAGCCTCTCCACAGGCTACGTGCCCATAGAATGGCGCACAGCAACTGTTATTCCTCTCCACAAAGGAGGGGCCACAACTGACCCTGGTAACTATTGCCCCATAAGCCTGACTAGCCTGGTCTGCAAGGCTATGGAGCGTATCATCATGGAACTCATTAACAAAGACAATAGGAACCTCCAAACACTTGACCCGACCCAGTTAGGCTTTGTTAAGGGCAGATCATGCCTACTAAACCTGGATGACTTCTTCGAGACAGTCACCAAGGCCATAGATGAGGGAAAGGTGGTTCACACAGCCTACCTTGACCTCGCCAAGGCTTTCAACACCATTCTCCACTCGGGTATTACAGAAAAACTCACCAGCCTGAACATAAACCCCTACGTCACAAGATGGGTTGCCAACTGGCTTACAGACAGAACTCACATGGTAAGAATAGTGGGCTCCAGGTCCGACCCGTCATAAGTGGTGTCTCACAAGGCTCAGTCCTGGGACCCCTACTGTTTGGCATATACTTCTCAGAAGTACAGGCAAACACAGGAGGACTATGGCTAACCAAGTTTGCTGATGACTGCAAACTGGGAGCCATAACTGACTCTCTGGATAACACGGACATCCTCCAAAAGGGCCTTACTGAGACAGACACCTGGTGTCAAAGTCATGGCCTCAAACTAAATGCCAAAAAATGCATAGTCATCCCATTTGGGAAAAAGAAACACCCACGAATTACCACATAGGTGGCAGCCCCCTTAATACAGAAGAGGTAATAAGAGATCTGGGGACCCAGGTAGATAGTAATCTCTCCTTTGACAATCATTTTGCCAAAGTAGTTAGGAAATCCTTCTATGTGGACCTTCTAATTACTAAGGGGTTCGCATCTAGAAATAAAGAGGTTATAGTGCCCCTCTACTCGTCACTCATCAGACCCATCATAGAGTACAATGCCCCATTTGGGATGTACCTCACAAGACACTTCCAACAGCTGGAAAGACCACAAAAGTACCTCATCAAGAGGATTACTGGCCTCAAACATATGTCCTATGCAGCCCGACTGAAAAACCTCTGGCTGTACTCAGTGGCATATCGCTTACTCAAAGCTGATCTCTGCCTGACTTATAAAGCCATATCCAACTCAGAACTGATGGACATGCTCCACCTTAAGAAATCCAAGTCACTGCAAGCCATACACTCTAGTGAGCTAAACCTTGCCACAACAATAAATAGAACATGCTGGAGGGATAAATTCCTGTCACAGAGACTCCCCATGCTTTGGAACAAAATTCCAAATTACATCAGACAGAGCCCCTCTCTAACACTCTTCAAGAGAAACCTTGACAAGTGGATGGGTAACAGAAAATACACCCGTGTAATCACTTCATTGGCTCTGCTCGACAGAGGATCAGTTAATTAATCAATGGGGTGGAAAAGCTGACACACTCTAGCTAGGCTTATAAATGCCCTCGGGCAGATAGCCTAGTACCTACCTATGAACCTATAAGGTCTTCAGCCATTCTTATCATTTGTTTTTTAGGCATTGAGGCCTGACCATGCGGTCTGGGCGTCAGTTTCCTAGGCATGGTTCGAGTTTTAGGCCTAGAAGAAGAAGATGGCATCGGTTTAATATGCAAGTCAGTAGGCCTGAACACACCCTCAAAAGCCTATGCCTGCACAGCGGCTCCAGACCCATCCAAGGTAGAGACATCCACAGGTTCCATGGTTGAAGCATCTCGCAGCATACCGGACTCCGAATGGGTCTCAGTAGAGGCCTGCGAATCTGAAGTAGCGGGTATCAGGGGCTGCGAAAGCGCCTCACTGAGTACCGGCGAAATGGCGACTAGCATAGGAGAAGCATCGTCGGCAGCTTTGGATCTAGGTGGCCTGTCTCTGTCTTTATCTTTGCGTTTTTCAGAATAATGGAAGTCTGGTGGCTTACCGAAGACATATCTGGATAATTGAACCAAGTACCAAAATATTTAGAAGCGAACATGTACCGAAAACGAATAGTTCATAGTTTAAATAAGGCACAAAACCGACAGCATGGTATATTGTGGTCAGGGCCAAGGCAAGGAATACAGTACGAATGAAAATCTTTATGAGGTATTTGCTTTCCACAAGAAATACAGTTATTGACTTTTACTGACATTGGTTTAGAGCAAGAAAAAGTTTCCCCAATGGGGTACTTAGCTTTAGTTGAAGACTTCGGTTCTGAAACTCGAAAACAAAAATTTCAGGAGTCGGCCAACCGGCACTTGCAAACTGCTTCTGGTTCGGGCACTGTATGGCAAGATAGACTGATGTAACAGCATCGGCTGCATGCTTTATACCCCTGACTATGTGACGTCATGGAGGATGAGACCGCAACCGACGCAGGACCCAAGACTTTGATAATCAGGCCAACTGAGGGCTACTGCAAGCAGATAAACCAAATGTGATGACTGAAACAGTGAAACACGAAGAACATCTGAAAGTGCATAGATCCTGCCCTGAAACGTAGATATTCCCTGCAAGATTCCCTAATTGGGATGTGTAGGTGGGCCTCTTTTAGGTCTAAGGTGGCTAACCAAGCATCCTTGGAAAGCATAGGAAGAAGGTGCTGGAGGTTGAGCAGTTCAAATTTGGTATCACCAGAAAGGTGTTTAGAATGGATAGGTTGAGGAATGGGCGCTAGGTGCCCTCTTTTCTGGGTACCAGGAAGAGTCTGGAATAGAAACCTTGGCCTATCTGGTCTGCAGAAACATGCTATATTGCCCTCATGGAGAGCAGGGAAAGGACTTGCTTTTTGTCCTCTGCCCACTGGTTTGGAGGAAGATCTGGGAACCCTTTTGGGGTTGGCAGAGTGTGGAAATACAATTTTGTATCCCTGGGACACTATGTTGAGGACCCATCAGTTGTTGGTAATAGAGGCCCAGTTGTTTTCATGGAAGGAGAGTTTTCCTCCTATGTGCATAAACATGTGGGCAGAGGTAAGGAGTGGAGGTGTAAAGTCATTGTGAGTTCTTACCATAAGGGGGTGGCTTAGCACTCCCTGTTTTTGAAGAGGAGGAACTTCACTGCTGAGATCTTTGCATTCCCTGGGGCTGCTGTCTGGGGGGTCTACTTCCCCTGGGTCTGGACTCTGGGCTGTAGGGCGCTGGAAAGGACCAGTGTTTGGAGGGGCAATGCCTACTGAACCTCAGAGGCTGGACCTGTAAAAGGTCTTTAACTGTCTGCATAGATTTAGCTTTTTCTTCCATCTTATTTAAGACGTCTTCTGCCTGGGTGCCAAACAAATTGTCTTTGTTCAATGGTGTGTCCAATAATTTTGATTTGACATGGTCTGGTAGGTCTGTTTCTTAAGCCAAGCATGTCTTCTAAGGACAGAACCAATGACTGCTGCCCTGCAAGATGTTTCTAGAGCATCAAAGCCACATTGCAAGGTGTGCTTAGTAACTTGGCTTGCAGAATGGATAAGCTCTTGTAATTTTTTATTTCCTGTACAAGCAGGAAAGGAAGATATTTTTTTGTTTCAGGAGTTCCAAGGTATGCTGCTGATATTTCAGCATGTGAAACTGACAATTGAGTGCTCTAATAGCAAGAGTTGCAGAGGTGTGTACTTTTTTTACCCCAGCTGTCTAAATATTGGGAATCCCTGTCTGAGGGGGTGAGATTCTTAGCTGAATTGGCTTTAATTCCTTTAGGTCCTTGGGAGATGACCTCTGGGTCAGCAGTAGGATTTTTGAAAAGGAATTTCTGAGAGTCAGGGACTCTATAGTACCGGTCAGGTTTCCTGGAAGCAGGAGGAAGGGTGTCAGGAGTCAAACTAGATTCCATAAAAACATCATCCACAACATCCAGGACAGGAGGAATGGCTAAAGGTCTGTGCTGTGGTAAATCTAAAAATTCCCCGAGTCTCTTTTTTTTGACTGAGGATAGTCCTGACATTCCCATTGGAAATGCTCCCTTAAAGTATGTAGGGTTTCACCAAATGAAAAATCCTCTGGAGGAGAGGCAGAAGGAATGGATTCCTCTGCATCAGAACCCTCAAGCAGAGAGGGGTTGCACGTGTTCATATTCGGAAACCTCAGAGTCATCGGACTCCTGTTCAGATAAAATTACTGGAGACGAGTCTCTTTTGCTTTTGTAAGGGGTAGCCTGGCTTCCCCTAATAAGCATAATAAGGTCCTCCGCCATTTTAAGCATTCGAGATTGAGGCTTGGAATCAGGTGTCTGAGCTTGAGATGTTGTTTTTTAGGCGTAGTTCATACCTTGGGCCTTAGAAACTCAGTAGTTTTTGAAATAACTAAAGACGCGAAAGAAGTCTTTGGTTTGTGTCGAGTATCCGGAGTGTGAAGAACTTCCTCAGAAGCCAGTGCCTGCTCAGTGGCTCCAGACTCATCCAAGGTAGAGACATCTGCAGGATCCTTAGTCGAAGAAGAGTCTCGTGGCATACCGGACTCTGAACTGGTCTCAGTAGCAGCCTGTGAATCCACAGAAGAGGGCATCAGGAGCTGTGAAAGCTCCTCAATGAGGACCGGAGAACTGACGACTAGCTTAATAGAAGTGTCGTCAGCAGTTTTGGACCTGTGCAGTCTGTGTCTGTCTTTATCCTTACATTTTTTTGGATGATCAGTAGTCAGATGGCTTACTGAAGCCATATCAGAATACGAGGACTGAGAGTGAAAATATCTAGCTACAATAAGAGCCCGATGACGTATAGTTCTGGCATTAAACAAAGCACAAAAATGACAGCGAGGGACGTCGTGATCTGGGCCTAAACAGGTGACGCAGTAAGAATGGAAGTCTCAGTGTGGTATTTGCTTTCCACAGGCGAGGATATTGTTAACTTTTTCTGACATCGGTTAGAGCAAGAAAAAAGGATCCCCAATGGGCTTTAGAAGACTTCAACTTCAATTCGGAAACGAAAACTCAGGTAGCGGCCGACCAGCACTCGTGCGAACTGCTTCTGGCTCCTCAGCAAGAAAGATTGATTTAATGGCATCGGCTGCCTGATTTTATACCACTGACGACCTGACGTCAGTCCTGGAGCGACAGCAACCAACGCAGAAATACTAAGCCTCTGGTATTTGGGCCAACTTAGGGCTACCCCTGGGAGGATAACCCAAGTGCGATGACTGCAACAGCGAAACACGAAGAACATCTGGAAATGTCATAAAGATGCAGATTTATGTCATGCTCATAGAACTGGACATCACTGCTTCAATATTCAAAAAAAAAACTATAACAAAATACAAAAACAGCCAGGTCCCAATGAATCTTAGTACGTCTTATGAATACCTTTACATTCCTTCCATCCTTACCAATCTCTCCAGCAGAGTGCAAGGAAGATGCAGGGGGGTTCACTGGAAACATCCCTAAACAACAGACTCATCCAAAAGACAGTAAGTCTGCTCCATCCACACACCATTTAATTTGGACAAAAACCTTTCTACCACCTCTGCCCTAGTGCTTTAAGTGAGTGTTGGGCAGCAAGTCATTCCTGCATGTATTTTAGCCAGTACAGTGACTAGCCTGCAGCCAAGTGCTTCAGTGCCCTACTTCATAACTGACAGCTTTACAGTCTGTAACCCTCCTTCACAGACATCTTGATGGTCAGCTTTTACTGTCTGCTTCCTAACAGGCACTGAGATTTACCCCTTTTGGACTGCTCTTACTCCCTAACTACTTCTTTCTATGATTTTTCTTTCACACTTATCTAGACTGCTACTCTTATTATACGTCTCCACCTGTCTCTCTTCAGTGGCATTACAGGCCTTCAGGACCCTCACCCTCAGTTTCCCTTTCTTAACTTTATTGCTCCTTTGCCCTAGACATTTGTTAAACCACTTTCTGCTCTGAGCCAGTTTTTAGTTCCAGTCACCATCTTCTCAGTGCACTCATCTTTCCCTTTAAATTAAAAAAATGCTGTCTTTATTTTTCTGTATAGTTTTCTTGCAAGTAAATAACACTACAGTTTACGTAACACTGACGTTTGCAGTTGTAATGGCTGTCTGAGACCTACATTTTTTTATGTCAAGTGATTTGTTCATAAAAAGAAATGCACCTTGCCACTACAGCATGCATTACACAATGTGCAGGACAGCATTTTTGCTCCATCAGCAATGGTTTCTGGCTGTTCCTTTTTTGATAAACAGTTTGTAAAAATACCACTTCCCACATATTTTGCCATTGAGGCTAAGGAGTAAACTTTCACCTCAATGACTAATTTTGAATGTCATTAAGGTAGAACATCCAATAGTACCCATTTTTAAAGCACTACCAAAAATAAATAAGGATCAACAAGACCCACCCCTTAGACCAATAGTTTCTGGCAGGGGTTGGTTCATTGAGTATTGTTCTATATGGGTAGAATATCAGTTGAAGTCTATTGTTTCCACCATTCCTACAATTGTGAAGGATAGTGCACACTTTCTAACTACCCTGTATGAGTTTTTATCACGCAAAAATGTTGATACTCCTTTAATGTTGGTTATTTTAGATGTAAAAATTTATTTACGGTTATTTCCAGTGGTTATGGAATACAGGCAGTGAAACAGCTTTTAAGGCTTAATGGCACTTTGGATAAGAAAAAGAATGACAGAGGTAGTATGCTTATTACAATTAGTACTTTAAAACAATATCTTATTATTTGAACAGCAACATTACTGACAGAGATGGGGGGGTTGCCATGGGCACCCCCTGTGCCAATTCATATGCGAACATGGTACTTGCCCAGTGGGAGGATGAGTTTTTGTTCAATAAAGATCATGAATGGAAATATTCACTCTCATTCTATACCTGCTTTGTGGATGATGTCTTCCTGTTATGGGAAGGCAGTGTTGAAGCTTTGAATAATTTTATATCTTATTTAGCATCCACTACTAACTTTTTTGCATTTTACTATGCAGTACCCCTATAATGAAATTGATTTTTTGGATGTTGTGTTACAAAGGGATGAGTCGAATCATTTTAAGAACAAGATTTTTAGAAAACCATGCTATGGGAATGGCCTACTAGCTAAAGACAGTATGCACCCCAATTACGTTTTTCATAATGTTACCAAAGGGCAGGCTGTCAGAGCCTGATGGTTATGTATGAATGAGGATGATTTAAATCAGGAATTAGAAGCTTTGACTGCCATATTTGCTGAGAGGGGGTACTGCACTAAGGAAGTGGAAAAGCATGTTTGTAATGCTGTACAGAGCAGAGATACAATGGTAGCACCATGATTCTCTTAAGAAAGGTATTTTATATAGGACAAGTAACTCAGTGACTCAGACTCAGCCTAGAAGTAAACTAAATTTGTATATTAAGTATAGTAAGGATATAAAATGGGTTTGTGATGTAATACGTGGTAACTGAAAAATTCTACAAACGGATGATACTTTAAAATAAATAGTGGGAGCAGCACCAAATTTTGTTTTTAAGAAGAACAGGAATCTTAAACAGATCCTGTGTGACAAGAACTTTGATAAGAAGAAGCTACTTGAACAGCAAGCAGGTAAAATGGGTACGTATCCCTGTCAGCACTGTAAAGCATGCCCTTTAATACCTAGAATTCAACAATTTGTACAACCTATTGACAACAGAGTATTTAAACCTAAACTGTTGGCAAATTGTAATTCAATGAATGTTGTGTACCAGGCTAGGTGTCTGTGCTGCACATCATTTTATGTCTGGAAGACCAACTGTAAACTTAAGGATAGGATCCTGTAACTTTTATCAGCCATATGTTTGAGCAATACATATAATGCTCTTTTTCAACATATTAAAGAACATCCAGGACATCACTTTACTTTTATGGTCTTACAACTGGTTAAGGTGAATGCCAGAGGGCACGATATTGTCAATCAGACTGAATACTGTGAGGTACAATGGATTGTAAGGCTAGGTGCTGACAGACGTCCAGGACTCAATGGAATGGTACCTTTAAAACCTGTTCTTAGGAGGCATAGATATGTGACTTAGATGATTAGATCTTGATGCTCATTGGCTTATTGATTTTTAAATACTTTTAAAAAGATTTTTGTTTGTTTTCTTGTGATCTTGAAGGAGACATCTCGAATATTCTGGAGAAACAGGAACTCATGTGGCAATTAAAGCTGGACTCTTTTAGAAAGCCTGGACTAAACTACTACTGTTCAATTAAAATTGCACTGGAACTTAGAAAATTGCCACATTGTTTACATGATTAATTGTTATTTTATTTTTTTCTACAAATTGATTTTAAATACCATTTTAAATCATTTGAAATTTAAGTGTATATTTTGTTTCCATCATCATATATTTTTTTATTTTTTCTGGTTCTCTTTTTTCCACTTTATTCAAATTGATGGTAATAACAATACTAACTAATTATACAATTATATAGGTTTTTAGGGTTCTTGTACACAGACCTGAAGAAGTCTAGAAGGACGAAAGCGATCTTTGTTAACAATAGGTTATGAAAATAGAAACTGATTTTTACATGCAAAATGTATATGTGTATATTTATATATAATTTTTGATCGCAAAATGAACTAAGGTTGATATATTTCCAGCCATGTAGTATATTGCCTTGTATAAAATCACAGACTTAATAATTTGGTTAAATAAGATGTACCATTAAAGTACATTAGGGCTATATATTATTATGACAGCTACTAGGTAGGGCAGGACCAGCTCGAATGTCACACTGATGGGGAAGGGATGTGAATTTAACATGTGTACCAATAACACTTTGTTTTATAGCACAATAAACCACTCCCATGCCTGATAAAAAGTATATATATATATTTAGAAAGCTTGTGAGGAAATTATTACTCTATTTTTGTTTTACTTGGATCGCTTGTCTGTGTACTTAATAAAGGATTTTCGACTGGAAACAGACTGCCTGCCTTGCTTGGATTACTTTCGAATACTTAGTAATGCTGTAGAATTATATATTTTCTATTATTACTTTTTGACTTGACGAGTTTACGTTCGCTACTTCTACTACTATTGTCTGATCTGATTAATATACAGTGATTAACTAGAAATATATGGACTGAAAATCTTCCGCACAGAGAAGTTTCTTACACTGTTTTGTTTTCTTGTATTTGTCTGATGAAGGGTGTATCCTGAAAGCGCTAACATTTTGTATTAAAAGTTCCATGTTTTTACTACAACCTGGTGGTCTGTGAAGTTTTTTTTCATTATTCTTTTGTAAGCTTTTGCTTACATGGACCTTTAGTGCCTCTACTTGCATTTTTTGTTTCTTCAATGACTAACTTAAGGAAAGCTTGCAGTGCATCCACAGACTTTAATGGACCCATCTTCTCGCATGTGCGAAGATGCATCCATTAAAGTCTATAGACGCACCTTATGCTATTTCTCAGTTGATGTTACTGAGTGATGCACTAAATTTATTTGGGCCATGGTTTAATAAAATAGTTTACAAAGCTTTTTTTTTTAATTAAAAACAGATCAAATAAATAAGGAATGACATACTGACTCATTAAATGCCAAATTGTATTTAGGAAACTGAACCAATCACTTTAAATTATTTATAAACATTTTGCTAGCTCAAAACAAAGAACTCTGTCTGCTATTATTACTTACTGCTGATTACTTCTCTCTTGTCTTAGACCACATTGTTACTCCCCCCCCTCCTTAGAAATGGGCTCTGTTGATTGTTTTTAGCAGTCCTCTGTCTAGTGGAAGGGGAAACCCATTTAATTTGCTACCATACCCTACCCCCAATTCCAAACCAACTTCTCTTACACTTCAGTTATCCTCTCCACTTCTCCACCCACTACTCTTCACTAACCAGTCCCTTCATTCCCTACTCCCTCCAAAACTCGGTGCACCAACTCCATAACAAGACTCTTCTCAAATACACCACTCCTGCTTTTCATACTGTCTTTTCACTTGCCCTATCCTTTCTGCTATTTTACATACCTTTTACCCTCCTACTTAACTGGTCACTCTAAACATTAGCAACAGAAGGGGATGCACGTTTAATCTAATCTATTACTCATTCGCTTCATACAAACACTAATTTAAACCATCTTCTCTTACTACTCACTTACAACACTTGTCTTGGATATGCTGTTCCATCACTTGCTTAAATTTGTTCTATTCATGTACTTAGCCCAGCTTACATCCTACCAACATCTCTCTCAGTAGACACTACTCTGCTCCTTCACTCCAATTAACACCCACTACCACTTCACTACATTTCCTTCCCTTTACAACACATCAGATACTGACCTTTTTAAGAATACACATCTATACTGTAACTCCTCCATATACAAACTAGGCATCAACCTCAAGCTGAAATATAAATAACCTGACTCCTACACCTTTTTTTTGCTGTATCTAAAAGCTTGTGGTGATACCCACTCTAATCCAGGCCCAAACAATGATTCCAAACACAGCAATTCCACTAAACTCCACAATAAGCCTGCTCAATACCCATCTCCAAAACAGCTCTCTGGCCTTCACATCTATTCAGGTGACCTCTGAATTATTCATAACAAAATGCTTGAATTACATGCCTTGATAGCATACTATAATACAGACGTACTAGTCATCATTGAATCCTGGCTCACACAAAATATAAAGGATAATGAAATCTTACCACCTGGATGGAACATTTTAAGGCTAGACTGGAGTCATAAAAAAGTAGGCAGAATAGCCACCATCTACAAAAATAACCAGAGTCTCTTCCTTAAACCCACTAAATCTCCCCCGTGGCATAATGCCAAAATAATTACATCTGCTCTCAAAATCAACACTCACAACCCGTGCATAACAGGTATCTACATACCCCCTAGTAACAAAAAACACTGCAGAAGAATTTCTCTCCTAGACATCAACCAATATCTTTCAAGAAACCATCATGATATTAGGAGACATAATTATCGATTTGCAAACTATATGTAATGAAATACAACAGAGACCTCGTTTCTGATAAAGGAACCACAAAGGAAAAGAATAGTAGCAGCAAAAACAACCACAGAGGTTCCAAACACGGCAAATACGAGCTTTGCTTTGTTTTGTAGATTCTTTTATTCTAAACCATGGTCTGATGAAGCGGAGTTTGTTATCCGTGAAAGCGCTTACCTGTTTGTACTTTTTAGAATAAAAGAATCTACAAAACAAAGCAAAGATCATATTTGCCATATTTGGAACCTCTGTGGTTGTTTTTGCTGCTATATGTAATGAAAATCTACAAATGCCATAAACTTACATGGGTTTACCAAGTCATCTCCACTCCTACCAGATACAACAAATCCACTGACAGCAAAGCTCTCAAATGTCCAGATTGTTGACTCATATTTTTGGGTTGGTTTCTCATAAAATTGTAGTTTTCTGGTAAATCATTAAGGACTAAAGTCAGAAAATAATAGCAGATATTTGACTTTCACACCATGTATCTTTCAGAAAATTCCTATTTTGGGGCATTTGTCCCCTCACTATTTGTGGCTTTGTTCAGATTTCTTGCTCTAGGAGGTTGACAGGTATGACTGACAGGAATTCCATCTTAAAGTGGATCCTTACAAATAAACCAGATAAAATAAACTATGCCACTATTATTCCTGGAACCACAAGTGACCTACCTGCCTAATCTTGCAATACGACAGCACAATTATGACCAAAAACAGCACCATTACAACTTTACTCACAATCCCTCCACCTTCAACAAAGGTACTTTCATTGCAAACTTAAAATTAATAAACTGGGAAGTGCTAAACACCATCAACTTAGGTGAATCAATAACATTATTTAACATAATATTTCTAAAAATAATAAATGAGGCTGTATACGTAACAATCAAAATAATTAAATCAATTATGGTTCCCAGGCTAAGAAAAGGAAATTAAACAGCTCATGAAAACATGGATAAAGCATGAAGAACTTGAAAAAAAATCCAATAGTAATGGCAACAAATAAAAATACAATCAACTTAGAAATACTACTAAAACCAAAATCAAGTGTGACAAAAAATATTCTGTAAAATTATAAAGAGCAAATCAGAACAACCCTAAGATATTCTGGTCCACCATTAGCAAACTTCTACATCTAGCCCATACAACCCAACTTAGCCCCAAAATAGACACATTAAAAGACTCCATTGCTAACCAATTTAACCCATAATTTGTAAATTCTGTTGCCCCTCTCAAACGTATAATCTTCTACAACTAGTACACCTCCAGATTCCACAGCTAATCCCCAAACTCTCAAACTTCAACCCATTCCAACCTCCACTATCAGGAAACTAATCAAAACTCTGAAACCCACCATGCCCCAGACAACTTAGTTAAATACATCAAAAGAGCTGCAAATGCTCTGGCATACCCCGCGTCCATGTTAATAAACCAGCCTATCAAGGAAAGCCATGTTCCTACTCTACGGAAAAAATCCTACATACTTCCCTACATAATGGTAAAAACTCCATTGACCTGTCCACTTACAGGCCCATATTCATTCTAACTAAAATACATAAACAATGTATACAATGCCACGTTCTTACTTGCATTACTGAAAGTTCACTCTTTTCCCCTACACAGCATAGTTCCCATCCACATCACAGCACCATCACTGCACTACTAAGCTTTGTTACACGAGTAAATCAAAGCAAAAGCAATAACCTTGACTCTTCCATATTCATTGATGTGTTCAAAGCCTCTGACAATGTGTCACACCAAAAGAAATACTATGCAAAATGTTGTCTCTAGGCTCTGATAAACTCTCACTATCCTGGTTTAAGTTACCTCTCAAACAGGCAATAAGCTATAAAGGGGCAAAAAGTACAGTTGCATAAGTTCCACTTACCTGTAACAGTAGATGTTCACGGAATATGCTACATTACTAACATATTGGAGTACTGCCCTGCCACTCTCCCTCTGGCAGCCTGTCAAAACTTAGGACTCCTCCCTCTGCCTGCATGTGAGGTAGAAGAACCAATCACATTGCAGGACCAGGAAAGCTCTTCACACTTCCACACAGAAGCCTTTCAGTTTTGTAGGGTCTAACAGGAAGAGTAGATGGAAACACAAGATTTGCGAACACCTACTGAACCAAATTAAAACACACAAACACAAAATAAAAAAAAGTTTTGGACCTATAGTTGGCCTTAGGCTTAGGCCAACTAGGCAGCCGCCTAGGGTGCCACTCTAGTAGGGGCACTTTTCCAGTATTTATTTGGTGTAGGTAAACCAGGATGGGGGCACTGGGTGGTGTCATGGGGGTGCCGTACAGCCCTTTTGCCTATGGCACCAGTTGATCTAAGGCTGCTCCTGGGGAGCAAAACACTACAGTAGCCCCAACAAATAATATATACACTCAACATAAGGGGGGTGGTGGAAGAGCACTGACCGTAAGGCAGTGTGTTCTATGTACATCTACAGTTACAGGTAATTGGAAGTTATGCAACTGTACTATGTTCAACATTCACATTGCCTTACTGGCATATGGATGGATGCCAAAAGCTTATCCAACTGGGAGGAGAAAGGATAAGGGTCGAAGAGCCCCTAGAAAATGGTCTTCAGGAATCCTGCTCTGTATCTTCAAACAGCATCCAGTTTTGTACTGCTTCATGAAGGTATGGACATTGGACCATGTTGATCCTTCCAAAATACTTTGAGAGTCAACTCCTTTCCAATATGCCACGGAAGAGGACAAGACCCCTGGAGGACTGTGCCTTCACCTTGCCAGGATTCACATTTCCATGATGGATGTCACAAAAAACAGTACAGAGGACAAACAATGTGCAATAGATTGCTTGGAAACAGGTTGACCTTTCTTTGCCCCAGAAAAGGAAATAAAAAGCCTTTTGGTCATCTTAAAGGGCTATGTTCTGTCAAGGAAGCAACTAGGCTGCCTATGCACATACACGGTATGAAGTATTCTCTCTCCCTTGTTCTTAGGTTCTGAAAAGAACACATGGAGATTAACAGATTGATTGAGAGTGAATTCTGAGACCACTTTTGCCATGAAAGAAAGATTATTGCATAATGCAAACATATCCCTGTGGAAAGACATGTGTGTAAGACACTCATACAATGGAAATTAATGCTAGGTATACTGTCTCTGCCTACCTGTATTATTTTTTTCTCTCTACCCATGGTATTTTTGTCTCTTGCTCTTTTCCTGAATTACTTGCTCATAACTAATCTCCCTCCTCTCTGTTTTTATAGCCCTAGTGGATTTTTCCCTGCAGTTTTCTCCTGGCCACAGTACAGGCAACACAGGTTTGAGGACCTTAACAGATACCCTGCAACTCTATCTGTCCGGAAGCCACCATTTTAAGCTTAAAATAATACCACTGAAGTATGTGTCCCAGTAAATAACTACTACATAAGCTAATCTTTTAATTAATGCTAGACTTTATAAGCACAATTTACAGTATTTTTTTTTTGCTAGTCACCACGAAAAGCAGACACCAGCAGCTCCCATCCTTTCTCTTTGGTTACCCACTATCCTCATACTGTTTCAGGGTATATTCTCCTGTTCTGCACTTTACACTTCCCTGAATTCATTTCTAGCCTCACTCATAATTGCCGTTCCTAGTGCACCTGCTCTATTTTACTGTCTTCAGACTCTTACATATTGTTTTTTTTTTGTTTTGCCCTGCTTTTAGCTGCTAGTAATACCTCTCTCTCCCCCTCCAAAGCCCCTCTCTATTTTAGCTTATTTTAACTATACAGCACTGAGTTTGCTTCAAGTAAATCTACTTGTGTAGTGTCCTTTTGTAAGCTTACTTCTGCTCATATTTTATTTCCTTTTATTTTATTTCTGGTGACTATACCTTTTAGAAACGTTATATCCTTGTCTTTCAAGCTAGTTTTTCACTATCTTTTTCTGATTGTTTCTATAACTTCATCTTGACCAGGGTGCTAGCTACGCTCGGGCTCACTTCGCTCCCCTACCCTACCCCCATTCCCACACACCCCCATTACAATTACCTTTATACCTAACTATCCCTCCCCTTCCTGTCCCACTAGCCACTACAATTCCACTTTCTGCCTATTGCCACAACCACCTTACTAATCTGGCAATCTTGCCAACACCACTTCCTCTATACCACTGTCTCTATAGCTACTCTATCTGACCATATTTTATTCCAACATGTATTATTTTCTAATATCTTCTACACTATTCCTTATTCTCTCTATCTCCACCTCTTACCACTCCAATCTCTCTGACCCACTCCTATGTTCACCAACTTCTGACTCATACAACATATATCCAACAACTTCATCTTTTACTGTCTCCCCTAATCTCTTTACTACCTCTACCTCAAGTCTATATAAACTATCCATAATACAGGTTTTTAAACCTTCCCACAAAGCTAAGTCAAAACTATACAAACTCCATCTAGCATCTACTACACACTCTCTCCTCACTAAAAACCTACTTTGTTCTGGAGATATCCATCCCAACCCTGGCCCATCTTCTCTCCCTAAAACTACCTCTACACTGCCCCTATCTTACTCCTCTAACAGTCACCAACCTCAGTCACAACAATCATCTCCATCCAAATACTTAACTATTTACTCATTGAATATTCAGAGTCTAGCAAATAAAGTCACTGCACTGCAATCATGGATAGCTTTCAATACCCCTCACATCCTCTCCCTATCTGAAACCTGGTTCAAGCCACAAATCCACAAATGTCAAATAGTGAAATACTGCCACCAGGTTATAATATCTTCCAATCTGATAGACCTGTAAAACAAGGTGGTGGCGTGGTCATCCTCTACTCAAACATTCTTAACCTCTCACCATACCCTTCCCCAATTCCAGACTTCCTCCCAGCTGAAATCATCATCCTTAACTGCCATCTGAATCCCCACAAAAAACATGCAATTGCCTCTATCTACCTTCCTCCTGGTAACAATCTGCCCATTCTTGAAAACATCCTATCCTGGTTCTCCCACAACATACCATATGAGACACTTATCCTTGGTGATGTCAACATTGATTGGTCCAAACTCACAACTGACTCCCCCCAACTCAGTATCCACCTACAAAGCTTCCACCAACTTATAACATCTCCCACTCGCTTCCATAAAAATTCCACTTCCAGCTCCATCATATACTGGATCCTTACCAATTCCCCCCACCAATACCACAATCCCACCACCTTACCCGACTCCCTCAGTGATCATCTCCCTACCACCATCTTAAGACACTACTCCCATATTACTAAGCCCCAACTTATCAAAGACTGTTGAAAACTATTGACTTTCAATTCATCCCAATTTAACTCCATTCTCCACAACATAGATTGGTCCATCCTAAAACACCTTCCCTAAATGATGCTGTAAGCACTTTCAATAGCATCTTCATGAATACTCTAAACTCCTTAGCTCCCTCTAGGAAGATCAGAGTAAAATCAAACCATCCTCCCTGGCTCTCCAAAGAGACTAGGTCCCTTATGAAACAAAGAGATCATGCTTGGAAAACCTGGACTAAAACTAAACAACCACCTTTTCTTAAAAAATACAGACAACTGAGGAACCTTGCAAAAAACATACAACTAATGACAAAAAGTTATACTATAGCTCTGCTCAGCTTAACAACAAATCCAATCCTCAAAACTTTTGGTCAACTCTCAACAACATCCTCTATCCTGGAAAGCCCTCTAATCCCTCCCCATACCCTAACTTTTCCTCTCAGGAAACAGCTACCCTCCTGAATAAACACTTTATCTCTTCCATCCAAAATCTGGTAACCTCTAAGCCAAACTCTACCCACCTCTCCAAGTCCCACTAACACAACTTTGTTTTCTTTTGAGCCAGTTCCCATTACTTACATCAAATCTCTACTGCACAAGCTAAAACCTTGCTCTCCTTCCACTGACAATCTATCTCCTACATTCCTCAAACTTGCTGCTGACTCACTGCCTATCCTGTATCTGTACTAATTAATCAATCTATTCTGGAATCAACTGTCCCCACCCTTTGGAAATCTTTCTTCACTATCCCTCTTCATAAAGATGGAAACTCTACTGACCCCTCAAACTACCGACCCATTCTGTCCCCCCTCTCCAAGATATTAGAAAAATGTATTCACTTACAGCTTCTCAATCACCTCCTCACACACCACTTACTTACCCCTACCCAACATGGATTTCGTCTTCACCACAGCACCACCACTGCCCTCCTCTCCTTCACTCATAGAATTGCAGAGACCCTAGACAACAATAAACTAATTTCCTGTCTCTTCCTAGATCTCCCCAAAGCCTTCAATACTGTCTCTCATCCTCTACTACTATCCAAACTCGCAAATCTCCACCTATCCTCCTCCACACTTGCCTGGTTTAATAGTTACATATCTGGCAGGGAACAATCTGTCAAATGGCTCTCATCCTCCTAATCTTTCCTTCCCATCTCCACTGGTGTTCCCAAGGCTCCATCTTGGGACCCCTTTTGTTTAACATCTTCACCAATGATCTTTACACCTCATGCAAAGAATCCTCCCTTATTCAGTATGCCAACGACTCCACACTTATATCCATCTCAAATAACATTCCTGAACTACACTCCCTGACCCAACAGGCCCTACTATCCACTGAACAATGGCCCTCTCACAACCTATTGATCCTAAATCCCAAAAAGACCAAACTCGTACTTTTCCTTCCCCGTTCTCTTTCTCATCACAAAACCTCCTTTTTTATTACATCTTCTAACAATATAAACATCCAACCTGACACCCACACAAAACTCCTAGGGGTCATTATCGATGACGAACTCAAGTTCAACCTACGCATACTCCAGTGTATAAAAAAACAAACCAGAAACTAGGTCTGCTATATCGGAACTAAAAATTCCTAACCCCTGAATCTAGACTTACCCTGGGCCAGGCACTCCTCCTCCCCTCACTCTTATATGCCGCCCCAGTTCTTACCAATATTCAGGCCTCCACTCTAATCAAACTGCAACAGACTTACCATAAAATAGCCAGATTCATTACTAACTCCCCGTACAACTCACACCACTGCATTTCTTTAAACTCTCTTCAATGGCTTGAACTTCCCCAGTTTCTGCTATCTTATCAATTTCATATGCTACACGCTATTCTTTATAAATCCTCCTTCTGTCCATCTCTATCTTCCTTAGTCTCCATCTATATACCATCCCGGACCCTCCGTACTTCTAACCAACAATTACCTGGTATCTACCACCCAAAAAGGTCAGTAGGCAAACTACTCTACAAACACTCCCTTGCCCATGCTTGGAACAAACTTCCCCTTGACTTGCGTTCAATCTCCCACACCTCACACTTTAAAAATGAACTAAAAGCTTATTTTCTCAATTCCAGAACCTGCCCGTGCCATGCCCTACCTAGTCTTCCTTCTCTTTATGTACCCTCAAAAGGACCATACTTGCTACCTCATTACACCTCTCTCTCCAATGTGTCTAATATGCATTCACACAATTTTATACAAACAAAAAATGTTTATTGTTGACCTATTGAACTATATCAATGTAAAATTGTTACTTAGCTTCTTTTTAATGCAACTTTAACTTTATGCATGTAACCCAACATATGTGAATTGTTTTGCTATAACTGCTATTATATCAATATTGTTTAAAATTGTACTTGTTTTAAAATGTATTACTGGAGCTTTTCTCCTCGGGTCTCCACTGAAAATGGGCCACAAGCCCAGTTGGACAAACCCGGTTAACAAATGTCAATAAATAAAAATAAATAAAAAATCAGGTAGGTTGTCCCACCATGGGAGCTTACAGCTCAAAAACTCACCTTGCAGATGTCGGAGCAATAGGCACAACAGTTTTCCATGTTAAGAACTTGAGATCACCATGAGCTGCTGGTTCTAAAGATTCTAAGGTAATTTTTTCATGAACATAATTTAGGTCCCACGAATGAGGAAGAATTTGCTTACGAGGGGGTCTCGTGTACAATACTCTTTCCATGGACTGTTTTGCCAAAAGAGAAGAAGAAAGAGGAGAATCCATTGGCAGACAATACCAGATGGCCACTAAATATACCTTAATGGATGCATATGATAAGCCATCCTGAAATAGATCCTACAAATATTTCAAGACCAGCGGTATATTAACCACAGTGGACCCTCTGCTTCCATTTAGGCACCACTTAGAAAACCTCATCCATTTGTAAACAAAAGATTTTCTAGTAGCAGTTTTTCTGGCCTCCTTTGACACCTGCTACACATTGTCATGAAACAAGTGCCTAAACAGAGCTAATATTGAATCATCCAGGCTGTCAAGTGAAGTTTCTCCAAATTGGGGTGCACTAGTCACCCCTGAGACTGTGAGTGCAGATCCAGCATGTGAGGAAGTCTGTGGTAATTGCCTTTGGCTAATACCATTAACAGGAAGAAAGTACAGTTGTGTAAAATCTTATCTTAACAGTACATGTCCTTCTCTTCCCTGTTGCAGTATTCCTTACAATAGGGATACCCTGTCAAGAGTAGCCCAGCATCTGGCCAGTATAACAAAGTTTTAGGTTCTGATACGGACATTGTGCATCACAAGTACGCTTCCCACACTCAGTGTAGGGCATAAAGGTGACATACAGATGTACCATCCTCAGAAGTGAAGAGCCCCAGAAGTAATAACAATCCAAGGAGAAAGGAGTAACATGCATCCAGACAGAGAAAGAAAACAGGGGAGGGTGAGGAAGGCCCAGCACAGCCCTCAATAAAACCATGCAGGATGGCCCTGGCAAATCCAGCTCTAGCCCTAGAAACAACATGCAACTTATAGTGCTTGGTAAAAGTATGCACAGAAGAACAAATAGCTGCCTCAAGAATTAAATTAGTATCCAAACCTTTGAAAAAGGCACCAGAAGAAGACACAGCCCTGGCAGAATGAGCTTCAACAGAAAAAAGAATGATTTTCCCATGAAAGGAGTAACAAAAGGACATGGCTTTAGACATCCAAGATGAAATAGTTTGCTTGGAAACACCCAAACCTAAAGATCTAGGATGAAAGGAAACAAGAAAGCTGCTCAGATTTACGAATGGCTTTATTTTATCTAAATAATACCCAGAGTTGTCTATGCAAATCCAAGATGTGTAAAACTTTCTCCCTTGCAGACTGCGGAGAATAGAAAAAGTGGGGAAATGAATAGACTGATTAAGAGACAACTCTTTAACCAACTTGAGCATAAAGCAAAGACTTTTATGAAGAGATAACCCTGGCTTATGAAACAAGGAGGTACAGCCATAAGGGCCTGCAGCTCAGACACCTGTCTGGCAGAGGTAAGAACCAAACGAACAGATTTGCAAGAGCAATGCTGTAAGCAAGCAGAAGCTGTAGGCTCAAAAGGAGCCTGAGTCAATTTTACCAGGACAAACGTAAGGTCCCAGGAAGGAGAAATAGGCTTCTTGGGAAGCCTAATATGAAGGAAGCCTTTAAGGAATTGTTTGACCTTGAATCTAGAAGCCAAAGGTGGAATCAAAGACAGACAAGCAGAGATGGCTGATTAGTAGGCCTTAACAGAAGAATAAGCCAACCTAGCATTGATCAATTCACACAAATAAGACAGAACTGCAGGAACGTCTGCAGAAAGTGAATCCAGATTACAAGTATGACACCAAACAGAAAATCTTTTCCATTTGTATAAATAAAATTTCCTGGTAGTGGGTTTTCTGGCCTCTTACAGAACCTGAAGCACGTCCTCAGAAAAAAGGTACCTAAAAGGGATCAAAACCCTTTCACCCACAGTATCAGTTAAAGTGTGGACAGGTGGGGATGGATGAGAGACCGCTGGTCTTGTGTGAGTAGGTCGATCCTGTGAGGCAACATGTGATGGTTGCCCTTGGCTAAATGCAAACGTAGAAGGAACCAATGCTGTCTGGGCCAAAAGGGAGTCACCAACAAGATTTTGGGAGTATGCTGTTCTATCTTGAACAGGACCCTCGGTATGAGAGAAAGGGGAGGGAAGGCATAAAGAAACATCTCCTTCCAAGAAAAAGAGAGAAGAGAAGACATCCACCTTCCAAGCTAGAGGATATGGGACACTGGTGGAAAACAGGAAGTTGTCTGTTCAGAAGGGAGACAATAGGATCTACTTGAAGGGAGTACCCTAAAGGTCACCAACGTCCAGAAACACATCTCTGTGAAACATCCACCCGTGACTGTTTTATCGGCCCGCTCAGAGAATCTGCAACAATGTTCTGGTCTGAAGGAATATACCAGAAGAGTTACCTGACACTTGACAGCTAGATCACAAACCTGAAGAACTAATTTGCACAAGAAGTAAGACCTTGTCTCCCCTTGCCTGTTGATGTACAACATCACTGTGGCATTGTCTGTGAATATTTTGAATAGCCCTGATAGGAAAAGAGAATGAAAGGCTTAAAGAGCCAGGAGATGAGCCCTCATCTCTGATACTGATGTGGTCCTTTTGATGAGGAGACCAAAGGCCCTGAACTTTCAGAGGGCTGAAGAAAGCCCTCCATCCTGCATCTGAAGAGAGTCCCTGAATGGGGGTTGGAGGCTGAAAAGGAAGCCCTAAGTTTAGAGACAATTAATGAATCCACCACTGAAGCTCCAGGTTGAGGCATGGGAGAAGGGGAATCAGAAAATTCAAAGGATGAGAATGCTGACACCAGACTGACTTTAAGAACCACTGAAGCTTTCTCATAAGAAGATTGGCCAGAGGAAGCATAGGAATGGTCGAAGCCATGTACCCCTGTGCACAGAGAAACTCCCTGGCTGTAATGGAGACCAGAGGAAGAAGGAAGTGAAAGAAAGCAATCAGAGCTAAGGCCTTTGGAGGAGGCAGGAATGCCAGCACTAGAATAGTCTGGAGCCTGCACCCAAGAAAAACATCGTCATAAGGAGGAGTTAGGAATGATTTTTGAAATTCACTATAAACCCTAGGCTTTATAGAAGACTCACAGCATAATGAAGATGTTGAGGCAAAATCTCTGGAGAAGAAGCCTGAATGAGCAGGTTGTCCAGATAAGGAAAGCTCTGTATTCTCCTCATCCTGCAAAAAGCAATCACAGGAGCTAGGCATTTGATGAAGACTTTTGGGGCAGTAGAGAGGCCAAAGCCAAAGGACAAAGCACAAAACTGAAAATGCAAAGAAGCAGTGGAGAAATGTAAAAACTTCCTGAAAAGGGGATGAATAACGATATGGAGATCCTTGACATCTAGAAAAACTAGGAAAGCATGAGGTAGTAGAAGAAGAAATAAGGTGTGATGGGATAATATTTGAAAGGACAGAACCTTAAAAAGGTGTTGAGCTGAGAGAGATCCAGAATGGGTCTCCTCTTCTGGGAACCAGAAACTTTCTGGAGTAAAATCCCTTCCCCCTTTGAGCAGCCTGGACTACCTGAATTCTTCCTTGAGACAAAAGGCTCCGAAGAATATCTGGAAAAAAGGGCAGCTGTTCCTGAGGAAGTTGAGGAATGCCCAGAAAGGGGGAGAAGTGACTTCTAACCCATATAATACCCATGACGAATGATGGACAGAACCCCAAAATTTTGAGTGATCCCTAACAAATTTGGAACAGATAAAGAGAAAGAGGAATGAGACTGAGGAGAATTGGGGGGGGGGGCAGACACAGCCTGGCTTGTCTGGAAAAGGAGGTTCCTGAGCTGAAGGAGTTTGGGTAGGCTTAGTAGGAGGAGCCCTCCTAAAACTGTTTTTACCCTTGGGAGGATGGCAAGACTTTACAAACTTATTCAGAAAAGAAAGGCCCAATACTGACCTCCACTACTGCTGTTTTTTAGGAATCAAGAAAATTCTGGAGTTGAAACCCCTCATTCTTTCTGAAGGAGGGACTGGTTCTATGACCCTTGAGTCCAGCATTTGCTGGTGGAAAATAGGAGGAAATAAACTAAACTCTGGTCTGGCGGATAAGGGGGGAAACGCCCCCAGCGAACGATGGTGAGTGGTCTTTTCACTGTCATTTGTAATTCCTGCCAGCAATGTGTAAAATACAGTAATCCTGCTCAAACACCTCCGATAATAATAGCCCCAGAGGGAAAAAGGCAATATCAGCAAGTTTCCCAGTAAAAAACTTCCAAATTAAGTTTTTAATCAACAGGCCTTACTGTGCTAGTCAAAGCAAAACAGACGCATATACAAAATTTCTAAACAAACAAACAAAAGAAAAAAACAGTCAAAGCAGCAGAATACACTATTCACTCACTGATACAGCATTCGGGGGGGGGGGGGGATAAAACACAAAGTACAAGAAAACTGAAAGTGTTCCATGAGTGTGAAGGGTTGTCCTGCTCCTGTCACACCCTCACAGACAAGCAGTGGGTGGATCTCTGACCTTTGGCAGGCTATCAGAGGAAGGGTAGCAGAGCACTACAACCCATATGCCAGTAAGGCACTACTTTTTAATATATTCAGTAAAGAACTGCATTTAGCAACCAAACAACCATCATCCAATATGCAGACAATTCCACAATAATCTGTTCTGCCAAAACCATGGTCAAACTACAGTAGTACACCTAAGAAACTCTCTCACAGATTGAAAATTGACTCACAGCTCTTTCTAAACCTGAAAAAATCCAAATTTATCTTACTCATTCCGAAGCAACTATCTGACCAAAAATGTCTTCTCAATTCTGTCAAACAATATCAAGATAGAAATGGTAACCCATGCCAAGCTAGAGGTTACCACTGATGAAAACCTAAACTTCAACCACTTCATAAAAAGCCTATAAAGAAAACCCATAAAAAATTAAGAGCCTTCAATACAGCCATACCCTACCTAACAGAACAGGCTAGACTAAGCATTACCTTATCTCTTTTCATCCCTACTCTCCTATATGCAGCTCTCATACCTGTCATTCTGCAATCTGATCAACTCTCCTTAAGTGCTACAATAAAACTACAAAATTTGTTGCCAATCATCATTAGAGGGCACATAACTGCCTCTCACTAAAGTGACTTCAGTGGCTGTACTAAGGCACTGTTTAACCTGCTCACAGCTTGCCATGACATACACAAGTTTATATATGGACCAGGCAAATGCCCAAGTCTAAGCAATATTCTCTTACCCTACGGTCCCAAAAGGTCACTACACTCTTTTGACAAAATGTTGCTAATTGTAACTAAATCTAACAATACTACTGGAGGGTCCCTGTACTAGTCCTCTCTCTCTAAAACCTGGAATTCCATAGCTATCTTTTCAAATATTAGAAAATGATAACTCTTTCAAATTATACTTAAAGGATTACTGAAAAATATGTGGCCATATTCTTGCACCTCTCTTGGGATACCCTAAATGTTGTGTCTCTTTCAACCTTTTTCCTGGGCCTTTCTACTCACTAAATGACTCTCAAACTCATCCTCCCCTGTACAACCACAATCTGGTCTACTGCTCTTTGTGCATCAAAAAACGTTTACTGTCAACTTGCCAATTTACAATTTTTTCTGCCATAAAGCTTTGTAACAAATTGTATTCTATGTCAATCATAAATAATCTGTTTTCATTTTCTTGTCCTCAAATATAACACAGTATGGCATTTTTATTCTACTGTGTACTATTCCCATATAATGGGTAAACATTTTTTTATCAAACTGTGGCTAATTTATATTGCCCTAAAATATACTTTCTCTACTTGGATGACAATAAACAAACTATTGTTTTACAGTTTACTCATTTTATTGTGGATCTTTTCTCCCTAGGCCTCCACTGAAAATGGAAACTTTGTCAAATCAGTCGGACCATCCTGCAAACAAATGCAACACATAAATAAATAAATTTAAACATTTTCATCTTAACCACTGCTTGACACTGTGACAATCACGTTTACAGTGTCACGTCATTAAGGAATGTACCACTTAGTCTTAGACTCTCACTTACTAGACATACAATGATTACCTTACCAGGAGCATA
This sequence comes from Protopterus annectens, assembly GCF_019279795.1. Taxonomy (NCBI): domain Eukaryota; kingdom Metazoa; phylum Chordata; order Ceratodontiformes; family Protopteridae; genus Protopterus; species Protopterus annectens. The sequence goes on from NC_056726.1 coordinate 1,221,250,090, forward strand.
CCCTTTGCTATCCAAGATCGCAAACAGTGGGATTCTATACCCATTAACATACAAGACTGTCTCATTCTGCCTGCTGGTTGCACTTAATGACTACTTCAGAACTCTGTGTATCTGCCCACATTTGTTCATGCTCAACTGAACCCTGCTGGCTAAAAACCCATCTGTAAGCCCTCTTGAAAGATAAGCTTCAGCCTGAACAGATGGCTCTTAGGTCATAGCAATAAGACCAGGTTGTGTAGTCCTCTTTCTTTATCTCTTTTCTTACACTGAGTATTTTTTAACACAGTGACAGGCAAAATAGCCTATTAATGTTGCATGTCTTTAATAAAGCATAGTTATCCAATTTAAACTGCAGCTTATAACTGTTCATTTTTGCATAATACTTGATGCAATTTATACAAACTGACCTGGAATTATATTAGTTGTTCTGACATTTTTATTCACATTACCTATTCAAAGATTGCATCTATCTGTACTCATTTTATAATTTCATATTGCTTACTTTATGTAACTAGGTCATGGCTGAAAAGGGATCTTTGTGGTGCAGTCCAGTTACCTGTTCCACAGATAAATAAAAACATGTTTTAGAACTGGCAATACCAGCAGTATCTGGAGTCCAACAGTGGGAAAATGACAGATGGGAAATCCCAGTAAAATTAAGGGAGGGGGCAAGGACAAAAAATAGTTGTGTAAAATCTTACCATTACCATAGATGTCTTTCACTTCCAGGTAGCAGTATTCTTGTTGCGGGATTTCTGCCTCAGGCAACCCATATGTTGGCTCCTATACAAAAGCTTCAGCTTGGCTGTTGCAGCTGCATGGGATGTCACACGTAGGGCCATAAACCATGGGCCTTAAATGTGATGTCTGCAAGCACAGACTCAGAACTTGAAAGCCCATCAGAACAAGTAGAAAGCCCAGTAGGAGGAGATGCCAGTGATGTGAGGCATACGGCCCTGGGGCCCTTATGTGGTTTTCATAGGTCCCAGTGCAGGATATAGGATACCAGGGGCCTAAGGATATGCTAGACTGAGTAAGAGAAGAGAAGGGATTTTTCGGTGGGTGGGAAGGAATACTGCAACATGAAAGAGAAGGACATCTATGGTTATTGTAAATTTTACACAACTATTCTATGTCCTTCTATTCCTATGTTGCAGTATTTTTGTTGTGGGAGAGTACCACAGCTTAGTTGGAAGGAAGGGTGGTGGATGAAGAGGCTGATTCTACAAAGCCCTGTAGGATTGCCCTGGCAAATCCTGCTCATGCTCTGAGACATTGTCTAACTTGTAAGAAATGGATTCCTCAGAGGAGTAATAGGTGTCTTGCTCTTCTTCCCTGTCCTGAGAGATCAGAGTAGGGAGAGAAGAGGCAGAAGCAGGTCTAGGGCTTAGCAGTGGTAGAGTAGAGGGAGATGAGGCTGAAGAACTAAAGGCCATAAAAGTCTGCATCAAGGAAGAAGTGAAGAACTGACAGTCAGGTAGGCCTTCTTTGGTCAAGGTTGTATGTTTGTTTTTTTGTTTCTTTTTGGATGGTGTAGGGGTAGGCCTGGAATCGGATGACGGTCTAACAGTAGTAGCGTCCAGAGGAGGGATCCTGGTCGGAGGCTCTGCTAAGTCTGGTTCCACCTTGACCTCAGCAGTAGTCTGGGTTGGCACCGGGGACATGCCGGTCGTCAACTGAGAAATGGCTTCTACAAAGATCACTGCTGAAGTCGATGGATCCTCCAGGCGTCCCTCAACTCCTAAATCGGAAGTTGGTGGGGCATCCGGTAGTAGAGTGGCAGAGGTAGAGGGCCAAGGAATCTTGGCGTTATTACACGGAGGTTCTGTCGAGGCCTCTGAGGCAGGATCCATCCTAAGGGCTAACCGTTTAAGCCGTTAGTTCTCCAAGTAAAGATCAAGAGTGGCCAGATGGCTGTGAAGGGCCTTAGGTACAAAGAATTGACAAATAGAGCAGGAGTTGCGATCGTGCTCCCGGCCTAAGCAAAAAATGCAGCAATCATGTGAGTCTTTATGGGGGTATCTGGCACCCGCATTGGCATTTACCCTTTTTTGCTGACATCGGCTATGACTAGCTACAACAAACCAAGCTTTAGCAAAATAATTAGAAGACGTTTGCATTGAAGGAGTGAAGCACACGATGCGTCAGTTGTCTGAGGCTGAAACGTTCTGAGGTCTGTGTGCGCAGACGACACATTTAAGGCCCATGGTTTATGATCCTACATGTGACGTTCCATGCAGTTGCAACAGCCAAGCTAAAGCTTTTGTATAGGAGCTGATGTACGGGTCACCTGAGGTGGGAAATCCCACAACAAGAATACTGCAACATAGGAATAGAAGGACATCAACAGTTTCCTATATTGTGGGAGTGAAAAGCAATATTTTTGTTTACTGACAATGAACCTTGGTGCACTGTATAAAAATTGTTTATTCATTTATTGTCTAATACCTGATTTAGTAAGGGAGTTCCAGCATATCTTGGCAAGCAATAAGGATAAACACAGAAAATCAATCCAGGATCAAGTGATGCTTGTCGATTACTGGACAAAGACAAAGACAAAAACACACACACACACAAACACATATGAGTGTGTGTGCACACGCTACAAGTTTAAGGACCCTGGAGAACTGCCTACCTCCTGGTTTTTAATGATGGTTTAATAATAAACAGTACAGTGGCCAGTATCAATTAGTACCACAGTATGAAGTGTCTTGTCTGGCTATCTAACAGTCGGCCAGCTTCCAAAACTTAAGGACCCAAACCCTAAACCAGCTTGAGCAGAGCTGAAGAAAAAGAGTGATATGAATGCCAAGCCCTTTGATGTTTTTCTATCACTATAGAGCACTCCAATTGCAGGCGTTTGAGGACTGATGGTCAGTTAATGCTTCTCCATTGCTGGCCAGTTAAGTTCACTTCAGAGAAAGAAAACTTCCACATCTTATTTTTGGACAGAAAGTTAACTTTTTCTGTAAAACTATTACTTTTAAGTAGGATATAATCCATATAAGCTAAGGCTACCAGCAATGACCAAATGATGACCATCTGCAAGGTTGGTCTCAACCAACTATTTTGCTCACCACTCCCTTAAATTACTTCAGCTACCCAGCCTTTTATCAAAATCATAAGTTTACTCATAATTTCCTCTTTTCCTCCATTGTAACAGCTCTAACAGTCAACTGAAATATGTCATCCAGATTACTTAGATCCACTAACCCTGTCTTGTTAAATGTCAGTAAGTTCAAAAAGCATTACTGTGACTCCACTCTACTCTACTCTCTGTACTTGGTTAAAATCTCAAGACACTAAATTAAACTATATCTTAAAATCAGAAAATATTTATGTTATAAATTCTTATTCTTACACGACTCTCTTCACACTGAATTTGTAGCTATCTAATCATCTGATAATGCCTCGATCTTTGCCCTATAGCCCACATTTCTTCTCTTCCCTTATTACATAACAGACTCACTGAATGCTATTACTTAGACAGTAGATACTGCAAATGTTTTCCTTCACTTTTTGCTTGCTGTCTCTCTGCTAACCCTGACTATGACCCAGATAATCTGTGTTTCAGTAGCTGCCTAGGTACTGGTGTAACCAACTGGGGAGGACAGGAGTAAAGCAGCTAACATCAGCTGACCCATTCTGGAAGGAGGACAATGGTGTGGTTGGCCAAGGCATAAAAATATACCTCACCTGACAGAGGAAGGGTACAATAGCTAGTGAAAGATAAGATGTGCAGCCTTTGCCAAATAACGCAAATGCACTTTAGCTGGAACTTGTACATGCACGTAAACATACCAGCTTTATAAAGATTTATCTTAGCCACAGAAGGGCAAGAGGGAGAAGGATAACTCAAAAAATAAGTTACTAGTATCTGGATTTTTTAATTTATTCACTCATTTGTCAACTTGATAAGCAAGCTCATTATTTTCAGCCACAACATAGCCATAACGGCAAGAAAGTACAGTTGTGCCCCACTTATCATAATTGTAGATGTTCGAGTAGATCAATGTTGCAGTACTGATTCCTGGCCATCCAGAAGCCTGCCACCTGCCCAATTTTTCATCTTTATATCATCCCAGCCAATGGACATCTGAAGACAGATGTCTGGACATTATCAGTTCTTTCTAGCTGTGAAGCAGCAATAGAAAGTGTACTTTGGGCCATACAATGGGATTGTAATGTACTTAGTCAGGCTCTCTGTTTTTTTTTTTTGTTATACTTTCTGCAAAATCTTAAACTGTTATGCATTATGTTCTTTTCTCATGTTCATAATAAAAGTGAGCTACTGTGGAAAATAACATGAAAAGGTAGAATACATAACTAGTATTCTAGAAAAAACTATACACAAATCAGAGAGATGGAGGAAGGGTGCAGTTGTTGCAGCAAGGATTTAATCAAACACTGTGCAACTTACACAACTGAATTCTATCATAAATCACTGTTGCTCTAGCCTTAGCTATACAGGTATATTACCATAGCTTATCCTACCTGGGAGGAAGAAAGATTGGGATTGAGCAACTCCTGAGGAATATTCCTACCAAAACCTGTCCTGGACTTGGAAAAGAAATCCAGTTATTAGTGATTTGTACAAACGTACAGAGGACCAAGTAGCTGCATCTAAAATTCTTCTTGAGTGCACTTCTTTCCAATATGCCAACGCTCTGGTAGAATGCGTCTTTACCCTACCTGGAAGTGATTTATAGAATGTGTCTTTGCCCTACCTGGAAGTGATTTACTATTGTGGGAATAAGATAAAGAAATAGGAACGTACAACAAACTGAAAATTGTTTGGATGCAGGTTGCCCTATCTTGTCCCATCACTGGAAATACACTGCTGTACAGATTTCTTAAAGGTTGCATCATCACTGGAAATACACTGCTGTACAGATTTCCTAAAGGTTGCCTCATCACTGGAAATACACTGCTGTACAGCTTTCCTAAAGGTTCTCATCACTGGAAATACACCGATGTACAGCTTTCCTAAAGGTTGTCTCATCACTGGAAATACACTTCTGTACAGCTTTCCTAAAGGTTGTCTCATCACTTGAAATACTGCTGTATAGCTTTCCTAAAGGTTGTCTCATCACTGGAAATGCACTGCTGTCCAGCTTTCCTAAAAGACTTAGTTTTGTCAAAGCAACACCTGAGTTGCCTGCACACATCAGGGCATGGAGAATCCTTTCTCCCTGGTTTTAAGTTTCAGGAAGGAATATAGGGAGAATGATTGGTACTGGATGACTGTTACTATTCAAGTGACACCCTGACAATGTGCAAAAATGGAAAAAATGGGTTATGAATGGGATAGGAAGGGATGACTTGATTCCAAATAAACTCCAAAAATGAGGGATTTATTCTTAAAGTAATCCTATCTCAATGGAAAAAAACAAACAAGGTTCACCCACAATGAGATCCTGCAACTCAGGTTCTCTCTTGCAGATATCAAAGCAATAGGCAAAACAGTCTTCCAAATCCTGAACCAATAAGAAAAGCAAAGCAGCCTGCTGAGCTGGTTCAAAAGGAGAGACATTTAACTTTTCCAGCGGAAAGATAAGATCCCAACAAGGTGTCACCTGTGTTCTAACTGGTATTAAATGCAACCCCCTTTCAGAAACAGTCTGTACAAAGCCTGAGAATAAAGAGGAGGATCTATGCACAGAGAAGCTGAAATGATCAACAAATACATCTTGCTAAAGGAGTAAGCCAGGCCACTGGACAGTAACTCACATAGTAACACCAGTGGTACATAATCCGTTACTGTGCCTTGATTATTAGAGTGGCTCCAATTAGAAAGTATGGTTGTGTAAAATCTTACCATAACAGTAGATGTCGTTTTCTTCACTGGTGAAGTATTCTTTACAATAAGAATCCCCTGCCAAGGGCAACCCAATGTCCTGTCAGTATAAAGCCTTTATGTTGTAATGGGTATGCTGTACGTCACACATATGCTCCCTGTACAGGGCAAAGGGCATAAAGCTGTTGTCCGAATGTACCATCCTCAGAACTGAGAAGCCCCAGTAGGAAAACAGTCCAGGGATACTAAAAGGTAACCCAGCACATCCAGAAGGAAAAAGGAGCAGGGGGAAGCGTATACTGCAACAGTGAAGAGAAGGACATCTACTGTTATGGTAAGATTTTACACAACTGTACTATCTCCTTCCATATCACTGCTGCAGTATTCCTTACAATAGGGAGAGTACAACAGCTTAGGAAGAAGACTGGGAGGAGGAAGGTCTAGAAGATCCTTTTAGGAAGGCTAAACAGTTTCTTAAAGGTGAAGAAGATGGACTAGACAATCTAAAGGATGAGAATGTTGAAGCCAAACAGACTTTAGAAACCACTGGACCTTTCTCATGTGGAGCTTGGCTAGAGGGAAGCATAGGAAGGGTGGAAGCCATGTAACCAAGAGCCCAAGTGCCTTCTTTCCTGGGGACCAAGAACATTCAGGAGTAAAACCCCTTCCCCCTCTGAGAAGCTGGAACTTCCTGAATAGTTCCTTGAGCCAACAGGACATGAACACCTCTGGAAAAAAGGGCAAATATTCCTGAGGAGGTTGAGGATTGCCCAAAAAGAGGGGAAGAGATTTCCAAACCACGTAATAACCATACTGGATTATGGAAAGAACTGATTAGTCTTGGATGATCTTTAGCCAAATAGGAAGGGACAGGGAAAGACGTGGAGAAAGAGGAAAGTGACTGAAAAGAAGACGGCAAGGGCAATCAGACAGCACCTGTTTTCTTCAGGAAAAGGAGGCTTCTGAGTAGAAGCAGTTTGAGCTGGGTGAGCCCTTCTTCTACCCTTTTTACCTTTGGACGGAGGGCAAGATGGTCTACGGACAAAGGCAGGCTTATTAGGATAATTTCTCTGAAACTTGGGGACGGGGAAACCTGGTCATATATGTCTGATCGTTAACAGCTCAAAAGGCCAGGGTACCAGACGTATACACCTTTGTACCTGGCCTCGCCATGCTTTTGCTGTCCTTATCAGATGGAAGCAACTTTGTGGAAGGCATCAATTTAGAGAGCTTATCAGAAGCAACCGATACCACAGAGAGGTCAGCAGAGGGACACTTATAAAGAAACTTGCAGTCCTCAAGCAGTTTATAAAACCTATCAGGTTTTTTAGGAGCAGGGGGGCTGGGAATCAGGAGCCTGAGATGTAGTGGAAACAGCATCCAGCAAGGCAGCAAGAACAGGAGAAAAAGCAAAGGGCCTAGGAGACTCCATTTGTAAAAGCTCATAGTACCTCTTCTGAACATCAGACACCTGAGCAGAGTCCCATTTGAAAAATTATATTATTCTGCAAATAGTATCACCAAATGAAATCTCCTTGAAAGGACTGATGGACACTTCTTGCTCAGAACTATAGTCAAGAGGCGAAGAGATCTGGAAGAAATATGTCAGGTACTCTTCATCCGAATCAGCATCCTCCTTCTCAGAAGAATCCTGCTCCCTTGGTGTTTCTTAAGAAGGGTAGAGGAGCAGGAACAGAAACTCCCTGTGAAGAGCCATAACGGCAATGAATAGGCCATGAGTGAAGTTTTGTCATTCCCTCTGAGGATCTTTAGGAGCAGGAAAACTATGTTTTGTTTTCTACTTCGTCTAAAGTTGGACATCAGCCTTGAAAAACTTTGGAGGCTCTGACCCACACAGCACTCAATAATGGTAGTCAGAACCTCTTACTTCACTAAAATTTGAGGAACACCCCTAGGCCCTTTGGTAATAACTAGCTGTGGTTCCCCTGTACATCCAAAGTGGATCTCTGCAAAATCTCCATGGACGTGCATGGAGTTGGATCCATGCCAGTCTCCGAAGTGGCTGCGGCAGAGGAATCCAAGAGAGAAACTGGACGATCCCCTGGACTTTCACCAGCCTCAAGAGAGATGTCCGGTGGAGGTGGTACAGTGAAGATTCAGATTGAGCTTTCCTGGCATTTTTCTTTGCAGACAGCTAACTCTTGGGCTGAGAAGATTCTTCCATGGTATCCTTAGCCAACATTTTAAGTCACTGGCTCTCTAAGTAAATCACAAGAAAAGAAAGCTGACTATGCAATGTCTTAAAGATGAAAGCTTGACAAATCTCACAAGACGTAAGGTCATGGGAAGTACCTAAACAGAAAAGCACTACTCGTGATGATCTTTATGGGGAATCTATCTCCCGCACTGGCACTTCTCCTTTCTGGATGACATGAAACCCAACAACCCGAAACAAGGCAAAACAAAGATAAGAAAACCAAAACACCCAACAGGGCACTAATCTGAAAGTGGTAGAAACCAGCAGATGAATGAGCATTCAGAATGGCAGCAAAGAAGTTCAGAGGATGGTACATCTGGATGTTACCTTTATGCCCTACACTGTGCGTGGGAAAGCATGTGTGTGATGTATGGTGTACCTATTACAACCTAAAGGCTTTGGTATGTTGGCTGGATGTGTGGCTGCCCTTGGCAGGGGATCCCTATTGTAAAGAATATTGCAACAGTGATATGGAAGGACATTGTCTCTTTCAGATACTAACAAAAGATTTCCAAGTAGCAGAATTTATTTCCTCCCTGGGACCTGCTGCACATCCTCAGGTAAAAGGTGCCTAATAGATATCAAAACTGAATCATCCTGGCTGCTAGATTAGGGTGTATCCCCCATTTTTTGCATGAGTAGATCTAATCTGTGAGAATGCTTGTGGTGATTGCTCTTGGCCAATTCCTTAAGAACAAAAATCAAATGGTGCCTGGGCCACAAGGAAGTCAGCACAATGATGTCTGGAGAGTCCTGAATCTTCAGAATGACCCAAAATATATCAGTGGAAGGGCGGAAATGCATAAAGGACATTCCTTCTTGTCCATGGGAATAAAAATGCATTTGCTCTCTACATGTGCTTGCAAGGGCTCCCGAGAGCACCCCAGCACTACCAGGTTATACCTCATACCATGCTTTTCGGCCCCAAAACTTGGACCGAACCACAAAAGGAGGGGGAGTATTGATATTCATCAAAGATACCCACACCTCCAGGTTGGTGGCAAAGCATGAAGCATCAGAGACTATCTATGTGCAACTAACAGTGGGTAAAACTGCCTTCCAGTTTATAGCCTGCTACAGACCACCCTCCCAAACCCAGGAACCCCACTCGGCTTTTCTGAGAACACTGGAAAATATGAAGGTCTCTCCAAACACCATTATATTGGGCGACTTCAACTACCCAAACATAGACTGGGAGCATTACTCTAGCTCCAACACCCTAGCCCAAAGGTTCCTAGAATTTATAAACTCAAATGCTATGGAACAACTTGTTACCACTCCCACAAGAGGGGAAAACATACTGGACCTGATCATCACCAACATGGGGACTCTATGCTCCAGACCAGAAGTGTATCCCTCACTGGTAAGATCAGACCATAAACTAATCTCACTGGATATTCACATCCGACCCCACCCCTGCCCAGAAAACCACAGTGAAAAACTTCTCTAAAGCAAATTTCACACTCCTCAAAACCGAGGTGGAATCCTTCAAAGCCCGGGCCTGTGGAAAATCGGCCTAGACCTCAGAATCCTTTATAACGCATTCTATGAACACCTTCAGGAATGCATGGATCATCGATCCCAAATAAAACCAAGACCCAATCCTCCAAAGGCAGGCGTCCTGTCTGGTGGACCCCAGCCATAAACAAACTATACAATAGAAGGAGGAAGCTACTAAATGATAGAGCAAAATCCCAAAAAGGGAAGGCATCACTGATCAGTATTAGCAAAAAACTACGGGCACTCATAAAATTGTCTAAGGCCAGCTTCGAGAGAAAAATTGCACAGGACACTAAGGATAATCACAAGGCTTTCTTTAGTTATGTTAGGAACCTGGGTGGTAATTCCCAGATATGCTCAGAATTAGTCCAAAATGACAAAAAATACACTGAACCCACAGACATTGCCAACATCCTAGCTGACAGGTTCAGCACAAACTTCTCCCCCCTCCCCACCAAAAGGGCAAATATCTATCCTAGCAGAGCACTGCCCCCCTGACATCTCAGATGCTCAGGTAAGAGCCGCCCTCTCCAAAGCAAAAAACACAGCATCAATGGGACCAGACGGTGTCCCGGGCTGCGTCCTACATTAACTCCAAGAAGAGCTAAACCCAAACATAAAATAAGAAGTTATGTACCTACCATAACGTTCCATGTTAGTTGTCTTCTCTCGCCTTCTTTCTTGCTTGATGGGTTCGGAGCCGATCCTCGGCTCTGACTCGGCACTTGCTAAGCTCGAGAGTCACTTTTACCAGCTCGAGGCAGCCCCATATCCCATGATGCAAGGCGGTAAGTACCCAGATCTCGTTTGATGACAAAAGGGCAATAGCACCAAGCATAAACACTTCCCAAAGGAAGAAAGCAGAAGAAAAACCTGCAGGATGGAAGAAAGACCAGCTCTGTATGGTCTTTCAGCATAATTATACCTTGTAGAAAAAGGTCTGTCCAGGCCTGGGGGAAGGAGGGAGGGTCGCAAGAAAGAAGGTGAGAGAAGACAACTAACATGGAACGTTATGGTAGGTACATAACTTCTTAATGTTAAGTTGTCAATCTCCTTCATTCTTGCTTGATGGGACCGCGTCCCTAGCACCTCTATCCTGGGTGGCTCAAAGGAACAGACTCTTGAGGACTGTAGAGCCAAAACTGGCTCTGTCCCTGGAGGCCAAGTCCAATTTGTAATGGGAAACAAAGGTATGAGGAGTGGCCCAAGTGGCCGCTGCACAAATAGTGTCTAAAGGAAGTCTAGCTTGAAAGGCTGTAGAAGTAGCTAAGCTTCTAGTTGAATGTGCTTTAGGTTTTGAGCACAGCTGTTTTCCCCTGAGCTGATAAATTTCAGAGATGACAGAAGAAAGCCATCTAGATAAGGTAACTTTAGAGACAGGAAGGCCTTTCTTGTTATCAGCATAGGAAACAAAGAGTTGATTGGATTTCCTAAATTGTTTAGTTCTGTCCAAATAATATCTGAGTTGGCGATGGACATCAAGATAATGTAGTTTTTGCTCCGATCTGTTTGAATAGTTTGGAAAAATACAGGAGATCAATGGATTGATTCAAATTAGTCTTTGAGGCGACCTTAGGCAAAAAGGTCGGATTAGTTCTCAATGATACTCTGTCTTTGTGAAAGACCAAATAGGGGTCGAACCGATAGAGCATGAAGTTCAGACACCCTCCTGGCAGATGTAATAGCTACTAGGAATAAGGTTTTCCATGAAAGAAATTTCAGGGAGCAAGAAACAGCTGGCTCGAAGGGGAAGAATCAAGGATGTCAGCACTAAATTTAGCTCCCATTGAGGGGGAGGCCTCCTGACTGGAGGTTTCAGGAGGAAAATTCCGTTCAAGAAGGCTCTACAAAGCCTGTGGGACATAATATTGTGATCTGCGAACCCGACATGAAAGTTCGAGATAGCAGCCAATTGAACTCTAACTGTGGAAGAAGAGGATCCTGCATGAAAAATCTCCGCTAAGAAATCCAAAACTGCCTGAACTGGAGCAGTGAAGGGATCAATATTTTTGGCTTTAGCCCAATAAGAGAATCATTTCCATTTGCTTGTATAAATTCTCCTGGTAGAGGATTTTAAGGAAGCTACTAGAATGTCTCTAACGGGGTTAGAGATCAAAGGAAGCCTGGCTAAGGAAGGAAGTGGAGCAACCATGCTGTGAGGTTGAGAGAAGGTATAGACCGGTGCAGCTGACCGGATTGGTGAATCAGTAGATCTGGCACTGGGTCCAGATGCCACGGCTGCACCAAAAGGTGACGATGGAGGAAAGGGAACCAAATTTGTCGAGGCCAATAAGGAGCAATGAGAATCATTTTGGCTCTCAAAACGGTTGCTTTCTGGATAACTTGAGGGATCAGAGGAAATGGAGGAAAAGCATAAAGAAGTCCCTGGGGCCAATCCTGGGTCAGAGCGTCTCTGGGGGGATGGCCTGGTAGAGGGAAGAGAGAAGAAGTCTGGGCATTTGCTGTTTTGGGGAGTAGCAAAAAGATCGCAACATGGGCGACCCCATTCCAGAAAAATCTCTTCCACTATAGATTGCTTGAGAGACCACTCGTGAGGCATGAGAATAGCTCTGCTCAATCTGTCCGCTAAAATGTTGGTTTTCCCAGGGATGTGCGTTGCTACCAGAAACCGATGAGAGGAGATCGCCCATTGCCAAAGTCTGAGCGCTTCTCGACACAAGGGGTAGGACTTGGTTCCGCCCTGTTTGTTGATATACCAAACTACAGACATGTTGTCTGTGTGGACTGCAATTGTCCCTACGGGAAGAAAGTCGTTGAGGGCTTGCAACGTTAAAAGCACTGCTCTCATCTCCAGGACATTTATGTGCAGGTGGTACTCGAGCGGCTGCCGCGTCCCATGAACCATCCTGCCCTGATAATGACCCCCACCCGATCAGGGAGGCATCCGTGGTGACAGTGGCTACCGGGATGGGGGTACAAAGTGTCTGCCTTGGTGAATCTGGGGAGATGTGATCCACCAAGCAAGATGATTTTTGCAAATCTGTGTCACCAGAATTTGGTGACGCATTGGAAGTTGTTGGTAAGACCACTGAGTGAACAACATCCACTGAAGAAGGCGCATGTAGAAGCGAGCCAGGGGAAGAAGAGTAATGGCCGCAGCCATGAGGCCTAATACCTTTAGAACCATTCTGGCCTGTACTTTCTTGTTGGCTAGAATGATCCTGACATGACTTTGAATGTCTGAAACTCTTTGATCTGTAAGGGTAGCTGACATCCGAACAGTGTTTAAGTTTGCCTATGAAAGTAATAGACTGGCAGGGCGATAAGGATGACTTTTCGAAGTTGATCGAGATGCCCAAATGAGAACAAAGATTTATTGTGTAATCCCTGGCTTGTATAAGCTGATGCCTGGTGGTGGCTGAAAGGAGCCAGTCGTCGAGATACGGAAACACCTGGAATCCTTGACGTCTCAGGTGAGCCGTGACCACTGCCATGCATTTGGTGAACACTCTGGGGGCTGTAGTGAGACCAAAGGGCAGGGCTCTGAACTGGAAATGACTGGACCCCAGCCGAAAGCGGAGAAATCTCCTGGAGCGTCTGTGAATTTTTATGTGATAGTAAGCATCCTGAAGATCTATTGACCACATCCAGTTGTCCTTCTGTAAGAAGGGCAGAATTGACTGAAGAGTGACCATTCGGAATCTTGTCTTCCTCACAGACTTGTTGAGTCTGCTGAGATCCAATATTGGTCTCCAGTCTCCCGTCTTTTTGGGGACCTAAAAGAACCTTGAGTAGATTCCGGGCTCTGAATGGTCTGTTGTAACTGGCTGAATGGCTCTTTTTTGCAGTAGTTTTAAGACTTCTAACTCTGCAATTTCCCTTAGACCGGTACATCTGGAAGGGAATTTGAGGGATAGAAAGGACTTTCCTCGAAAGGAATTATGTAACCCTCGGATATGATCAACTGTACCCATCTGTCTTGAGTGAGGGAACGCCAGGCTTCTGGGTACAGCGATAGTCTTCCCCCGACTGCCTCCAAGGAGGGACAGCCGGGCAACATCTCAGGGATGCTGAAAGGGCTTGTCAGAGAGAGACTCTCTGTTTCCCTGGTTTTGTGGACCCCCTCTGCCTCTAGAGCGTCTGTTGTTGTTACCCCCTCTGCCTCTAGGGGTAAACTGACCACGTGAATCCGGCGTGACTCCTTGGGATTTGCGGAACCACATTTTGCCACCCTTCTGTCCTTTGGGGTAAGGTCTAGAAGGGGTGGAAAAACGGACTCCTACGGCAGAAAGAGTTTTGCCGTCCTGCTCACACCTGGTCAATGTTTCCTTCACTTGAGGGCCAAACAAAGCTGTGAAGGACGCCTTAAAGGGATCTGCAAAATTACATAGCCGCATCCAGGCTTGGCGTCTAAGAGCCACACCTGTACCTGCGGCCCTACTCGCTCCATCAGCAGCATATGATATTAGCCGCATGGAGGAGTTTGCAATGGAGTTAAGGGTTCCTAGCTGCGAAGCAATTTTTTCCTGAGCCCCTGCAGCTGTAGGATCCTGCACAACTTCACCTAGCTCCTTAAGGATATCCCTTTGGAGTCTGGTGAAGTGACATAGGTAGTTCAGCGAACGCATAGCAAAGGTCGCTGAAGAAAACATCCGCTTACCATACCTATCCATGATCCTAGAGTCCTTATTAGGAGGATGGACAGGTACGGAAGGATCTGCAAGTTCCTTCTTGGTGGCAGCCACCACCATGGCATCAGCGGGGACACATTTTGTGAGGAATTGCTTGTCCGACGGGGCAGTAATAAATTTAGAAGGCCTCCTAGGGACTGGCTCTACAGAGTCAGGAGCAGCCCACGCCTTTCGGGCAATAACCTGCATAAGGGGGTCGAAAGGCGGAGACACCCAGGAGGTGGAGGGCCGAGATCCAAACGCCTCCAGGTATACTGACTCATCCTCAGAGGGATTATTGGTGGGCCAGTTTCCCCTCTGTCTAAGGAGTTCTAGGATGTCTGAGAAGGAGACATCCTCAGAGGGGGATCTTGGGGATCCTTCTGACTCATCTAAGTCAGTATCTGAAGTGATAGACTCGGGGGAGTCTACGTGTTTCCTCTTACAAGTCCTCTTCCGCGGAGGATCTCCCGACAAATCAGGAGAATCCTCGGAAGAGGGGGATATTCCCAGTGGGGAAACCTGAGGCGGAGGATCTCTGGGTCCTGTAGCAAGAGAAGTGGCAGAGATGTCAACAGGCACTGTAGAGGGAGGAGCTAAGGGAACAGACTGCTGGCTGAGACCAGTGGCCAGCACACTCTTCATCACCTCGAAGGCTCCCCTCCCAGGGAGGTCCGAGAGAACCCGCTCCGAAGAACTACGAACTCCAGGGCCCACCGAAAGGGAAGGCTCCGAGGCAGATGTCGGAGCCGAGCTCACCAAGGCCGAGGCTCCAAGGGGAAGAGCGGGCTCGGACAAGGGTCCGATGCCACTCACCCCCTCGGAGGAGACCAGGGAAGCCCGGCCACCGAATCCCTCTAAGGAAGGTCTCGAAGAGGAGATAAGAGTAGAGGCTGAAGGAACAGAAGGGGGTATCTGTCCCTCAGCCGTAGCAGTAACCATTCCCGAAGACTCCAACTCCAAACTCTGGGGTAGAGTCGAAGGAGGAACTGCAATGGGGTGAGGACCAATAGTCGTCTGCTGAGACGGACTATGTAGCATTTGGGCCAGTGCCTGTGACTTAAGTAATCTACTGACCACTCTCTCTAAATCATGGTCAGAAAGCCTGGATGACCTTGAAGATCGGCTCCGATGGCTCCGCTCCGAGAGGAGAGGCGAAGCCGAAAGTATCGGCTCCAAGGAAGGGGACCTAGACCTCTTCCTCGAAGGAACCATCGGAGCCGATGAAACCACAGAAACTGTCGGAGCCGACAACTTATCGGCGCCGACAGGTAGCTTCGATGCATCGGCTCCAGCCGGAGCCGATACAGCCACAAAAGTAACGGTGTCGGAGCCGATCGGAGCCGACACCGATGCCTGAGCCACATGGTGGTCGGAACCGATCGGAGCCGACACCGAAGTGGTCGAACCAGAATCGGCACCGATAGCCATCGGTGCCGAAGGTAGTACAGTCGGCTCCAGCCGGAGCCGATCTCGACTCTGAAAGAGTCGGAGCCGAACCACAGGCTTGGACACAGAAGCCTGGGCCTTGGAAGACTATGAAGTCTTAGATGGAGCCGACTTAGCCGGCGAGCCCTCCGGCTTAAGAAGGCCCCTCAAAATTAATTTATTTCTTCTTTCCTGCAGGACTCTCTGGCTGAAAGAGTGACAAATAGCACAGGAGTCCTGCAGGTGAAGAGGCCCCAGGCAGTAAAGGCAAGAAGTGTGACCGTCTGTCAGAGACATCTTCTGACAGCACGAGTCACACTTCTTAAAGCCTGAGACCCTTTCCTTAGACATAGTGAATCACACACACACAACACTAGTCCAAGAAATTAAATTATATAAAACTATCAATAACAGACACACACACCCTAACAAGGGGGGGATGGGATGGGAGAAAGTATGACTAGAAATTTTTAAGGAGTCAGGAAAATCTTGTCAGAAAAGGACTAAAACTAATTATCTAAAGTTTTTTCTGAAGAAAGGGGCAAAAGTAGTAATATAACAATCACTTACCAGGAGCTGGTAAAAGGAGGACCTCATCAGCGAAGCGGCAAACGAGATCTAGGTACTTACCACCTTGCATCATGGGATATGGGGCTGCCTCGAGCTGGTAAAAGTGACTCTCGAGCTTAGCAAGTGCCGAGTCGGAGCCGAGGATCGGCTCCGAACCCATCAAGCAAGAATGAAGGCGAGATTGACAACTTAACATCTACTGTTCAATCTCAGCCTTACTACAGGATATGTGCCCAAAGAGTGGCGTACAGCAACAGTGGTCCCTCTCCATAAAGGTGGTGCCTCAATGGATCCTGGAAACTATCGCCCCATAAGCCTGACTAGCTTGGTCTGCAAAGCTATGGAAAGGATCATCATGGACCTCATAAATGGACCTCATAAATAAAGATATTGGGGACCTACAGACACTGGATCCTACTCAGTTCGGCTTTGTTAAGGGCAGATCCTGCCTCTTAAACCTGGTTGATTTCTTTGAAACAGTCACCAAGGCCATTGACGAGGGGAAGGTGATCCACACAGCCTACCTGGACCTCGCAAAAGCCTTCGATACAATACCCCACTCAGGCATTATAGATAAGCTCACCAGCTTAAATATAAACCCCTATGTCACTAGATGGATTGCAAACTGGCTCAAGGACAGAACCCACATGGTTAGAATTGCTGGAGCCATGTCAGACTCCAAACCAGTTACAAGTGGTGTCCCACAAGGCTCAGTCCTGGGACCTCTCTTGTTCGGTATATATTTCTCGGAGGTACAGGCCAACACGGAAGGACTATGGCTGACCAAGTTCGCAGATGACTGCAAACTGGGCGCCATAATCGACTCTCCAGCCGACACAAGCATCCTCCAAAAGGGACTCATAGAAACAGACAACTGGTGCCAGAGCCATGGCCTCAAGCTAAATGCCAAAAAATGTATAGTCATCCCCTTTGGCAAAAACAAAGTGCCCACAAATTACCACATAGGTGGTAATCCATTAAGTACAGAAGAAGTAATTAGGGACCTGGGGACCCAAGTTGATAGCAATCTCTCATTTGACAACCACGTGGCCAAAGTGGTTAGAAAAACATTTTATATAGCCCACCTAATTATGAAGGGATTCACATCTAGATCAGGGGAGGTCATCGTCCCTCTTTACTCATCCCTCATCAGGCCCATAATTGAGTACAATGCCCCTTTTGGGATGTACCTTACCAGACACCTGCAGCAACTGGAAAGACCCCAAAAGTACCTCACCAAGAGGATCAAAGGGCTCAAACAGATGCCATATGCTGCCCGGTTAAAGAAACTCCAGCTCTACTCAGTGGCATACCGCCTGTTCAGAGGCGATCTGTGCCTGACGTATAAAGCCAAGTCCAACCCGGAATTAATGGACATGCTGCACCTCAGAAAATCCAAATCCCATTGTGCTACGTGCTCGAGAGACTTGAACCTCAGCACTGAAATAAGTAGGACATGCTGGAGGGACAGATTCGTAACCCAGAGGCTCCCTTCACTCTGGAATAAAATCCCAGTCCAGGTTAGGCAGAGTCCCTCATTGACTCTCTTCAAGAGGAATCTTGATGAGTGGATGGGAGATCGTAGGTTTACCCTGGGTATCACTTCTGTGTCACTGTTAGACAGAGGCACAGTATACTAACCTCGAAAAAGGGCATAGCAAAATAAATTTAAAATGGGTGGCGAAAGCCAAACACATTCTGGCTAGGCTTATAAATGCCCTAGGGCAGATAGCCTAGTATGAACCTATGAACCTATGAACAGAACATGCTGAGTTTTCTGTTTTGAAAACTTAATAAATTCCTGGAAGACCCCCCCCCCCCCATTTAATTTTCACTTGTGAGGGTCGATCCTAATCTTGCTCAGCTTTGTCTACCACTACATTTACATTTTTGCTCTGAAGGAATGTAGGAAGGTTAAACAGTGCTTCAAAGCTGTATACACAGAGGGTAAGACCTGGTGCCCCTCCCCCACCCGTTAGTTTAAATACCACGTCACTGGTGCTTTCTGCAATCACTTGCAAAGACCCTAAACACCACAAATAATGAAGAGATTTTATAACTAGATTACAGCTAACATCTCTTTCACATTGATGTGTTTTTGTCCTGTCTTGTTTGTTCCAAAGACCGTGCACCTTTACTCTAATTGATACAGCTCCCCATGAAAAATTTGCCACATGTGTGTGTTACAGATTCAGGGAAATCTAGTCTCTCAATCAAAGATGTTCTTTCTTCAGAAAGCCCTGTACTGGAATTGGGAAATCCAGTGGATGGGAATGGTGGTTACAAACAGCCTATAAAAAGTAACACTAAATTTTTCTAATGCACAACTTTGCAGGAGGAGAAATAAATCATGGAACCTTAAAATCCTGATGCACTTTCTTGAAGAATTCTGGGACTGACAGGAGAAACTCATGAATCGTTCCAGATATGACTCTACTTTTTCTTGAGTTAAGAAAACCTTTTGCTTGGACAAGTCCAGAAAGCATCCTAGAAAAACAGTCATGGAAAAGGATTTCTGACTATTTATCTGCAACCTGCAGTCTAAAAGAAGATTTCTTACCTATGTAGGAGATCCCTAAAACTTGGAAAAAGATTCAGCAAAGATACACAAGTCATCTACACAAGGAAAGATGTGTAGGCTGTGCAGTCTGCAATGGGCAATCAAAGGAGTTAGACAATTTGCAAACACCCTTGGAACAGTGTAAAACCAAAGGGTAATACAGAAAAACTGATTAAGCAGCCCAGGCACAGACAATTTTAGAATGCTTATAAACTCTGTGGCAATGGTAATGTGATGATAAGCATCTTACAAGTCCAGCATTTGAACTTTGATACTTTTACTAACAAGTTGAGAAAGGATAGGACAATCACTGGTCATCAAGAAAGCTTCTTCAATGGCACCAGAAAAATTATTGAATAAAAACATTTTCCCTGCTATTACGTCTGACACCTGATGACTGGAGGAAACAGGGAAGTCTGACTTTGGATTCCCCAAAAAGGAGGTTGGCTTTCCCACTGCCATTTGTAAGCCAACTCAAGTAGTTTCAGAATCCACCTGTCTCAGATAATATGATGCCAATGTGGAAAGGGGGGATGCTGCAATTGTCATTCTGAAGAAGTGGGCTGTCCCTTTTTATAGAGGGTTCCTTCTTGTTTGCCAGCAGATTGTACAGATGGCTTGTTTTGCTTTCTGAACAAAGAACCAGTGCTTTTTTTTTCATAGAATGCAAGAAGAAACACTGAAAAAATCTTAGTGGTCTCCTGAATCAATCTCCCTCTTCCCAGCCTCTGAAAAGGATACAAATAAATTGGTCTGATTTCCTGAAGTCTTTAATTCTATGGAGATAAAATCAAAGCTGTCTGTGAACATCCAATAGGTGCAGCGTGTATTCTCCTTTGTTGAAAAGGCTTGGAAAGAAAACAGGTAGATTTATGGACTGGTTGATAGCTGTTTCTCATTCACCTTAGGTAGAAAAGAAGAATTAGTCCAAAGGGAGAAAAATTAGATATGGTGACCAGGAAGACAGTGCCTGGACTTCCATTACTCATCTGGCCAATGTAATTGCTACCAGAAAAATGGTTTTCCATGACAAAAATTTTAAGTCTACTTTGGCTGGAGGCATCAAAGCCTGAAGAAGTACTATTAAGTCTCATGGGAGGACTAGGATCCTTAGGTGATCGAAGTAAAATGGTACCTTTAAGAAAGGTCTTACATAATTTCAGTGATGCCAAGGAAAAATGTTTTTCGCGTATGAGAAAATTAGAAATGGCAGCAAGTTGGGCCTTCATGATAGAATAACTAGCTCCACTCTTGAAAACGGAGACAAGAAAATCAAGAAAAGCTGGAATAGGTGCTGAAAAAAAGGTTCACTTGTCGCTGGAGAGCCCAGACAAAAAAATCTTTTCCATTTGCTCTTGTAAGTCTTTCTGGTAGAGTCTTTCTGGGAATATTAAAGATACGATGTACTAGGGAAGAAATCCTGGACTGTATTGCCATCACTGGAAGTTAAGAATCCATGGGGTCAACTTGAGGGTCTGAATAATGGGGTCAAGTATCCTGGACAGGTGAGATAGAAGGTCTTGAGAAGGATACAACACCCAGAAAGGGTGTATCAGATGACGCCGCAGAAAGGGTAACCACACTTGTAAAGGAATGAATGGTGTAATGGGGATTACTATGCTCTTCCACTGAGATGCTTTCTGAAGAAATGTGGTAGGGGGATAGCAGTACAGAAGACCAGGGGGCCAGGTGTGAATCAGACAGTCTCTCAGTGACTCCCCCTTGGAAGGATCAGGGCAAAGTACTGCTGCACTTGGAATTGTAGGGAGAGGATGAAGAGGACACAGCATATTTGGCGCCATTGGTGAAAAATCCTTTCCACCACTAACAGGTTGAGACACCACTCATGAAGGAGTAAGAAGTACCTGCTAAGTTTAGCATGTTGGATCCTGGAATATGGATTGCCAGCAGAAAGCGGCCAAAAGCAATTGCCTATTGCCACATTCAACATTTTTAGACAAAAGGGGTAGAAATCAGGTTCCCCCCCATTTGTTGATATACCAGATCACTGACATGTTGTCAGTCTGAATAGCAACCATCCCTAAAGGGAGAACATCTTGAAATGCCTGCAATGTGAATAGAACTGGTCTCACTTCCAGGACATTGATGTGAAGATTGAGCTCCAACTGAGACCATGTGCCTTGAACTGTCCTTCACAAGTAATGCCCCCCACCCACCTCTAATTGGGAAGAGTCTATACTCACTGTGGCTTTGGCTGCAGGAAGGATGAAAGGGTGGCCCTGAAAAACTTCTTCTACATGAATCCACCAGGCTATGTGTTCTTTGCAAACCTTTGTAATTCAAATTGGTGCAGTCAATGTGGGAGCTATCCTAGTGATGACTGTACTGCAAGCATCAGCTGCGGTATCCTCGTGAAATCTTGCTGAGGTTACCAGAACTATGGAAGCTGCCACAGACCCAAGAAGTTGTAAGACCAATGTGGCTAGAGAGGAAGGAAGAGAGAGAATGTGTGATGCCTGGCTCTATCATGTGTTTAATCTTGTTTGTGGTAAGCTTGCAATCTGTGCCACTGTATCCAGATGAGCACCAATGAATTCCAGGACTTGAGTGGGGGTCAGCTGAGACTTGGTGTAGTTCACTGAGATGCCCAATTGAAAACAGTTTGAGCAAGTAGTCCCTGGCTTGAATACGTAGAGGCTTAGCGAGAATAGAGAGGAGTCCATCATCAGGATAAGGGAATACCCATAATTCTAGCCATCTCAAGTGAGCTGCAACCACTGCCATTCACATGGTAAACACCCTGGGGACTGTGGTGAGACCAAAGAGAAGGACTCTGAATTGGTAATGATTGGTTCCCAGATGGATGCATAGGTATCTCCTGGAGAGTCTATTTTTATGTAACAATAGACATTCTGGAGATCTATATACATCCAATCATTCCTGCTCAACAGTGGAAGACAGGACAAAACCATGAGCATCCGGAACTTTGAGTGTTTGACAAACTGATTCAAATAGCCGAGATCCAAAACTGGTCTCAGGTCCCAGTTTTTTTTTTTTTTTTTGCCACTAAAAATAATCTCAAGTAAATTCTGGATCCTTGCTTGTCTGAGGTGACCACTTGGATGATTCTTTTTGCCATCAGTTTTTCTACTTCTATGGCTGCTGCTTTCTTCTGAATGGGTAGAACATTGGGAATCCTTTTGTTCCAATTGAAAGTTGAAGAAAAATGGCATACAATAACCTCTGGATATTATACTCTGCATCCAGGTGTCTTTGGTGATAGCTGTGCAGGCTTCTGGGTGCAGAGACAAGTGCCTCCTGACTGCCTCCAGAGTGCAGCAGTTGGGCAAACTTTCAGGAGCACTGAAAGAGCTTCTCACAGAAAGGACCCCCTGAAGCTCTGCTATTGCAGGCCTCCTCTGCCTAGGATGATGTCCGCTATTACAGAGCCACCTCTGCCATGGGGAGATCTGTTTCCATAAGAATCCTGTGAAGACCCTTGCATTATATGAAACCACATCTTTACACCTCCTCTCTAGTTCTGGGAAAAGGTTCTCTGAGGTGCAGAAAAAAGTATGCCTACAACAGGATAACATCTTCCCATCCTGTTTGATCCTGAAGAGTTTTCTTCACCTTAGGGTCAAACAAGGACGATCCATCAAAGGAAGCATTGATGAATGATGTCTTGAAGAACTCTGCAAAATAACAAAGGCACATCCAGGTGTGTCTTCTTATAGCAATTCCTGAATCAGCAGCTCTCAAAAATTCCTCTGAGCCTCTTGTAGACATTCAACAGGAAATGAAAGGTGGCCAGTTGTGAAGAATCCATCTTCAAACCCTCCACAGACATGGACTCTGAGAGGGCATTGGAAAACTCCTTGATCAATTTCATCTGAAATCTTGTAACGTGAGCCAAGCAGTTCAGTGACTTGTAGGCGAAGGTCACGGACACAAACATTTCCCAAATCTGTCCAACATCCTGGACTCTCTGTTCAGGGTATGGACAAAAAAACTCTGCTCAGCAAGTTCTTTCCTTGTGGCTGCTGTCACCACCATAACATCCACTGTGGGACCCTTACTTCAATGGGTCCGATCCTTTGGTGCAACAAGATACTTATGTGGTCTCTTGGGTATAGACTCCATGACATCCTAAACCTTCCAAGCCTGGCAGAAGATGAGGTCCACCTTACTGTCCACCTGAGGAACTACCCAGGATGTAGTTAAGCTGGCACTGAAAGTCCCTAGAAACATTGACTACTCCTAGGAGAGAAGGTCAGAAGACCAACCACCTTTCGGTCTCAAAGTTTGTGGATTTAACCGAAAGAGATATCCGCAAGGGGTGATCTAGGGAACCCCTCCCATTTATCAAAGTCAGTGTCTTCTGTTAAAGACTCCTGTGGGGAATCTAAGTGCCTGCTTTTGCACATATGCTTCTGAAGGGGCTCTCCAATAGGATGCGCCATGAAGGACTCAGAAATGTTAGCAGAATCCTGGATAAGGACTATCTCTAGGCTGCCCCAAATGAACAGGAAGAAAAGTTTCAGGGTCCAAACTAGACAGTTGAGGCGGTGGTGGATGCAAGGGGACAAAGGTGGCTTCTGCAGAGAGGTGGAAAATGCTCCCTCAATGTCTCAAAGACAGAAGTCATTGGGGGACCCAAGAACTGACTTGGTAGGAGCCGAACCTACCTGCTCAGGACAGAGGTTCTGTGGGGAATGGACTACGAAAACATCGAAGCCGAATGCAAAACACCAGAATGAGAGCTGAAGCTATGGCTCCAAGATTCTTCCAGCTCTGACAGATTTAGTGTAATCTGAATTAGAAAAGTTGTTGAAGTCGACAAGGCCAGGCCTTAGGGCCAGAGACTCTGAAACCAGGGGGTGGATCAGAGTAGGAGTCAAAAGTTGGGACTAGACTGATGGTAGGCTCACAGATCTGATGGGAGAAAAAGCCAAGATGACTCCTAACTGAATCTGGGTTCTGAGAAACTTTCTCATCATCCTGTCAACATCTGCTTCTGCCAAGCTCCTAAATAATCTGAGGGATGAAGAGGTTGAGGGTGGTCTGGAAATCCATCGATGTATCTCTTATAAGAAAGCTGAATACAGTCTCAAAGAAATAGGCTTTGGGGAGAATTTAATAGACCTCTGAAGTGCAGACTATCTTTTGGATCGAGTCAGACCCCAGAATCTTGGTTTAGATAGTCAGATACAAGGATTTTGCAATTTTCTCCTCTAGAAGACCTATGGCATGGAGACTTTGACTCAGACTGAGTCAGATCTGAGGATCTTAGTTTAGCTCAAGTCGGATCCAATGCATTTGCAATTTTCTTGAGTGAAGTCAAGCCCAAAGTAGAGGGCAGAGAGCAAATGTGGGAACGATTCCTCTAATCCTTAACCTTGCTAGCAGAATCCCCCTTGGATGTCTCCAAAGATTTCTTGGAGGAGGAGGGGAAGCTCTAAAAGTTAAAGAAAAAGTAGATGGAAGCATGCCTTTCAGCACAAGTTTGTTTTTGCACTCAACAAGCATTCAGTGATTAAATCCTGAACAAATGTTACATCAGTGGTAAGATGCCCTGCTCGAAGGCAATACATGCACTCAGAGTGAGCATCTGAATTAGGAATTTTGTGTCCATAAGATAAGCATTTTTTAAAAGTAGTATCTTTAGCCTACAGTTTAAGTCAGACATCTCAAAACAACAAAGGCGACTACGAAAAAGGGAAGGCAAATAACACAAAAAGGAAGGACTACCAACAACAGTAACACCATAATACCGTACCAGGTACAAGAGAGAATACCAACAACGGTAACAGGAGCAGTAAGGAGGAGTACCTCAACACAAGGTAGCAAAAACAACACAGGGACATGAGGCCTGATGGGAGGTGTGTATACATATATATATATATATATATATATATATATATATATATACATAGACACACATATATATTTACACGTGTGTGTGTATGTGTGAGTATGTGTGTGTGTATATACATATATATGTGGGTGTATATATGTATACATACACACACACACACACACACACACACACACACACACACACACACACACACACACACACACGTATGAATATGTATGCAAATATGCTTTTAAAAAGATAGAATGGAACTCTGAACACTAAAGCTGTTGAGGATTAAATTCTCTCTCCAAATCTGTCAAACACTTTTTCCATCCTTGTTCAAAGGAAAAGGATTATCATTCACCAACTTTTTGTTAGCATCTGGACTAGAAACAGAAATAGCTGCTGGGTCTGACCTGGGATGAGAAAGCAAATATTTTTATGCCTGAGGAACTTTAGAAGTCGGTCTGACTTTCTGGGGTGAGGAACCTTATGGCGTCAGTCTGACTTTCTGGGGTGAGGAACCTTATGAAGTCATTCTGACTTTCTGGGGTGAGGAACCTTATGAAGTCAGTTTGACTTTTGGGGTGAGGAACCTTATGAAGTCAGTCTGACTTTTTGGGGTAAGGAACCTTATGTAGTCAGTCTGACTTTTTGGGGTAAGGAACCTTATGAAGTCAGTCTGACTTTTTGGGTTGAGGAATCTTATGAAGTCAGTCTGACGTTTTGGGGTGAGGAACCTTATGAAGTCAGTCTGACTTTTTGGGGTGAGGAACCTTATGAAGTCAGTCTGACTTTTTCAGGTGCTGAAGGTGGACTAGTAGCCATATTGTAGACAAAATGGAAAATGTCCTCCAAGGCTGGAGAATAGTCTGGAATAGTAGTAAAGTAGTACACCTACTTGTAACGTCATAATATTTCTCCAAAGATGTAGGAACAACAACTGGTTCTCAATGAAACAGATTATTCATTATGGACAGAGTTTCAGAAAAAGAAAAATTTTCTGAGGAAAAGGCTGAAGACACACTGCCTCTGAATCAGAACCTGGAATTTGGGCAGAAAATATAAAATATGCCCTGTTCCTACCACTGAGGAAAATTACTTATTTCTTCCACAAAAGTCCATTCATACTCTAGAGCAGGGGGTCTGCAACCTGCGTCTCTGGAGCCGCATGTGGCTCTTCCACCCCTTTGCAGTGGCTTCCTGTAGCTTTGAAAAGTAATGGCCACTCACAGCCCCACAACACACACACAGTGATCGAGCAACAGACCTTAAATACTGCTCTTATAAACTTAGAATCTTGCTAGAATAACATAGTTTCTGTTACCATGCGTTCTACACACACTGACTGAGTGATCCCCTGGCAGCAGCAGCATCTCCTGAAAGTTTTCTGTACCTCTCATACCTCTCAAACTCTGCACCTCTCATACCTCTCAAACTATTACCACAAAAAATTTGGACACAGCCACACATAAATGGGAACAAAGGAACAAAAAATAGGGACAGACTTTAAATATTGCTCTTAGAAACTTAGTAGAATAACATGTTTTTTGTTACCATGTATTTTCCACACACACACACACACACACACACACACACACACACACACACACACACACACACACACACACACACACACACACACACACACACACAGTTACCTCTCAACTGTGCAGATGTTTGCAGAATGTCCTGACTTTTCCCCTCATATTTTTAGTCTGTTTCTCATAGAATTGTGTTTTTCTGGCAAATCATTGAGGGCTGAAGTCAGAAAAAATAGACATTTGGGTTTCAAACTTCAGAAAATGAATGTTAATGCAAAATCTGTTATTCTATCAACTTTCTAAGTTTGTAAGAGCACTATTTAAAAAGTGTCCCTATTTTTGGGCCTTTGTGCCCCATTATTTATGGCTTTGTCCAGATTTCTTGTTCTAAGAGGTCGAGAGATATAACACACACACACACACACACACACACACACACACACACACACACACACACACACATACACACACACACATACACACACACACACACTCACTGAGAAAGATCAAGCAATCCCAACAAAGGAACAAAAATAAGGACGGATTTTAAATATTGCTCTTATAAACTTATTTTTTAATATTTATTACAATAACTATATGTAAAACTTTATACGCTGTGTTATCTTCACTTTAGGGGTCAAATAGGTTTTGTGGCTTCCAATGAATTTTATTTAGTGGGAGATGGGCCAAAAATGGCTCTTTTGATAGTGAAGGTTGCAGACCCCTGCTCTAGAGCACACCTCTTAACACAAGAAATCTGTACAAAGCCTAAATAATTGGGGAAGGGGGCAAGGACCCAAAATTTAGGACAGATTTTAAATACTGCTCTTACAAACTTAGAAAGTTGCTGGAATAACAGGATTTGTGTTAGTATGTATTTTCTGAAGGATACAAATCCTGAAATGTAAATGAATGCCATTATTTGGCAACTTCAATCCTCAGTGATTTGCAGAAAACCATAGATTTTACGAGCAAACTGACCAAAAATATTAGCCAAAAATCTGGACACTGAAAATCTGGACAGTTGAAATGTATGCTACAGAAGTTTTAAAGCCTGTCATTAGCCAAAGTAATAAATTCTCCCTTATGAACAAAAAAACACTCTGAGGAAGACAACTTATTTTTTTTTCTGTTTCTTTTTTTCTAGGGACATCCCTAGAAGGGGATCGACTCAAGGATACTTTATCCCAGGGAACAGCTCTCTGCACCTGGTTACAAAGAGATGAACTCCCTTCTGAAATTCACATACTTGAAAGAGGGATCTAAGGAACATCAAACAGCCACCACAGAGATACCCACCAGAGGCTAAGGCACAGACTGAGCCTGCTGTGTAAGAAAACTTTCTTTAAATAGTTTCTTCTTTGGAGTAGGAGGAGCAAGGATCGAGGAAGCATTATGTTACTCCATGTCCCAGCCAAAAATGAAGCCTGAACCCTGGTGAAAGCTGCTCGAAAGTAGGTAAGTTGTTAGTGAAGTGCACACAAGCACCAAACATACTTACTTTCCCCTAAAAACACATAAGTCCCAATAAAATCACAAACCACTATTAAAGCAGAGCATTTTCCCAAACAATAGCACCCCAGTTAAGAATAACTACAGGACACCATAGTATTGTGTGGTACGAATTGGCTGTATATGTGTATACATATAAAACACATATAAACCATGTCTGGATCTTGGTACCTTGACCTTGGGGTCCCTAAGAGCACGTATTTGGAACTACTTTTAAATTAACACTTAACTCAGAGCTACTGATTAATGACAATGGTCGCATGCCCAGCTAATCACAGATAAACTGATAAATGACAAAGCAGACACTATCTTAATGCTCAAGGTGTGATAGTACATTATGATTGTGCAAAAATCAAGTGCTCGGATAGCCGTAAACCCTGAACCACATTTATTCAATGAACACCAAGACGTTAAAATACTTCACTAACGCTGAACACAACCAGTACGTTTTTGTCTGTAACTTCGTCAGATAATGCATCGTGGTCCACTAATCACTCTTATAGTTTAGTTAATTAAAACTTAATTATCTGTAATTATGCATAAAAACGCCATATCTTGCACATACTTGATTGCACAAGTTAAAAACAATAAATAGTAAATCATGTTCAATAACATTTTTACAACAAATACAAAAATAAAAATTGTAATAGTTATTAATAGGTCCCTATAAGAATAAATATGTCCCTAATTAATAACTGATGAAATTAAAAATCATTGCACCACATTGCTACATATACTTCTATTAAAATATAAAAATGTAAAAAATGTAGGATGTTTAGAACAATAACAATCATAAACCGATATTTCTAGTAAAGAATAAATAAATATTTCAAAATGTGAAATGCTTTAAAATTGATAAATGTTTTGATTAAAGCTTGGCAGCTCCTAATTTCAAAACGGGGGCCAGGGAGACCATTTCATTCATACCTGGCCACCTATTAGCTTCAAGAAATAGTTGCCAAAATACTTACCTATATTCTAGCCTGATCTCCCAAGGCCCTCCCCTTCTTGTCTACCTGCACTACCTCCAATACAAAGAAAACAAAGGTAGCTTTATTATATCCTTGAGTGTGCTTATATAATGCATTCTTAGTGTTGTTCTTCCTTATTTCATATGTGTGTTCGTAAATTCTTCTTTTTATGCATCTTTTGGTTTTACCGACATAGAATCCTTCACATTCATTGCATATTGCAATGTACACTTAGCCTTTAGAGTCACAGTTAGAATACACCTTTGATGTAATAAGCTTGTTTCTACTTGGGATGTAAATCTCAGAAGTGTTAGCTATATACGGACATTGTGGACAGGAGCCACATTTGTATGTCCCTACTTTTCTAGTCATCCTACAACTACTCTTGCCTTCTAAAATGTTCTTAATACACTTCCGTTTCCTAAAAAACATTTTAAGGGTTTCTTGAAGGCAAGGTTCAAATCCAAAAGTCCATTACATCTGTCCCACTCTTCCTTAATTATGTCTTTTATTATGTTAGTATCCCCACTATAATCCAATACAAAGGTATTTTCAAATCTTTCTTTTGAGTCATTATTCAAGACATAGTTCCCTTCCACTACATCATCCCTGCCTAAAATTGGTGCAAATCTATCTTTTCTATATTCTAGGACCTCTTCAAACATTTCTTTTAATAATGTTTCAGGATATCCTCTTTCTAGAAACATAACTCTTAACAATTCACTTTCCTCCAAAAAATCAATATCCTCCGAGGTCATCCTGCTACCCCTCACGTATTGTCCTTTCACAATACCCTTTTTTTGGAAGTATGGGTGTACACTCTTGTAGTGCAGAAAGGAATTACAATAAGCCTCTTTTCTGTATACCTTACATGTAAATTTGTTGTTCATATTATCCACTAATATACTAACATCTAAATAATCGATGTATCCATAACCTATTTTGTAAGTGAATTTTAAAAATTCGGTACTGTTGGATATATATTTAACAAATTCTCCAAATTTATCTTCACCTTCAACCCAGAAAAGACAAATATCATCCAAACATTGCTTGTAAAGTGACCAACAGCCTTTGTATTTGGAATTAAAAACAAAATTGTTTTCCCACCAAAAGAGCACAAAGTTAGCAAATGTAGGGGCACACATGGCTCCCATTGCTACACCTTTTATTTGCCTAAAAAATTCTCCTTCAAAATAAACGTAATTATACTTAAGGACAATTTCCATCAACACCAAAATTATATACATCTCTTTCTCACTAAACTCTTTAGTACTTCTCAACATTTCTTCCAAAAATTCAAGTCCTTCTTTATGTGGTACAGAAGTGAACAATTCCATAATGTCAATAGTAATGAAAATCATATTGTTCTTAACTAAATCTTTTTTTATACTTCCATGGAAATCCCATGAATCTTTCAATACATTTAAAGCAGTGGTGGAAACCTTTTTAAGCTTCACATCCAGATGTTTGGCAATTAAAGCTGTTACAGACTGAGTGACAGACACAATAGCTCTCAATGGTGGGTTGTCAAGGTCTTTATGTACCTTTGGGATTCCAAATATAACAGGTACTCTAGGTTCGCGGTTATATAGGAACCTAAAGGTATCTGTGTCAATACACCCTTACAGTACTAAGTCGTTTAAAGCTACATATACCCTTTTGTAACCAATATTTATTTAGTTTAATGAGACCTTAGAATATTTAGTCGTGTCAAGTAAATGGTTCATCATTTTACTTTCATAAATGGTGGAATCCATTAAAACCGTTCCACCACCCTTGTCCGGTTTCATTACCCTAACAAAACTATTGTTACGGAGAGTGTCCAAAAGCAACCTTTCATCCACTGTTAAATTTAACCATACCCTATTAGTAAGAACTTTTTATCTTAATTTGTTTTCTAACATATTTTCTAAATTCTTTAACTGAGGATGTAGTGGAGGGTTCCACATACTCTTTCTTTAAATTCCCTTCTGTGTTTTGTGCATCTTTTATTAATAACTCCAAATTCTTTTTTCCTAATGAACATCTTTAAGTCAATCAATAAATTACTGATGTCACATTTCCGCTTAGGGACAAATTTGAATTCCTTTGCAAATAATTCAAAGAATTCTTTGGTAACTTCTAAACTGCTATAGTTGAATATTGTATAACCTTCATATGTTAATCTAGGCCCTATGTTTTCCATCCCCTCATAAACTTCTATGTTGTTGAAGGAATTGTCACCTTCACATAGAACATCTCTTAAAAAAACATTGTTCCTCTGTTTGTTGTTCCACCCCCTCCCATTGTCCTGATAATGATCTACAGAGGCTTTGTTCCTCAGTCTCTCTGATCTTCGGAGGGGAGGATAATCTAAAGGGTCACTCATGTCAACTAATCCTTCTATCCCTTCCCTATAGGGGTCTCCCTTGTTCAAATCAGGTCTGTAACCACCCTCTATTCTCCTATTTGGTGGTCTGTCCCTGTCCGTTCTGTTTAAACCCCCCCCCCCAGGGTAACCAGTGTATTTTTTCAGCGTAGGGTAATGTATATTGGATGCACATTCATTAAGATCTCTCTCCATCTTTCTTTTCTTCCTATTGAGAATGTGTTTCATTTTCTCATCTACATGCATCCTCAAATCAAAATATCTTTTTTCTTCCTGAACGGTAAACATTAAATCGTTAATAATGTAGTGATTAACATTGCTAATTCTATCATTTAATGTTTGCATAACTCTCTTGTTATGCAACATTATGATTGTACTTCATAGACAGAATTTCATACAAAACAGTGAAATTTCATATAGAATAGAAAAGCGGAGCTCTGATTAGAATATATAAAAAGATCATGACTTTTATTCTATAATTATTTCTGGTTCATTTCTTGAAAAAGGCCAATCCGTAGAGTGTAATTTTAAATATTTCTTAAGAATATAATTTTGCAGGAAGTGTGAAGTTCAGTATCACCATGTCATTCCCATATGCATTTTTGTTGGTTAACATGTATTAAAGTTTAACATCCAGTTTTTCAGGTTTTACAATATATTTTGTCAAAAAATATTTATGCTGGTTAAAAAGTATTTGTTGTTAACAAGGTCCAAATGATCACATGAATCAGCATGACATTTAGTCTAATAGGTACTGCTGGTAACAACTGTATTCTATGTACACACAAAGAAGTATAAACAAACGTTATGTACTCATCATAACTATGCATTTGTGTTGTCTCTTTTCATTCTTCCTCAATCAGTGGGTCTCGGATCTGACTTTGGCCACTTCTAAAGACTTTACTCTGTAGCTCGAGCTCCTCCCCTTGCCCACAATCCTCCTGTCTATTAAGAACTACTGCAGATCGTGTCTACCCTCCCTTCAGACTAAACTCCTATCTATAGCAGTTAAAAGGTGCAAAAAATACAGTAAAAGGCTATAACAACATCCTAGATAAAAATTTATAAAGGAAAGACAAGAAAGAGGAAAGAGCTGAAGCTTATCAACAAGTCAGGCAATATAATACTTCTCAGGTCAAACTAGGAGACCAGGAAATAAAAATTTTAAGTAGGAAGGGGGTTGGAGGGTTGAAGGTTGAGGAAGGATGAAAACAGACATGTACATAACCTTCGTATCTGATGTTGTCTTTTTCTATTCCTCAGCTGATAGGGCACAGTCCCCCGCTAAAGAAAACGACAGGGTGGTCCTCAAAAAAGGATATCCTGGAGTACATCTGAGCCAAACGCTGCTCTGTTTCTATAAAGAATGTTCAATTTGTAGTGAGCAATGAAGTTATGAGTGTTAGACCAAGTGGCAGCTCCACAAATGTCACCTTCAGACACTGTAGGCCAGAAGGCAGAGGATGTGGCTTCAGATCCACTGGAATGAGCCTTAGGAATTTTAGGGAATGTCAATCCATTTTCATTAGAAATGCAAATCCATTTTTGTTAGAAATGCAATCAGTGAGCCACTTTACTACTGCCACCTTTGGGACAGATTTACCCAGTTTAGGTTTAGAGAAGGAAATAAACAGCTGGTCTCATTTTCTGAAATTGTTTATTCTCTGGAGATAAAATCAAAGTTGCCTATGCATATCTAAAAGGAACAGCATGTACTCTCCTTTGCTGGAAAAATTTGGAAAGTAAACAGGGAGGCTGATGAATTAATTCATAGCAGTTTCTGAAGCCACCTTAGGTGCAAAGGAAGGATTAGTGTGGAGATAAAAGAGACAGCCTGAAGCTCTGAATACTTGTCTAATGTGATTGTGACCAAAAAATATTTTTACAGGACAAACATTTTATGTCCATCTTTGCAGCTGGTTCAAATTGGGGTTGAGCCAGGGCTTGAAGAAGTATATTTAAATCCCAGGGTGGAGTAGGGTCCTTAATGGGAAGGGGTCAGAGTAAAAAGGTACCTTTAAGAAAATAAAGAAAAGCTTTAAATAATCTAGATGATACCAAGGAGAATGGTTATGTTTTGCATGAAAATTCCAGATAGCTACAAGTTGAATTGTTATGATAGAATAACTAGCAGGTAGAATAACTAGCAACACTGTTAAATATGGAAGCAAGAAAACAAGAATAGCTGGAATGGGTGCTGAAAATGGGTCTGACTGGACAGCCCAAAGGGACAAGCTTTTCCATTTATTCGTATACACCTTTCTAGAAGAATCCTTCTAAGAGGACATAAAGAGGCGTTTGATGGGGAGAGGAAAACCTGGACTGTCTAGCTGTCATTGGATGTGGAGAAACCATGCGGTCAATTTGAGGGTCCAAATGTCCAGGTGAGTTATTACTGATAGGAGAAAAAGAAGATCCTGGTTCTAATCCAACACCCAAGGGAAATGCACCAGATGAGGCCACAGGAAGGGAAACCATACTTGTCAAAGGCAGAACATAGCAATGAAGATTGCTTTGCACTTCCAGTAAGGTACTTTCTGTAGAAATTTGGGACAAGAGGAAAAGCGTACAGGAGACCAGGGGGGACAAATGTGGACTACAGAGTCTCTCAGTGACTCTCACTTTCTCTCTCTCTAGTTGAGAAGGGAAGTGAAGAGACTGTAGCATGGCTGGTCCCACTGACTGAAAATAATTTCTGCCACCACAGGAGAGACCACTCATGAGGAGTAAGATGTACCTGCTCAATTTATCTGCTAGAAAATTGGACTTCCCCAGTATATGAGTTGCCAAAAAAAGTGGCTGGAAGAGATCACCCACTGCCAAACTCTCATTGCCTCTCAACACAGAGGATAGGTCTTGGTCCTCCGCTGCTTGTCGAAGTACCAGAATACTGACATATTGTCTGTCTGGATGGCAATTATAGGATCATAGAAAATTACTAGGCTATTGGCCCTGAGGTCCTTATAAGCCTAGCCAAGAGTTTAGCCCATGTACAGACAAATTAGCATCTGATGCCCCTGTCCAGCAGGGACACAGGTGGAATCCCATGGATGTATTTTCTATTTCCCATCCAGTTATCCAGGTTGTGGTTAAAAAGGGGAAAAAAGAGGTATTCTGCTTGACATGGAGAGTGAGTCTGTTCCATAGATGGGGGAGTCTCTGAGACACAAATCTGTCCCGCCAACAAGTCCTATTGATATCACAGACCATGTTGAGGCTGCATGTGCAGGTTACTCAAGTGGAGCTTGACTTGCAGATATGCAGCAGTCCCATCAAGGTGGGTCCAAGATCGCCTTGTATGTCAAACACAGATCACCTCTGAGGCATCTGTATGAAACAGAATAGAGGAATAGGGCTTTTAGCCTATCTGTGTAAGGTAGATTTTTGAGGCCCTGGATTCTCCTGGTGAGGAGGATGAGATGGTCATCCCTGAAAGAAGAGCATTTTGAAATGGCTGCAATGTTACTGAGACTGGTATCACTTCTAGTACATTGATGTGAAGATTGGCCTCCAGCTGGGACTAAGTGCCTTGGACTGTCTTTTCAAAGTAATGCCCTTCCACCCTAGTTGGGAGGTATCCAAAGTCACTGGGGCTGTGAGAGGTGGAAGGATAAAAGGGCAGCCCTGAGAAACGTCTTTTGTAGTGATCCACTAGGTAATATGTTCCTAGCAAATTCTTGTAATCTGTATTGAAGCAGACAGGGACTGTTGTATTACAGACCACTGTACCACAAGCATCCACTGTAGTACCCTCGTGTAATATCTTGATAGGGATATTACAGTTATGGATACTGCCATCGATCCCGGGAGTTATAAAACCAACCTTGCTAGCAGGAAATGAAGAGAGAGGATGTGGGATACTTCATTGTGTAAGACACTTATTCTTGAGGGAAGTAAACTTGTGATTTGAGTCACTGTGTCCATACAAGTACCAATGATCTCCAGGACATGCGTGGAGGAGAGTTGAGACTTGGTGTAATTTCACTGTGATGCCCAGTTGAAGACCTATCTGGAGCTAATAGTCCCTGGCTTGAATCTTTAGAGGCTTGGTTGCAGCAGAGTTGAGCCGACTGCTGAGGTATGGAAACATCCAGAAACCCAGCAGTCTCAGGTTTGGTGCAACTACTGCCATGCATTTGAACATCCTGGAGGCTGTGGTGAGGGCAAAGGACAGGGCCCTGAATTAGTAATGTCTGGCTCCCAGCTGGAAGAGAAGAAATCTCCTAGATCACCTGTATTTTCACATGATAGTATGCATCCTGGCCACCTATTTAGCACATCAAATCATTCTTGTGCAAAAGCAGCAGAATGGACTTAAGTGTGACCATTCGGAAATTGGAATGTTTGACATATACAAGTAGCTGAGATCCCAGACAGGTTTCAGTTTCCTGGGTTTTTTTGGGGGCACTAAACAAGAGTCTTCAGTATGTTCTGAATCCTTGTTGATCTGGAGAGATTATGTGTATGTCACTTTTGGCCAATTCTGACTGGATGGACTGTTGGGAAGTTTTGTAGATTGATTTGGAGGGGGAGTGTAGGGAAAAGAGGTCTAGTTCACATTGTCGTAAGCCGACAATATCAAATACGATACTGACGGCACAACAATGTTGAAAGTCCAGAACATCGCGCAGGTAAATGGAAATCTCCGTAAGGGGGAGATTTCCATTTACCTCAATGTAGTGCAGTCTCAGAGTTAGTATATTTAAGTAGGGGGTGTGGGGGGCACAGCTCCCCACGTGGGAGGTGCAGGGGTGCTTGCCCCCCTGCCTACACTAGTTAGTTTTTTTTGTAGTGATTTATTTTTATTTTTTACGTTATTCGAAATTTTACTACTTTGATCAATAAAGTTCGACCTTTATTGATTCTATGTAGTAAAATTTCGATAATGTCATATAGACGCAGGAAAAGGGTATGTAATAGCCTCTGGAAAAAATCCTCTGCACCCAAAAGTCTTTGATGACTGCTATCCAGATTTGTGGATGCAGGGATAAGTTTCCCCCACCTGCCTCTAGACTGCAGCAGTTGGGTAACCCTTCAGGAATGCTTCTTAGAGAAGAGCCCTCTGAAACCCTGGTTTTGTGGGCTTCCTCTGCCATGAGGGCATCATCTGTTATTGGTGTCATGGGGGGACATGTCCCCATAGGAATCCTGGGAAGACCCTTGCAACTTCTCTGGTTTCAAGAAAAGGTCCATTGATGTGTAGAAAAATATATCCCCATGGCAGATAAGGTCTTCCCATCTTGCTCACTCCTAGACAGGGTTTCTTTAACCTTGGGGCCAAATAAGGTAGCTCTATCAAAAGGAGCTGTGATGTATGATGAGGCTTGTGAAATCACACAGACACATCCAGTCATGCTGTCTCACAATAAATCCTGAATCCACATCTCTCAAAGCACCTTCTAAGGCATGGGAAATGAGTTTTATACAGGCTTTCAATAGGGATGGTACAGTAGAGAGTTGTGAAGAAATGGTCTTGTCCTCCACTGACATGGACCTATATAGGCAACTGGAAAACTCCTTGATCAACTCCCTCTGAAATCTTGTGACAGGTGCCAGATAGTTCAGTAAACTTAGAGAAAAGGTTGCTGATGTATAAACGTGTTTCCCAAACCTTTACAATGACCTGGACTCTCTGTTGGGGGAATGGACAGTAGAACTTTGTTCAGCAAGTTCTTTCTTGGTGGCTGCTGCTACCACCATACCATTTACTGGGGGACCCTTGTTCCAGTGGGTCTGATCCTTTGCTGCAACCAGGTATTTGTCAGGTCTTTTGGGGATTGGCTTCATGACATCCAGATCCTTCCAAGCTGGTGGGAAATGATGTCCACTATTTGTCCACCGGTGGAACTACCCAGGATGTAACTGAGATGGCTCTGAAAGCCTCAAGAAACACAAATGTCTCATTGGAAGAGGGGGTCAAAAGACTAACCATCTTTCTGTCTCAAAAAGTTTGAGTATTTCATTGAAGGAGACATCCTCAAGGGGGTGATCTGGGGCACCCTTCCCTGTCATTGAAGTTTGTGTCTTCTGTGAGAGATTCCTGTGGGGAAAGTAAGTGCCTCCTCTTGCACGTGCTCTTCTTCCCAGACATCTGGGAGATAACCTGTGAGGAGGCATAAACTGATGGGATTAAGGAAAGGCTGGGCCATATATATCCTCAGTAGTTCAAAACAATTACGAGATGTCACTGGGACTCATAGAACTAATCCCCTTGTTTCTGAATGTTGCAGAAAGTATCCTATCCAAAGTGGTTTTGCATACGGTGACCTGGAGTTTGATGTGAGGAACAGTGTGATGAGTAAGTGCAGTGACATTAGGATTATGTTTCCCAGCAAGGGTATTGATAATGGCCTTGTGGTCACAGCATGAGGAGTCATTAGATATAAGGCCCACACAGTAATGTGCATTACGTCTGAGTTTATGAATCTGACTAACTAATGAAGGTCTTATGATTGTTCTTAGTGGTGGTAGTGACCTTACCTTTATAACTGACCCTACAGTTTTGCTTACCATATTTAATTCCCTTTTACACTGTGTGAACAAATGTTTACTGCAGATGACTAGAAGCTTTTTTCCAATTGTTTTTGCATTTGCTGATGCAAAAAATTCACCATACAGATTGACTTATAAATTTACAACTCTGTTTAAGGTTGATGGGAATGGATACTTCAATACAGATGTCTACATGTAAGAAAGTATCAGGTTTTGTGTTATTTGGGGAATTATGTCATTTGTGAAGAAAGTCAGTGAATAGTAAATAGTTTTGATGTAATCCCTAAATATGGTAGGATTCTTCTGGACTAAAGGTCATTTTACAGGAGAAGGTCACAGCAAGATGCTGAGATTTGTTCAGGGAGGAACTGATATGAGGACAGACTGAGTAATATGTTTGCAAGGCAATACCTCTCATTTTTTTCTGCTTTTCAAGAAGCACTCTGATTTAAAGGTTAAAAGCCACAGTTTCTCCACTGTTCCACTTAGAGAAATGGCCACTCAGACATTAAGAACAATTCAAGACTAAACAAGCCAGCTAGTACTAGACTCTGTCAATAGTCTCATTTTTCACAATAAAACAATTTATTTCTCATATACTGATGTCATAAATCTAACTCTGAAAACAGTTATTCCATTCTCACACTCCACTGCACCACTAATATATTTTTACATTTCTTCACTATTTGGATCAAGACGACTGCACTACAGCCACCAAAGTCTCTGAAACTATACAGAAACTACTCAGAAAAAAATGTAACATGCAATGTTCCTTCATGTTGAAGGTGAGGAAGCTATCAAGGTATTTAACACTTGAACAGATCACCAGCATTTATGCTTAAATAAATCTTAGATATACTGTGAGGCAAAGAAGAATGCACCATAGGAAGGTATCTACTCTTCTGTACTTCTCTAGACGTCATGGGGTTCTGGAATTAATAGATGCTTATGTGACTGATCTTAATTATGTAGCATGAAACTAAACTTATTTACTTATTTAACTGCATATTTATTTATTTGCTTTGTCTTATTTGTTAGCCAGGGTATATGACTGAGCCACATAAACTTTTTTTCAGACTCAGTCCAGGAGTATAAATTGACTGATTCATTGATTAGAGGTAGAACTGTATTTAAAATGGAAACGATTAGCCAAAGGCCAAACAAGTAAGACAAGAAGATCTGATATTAGAAAATTACACTGATGTATGCAGATATCAAGGGAACTTTTTAACTCCCAGCTTGACAGCATGAATGAGGAGCTCCTATTGTTTAATTATTTTGTACAGCAGAAGAACTAACATCCAGATTAGCTGTATATGTGCAAACTAAAGCACTGAGAATGAAAGAGGCAAAACAAAGCTTAAATCTGATAAAATAATAAAAACAAAAAAATAGAGGCAACTGTAGGCTATCCAGAACAATATCTGGTAACAAACAAACAGAAGCCATATCCAATGCAAGTCTTGTGACTACAAGCACAAAACGTCACACTGCAAAGCACTTAACCAGGTGTGGTCTTTGTGGCAGCAGTGATCATTTTGACAAAGTCTATAAAATGCAGGATTCAAGTGATGCAGAAATACATTTTAGGGCAAACAAGTGTTATAAAAATGACATTATGTTTATTGGTACAACAGATATGCATTGAGTTAATTAACTGCATGCTTGACACAATGTCAGTGCATTGCAATTTTATTCATCAGAAGCTGTGAATGATACAAAGAGTAGTGGTTGGTCAGAACATTGTGAACTATGTATTCCAATTAATCAGATCATAAAAAAATACATACTGTCATCACAAGTGCCTGAGGGAATGTTTTTTCAAACCTTCTATGCACTGAAATGCTGTTCGTATCAGTAAAGAAAACAGACTGCACTTGGTACAGTACAAAGAAATATTCAGCTTTTGATACTGACAGAGTCAGCTCTGAAGAAGCCTTTGGGGATGAAGTCTTATTGGCCATATGGGACAAGCACATATTCAATCTTAAAATATTTAAACTTTTTTTCTTCTATCAATTACAATATTAGGAGTGAAAGACTTACAGATCTCACAGAACAATATTCTTCATCTAAGCAATACACACAGACAAGCTGCCTGACTTCTGACAACATTTACACTTTTTAAAACGTTTTGCTATCCATTTTAAGGACAAGCACTACAAAAAAAATCAAGTAACAGCAAAACACCCAAAGCTCAGTACTAACTCCACTATTTATGAGAACTTAGAAAAATATTTGCAGTGCAACACCAAAATGCTAAGAGACAAAACATGGTAAGACAACAAAAGCAGCTTCATGCCGATTGAGGGGTAACTGAAAAGATTAAAAACTCTAAAGAAAAAAAAAAAAAAGGCAATTATCTGACCTATACAGCAGAAACAAAGCTAGGAAAAGCCTCTAACTGGAAAATCCCAGGCCCAGATGCAGTACTTAATGTCTGGTTAAAAGTATTAACATCTTTGCACGGAGACTTGTATGCACACCAACAGACACCAACCTGGCTAAAAACAGGAAAAACAATGCTTCTACTTAAGAGTGAACCTGCAAGCTACCCTAAAAATTATAGACCAATAACTTGCCTAACGACGACATATAAACTATACACTGGAATTGTTGCTGACAACAGTTTACAGTCATTTAGAAGAAAATTCATTTGCAGCAATAGAATAAAAGGGCAATAAAAAAGGTCATATGGAGCAAAGGATGATTTGTTGTTAAATAAATTCATAGTGGAGAACTGTAAAAAGGGGAAGAATCTAAGTATGGCATGGACTGACTGCAGAAAAGCATTTGATAGTATCCCACATTCAGGGATAAAAGAGTGCTTAGAAAAGTATAAGCTCCACCCTACACTAATCAACTTCATTACATGACCAGGAAACAGTGGCAGACCATTTTGCAATTAAGCCATGATAAAAGACAAATTATTATTCCAGGGATAAAAATTCAAAGGGGGATATTCCAGGGTGACTCTCTGTCACCACTGCTATTCTGTCTTGCCCTTAACCCACTAAGCTGTCTACTTAACAGCTTAGGCTATGACTATAATTTGGCTCCTAGAAAACAACAAAAGTGTAAAGACGTCTCATCTTCTCTTTGTCGATGATTTAAAACTGTATAACTCACCAGATGAAGAACTGAAAGCACAACTGCCAGTTGTAAAAACTTTTATAGATGATATAAGGATGTCATTTAGTCTTGATAAATGTGCAAAAGCAACCTTTAAAATAGGAAAACATCAGTTTGGGACAGGAATGTGATATAAAAGAACTTGAGCAAGAGGGAGTATATAAATATTTGGGAACTGATGAAGGATCACAATCAAACATGAACAAAAGCGAATAAAACTTAGTAAGAAATACTTTAGAAGACTTAAATTAACCTTGAAAACAGCATTGACATCTAGGAATAAAATCCAAACTATAAATCACTTGCTCTTCCTGTCTTAACTTACAGTTTTGGAGTGATTGAAAGGCCCTCAAAACATTTTGGATAGACAGGAAAACAAGAAGGATGCTTCATACTCACTAAATGATTTATAAAAATCAGTACATACCAAGATTAGGAGGCCTCGGTGGTGCAGTGGTTAGCGTTGTCGCCTCACAGCAAGAGGTTCTCTGGTTCAATTCTCGTCTGGAGTGCCTTCTGTGTGGAGTATGCATGTCCTCCCTGCGGTCGAGTGATGTTTAAATACATGCAGGCAGGTGCGTGCATGAATGGGTGTGCCTACTTTGATGGTTGGGCATCGGGCTGGCACCTCGGCACCGTAAAAATCCACTGCCAATCATTAGCGGACCGGTGTTCCACTGTGGCGACCCTTAACTGGGAAAAGCTGAAAGACATTAGTTTAGTACATACCAAGATTATATATTTCCCGTTCTGAAGGA
The DNA here is from genome assembly GCF_019279795.1 of Protopterus annectens. Classification (NCBI taxonomy): domain Eukaryota; kingdom Metazoa; phylum Chordata; order Ceratodontiformes; family Protopteridae; genus Protopterus; species Protopterus annectens. The sequence goes on from NC_056726.1 coordinate 1,221,291,392, forward strand.
GGGATGGGCTTCCTTGAAATTGATTGTCTGCACCGATCTACAATCGTGGGATGGAACACATATCTGCTGACCTCACAAGACCCAAACATAATGAAAGTTTTGAAACATGAGGAGAATAAATCTAAGATTACTTTTCTGCCTAGTCTAGCAAAAGCATATCGGCATGGGAATGGAAATTAAACTACAAGTAGATAAAAATCAGACAGCAACTGAATATGCCAAAAAACAAGAAAGAATATAAGGTGAAGGGCCAGATGAGAAGGCAAGAAATGTGGAAAATGCATAAATATAGTTGCAAGTATAGAAAACTTCTGGAAGAACCTCACGTTGATCAGAATGATCAGGATTGAACGCAGGAATGGTTAAGGAGAGGTGAATTCAAACCATGAGATGAAAGGTTGATAATGGCCACCCAAGATAGTGGGCTACATACACATTGGTTTATAAAGTCCCTTAAACATGTGGCAGAAACAGACAAATATAGGTTTTGTAAAAGAGAATTGGAAACAGTTCACACCTCATTGCTGTTTGTGACATACTAATGGCAGCAGGACTGTACACACAGAGGCAAAATAAGGCAAGACTGTTGCACCAGGGATTGTGCAAACATTATGGTACTGAAGTGGCTGAATAACACTGGAAACATGAGCCACACAGCATCACAGAAAATGATGAAGTCTACATTACATTGGATCATCCATTACCAGCAGTTCAAAATATAGATGGTAGAAAACCTGAAACAGTGGTCCATGAAAAAAAGACAAAAGCATTGATCACTGAAACTGCCACACCCAGTGACTACAGTGTCCTGCATACAGAGAGACACAAAATCATAAAATATCAGGATCTGCAGGTAGAAATGAGAGCAATGTGGAAGAAAGATACACAGACAGTTCCAATAGTAGTAGGAGCAACAGGTCTTATAAAAAAGAATCTACAATCATATTTAGATATGTTAGCAATGCATGCAATTCCTTACAAATTGTAGGAGTCATTACTGGGCACACTGCGGGTTCTGCGAAGAGCACTTCTGGCTGACATCAAAGACTGAAACAATATTAATTTCATGAAATTTAATCATACTTTGACTTAGGAAAGGGTCCATTCCCGTCATGGTATTAGAAACCCAAAAGATATGGAGAAATTAAAAAACGATCAGAAAACAAAAACAATACGACTCCAGAGTAACTGCACAAACATGAAGCAACATGAAAAAAAATACTACAAAGATAAAGAAAAGTCTTAAGTACTAAACCTGGGGGCTATGTCTACTTATGTATTGTTATACATCACGGCAACAAAGATCTGGATAGGAAGGTTTTCATGCAAAGCATTATGGATTAAAGGGGATGGTTAGTAGCCTGGAAAAGTTTTAGGTGCTGCATTAGTTTCCCTGCTGACAAAGACAGGCCACCTCATACCATATCCTTCAGTTCTCTACAGAGTGCATGCAAAGACAATTTTATGAAATATATACTAAGATTATTTTATAAGGGAGAAAAATATGACTCAAAATTAAACTATTTTCCATTACTTAATAGCTTTCTGAGAGGTTCACAGTGTGGCACACTCCTGTGTTTCAGGCTATAAAAATTTGCTCCTGTTCACAACACTGCACTCTACAAGGAATATTACAAATTCAGATTAATAACACATCTAAATGGTACAACCTCATCATCATCTAATTTCATGCTTATAGAGCCACATAACCCTTTGTCAGGAGCAGTATATTTCTAAAACTAATTCTGATGTTGTCACAAATGACTGGAAAATCAGCTTTGGGATATCGGAAACGCAAACTACTCAGTGATCTCTAACATCATAAGCTGTTAACACAAATTATAAAACCATGTATTTTCTATAGCAATTTTGTCACAAAAAATGCTAAATACCCTGAAAATATCACAGTTGCTTCCCAGGGAATGTCACTTTAAAGTATATACAAAGGCTGTTCAGTGAAAGTCATGGCAAAATATCTTTCTGCACGCTCCTTGAAAGCCAACACTTCTACACCTCTTACACTGAATGAAGAGGTGACTTTGTATGCAGAAGTCTAGACTTCTGAACCTGTCTGATGGCATGGAAAGCACTGAAGTAACAAATCTGGTACTTATACTCAACATGACCTATGAATGAACATTAAGCAAACTTATTTTACTGAGTAGCTACAATATAAGATTTAATATGTAAAAGATAAACTTGTACTTAGAAACATTTTTCCTCTGTTAACACTGGAAAAAGAAATAATATAACCCTTCTAGGCTGCATGCTTCCTGATCAAGGTCAAGTTATCATGGTAATTTTGTTAAAATAACTATAATTTTTGAAGGCCTGTGTACTCATAAATATCCACCAAGATAATCTATCTTTCAAGTGTTGCCAACAAGATTACCATCATAAGGAATTCACATGCATACATACCTTCTGCCTCTGGGATTGGAGCACTTGTGACGGATCAGATTGCCTTTCTGACAGTAGGCTTTCCCACAGTAGTTGCACTTAAACGGTCTAAGGTCAGTGTGGATTAGATAGTGCATTCTGAGTGCAGCAGTTGTTGAAAAGTTTTTATGACAGACAGGGCAAGTCTTCACTCCCAATGGAAGCAACATCTTAATTTCCAACTCATCCGTTACATGGATCTTTGAGAGGCTGCTTTCATCAGGTCGTTCCTTCGTATCACTGTCGAGAAGACTTTTGTTGCTGTCCTCTGGCTGCCTTTCCAAAGCCACTGCTTCTTCTGGCTTGAAAAGCTCTGGTCTTGGAGAAGGGCTTTGGCGCAGCAGATCTACAGACTGGTTATTATTATTATTATACGGACCACTTTCAGTATCTGTCACTTCATTAGGAATTGCTACCAGTGCCTCTCCCTCTCTGAGCTCTTGAGGGCTATCTACTGCATGGCTTTCCTTGTAAGACTCCAGCTCACTATCATTTCTGAAACTCTGTAATGTCCTTTCACTCAAGTGAACACGTCGATGTTCCATAAGGGCAGCATTTCTCCGAAACCTCAAATGACAGATGGAACACTTGTATGGCCTCTGCCCCGCATGAATAAGAAAATGCTGTTTAAGACTTGAAGTGTCTTGAAATCTCCTGCTGCAAACAGAGCAAACAAGTGGTTTAAGTCCAGTGTGCTTCCTTGAGTGTCTACACAGACTTCGGGTGTAGAGAAAGAATTTATCACATACACAACACTGATATTCTGTTCTTCCAGATGGACCAACTATTGTATACTGAGAGCGGTGCTCTTTAACATCATCACTACTTTCAAATGTCTTTTTACAGAAGTTACAGGTAGCAGCTCCTTCATCAGCATCATTATTTGCATTAAGTATTAACTGCTTTTCATTCTCCCCCTCATGAATAGCCCAATGACTTATCAGCTGGTCCTTTTGCTGGAATTGTTTGTTGCAAACTCCACATGTATTGGTTTCTCTTGCTGCATGACTTTCCTGGTGCCTTCTTAAAGTTGACAGGTCTGCAAAGTTTTTATCACATGTATCACATCTACAGGACCTCTCTTGTGCATGAATCTTCATGTGGTGTTGCAGACAGTTTGCATCAGATAAACACTGACCACATACCTCACACTCATGAACTTTCTCCACACTTGAGGGAGAATGATGCCCATCTATTTCCAGCTCCTCGCTTTCCTCTCTCAGGTCTTCCTCTGTCAATTCTACAATTGCAAAGGCTCCTTCATCTTGTGAAGTGGCCTGCAGATTTGTGTTCTGGTCATCATCTATGTAGCTGGTTTCTTGGTTGCCTGTATCTAATTCAGGCTCTTCTGCAGAACAATGTGTTTCTGTCTCTTCTTCCTGGGTGTCTATCAGGTTGCAGGCTTCTTTTACGACCACTGTTTCTTCACAAAGGGATACGTCTTCAACAACTTCCTTTGGGATGCTAATCTTGATTTCCTCATTTGACTCATTTTTCACAATGTTCACCTCACTTTCTTCAGATCTGGAATAGAAAATAATTACAATAAGACCATTTTTCAGAAAGGATATGTCAGCAGCTTTCTTTGTAATGGTAGTTACATTTTGCTGATTTTTTAGACTTTTTTCTGTTACTAGGTACTTGTGTAGTTCCTATGAAACATTTCTGAATTTATAAAAAGGCACACTAAGTGAATTAATCTTACCTAGCCCTATGGTCTAGCAACATATTACAGAATGTCAAGGCTATGAGCTACTAATGAACTTCATCCCATAGACAACAGTTTTGAGTCTCTTTATTTCCATTTGTACGGTTTGTAACTCTGAATATTTACATAACCAAAGCAAGACTCTCACATCAAATATGAGAAAAGACACACAGGCTACAGCTGCAATGTCCAGGTAATACAGAGCACAAAGTATACATTTGACAACCAAAGTAGAGCAGGAAGCCTCTCCATCAGAATTTTTCAGTAAAAAAACACATTATATGAACACCTAAAACACACCATTACTTAAACTGACTGATTCAAGTGCATTTTCATTATGTAAATAGCACCTATGTGGTTGACTTTCCCTTCTTCTAGAGTGTATTCATTCCACACTTGTATGCACTTACAGTTCTGCAATCTGTAATGCAGAGATGAAACATATTCCCAGTTATCTTTCAAATTTCTGTTAAGGAAACATTAATGCATACTAACATCACAACTTTCCTTCATGTCCTGTTACTTTTTTTTTTTAGATGGAGTCCCATGCGCCATCTTTTTGACCACTCCATTCTCAGTATATCTTCAGCCACCCTAATAAGATTAGTGAACCTAACCATTGAAAGCTGTATACAGCATGCCAGGTAATGATCCACACCCCCGGCATGCAATTAGATTTGCTCATAATCATTTTACAGTGCTTTGAATCTTTCAATAGACCAATAAAGGCAGGAACTGTTTTAAAAAATATATCTTAACTTTATGTCCTATGTAATTCAAACGTCAATGGAGTAAGTAAGCAGTTACTGATGGTTATTTTACTCTAACCCTAAATGATCTGATGGGGTGGATATAATGACGTTTTTTTTTCTGGCTAAGCATTCTCCTTCCCACAATGTATTTTGGGTTCCCACAGCATGATGTCAGAATGCCCTACCTTCTGCTGCGGAATCTGCCTTCCATGTGCTTAGAATGGAAGATTTTGATTAACTGCTTACCTTCAGAATCTCCAGTCACAGTGGCATTACATTTACTAGTGATATCATAGGTTTGTGTTCCTGACTATCTTATAAACTGCAATAACAACACAACTTCATCTGCAGACATTGCTAAAATTTAAATGCCTTTTTAACTAGTAACACATAGTTAGCTTCAGCCTCGCCTGTAAGTATTAATGGTTAAGGTGTTTACCTTACAGACACAAGGTGCAGGGTTTGATTCTCACATGTGGTAATTGGCTAGGCTTAAAATGGCCCACGAATGCAGTTAGCCTCATAGTAATCTATGAATCTACAGTAGCTTTAAACTCTGGGTCAATAGCCTAGTAATCTCCTATGATTCTACTAGTCACTCTTTCAGTCAGCCACAGCCCCACATTTCATGCCACTCCAGGCACAGCTGCTGACTCATCTACAACAATAAAGCTAACTTGTCCCTTCACAGTAAGCCTACCGACGGCACAGCTGAACAGGTTTATGGTATTAATAGCAGAGAAATACAGTAGATCTACAAGGACTTTGCCATACAGGCTGTTTTTCTATGGGGGGGGGTGGGACTTAAGTCATACATCTCAACCTGCAGACACTGAAAACAGATCCAATGGCTGTTGAAAAGTAGGTACACCTAGCCAAAAATCTGGATATCTAATTAGCATAAAGTTGAATACCAGCCAGCATGCAACTCTTCCCATGTCCAGAAGGAATGTGGGATGCTACTCAGGAACATGTTTAAAAAAGAGAGAAACAAAAATGACTGAAAAATATAACTACATTTTCAAAGAGATAGTGTAAAATCTGTATGCTTTAATGATCTATATTGCAAAAGTCTACCATACAATGTAATTTATTTTTGCATTTGAAAAGGGAGATTTAAGATGTGTGTCCTCTTTCTTTAAAATCAGTGGTGCCACAAATATGTTGTAGATGTACTGTCGCTTTCTGGGGGTCTGACAGCTTCAAAAATCACGTATGATGCTTGGGAGGATTTAAAAAATTGTGTGAGGCGATAAGTCAAGCCTGAATACAGGGACTTACCTTCAAAAATAGGTACATTATGTGCATGGATAAATTATGTGTGAAAATAGTTATCTTCCTTCAAAATAGGATGGTTAAGAGGTTTGAATTAAATGGGGCCAGATCATGTGAGAGTCAGGAAGGCAAATTCCTAAAAAAAGTATGATGACATTTCATGCAAAAGCCAGTATGGTGTGCACTGACAAAGCTGAAAAGCAGTGAAAGGTCAAATAATGTGTGAAACAACCAAGTCATGCATATGCATGGTAGTGTATGAATCAGTTTGCTGGGTAGAAAATGCACTCTGAGAAGAGGAAATGTGTTTATGTTGCTGCTGTCATTTAAATTCAGGGCCAAAGTAGCCCCCCACCCCCCCTAATCTCTGTGAAGTATCTTGCTATCGCGATAGCATGCACCCCAGACATATTTATCCTAACATTATAAAGAGTCAAGCATACAGGGTTTCTAGATTGACGACCAGAGAAGAAGATTATGAACAACAACAGGATATGTTGAAGGAGAACTTTCTTGAAAGGGGATATAATAGAAAAGAAATACATGAGACTCTGAGTTCTTGTACCCTTGATAGGTCTGGCAAAGGAACTCCATTCTTTAAAAGACAAGAAGATCTGAACATGAAAGGAGATATTAATATGAATGCTAAGTTAGTCGAACAAAGGACTAATAGGAAGTACTAAAGTAGACTGACCATCCCATATAGTAACAGGAATACACAAATTAGACAAGATTATTGAAAACAACTGGAAAATACTACAAACAGATGATAAGATCAAGGATCTAGTTGATGTGCGGCCTAAGTTAACCTATAGGAACATGAAGTCTTTGAAGAGACTTTTATGTTATGAAAATGTTAACAGGAGAACTATGCCTTCACAGAGATTAGGCGCATTTGCTTGCAGATCATGTAATCAATGCACATACATTTCCAAGGATGACAGATTTACACATCCAACAACAGGACGTGAATTTATATCCAAGTTCTATGCGGACTGTAGATCTTGTGATCTGATTTATTTAGCACAATGCCAAGCATGTCAATGTTTCTATGTGGGTAAAACCAATAGAACCCTCAGAGAACGAATCAGAGAGCATTTATATGCCATCAACAAAGAGAATACCAATAATGCTTTGGCGAAACATGTGATAGAGAATGGCCTTAAACATATTTTTAGATTCAGAGTGCTAGAATTAATAAGGAAAACACCTAGGTTAGGCAACGTTAAAAATCATACAGAGGAATTGGAAAACAGATGGATTATTACACTTCAGGCACACCAAGGATATGGTTTGAATGACAAAGTGTCACTGAAACCATTCTTGGCAGCCAGACCTTATAGCCATTAGTTGGGTGCTCAAGCTTTATATTCATTTTCTATAACATATTTTAAAATATATATATATTTTTTTCCTTCACTGCATGTTAAATACTAAATAATAATATGCCACATGGCTTTAAGTATTTACTGGTCACAATTATTCTATAGTTTCAACATAATAAGCATTCTTTACATATATATCACCAGCAGTAGCATTTCTTATTGATAGACACACATACATCCCCCCGCAGGTTGTTATATATATTTTTAATATATGAATTTATCAATGTGTTTTTAGTGGTTTTTAGATGCGTCTTATTTTAATGATTTTCATTGTTGAATACTTAATTATTCAATTATTGTTAATTGTGAGCATTATTTAAACACATGGATATTCAACTAAGTATTGAAGTCTGAGGAAGCGTTGTAGACCAACGTGAAAGCGCTCACTTTTGGATCCTGTTTTTTGAATAAACCGTGAAGTGAATACCGAGGTTTGCATTTGTCTTCTGCTGTTGGTGCATCACTTGTTTTCTACTTTTATTCGTTTGCCTTACTAAGTAGATACTTTGCTTGGTGGCTAGCTTATTTTGTTTTTGAACTCATTACCACTACATGACTGCCAAACACACAAATATCTCCCCGTTTATTCTGCCAGCAAGACTTCTTTTCCAGCGTCCACCGTCATACTTCTAATCTTCTTAAAGAAATAATCTGTTAAATGATGCTGCCTAACTGCTAATCCGTCTACATCCCAATTCTAATGCATAATTCTAGGCCAAGTGAGAGCGGCAGAACTGTTGCCACATTTAAATCCTTCCCATCTCCTCCTTTATACTATTATTCATGTGACAGCAGTTAAAACTACTACCACATACCCTCCATTACATTCTAATGCACCAACTTACTGCATGACAACAGCTACAAGATTATCATACTCTCTTCAAAATAAATTTCAGAGAAAGAAGTGAGACTGCCTCACTGGTTCAATCATTTATTTACACACTTTCCTTAATGGAGTTTGCTTCTAGCATCCTTTTTTTCCTGTGTGGTACACATTACTCACAATCATCCTTCTGTTTTTATAATTTCTTTTCCCTTTTCTCACCCTTCCTCTTAACTTAGAATCCTCACTCAATATCACTCTTTATTCTGTTGATTTTTATAGTCCTGTCTCTACTGCTTATCAATATGTTTTACTGAGGCAGGACATGCATTTTTACCTCACCTTTTTCTCATTTATTTCTAATTCACACTTTTCCACGCTGTGTTGTCAAGTCCATGTTTCTGTTCATAAAGTACAGTTGTATAAATTCTTCCCATAACAGTAGATGTAAGGAAAGTATTCCTTACAATAGGGATCCCCTGCCAAGTGTAGTCCGATGTCCGGCCAGTACACTAAAGCCTTATGTTGTTATAGGAATGTCACATGTCACGTTTTCTCCCCGCTCACAGCGTAGGGCATAAAGGTGATGTACGGACATACCTTCCTCAGAACTGAAAAGCCCCAGGGGGAGCAACAGTCCAAGGAGTAGAAAACGAACATGTGCATCCAGAAGGAAAAAGAAAAAGGGGAGGAGGGAGGGAGTGAACACTGCAACAGTGAAGGGAAGAACATCTACTGTTATGGTAAGATTTTACACAACTGTACTATGTCTTTCCATGCCATTGTTGCAGTATTCCTTAACATTAAGGAGAGTACAAAAGCTCAAGAGGAAACTTAGGAGGAGGAAGGTCCAACAGAGCTTTCAATAAAGCCATGCAGGATATCCCTGGCAAATCCAGCTCTAGCCCTGTAAATCATATCCAACTTAAAATGTCTGGTAAAAGAACGTACACAAGTCCAAGTAGCTGCCTCAAGGATGGAGTTGGTATTCAATTCTTTGAAAAAAGCACCAGAAGAAGCCATAGCACTTGTAGAATGAGCCTTAACAGACGAAGAAAGGGTTTTCCATGAAAAGGGTAACAAAAGGAAATGGCCTTAGGACAGCCAGAAAGAAATAGTTTGCTTAGAAACAGCCAAACCTAAAGGTCTACAATGAAAGGAGACAAAAAGTTGCTCAGATTTATGAATGGCTTTAGTTTTATCTAAATATCTGAGTTGTCTATGCAAATCCAAGGTGTGAAGAACCTTCTCACTAGCAGACTACGGAGAAGGGAAAAAAGTGGGCAAATGAATAGACTGATTAAGAGACAACTCATTAAACACCTTGGGTATAACAGAAGGATTAGTATGAAGAGACACCCTGTTCCCATGAAAAACTAAAAAAAGAGGTACAGCTATAAGGGCCTGAAGCTCAGACACTCTTCTAGCTGAAGTAAGGGCTAAAAGAAGAACAGTTTACCAAGTACAATGCCATAAGAAAGTTGATGCTACAGGCTCAAAAAGAGCTTGAGTCAATTTTTCAAGAACAAAGTTAAGGTCCCAGGAAGGAGGAATAGGCTTCCTGGGATACCTAACATGAAGGATGTCTTTAAGGAACTGTTTGACCTCAAATCTGAAAGCTGAAGAAGGATTCAAAGGCAGACAAGGAGAAACAGCTGAAAGGTGGGCTTTAACTGAAGAGTATGCCAACCCAGCATTGAGGAATTCAAACAAATAAGAGAGAACCAAAGGAATTTCCACAGGAAGTGGATCTTGGTTATGAGCAAGATACTAAACAGAAAATCTCTTCCATTTGGAAAAATAAAACTTCCTGGTCATGGGTTTCCTGGCCTCCTGCAGAATCTGAAGCACGTTCTCGGAAAAAAGATTTCAAAATGGGTATCACTCACAGTGTCAGCTGAAGAGTGGACAAGTGGAGATGGATGTGATATTCCTTGTCTTGTGTGAGTAGGTCTACTATGTGAGACAACCTGCGGTGATTGCCCTTGGCTAAGTGCAGAAGAAGAGGGAACCAAGCTGCCTGGGCCAAAAGGGAGTCACCAACAAGATTTTGGGAAAGTCAATCTTGAACAGGACCCTCAGTATGATAGGAAGGGGAGGCATAAAGAAATATCCCCTTCCAAGAAAAAGACATGGAATCCACCTTCCATGCCAGAGGACATGGGACTCTGGTACAAAAGAGTGGAAGTCTGTTCTGAGGGTAGACAAAAGGGGTCTATATCACAACGTTGAACTAACAGAAGTTCAAATGTTGTAATATCGAACTGTAAAGTACGAAATCCAATAATAATGAAAACACAGAACAGTGATTTTTTCCCAGGGAAAAATATCGTTGTTCCGTGACAAAAAAAAAAAAATGAAACCTTAAACTTAAACTAAAGTGGGGGGATTCGCTCACCATGCCCCCCCTTAAATATACCAACTCCGAGATCGCACCACAGTGGAGGAAATAGGAAAGTACCGAAAACAACCCACTGATTTTTTTCCCTGGAAAAGAAATCAGTGTGCCGTGGCTTCGCTATTTTTGGATTTCGGACTTTTGGGTTCGATATTACAACGTTTGAACTTATACAAGTTTGATGTTGTAATATAGACCCGACAAAAAGATCTACCTGAGAAATACCTCACTGGTAGCCAATATCCAGAAACACATCTCTGTGAAGCATCCATTCATGCGTCTGTGTTACGGACCTGCTCAGAGCGTCTGCCACAAACTTCTTGTCTGAAGGAATATAAACAGCCTGAAGAGTCACCTGATACTGGATAGCCAAATCCCAAACCTGAAGAGCTAGACTGTGTCCCTCCCCCTTGCTTGTTGATGTACCACATCACTGTAGTATTGTCTATAAAGATTTTGAGGGTTCCTTGAAGGAACAGATAATAGAAAGCCTGAAGAGCCAGAAGATCCATCATCTCTTTCATGTTGATATGGTCCTTCTAATGAAGGGACCAAAGGCTCTGAACCTTTAGAGAACCGAAAGAAGCTCCCCACCCCATGTCTGAGGCATCCAAAATAGTTGCTGAGAGGGGACTGGAGGCTGAAAAGTAAGCCCTGAGTTGAAAGACAGTTGATGAATTCATCGCTGAAGTTCTAGCTTGAGGCATGGAAGAAAATGAATTGGAAAGGCCAACAGATGAGAATGTTGAAGGCAGAATGACTTTAGGAACCACTGTAGCTTTCTCATATGAAGCACAGTAATGGTAGAAGCCATGTACCCCAGAGCCCTTAGAAACTTCCTGACTGTAACTGCAACCAGAAGAAGAAGGGATTGAAAAAATGCAATCAAGAGTTAAAATCTTGGGAGGAGGCAGGGATGCCATCCTAAGAATGGTCTGGAGCTTGCATCTGAGAAAAACATGATCCTGAGAAGGAGTCATGAAGGACATTTGGAAATTCACTGTAAACCCTAGGCTTTGCAACAGACAAATAGCATAACGAAGGTGCTAAAGCAAGGTTTCTGGAGAGGAAGCCTGAATAAGTAGGTCGTCCAAATAAGGAAAGATCTGCATTCCCTTCATCCTGCAAAAAGCAATCATAGAAGTGAGGCATTTGCTGAAGACCCTTAGGACAGCAGAGAGGCCAAATGGCAAACAGAGAACTGAAAATGCAAGGAAGAAACAGAGAAACATAAAAATCTCCCGAAATGGGGATGAATGGCAATATGGAGACAGGCACCCTTGAGACCCAGACAGACCAGCAAAGCCCGAGATAAAAGAGGAGGAAACAATGAAGGGGTAGCACTCAAATCAAGGAACCTTTAAAAAGTGTTGAACTGGCAAAGATAAAAAACGGGTGTCTAAGTGCCTTCTTTTCTGGCAACGAGAAACATTCTGGAATAAAACCCCTTTCCCCTTTTGAGGAGCAGAAACTGCTTGGATGGTGCTTTGAGACAAAAGGGTCTGAAGGACATCCGGAAAAAAGGGCAGCTGTTTCTGAGAAGGTTGAGGAAAGACCAAAAAAAGGAGGAAGGGATTTCCAAGCCATGTAATAACCTTGACAAATGATGGATAAAATCCAAGAAGCGTGAATGATCCTTAACCAATTGTGGAGGGACAGGGAAAGATGAGGAGAGAGAGGAACTTGGCTTAGAAGGGAGGGAAGAAGATAGTCAGACAGAATCTGGTTTGTCCGGAAAAGGAAGCTTCCCAGATGTAGGAGTTTCTGCAGACTTAACAGAAGAAGCCCTTCGACAACCCTTTTTACCTTTGAGAGGAGGGTAGGATGGTCTACCTACAAAGTTAGACTTGGTAGGGTAATTTCTCTGAAATTTGGGAACAGGGGAAACAAAAACATGTTTCAATTCTTGTACAGCCTTACCCTTCTCCTGAGGGGACTTAAAAAGCAAAGCAGCTGCAGAACCAAAGAGATTTTTATTGTCAAGGGGAGCATCCATCAATCTGGCCTTAATATTATCTGGCAAAGGCTGAAGACAAAGCCAGGAATAATGCCTTAGCACAGAACCAAAGGCAGCAGTTCTAAAGGAAGCCTCAGCTGCATCATAACTACATTTAATGGAATAGTGAGACACTTGAGAAGAGGACCCCAACAAAGAGAGGGCCAAAGCCTCCCCTCAGAATCTGGAAGGTCTGAAATAACTTGGAAGGCTTGTGAGAGAAGGGCTAAAACATACCTGGTTATATGGGTCTGGTAATTCATAGCCCAGAAGGCCAGGGAAGCAGCAGTGTACACCTTTTTGCCCAAACTTTCCATGGCTTACTGACCTTGTTAGAGGAAAGCAGATTAGTAGAAGGCAAAAACTTAGAACGCTCATCAGAAGAAACAGAAATAACAGAGGGTTCAACATAGGGACATTTGTAAAGAAATTCACAATCATCAGACACCTTATAAAACCTATTAGGTTTTCTAGAAGCAGGGGGCTGAGAATCAGGAGACTGAAAAGCTGCTGAAAATGTGCCCAACAAAGCAGCAAGCATAGAAGGAACATCAGAGGGCTTAGGTGACTCCAGTTGGAGGAGGTCATAATACCTCTTCTGAACATCAAAAACCTGGGTACAGACCCACTTAAAAATTCCATAATGCTAGAGATAATATCCCCAAAGGAAATCTCCTCAAAAGGAAAGTCTGGACTAATAGAGTCCTCCTCCTCAGAACCATATTGCAATGGAGAGGGAAATTTGGAAGAATAGGCCAAACACACTTCATCAGAGTCTAAGTTCTCAAGAGTCCTGCTCCCTGGGCCTCTTAAGAAGAGTAGAGGACCAAGGTGGGAAGGAACAGAGACTCTCTGAGGGGACTTCAATGCCACGAGAGCATTAAATAACCTCTGTGTAAAACCTGCCATTCATGCTAAGGATCTTTAGGAGCAGGGGAATATGATTTATCTTCTGCTTCTTCTTTATAGCGACATCAGCCTACACATCTTAGGAGGTTTGAACACCTGCTGACAATCGACATAGTGGGAATCTCCTCCCTACCAAAAATCTGTGGAACACCCTTGGACCTTTGGATATTATTGGCCATGGTTCCCCCTGACTATTTAAAATGGATGTCTGCAGATCCTCCGAGGATGTGAGAGAAGCCGGATCCATGGCAGCCTATGAAGTGTTTGTGGCAGAGGAATCTGATGGAAAAAATGGGGCGATACTCCAGGCTTTCACCAGCCTCAAGAGTGACATCCAGGGGAGGCGGTACAGCAGTAGAATCTTCTTAGCAGACAGCTGACCCTCAGGTCAGGACAATTCCCCCATTGTACCCTTCACCAACAATTTAAGACGTTGTTTTTCTAAGTAGATGGATTAGTAGTAGAGAGAGCAGTTGGCATAATGGTTAAGGTCTTCACCTCCCAAACACAAGGTAGAAGGTTTTATCATGACCTCCAGCCAATGCCTGTTTGGAGGTTTCCTGTTTTCTATTCATTTCTATGGGGTTCCTCTCACCTCCATAAAAACATGCTGAGTGTTTCCATTTCAAACTCACCAATGAATAGAGCTGTGGGCAGCAGCACAGACTCTACATGTTGCCCTATCGGGGGAAGAGTTGCACAGACCAACAGCTTTGGGCATTTACAGTGGTGCCTAGTATCCTCAAGATAGAAGAATACAAATCAGAGACTGCATACTTTGGCAGGGCTAGCCAGTCAACGGTGTAAAATATGGCTCTAGGTGATTTGGCCATGCTGAGTAATGTCAGCCAATGGGCATGAGTATTTGCCAGTGATAAGTGGGTTGAGGGCCCGACCTACACCAGGGACCCATGCTAATGCTCGGAGGGGTGTATGTGCCCCTATTGGTCAGTGAGTGCTTGCCATAAAGCCCAGCAGCCCTGGGTCAGTAAGCTACTGGCTGGCTGGTGTCCAGTTGTGCAGCCTGGGTTACCTGGGATGGTAAGGTGGGAATAGTTCTGTTGAGTGAAAGCTGAATATAAAACCAATCAACTTGCCAAACATGAACTGAGAATTCTCAAGCGTATCCAAAAGGTACCAAAATCCACTAATAACCACAAAAGATACCCAGGTCCAGTGAAACAATAAAGTGACAGAAAGTAGTCAGGTAGAATGCTTTAATCCAAAAACAAGCACTTTAACCATGAACAAATCAACAAATAAAAAACCATTAACGCTTCCAATATTATGTTTTAATTTGAAAAGACTTCATCAGATGTGGGATGGGAGCTCACACCACCAGGGAGTGCAGCTGCAGTATTTCCAAACGAAAACGTAATATTGGAAGCGTTAATGTTTTTTTATTTGTTGATTTGTTCGTGGTTACAGTGCTTGTTTTTGGATTAAAGCATTCTACCTGACTACATTCTGTCGCTTTATTGTTTCACCGGACCTGGGTACCTTTTGTGGTTTATGAAATGAGAATTGCTACACTCAATGTAGGTTCACTGACAGGATTCAGACTGCAAGAAGATGACATGATGGTACAGTGGAGGCTGGACATCCTGTATATCTAACAGACAAGTTGGAAGGGCAGTGCAATAAAGCCACTTGACTTGGGATCCAGAGTCTACTACTCAGGAGGAGGATAGGCTTGAAATGCTGTGGAAATTGTGGTGAGAGAGAGGCTTCAGAAGGCAGTGAGGGATATCATCAGAATTATAACAGATTCATGGCAATGAGACTCCAGTGTAATGATAGGGCAGTATTCATAATCTCAGCCTATGTCCCATAGCAGGGTTATGATAGTGTGAAACGGAGTGCATTCACACAGCAGTTGCAGGACCTACAAGATAAAGCAGAACAACATGAATTGGTGTTGATAATGGATGACTTGAATGCACGTAACAGGACATCCAGAACAGGATAGGAGGACTGCCTGGGTCCACATGGGTGGAGCACAAGCAATAAAGAAGGATAGGTCATTCTAGACGTCTGTCTGGTAAATGGCTTGATAGTAGCCAACACATGGTTCCAAAAGACAGACAATCACAAGATCACATACAAGAGTGGCCAATATGGAACTCGGGTAGACTTCCTCCTAGTAAAGAAAGGACACTGGGGTAGAATCAATGATTGCAAAGTCATCCCCAGTGAAACAGTCGGCAAACACCATAAACCACTGATTGCCACAATCAGCTGCAAGCAGTGGTCAGAGAAGGCTCTAAGGTCAACAGAGACCAGGATGAAGACCTGGATGTTGAACGGACAGAAAGTACAACAGTTCAAGGAATTACTCAGGGCTCTGGCACCCCAAGAAAAGGAGGAAATAGGTGGCGTTGAAGAAGAATGGCAGTGTCTTAAAACAGCATGTGTGAGGACTACATAACAAATATGTGGCCAAGCCAGGTATGGAAATAAGGTACATAAGGAAATCTGGTGGTAAAATGCAGAAGTCCAGGAAGTCATCGAAAGAAAGACAGAGTGCAGGAAAAAGTGTCATAAAGAAATGACCAACCAGACTACGAAGGAATACTGGCTGGCTAACAAAGAAGGTAAGAAAGGAGTTGCAAAGAATAGGACATCAGAAGCACTCTACTAGCTTTTGGAAAGTGACTCAGTAGGTGGCACAAATAAACTGTATCAGGTTGTAAGGAAAAGACAAAAAGATAAAGAAGACAGTCAGACACCCTTCATAAGGGATGCCAGCAACAACCTGCTCACCAGTACATAGGACATCAAAGGCAGATGGAAGGAGTACTTCCAGCAGCTTCTAAATCAAGAAAACCCCACAGAAGCTGTACTACCCCAGACACAGCCTATGATGAGACAACAGGAGGAGCCCACCATAGAAGAAGATCAGCACTAAGGAAAATGAAGTCAGAGTAAGCAGCGGGCTCAGATGAGGTCACAGCAGATATGATAAAGATGATGGGTGAGATAGGGGAGAAATGGCTCCTGAGGGTATTCATAGCAATATGGATAGAAAGATGTATCCCAGATGACTGGAAAATAAGCATACTCATGCCAGTGTACAAGAACAAAGAGGACTTCCATATCTGTGGACAGTACAAAGTCATCAAACTCCTGTCACTGTGCATGAAAGTTCTAGAGAAGGTAACTGATAAACAGATTCACAAAGTAGTAGAAAGTAAGACGGGAGATGAGCAGTTTGGATTCAGATCAGGATGCAACACAACTAACTTGATGTCTGCAATGAGAGAGATAGTCGAGAAGATGCCAGAGAAGAGTCCAACTGGTCATTCCCAGACATGGAAAAAGCAGATAACAAGGTCCCAGAAAAGTTGATTTGGGCAGTACTGTGATGGTCTGAAGATCCAGAAACATGGCAGAATTAGCGCAGGCTATATACAAGGACCCAATGACTCAAGTACGAACAGAGCTCAGTCTCACAGAGGGGTTCCCAGTGGGAGTGGGTGTGCACCAGGGTTCAGCTCTGAGCCCACTACTGTTCATATTCATGATGGACTACATTAACAAACAGGTTGGAGGGGACAGATCAACAAAGCTGCTGTATGCAGATGATGTGGTATTACAGGCAGACCCTGAGGAAGAAGTTCAGCAAGGATATGGGAATAAAATGCAAAACTAAAGGCATAAGGGATGAAACCAAGTACAGAGAAGACAGTGGTAATGGCAGAAAATTGGGGAAATCATACGAAGCTGAGAACTGAGATAGAAGGGAAGATAGTGGAACATATTAACTGCTTCAAATATTTAGGAGGGGTGGTTGAGAAGAAGGGCAATATGAATGAAGAGGTCAAAGCTAGACTCAGTGGGGCTTCAGCCAACTGGCATAGAGTGTCAAGTGTACTGTATGACAGAATAATGCCAAAGAAGCTGAAATGTAAGGGGTACAAAACAGTGGTGCAATCAGTACTACTGTATAGTACAGAAACCTGGGCAGTAAAGTCAGAGACTATGAGGAAGCTAGAGGTGATGTAAATGTAGTGCTTGAAAAGGGTGGTAGGATGCACATTGTGGGACAGACAAAGAAATAAAAACATAAGAGCAGAAGCCTAAGTAGCTCCAATTGCAGAAAAGATCAAAGAGAACAGATTACCGTGGTTCGGGCATGTGTAGAAAAACAGAAAACAATCTGGTGAGAAAGACTTGGGACAAACAGGAAGACAGTAGGAGGAAATGAGGGCATCTAGCAAGGAGGTGGATGGATTGTGTGAGAGAAGATCTGTGACAGTAAGGCATGAGTGTTGAAGAAGGCATGAGCATGGCATTCAATTGAGAGAGATGGCGACAAGTAATATGACACCATAACCCCATGTAGAAAATGGGGAAAAAGGGGTTGATGATTATGATCTGCCTAACATACAAAGCTATGTCAAACCCAGAGCTGTTGGACATGCTCCACTTAAAGAAATCTCAATCCCACCAATCTACACGCTCCAGGGACCGAAACCTTGTCACCACAATAAACAGAACATGCTGGAGGGATAGATTCCTGTCCCAGAGACTTCCCATACTCTGGAACAAACTACCTATCTATATCAAACAAAGATCCTTATCAGCACTCTTCAAGAAAAATCTTGATGGACTGGATGGGAAATAGGAAATTCACCACGGGGATCACCTCTGGGGCTCTGCTCGACAGGGGCACAGGAAAATAATTTTCTTGGGTGGCGAAAGCCAGGGTACAGGCTAGGCTTATATAGGCCCTTGGGTCAATAGCCTAGTACCTACCTATGAACCTATGATTATGGATAAAGGAGAGATGACTACAAAGAGTTTTAGGGACAGATGCCTGACAAATGGTGCATGAAGTATGGTTGCGAGATGCACCTTACCAAAATAAACATGGCTTGTGACAGTCCTTATGGGGACATCATCTCCCACACTAGCACGTTCCCTTTCTGGATGACTTGTAACCTTACAACACAAAGCAAAAGACAAGACAAGAAGAAAAACCCCAATGGGGCACTTATCTGAAATAGCTTGGTAACCATCAGAAGAAGGAGCATTCAGATTGAAGATGGTGTTCACACTGGTGGCAAAGAAGTTCTGAGGAAAGTACATTACCTTTGTGCCTTATGCTGTGAGTGGGGAGCATATATGTGATATACAACATCCCTATAACAACCTAAGGCTTTGGTATACTGGCAGGACATTGGGCTGCCCTTTGCAGTGGATCTCTAGTGTAAGGAATACTGCAACAGTGATATGGAAGGACATCTTACTGTTCTGCTCTACTTCAATACCCTAGCGGTAAATCAAATCTACTAAAGTACTGTGTCTGTATTACACCCTACAGTTCACACCAGCTCACATACGCTGTATTTTAACCCTGAGCACAAATATAATCTTAGCTACTCACTTTCTACCATTTCTAAAACCTACCAATCTTACTTCTCTCACATGACTCCCTGAACACCTACAGGCTCCCCATCACTAAAACATGCCAAAAGAAAACAGTCTTTGAGTAAGGTTAGTTTGACATCAGCAAAGGGTTTCAATAATAGTTTATTATAGCTTTACACTTAAAGTAATGAAGTGACAGCTACCCTAATCCAGGACTAAATTTAACCTACTTTATTCCACAGTCCATCACACTTGCTCAGTTAGCCCTTTTTCCACTGCTAGAGGACTCAGAAATAATCTTAGTATGTAGGTTTTATTGGTAATAAAATGGATGATCTTGGGTATGGTTCTCTATGTATGACCCAGGTCTTTATGATGCCTGGCTTAAGCCTGAGTTCTCCCCGTCCTAGCACCTGGAAACCCAGCTACCCTGTGCACAAGTGTGATATGCTTGACAAAAGGACTGGTATTAGCTTCATGAGTATGGCTAAAAAAAATTCCTTGAGCAACTATGGACACATTTTTTAAATCTAATGAAAAGAAAATGAGTTATTTTAATGGGGAATTTGACTGCCAATCTGTTTTGGCCTCCAGACTTGTGATTAGGGCTAATATGAGGGGCCAGATTCATTAATGCCTACACTAAGTGTAGGCAATCTGTATTCAAGAACATCCCCATCACATTTTTCATAGTTTCATAGTTTAGTACTAGGCTATCTGCCCTGGGGTATTTGTAAGCCTAGCCATAGTGATGTGGCTTTTGCCACCCCATGAAATGGTACAAAAATGTACAGAATAAATTTAGAATACTGTGCCTCTGTCTAGTAGTGACACAATGAAGGTCCCCTTATATAATAGAATTAGTTTACTGTGCCCCTGTCTAGCAGTGACACAGATGTGACCCCTGGGGTAAACTTACGATCTCCCATCCACTCATCAAGATTTCTCTTGAAGAGTGTCAGTGAGGGGCTCTGCCTAATATCAACTGGGATCTTGTTCCAAAGCATGGGGGAGCCTCTGGGTTATGAATCTATCCCTCCAGCATGTCCTATTCATACTTGTGCCGAGGTTTAAGTCTTTAGCTCTCGTGGTCCTGATGGATTTGGATTTTTTGAGGTGGAGCATGTCCATCAGATCCTGATTGGACATGGCCTTGTACGTCAGGCAGAGATCTCCTCTGAGCAGGCGGTATGCTACTGAATAGAGCTGAAGTTTCTTTAGTCTGGCAGAATAAGACATATGTTGGAGACCCTTGATCCTCTTGGTGAGTTACTTTTGTGGTCTCTCCAGCTGTTGCAAATGCCGGGTGAGGTACATACCAAATGGGGCATTGTACTCAATCATGGGTCTGATGAGGGAGGAGTATAGGGGTACAATGACATCCTTGGATCTGGATGCGAATCCCTTCATGATGAGGTGTGCAAGGTAGAATGTTTTTCTAACCACTTTGGCAACGTGGGTGTCAAATGAGAGGTCGCTGTCGACTTGAGTCCCTAGGTCTTTGATTACTTTTTCCGTACTCAGTGGGTTGCTGTCTATGTGATAATTTGTGGGTATTTTGTTTTTCCCAAAGGGGATGACTATACATTTCTTGGCATTTCGTTTAAGGCCGTGACTCCGGCACCAGTTGTCCGTTTCTGTGAGGCCTTTTTGTAGGATGTATGTGTCCGCTGGTGTATCGACTATGGCGCCTAGTTTGCAGTCATCTGCGAACTTTGTCAGCCACAACCCTCCCATATTTGCTTTAACATCTGAGAAATAAATGCCGAACAAGAAGGGTCCCAGGACAGATCCCTGTGGGACACCACTTGTGACTGGCTTTGAGTCTGACATTGCTCCAGCGATTTTAACTTTATGGGTTCTGTCCTTTAGCCAGTTTGCAACCCATCTAGTGACATAAGGGTTTACGTTTAAGCTGTTGAGCTTATCTATGATGCCTGAGTGGGGTATTGTGTCGAAGGCCTTAGCCAAGTCCAGGTAGGCTGTATGGACTGCTTTGCCCTCATCAATGGCTCTAGTAACTGTTTCGAAAAAGTCAACCAGGTTCAAAAGGCAGGATCTGCCCTTTACAAAGCCGAACTGGGTGGGGTCAAGTGCTGTAGGTCCCCTATGTTTCTGTTTATGAGTTCCATAATGATTCTTTCCATAGCTTTGCAAACCAGGCTGGTTAAGCTTATGGGGCGGTAGTTCCCAGGGTCTGTAGAGGTACCCCTTTGTGGAGTGGGACCATTGTTTCTGTACGCCAGTGTTCAGGTACATATCCTATAGTAAGGCTAAGGTTAAATAGCATTTTTATGTGCTGGTTTAGCTCCTCTTGGAGTTCACGTAGCACGCAACCCGGGATACAGTCAAGTCCTATTGATGCTGTATTTTTAGATTTGATGAGGCAGTTCTCACTTGGACATCTGAGATGACAGGGAGATTACATTCAGCTGGGATAAGTATTTCTTCTTTTGGGGGTGAGGGAGGGGAGAAATTTGCACTGAACCTGTCAGCCAGAATGTTGGCAATATCTGTGGGTTCAGTGTATTTTTTGTTGTTGTGAACTAACTCTGAGCATATCTGAGGGTTTCCGCCCAGGTTTCTAACATAGCTGAAGAAGGCTTTGTGGTTATCTTTAGTGTCCTTAGCGATTTTTCTCTCAAAGTTGGTCTTGGATCTTTTTATGAGAGAACGTAGTTTTCTGCTAATGTTGATCAGAGATGTCTTCCCTTTATGGGATTTTGCTCTGACGTGCAGTAGCTTCCTTCTTTTGTTATACAATTTGTTAATGGCTGAGTTCCACCAGACAGGACACTTGCCTTTGGTGGAGAGGGACTTGGATTTATTTGGGATTGCATGATCCATCCATTCTTGGAGATGTCCATAGAAAGCATTTGTGAAGGATTCTGCATTGTGGGATGTGGTATCAACTGGCCCAGTGGGCTTAAAGGATAACATCTCAGTCTTAAGAAGAGTGAAGTCTGCTTTTGAGAAGTTTTTCACTGTGGTCTTTTGTGCTGGGGGTGGAGGTGGGATATGTATATCCAGGGTGATTAGTTTGTGGTCAGATCTCACTAGTGAGGGGTATACCTCCGGTGTGGAGCATTTTGTCCCCATGTTTGTGATGATCAGGTCTAGTATATTACCTCCCCTAGTGAGAGAGGTGACTAGTTGTTCCAGTGCATTTGAATTTATGAATTCCAGGAACCTTTGGGCTAGGGTGTTAGGGCTAGAATAATGTACCCAATCTATGTTTGGGTAGTTGAAGTCTCCCAGTATGATGGTATTTTGTGATACATTCATATCCTCCAATGTCTTCAGAAAGGCTGAGTGGGGTTCCTGAGATTGGGAGGGTGGTCTGTAACATGCTAACAGTTGTATAGCAGTTTTGCCTACGGTTAGTTGCACCTGTATGGTCTCTGATGCTTCATGTGTTGCTACTAACCTGGAGGTGTGGGTGTCCTTGATGAATATGGACACTCCCCCTCCCTTTGTGGTTCGACCCGGGTTTGGGGGCCGAAAAGCATGATACGAGGTATAGCCTGGTAGCACTGGGGTGCACTCAGGAGCCTTGAACCAGGTTTCAGTTACTGCACAGACGTCGATGTTCTCCATGCTGAGGAGTGCATCGAGTGCCTGCATCTTGAGATTTAGACTTCTGGCGTTGAGCAGCATTACCCTTAGTTTTTTTTCCATTTTTGTTTTCTAGGGAGGTGGGTTTGTCTTTTGAGCCTTGCCTAAAAAAGGCACTATGGGGGTGGCAAGAGCCTTAGCCAATATCCGGAAGCCCAGTGGTGACAGGTGTAAGCCATCCCTTGCGAAGCAGCGTGGCTTGTCCAACATGTCATCCCAGGCAGACAGACATTGGATCCCCTTAGAATGACACCAGTACTTGAGCCCATTATTAAAGCTGATCATCTTGTCTTTGTATTGTGGCATCATTCTTGGTGAGGGCAAGATGCTGCTCAGGGTCAGGGTCATACCAGCCTGGGCTACATAATCGGAGAGCTCCTCTATGTCTCTTTTCATGTAGTCCAGGGAGGTATGTCTCAGGTCATTCATGCCAGCATGGACAATGACGGAGTCATATTTGTACTTGCTTTGGAGTGACCTGAGTGCGTGTGTTATGTGGCGGATCCTAGCTCCCGATAGGCAGCTCACAGTCACCCTCTCCTTGTTCAGCCTGGTAAGCGGGACATCAGTGTGTCTGACTATAGAGTCACCTATTACTAGTGTATCAGGCATGGTGTTTGGCCTTAAGGGCTGTGATTGGTTGACACACTGATTTATTGAAGTAGGTGTTGCATGTGTTTTGTTTTGAGGTGGTGGATTTTTGGATGTCTGCTTTGGGAGCCTCTGTTGTTTTGGTAAGTTTTTTATTAGAGCCTCCGAGTATGTCTTTGTGTTTTTATGTGTTTGGTTTGCAGTTGTGGTAGGTCTATGTGGGACTGGGTTTGTTGTGTGTGTGGTTACCATCTCCTCCTGTCTGGTCATGCCAGCCCTGAGTTGAGAGAGTTCAGCCTCCAGTTTGGCTATATAGTTGCATAGTAGGCACTCAGAAAGATTATGCTAATTGTACATGCAGTCTACCCTTTGTGTTAACCTTTATGAATCCCCCCTCAGTATTTAAGGCGGCAAGAAAATCAGTAGGAAA
Organism: Protopterus annectens; assembly: GCF_019279795.1. Classification (NCBI taxonomy): domain Eukaryota; kingdom Metazoa; phylum Chordata; order Ceratodontiformes; family Protopteridae; genus Protopterus; species Protopterus annectens. The sequence goes on from NC_056726.1 coordinate 1,221,315,086, forward strand.
ATTAAGATTAGGAGAAAGAAGGTGCAACTTATGCTTGTGTTGTCTACTACTTCAGAATGATGTACACAGTGTAGGTGTGAATGAACCCCAGGGGAGATGTCTGTTATACAACTGGTTAACTTCCATACTTAATATCTGCTATACCACCCCCTCCCGTTTAGATAGTTACCTCCATGGTATTTCCACTGCAGGTATATCACTGTTCATTACTGAACAATCACCATACATGGTCTGTCAAGACTCCTGTTTTTTCCAACCTTATATCCAGCACATACTTTCCTTATAAAGAGGACCTTGCAGCCTTCTTGGACTAAACTAAACTGACTGGAGTTTTACTATTTCTAATCCAAATGCTAATTCTGCTCAACACAAATTAACACCTATATTAACTCTTCAGGATAATCATCTCCACTCTTTCCAGAATTGCTCATGAAGGCCATCAACCTCAGAGGACGCAAGACCTCAAACATCTCCTCAAATTCAGATTCACTACTTGCTGGAACAGGAAGATCAGTGGGCACTGTAGCAGCCATACACTCACTGTTTTTCATGATATGAGTAAAAATACCATTCACAGGTAAAAGACATGCAGCAGTTTTTATGAAGTAATCACCCTTGTCCCTAGTTACAGTAAAAAAAATACCTGTTAATTGTAGGACTCAGCCTGATAATCTCCTCCCCCCTTCACAGCCATGATTTACTCAGTGAAAATGTTCACGTCTTACCTAACCCTCACTCAGAATCATCCTAGGAACCTGATGCTGCCCCTTATTCCTGCACCCACCCTTACAGGTTCACAGGTGGTTACTAGACTATCTAGCCCAAGAACCATTTAAGCCTAGCTAGACATACCCCAAACTTAGAAAAACATTGGTGACATGTTTCAATACCCCAAGGAATTTAATGGATAAGATATAGGCTTGTACACATCAAGTATTCAAAGGCTCCTCCTGTCCATTAATGACATAACTGCCAAACCAGAGGTACATTTGCAGTTTAAAAGGAAGAGAATTCAGTGTCAAAAAAACACCCTAAACTGGTGGTAACTCAAAAAACTACAGCAAGCACTGTAAGAAGTCAAGAGAACACCCAGAGGTTTTAAACATGGAGATGCACTGTTTTATAGTTTTATACAGTGTATTTCCACTTTTAAAGCCTCTGGGTGTTCTCTGGATTTCTTACAATGCTTGCTGTATTTTTTTTTTTAATTTGCAGTTTCCTATCCACTGGTTCAAGTTACATTTAAACAGGGTTAGGAATGAGCTTTGTTTCACATGGATGGGAATCCATTTCCAGAGAAGGAGACACATCGCTGTTCCTCCAACCATACCGCTCAACTGTCCAGATTTTTGCAGAATATCCAGATTTTTTACTCATATTTTTGGTTTGTTCCTCTTAAAATTTTGTTTTTTCTGGTAAACCAGTGGGAAATCATTGAGTATTAAAGTCAGACAATAATGAGAAACACTTGAATTTCAAAATTCACACCCTTCAGAAAATCCATGTTAAAGGAGGTCATAACAAGGACGAAATATGCATATCCATAGCTAGTAAGGTTTGGCTTTATTGGCCTAAAATTAGAAGTTATGTACTTACCATAACATTCCATCTGAGTAGGTGGATTCATTTGTCTGCAACCTGTGGGTATGGATCCGATATCGGATCCGAACTGGCATGGTTTATCCAGCTATGGATCCAAGCTCCTAGCTCCTCCCCTCACCCATAATGCCCTGCTCTCCCTACATGACCTCAGATCGAGTTTGCCCTGCACCAACTACCCTAACCAAAGGGTAACACACCCTATGCAGGAAACTGATAAGGCCAAGGGGATAGGAGGGTGGGATGGTTGCAGACAAATGAATCCACCTACTCAGATGGAACATTATGGTAAGTACATAACTTCTAAATCTGAAGTAGGAGAATTCATTTGTCAGCAACCTGTGGGACAGAGTCCCCATCTACCTGAATCTTGGGTGGCCATCATGGAAGGATATTCCGGAGCTCCGCGGAGCCAAAGGATGCTCTACCTCTACCTCTAGAAGTGACGTCCAGCTTGTAATGAGTAATAAAGGTATGAGATGAAGCCCAAGTGGCTGCTGAATAAATGTCATCCAGAGGAACCCTCGACTTAAAGGCCGCTGAAGTAGAGACAGACCGGGTCGAATGAGCATGGACCCCCTCCGGTGCGGGCCTCCCAGAGGCTTGGTACGCCAACAGAATACATTGAGAAATCCAGCGTGACAAAGAAACTTTGGAAATTGGTTTACCCAGATTGAATTTGGCAAAAGAAATGAACAACTGGTCTGATTGCCTATGACCAGCTGTCCTATGAAGGTAAAAATGAAGCTGCCTGTGAACATCCAAGGAATGCAGCTTGTATTCGCCTTTGTTTTGATACTTCGGGAAGAAAACAGGGAGATTGATGGACTGATTAATGTTAGCCTCCAAAGTTACTTTAGGAAGAAAGGAGGGATTGATCCTGAGGTACACCCGGTCCGGATGAAAAATCAAATAAGGCGGTTTCATGGACAGGGCCTGAAGCTCTGAAACTCTCTTAGCCGAAGTAATGGCTACCAAAAAAGCGGTCTTAAAGGACAAGTGTTTAAGATCGACTGTGGCCGCAGGTTCGAAGGGGGGAGCGGTCAAGGCCTGAAGTACCAAGGAAAGATCCCACGGGGGAACCGTTTCTTTGACAGGGGGTCTGAGCAAAAAGGTGCCTTTTAGGAAGGTTTTGCATAACTTAGCCGACATAAGAGGCCCTGAATCGTGTCCAACATGGTAATGCGATATGGCCGCCAGCTGAACTTTAACCGTGGAACTACTGGCGCCATCCTTAAAGAGAGTAGTAAGGAAATCTAGAACCAAAGGAAGGGGAACCGTGAAAGGATCTAGGCCTTGCCGCTCTGCCCAAATGGAGAAACGCTTCCATTTACTGTGGTAAATTTTTCTGGTAGAGGGCTTGTGGGCCGCTACCAGAATGGCCTTAACTGGGGACAAGATACCGGGAGTCCTGATTAGGAGTGGAACTGGAGCAGCCAAGCAGTCAACTTCAGGTTGTCCAGGTTCGGAGTTGGCAGGTTCGACGGGTGTGATATCAGATCTGGAATGGGATCTAGAATCCAAGGTGGATTCACTGAATGAGACCTTAGGTAAGGGAACCAGATCTGTCAAGGCCAGAACAGGTCAATGAGGATCATTCTGCACCCCAACCGAGAAGCTTTCTGAAGTACTTGTAGCATCAGAGGTAGAGGGGGGTATGCGTAAAGAAGACCGGGAGGCCAAGCATGCACCAGAGCGTCTCTCGGAGAATCCCCTGTAGGGGGGATTAGAGCGAAAAAACTGTCGCACTTGGCATTTAAAGGAGAAGCAAAGAGATTGCAACAGGGAGTCCCCCACTGTGCAAAGATACGTTTCGCTACTTGAGAATTGAGAGACCACTCGTACGGGGAGAGAATGGTGCGACTGAGCTTGTCCGCTAGGATGTTGGTCCGACCCGGAATATACGTTGCGATGAGAAAGCGGTTGGTGGAGATCGCCCATTCCCACACTCTCATGGCTTCTCGACATAAAGGGTAAGACCTGGTTCCCCCCTGTTTGTTGATGTACCAGACCACCGACATGTTGTCTGATTGAATCGCAATTGTTCCCAGGGGAAGGAGAAGTGCTTGCAACGCCAAGAGCACCGCCCTCATTTCCAGAACATTGATATGCAGGGAGGTCTCTGAATCGCTCCACGTGCCTTTGACCATCCGGCCCGCAAAATGCCCCCCCCCCCACCCAAGGCGGGAAGCGTCCGTGGTCACCGTGGCAAGAGGGGGAGATGCACAAAAGGGGCGGCCCCTGTGGAGGTCCGGAGAATGGAGCCACCACAAGAGAGACCCCTTGCAAGCCTTGCTGATTGCAATGGGATGATACAGGGGGAGGGAGAGAAATGACCATTGCACCTGAAGTGTCCATTGAAGCACCCGCATGTTCAAGCGGGCGTGCAGAAGAAGAGTAATCGCTGCCGCCATAGACCCTAGCGCCCTCAGGATCAATTCCGCAGGTGATGAGCTGGAGTGAAGGATGGCCCGCACCTGGAGTCGCAGATTCCGAACCCTGTCGGTTGTGAGAAAGGCTCTTAAATTTCTCGTGTCTAACCTGGCTCCTATAAATTCTATTGTTTGAGTAGGGACCAGGTTGGACTTCTCTATGTTTACCGTGATGCCTAGCTTGGGAGCTAGACGAAGGAAGGAGTCTCTTGCCAAAGAGAGTAGATGCCTTGTTGGGGCAGTGAGAAGCCAGTCATCTAGGTACGGAAAGACCTGCACCCCCTGAAGCCTCAGGTGGGCCGCAACAACTGCTAAAACTTTGGTGAACACCCTGGGGGCTGTGGTGAGACCAGACCCTGAACTGGTAGTGACTGGCTCCCAGCCGGAAGCGAAGAAACCTCCTGGATCGTCTGTCCATCCGAATGTGGTAGTACGCGTCCTTGAGGTCTATAGAGCACATCCAGTGATTCTCCCGTAGAAGGGGGAGGATGGACTGCAAAGTGACTATCCGGAACTTCTTTTTGGGAACTGACAGGTTCAACAGGGACAGGTCTAGAATGGGTCTGAGGTCCCCCGTCTTTTTTGGCACTAAAAAGAACCTGGAGTAGAACCCCGATCCGATCTGGTCTGGGGGGACGGGCTGGATGGCTCTTTTTCTCAGCAGATGGCCAATTTCTGCTGAGGCGGCCTCCCTCTGATCGGGTAGAACATCGGGGAGGATTTTTAACTTTGGGAGATGAATAAAGGGGATCTTGTATCCTCTGGATATAATCCGGAGTAACCAGCGGTCCGATGTAATGGACTCCCATGCCGCTAGGTGCTCCGAGAAACGTCCCCAGACTGCCTCCAGAGTGGAGCAGCCAGGCAACCCCTCAGGGTTGCGGCATGGGCCGTTCAGAGAAAGGTTCCCTGGACCCAAAGTTCCTGGGAGCCCCTCTGCCCATAGGGCGGCGTCCTCCCTGTCCTCCTCTGCCGCGGAAGGACTGGTTGTCCGGAGCGGGTTGGGAATGCTGCGACTTCCGGAACCACATCTTCTTCTGGCCCTTTTGGTTCTTAGAGTAGGACCTCTGGGGCACAGAGAAACGGACTCAGACGGCAGACAGCATCTTCCCGTCCTTCTCGCTCTGAACCAAGGTATCGCGAACCGTCTTGCCAAAAAGGGCAGAACCGTCAAAGGGGGTGTTCGTGAAAGACGCCTTGAAGGGCTCTGTAAAATCGCAGTGGCGGAGCCATGCCTGCCGTCTTGTGACTAGGCCCGCTCCCGCAGCTCTAGCAGCTCCCTCGGTAGCGTGGGAAAGTAACCGCATAGAGGTGTTAGTCACAGAACGAAGAGTGGCCATACGGGTGGAGTGCATAAGTTTGTCCTCCTCCGACATGGACTCTGGGGGAGATGCAGCGTATTTCTTGATAAGATCGCGCTGCATCCTGATGACGTGTGCCAAATAGTTGAGCGCCCTCACTGAGAAGGTCGCTGAACTAAACATTCGCTTCCCCAAACGGTCCATCATCCGAGACTCCTTGCTCGGGGGATGGACTGAGGGACTGTCCTGGGCGAGTTCCCTCTTAGTGGCTGCTGCCGACAACATGGCATCTACCGGGGGTCCCTTGCTCCAGTGGGCACGGTCAGCAGGGGGGCTAAGGATCCTGTCGGGCCTCTTAGGGATTGGCTCCACGGTGTCCGGTTCCTTCCACGCCCTGGTGGTAATAAGGTCCACCAGGGGGTCAGCAGGAGGGGACACCCAAGAGGTAGACGGGCCCGCTTCAAATGCCTCCAAGAACACTGACTCGTCCGAGGAAGACTTTGGGGCAGACCACCCACTTCTAATCCATAACATTTCCATGATGTCTCCGAAGGAGACATCCTCAGGGGGTGATCTTGAGGAGCCTTCCCCTTCCTCCAAGTCAGTGTCTTCAGTCAAAGACTCGGGGAGTCTATGTGCCTCCTCTTGCACGAATGCTTGCGAGGTGCTTCCTCGGGGGGGCTGTCCGAGGAGCCCTCGCCAGCAATGTCCAGAATCGCAGGAACTGCTTGGGGCAGTGAAGTGGGCTGTCCCAGTGGCCGGGTGATGGAAGCCTGGCCCAGAGCAGATGGAGTGCGGGACGGAGCTGAAGCAAGGGCCGGGGGTCCGGATGCCCTCAACAGAGCCCTCTCCACTACATCAAAAGCCGAGGGGGAGCCAGCCTCGACAATAGGATCTGAAAGTCGGCTCCCCCTCGGATCCGATGAGCGGATCGGAGCCGGCGCCAAGCCCTTCGGATCCGAGGGACCAGTATGCTCCGACAAGGACGGCGCCGAAGGCACACTGAGTCCCTCGGATCCGAAGCTCGGGCCAAGCCTCCGAGAGGTCGAATCCAACAGACTCGAGGGCAGGGTCGGATCCGAAGTACCCAGTACTGTCGGCACCGACCCACCCGCGGCTCCGAGGCTGCCCGGCTCCGGGCGCTCCGAACCCGGGTAGCGGGTCGGAGAAGGAGCAATGGGCTTAAAAAAGGGGGGTCGAGCTCCCCCCCAGAGGGGGGGGGGGAGGCAGGAGCACTCCCATCTGCATCTGGGCCTGGATGAACTTTCGCATCATCCGGTCCAGATCAGCATCGGAGATGCTATAAGTAGACCTCGAAGAGGCTACCGAGGTAGGCCTTGAGTGCCGCCTCGATAGCCTCGATGGAGGTCGGGTCTCCTCATCCTCAGGCTCCGGTGAAAAGCACGGGGACCGGAGCCGAGGAAGGGGAGAGCCAGCAGCCAGGGAGGCCGGAGGAGAAGCTTGCTTAGCCGGCGGGGCCTAAACGAAGGTCTCGGCCCACCGCTTGTGGTGCTTCTCTCTCCGGTCCTTTTTCCTGGCTTCCCTCTCCTCCGACCCTTTGGCGGGAGTTTGAATCCCAGGTGGAGGAGGGGGAGCAGGCAAGGCAGGGACTGCCGAAGCAGTGACCACCAAGGGGGCGGGGGCCGAAGCAGAGTCTGGGGGCAAGAGTCCCACCAAGACTAGGTTCGACCTCCGCTCCTTCAATGCCCTGGGGTTGAACCCTGCACAGATTGAACACCCTGAAGTGAGGTGTTCAACCTCAAGGCATCGAACGCACCGAGTGTGGCCATCAGCAGGGGAAAGCTTATGGCCACACTCGGAGCACTTTGAAAACACAGCCTTTGGGGCCTCAGACATTACTATTTTTTTTTTTTTTTTTTTAAATAGTAACAATAAAGTAAACTAAAAAACACTCACACAAAGGCCCCAAAGAAACACACACACACACACACACACACACACACACACACACACACACACACACACACACACACACACACACACACACACACGCACACACACCAACTACGAACCAGCGAGGGGAGGGTAAAAACTAAATTAAATTAACCCAAAAAATATAAAAACAGAAGGGGAACCTATATCTTTCACACAAATTTAAAGTTTAAACAATTTTAACACCCTTTAATAAGAAAATATCAACTTAGCTTTAGGAGCTCTGACGACCCAGCCTACACCATGAGCGGCAAACTAGATCGGAGGTCATGTAGGGAGAGCAGGGCATTATGGGTGAGGGGAGGAGCTAGGAGCTCGGATCCATAGCTGGATAAACCATGCCGGTTCGGATCCGATATCGGATCCATACCCACAGGTTGCTGACAAATGAATTCTCCTACTTCAGATTTGTCCATTAAAACGACTTCAAATGAAAAAGTCATGGGCAATCAGAATCGCCATATAGCTGAAACACCCGATGTTTATAAGGGTCATTTGCATATATCCCATGTGCCTGTGTTACAGGAGGTTTGGGCGGTCACTCAATGGAAGTTCTAGCTTGGCTGGAGTTTCCTTTTAGTTTGTCTCTGATTGGTTTTTCAGTGTGACCTTCTAACTCTTTGTTTTAATTTGTTATTTGGGATATTTTGCAGTCACCCTAATGATAATGGACATCAGCTGGGTATAACAACCCTGTGTTTCTTATTCTTAGTAAAACACTCTGCTTATCCTATGCTGACGAGGTCATAACAAGGCCAAAATATGCATATCCATAGTTAGTGGGGTTCGGCTTTATTAGCCTGAAATTGTCCATTAAAACGACTTCAAATGTAAAAGTCATGGACAATCAAAATCGCCATATAGCTAAAACACCTGATGTTTATAAGGGTTATTTGCATTATATCCAACGTGCCTCTGTTACAGGAGGTTTGGGAGGTCACTCATTGGAAGTTCTAGCTTGGCTGGAGTTTCCTTTTAGTTTTTTTCTGATTGGTTTTTCAGTGTGACCTTCTAACTCTTTGTTTTAATATGTTAATGTAAAACCTGTTATTCTATCAACTTTCTAAGTTGGTAAGAGCAATATTTAAAAATGTTTCCTATTTTTTGGGCATTTGTCCCCCCATTATTTATGAGTTTGTCTAGATTTCTTGCTATAAGAGGTTGTGAAGTATGCCTCCAACGTGTCCTGTTTATGTTGTAGTCAAGGTTTAGGTTTTTAGGATGGGTATTTCTGATCATGTCTGTTTTGTGGAACTGCAACAAATTCATCAGTGTGGGATGGATCACAGGATGCCTTACAGGCTAAATACAGACCACCACACAGCAGTCCAAGCCCAAGTACAGGGATAGAGCACTGAGATAGTCCGGATAAGGCTTGTTTACTCCCTGAATTTTTTTTTATTTTGTGAAGAACCTCTGTGATCTCTCAAGGGGCTGCAAGAGCCTGGTCAGATACATGCCAAAGAGTGTGCTGCACGTGATGACTGGTCTGATTAAAATAAGCACAAATAAATGACGCCAAAATTTAATGCAAAGCTTTCGGGTTAACCACCCTTCATCAGTACATAAAAACAAATAAACTTTTCATTATTTAAATATGGAGCCATTTTAAATCACATGTTACAGCCAGCCTAACATCATGAACTAACAATTGACTTTTAAAATGACATCACATTTAATAAGATATTGCATTTAAAAGAAATATGCATTTAAAAGAATAGTACCTAAAGCTTATTTAAAACATGTAACAATATTCTAGACATAAATATATACATAATAACAATATTAAAAATATATATATTACATTAAATTAAACATTTTCTCTTTGCCTTTTTATTAATACCGGCTTTAAACTAACTGCATTGTTCAAACCCGGCTTGGCAGCTGCCTGAAGTCTAATAATCCATTCATACTCCTTCAATTCCAGAGTATTATTCATATCACCTCCCCTCCTTCCCATATTCACTGTACCTATTCCCCAAACTTAAATTTGTGTGTACTATTATTCTCAGAGATATGCTTCCTCAATGCATTTGTTATTACTTTCCTTCTAATCTCTGATTTATGTTCTACTATCCGTTCTCTTAATTTCCTAGTGGTCTTACCCACATAAAATGATGTACATAATGTGCATGTGGCTAAATATACCACTTGGGTCATATTACAGTTTACGGGGGTCCGGAAGGTGAATATTTCTTTAGTTACAGGATGCTCAAAATTATCTGTCGCATCATATATATCACTACAACTACAATTATAACATTTTATTGTCCCCATTTTTCGTTGAGCTCTTTTTTACTTCTTTAAAATCCTTGTAACATAATTTTCTTCATCTTCATCTGTCACCCCTGTGATTTCTGTTACTGACCAAGGTTCTTGCCACCCCCATAGTGCCTTTTTTAGGCAAAAACAAAATTCCTGACGTAAAAATACCCTCTGAAAACAACCTCAAGTTTATGCTGCTAAATGCTAGGAGTCTAAACCAGAAACTGCACTCATTGGATGCAGTCCTCACCTTAGAAGACGCTGACATTTGTGCAGTCACTGAGACTTGATTTAAGGCTGCCAGCTATACCAGGTTACATTTCCTTCCACACGTTCAGACCATAAACTGAAGGTGTGAGGACTAAAGGAGGTGGTATATCAATATTCATTAAAGATAAATACACCTCCAGGTTGTTTAAACAGCACAATTCCCATGAATTACTTCAGGTGAAACTGACTGTAGGTGAGACCCCTCCTTTTGTTCATTGCCAGCTACAGGACCCCCTCCATGAATCAGGACATCCGCTTAGCCTACCTACTTGGATGTACTTGAGTCAATCAAGATACAATCAAACACCCTGGTTTTTGGTGACTTTAATTACCCATCCACTGACTGGGTAAATTATACATGTTCTAACTCACTTGCACAAAGATTCCTAGATTTCATTAACTCCAATGCCCTGGACAACTGGTTGACACACCTACAAGGGGCTCAAACATCCTGGATCTGGTGCTCACCAACATGGGTGACCACTTCACCACCACCAATGTGTGGCCATCCCTGGTGAGATCTGACCAAAAATCAGTCTTGCTAGAACTAACTATAACACAAGAACCCTCACTTACCAACAACTAAACTAAAAAACTTTTTCAAGACCAATTACAACCTCTTATGTGACAGCATAAATAGCTTCATAGCCCCTCCTCCCACTGACGGAACAGATACCTATGCAGAATTAATACACCAATATTTTATACGAGCACCTATACAATTGTGTTGACTACACTACCCGACAGAATCAAAGCAAGACCTTCAAAGAAAAACAAACCTGCCTCTTTTGCGCGGTTTTGCACGTTTTTGTGCATAGCTCAAAAGCGAGCAGCGCCGTCTAATTGGGTTTAAACTATTCCTGGCTCCACAAAGTCTGCTCTTCACTTTTTCCCTTAGAACTGCTCTATCTCTCAATTTAAACACCATAGTCTCATTCTAAGGCCCTTCACTGGTCCAATTAAGTAATCCTACAAGTTAGCACTATTAAACCATAAGCACTACTTACTCTTATACTCTCTACGATTACTCTGTCCTCTATTGGTCCATTTTAAATTCAGTTTCCCTATTACTCTAGCATGTCCAAAGGTCAGTCAATGGTTTCCTCTCCAGTCCAGCTGGTGAATCTGGGAATTTTAAGGCAATGTTACAACTGTCTCATGTACACGGACAACCCTCTCCTCCTCCAAACAGGTTCAAATATATGTGAGAGATGCAACTATTTAGCCAAACTGGAGGCTGAGCTCTCTCATCTCAAAACTGGTGTAACCAGTCAGGAGGAGAAGGCAACCTCACACAACACAATTCCAGTATCACATAGTCCCACCACATCAGCGAACCAAACACATAAATACATAAAAACATACTCGGAGGCTCTAAATAAAAATCTACCTAAGCAACAGAGACCTCCAAAGCAGACATCCAAGCAAACGTTACCTCAAAACAAAACACACACAACACATAACCCACAAAGTCAGTGTGCCAAGCAGCCACAGCCCTTAAGGCTGAATAACACACCTGATACTCTTGTTATAGGTGACTCTATTGTCAGACACACTGACGTCCCGCTCACCAGGATGAATAAAGAGAAGGTCACAGTGAGCTGCTTGTCGGGTGCTAGGATCCGACACATAACGCAAGCACTCAGGTCACTCCAAAGCAAATACAAATATGACTCAGTCATTGTACATGCTGGTGTGAATGACCTGAGACGTACCTCACTGGACTACATGAAAAGAGACATAGAGGAGCTCTCTGATCATGTAGCCCAGGCTGGTATGACCCTGACCTTGAGCAGCAGCATCTTACCCTCACCTAGAATGATGCCACAGTACAAAGACAAAATGATCGATTTTAACAATTGGCTAAAATTTTGGTGTCATTCAAAGGGGATCCAGTGTCTGTCAGCCTGGGATGACATGCTCGACAAGCCACGTTGCTTCGCTAGGGACGGCTTGCACCTGTCACCACTGGGCTTTCGGATATTGGCAAAGGCTCTTGCCACCCCCATAGTGCCTTTTTTAGGCAAGGCTCAAAAGTCAAACCCACCCCCATAGACAGCACAAGGAACAAGAAACAAAGGATAATGCTGCTAAACGCCAGAAGTCTTAACCTCAAGATGCATGCACTCAAAGCTCTCCTCAGTATGGAGAACATCGATATCTGTGCAGTGACAGAAACTTGGTTCAAGGCTCCAGAGAGCACCACAGCGCTACCAGGCTATACCTCATATCATGCTTTTCGGCCCCAAAACCCGGACCGAACCACAAAAGGAGGGGGAGTTTCCATATTTATCAAGGATATCCACACCTCCAGGTTAGTGGCATTGCACGAAGTATCGGAGACCATCCATGTGCAACTAACAGTGGGCAAGATTGCTTTTCAGTTTATAGCATCCTACAGACCACCCTCTCAAAGTCAGGAATCCCACTCGGCTTTCCTGAAAACATTGGAGAACATGAAGATCTCTCCGAACACCATTATATTGGGTGACTTCAACTACCCAAACATTGACTGGGAGCACTACTCAAGCCCCAGCACCTTAGCCCAAAGATTCCTGGAAATTATAAACTCAAATGCTATGGAACTACTAGTCACCACTCCCACAAGAGGGGACAACATACTAGACCTGATCATTACCAACATGGGGACTCTATGCTCCACATCAGAAGTATATCCCTCATTGGTAAGATCAGACCATAAATTAATTTCACTGGATGTCCACATCCCAACCCCACCCCAGCCCAGAAAACCACAGTGAAAAACTTCTCAAAAGCGAACTTCTCACTTCTCAAAACCGAAGTGGAATCCTTCAAGGCCCCAGGGCCAGTGGAAACTACGGCCCAAACTGCAGAATCCTATATAAATGCATTCTACGGACATCTCCAGGAATGCATGGATCATGCTATCCCAAACAAAACCAAGACCCAATCATCCAAAGGCAGGCGTCCAGTCTGGTGGACCTCTGCCATAAATAAACTGTACAACAGAAGGAGGAAGCTACTACATGATAGAGCAAAATTCCTAATAGGGAAGGCATCTCTGATCAGTACTGGAAAAAATTACGATCCCTCATAAAATCCTCCAAGGCAAGCTTAGAGAGAAAAATTGCACAGGACACCAAAGACAATCATAAGGCTTTTTTCAGTTATGTTAGAAACCTGGGATGCAACTCCCAGACTTGTTCTGAGTTGATTCTAAACGACAAAAAATACACTGAACCCACAGACATCGCCAATATCCTGGCAGACAGGTTCAGTGCAAACTTCTCCACCCCTCCCCCCCAAAAGTGCAAGTATCTATCCCGGCAGAGGGCTGCCTACCAAACATCTCAGATGCTCAGGTGAAGGCTGCCCTCTCCAAAGCAAAAAACACTGCTTCCATGGGACCAGATGGTGTCCCAGGTTGCGTCCTACATGAACTACAAGAGGAACTAATCCCTCAAATAAAACAGCTATACAATCTCAGCCTCACTACAGGATATGTGCCCACAGAATGGCGTACAGCAACAGTGGTCCCACTCCACAAAGGTGGAGCCTCTACGGACCCTGGAAACTATCGCCCCATAAGCCTGACTAGCTTAGTCTGCAAGGCTATGGAGAGGATAATCATGGAGCTCATAAACAAAGACATTGGGGACCTACAGACACTAGATCCTACCCAGTTCGGCTTTGTCAAGGGCAGATCCTGCCTTTTGAACCTGGTTGACTTCTTTGAAACAGTCACCAAAGCCATAGATGAAGGGAAGGTAGTCCACACAGCCTATCTGGACCTTGCAAAGGCATTTGACACAATACCCCACTTGGGCATCATAGATAAGCAATCCAGCTTAAATATAAACCCCTATGTCACAAGATGGGTCGCAAACTGGCTCAAAGACAGAACCCACAGAGTGAGAGTTGCTGGAGACATGTCAGACTCGAAACCGGTCACAAGTGGCGTCCCACAGGGTTCTGTCCTGGGACCACTCTTGTTCGGTATATACTTTTCCGCGGTACAGGCAAACGTGGGAGGACTATGGCTCACCAAGTTCGCAGACGACTGCAAACTGGGCGCCATAATCAACTCTCCAGCTGACACAAACATCCTTCAAAAAGGTCTCACAGAGACAGATAACTGGTGCCAGCGCCATGGTTTAAAGCTAAATGCCAAAAAATGTATAGTCATACCCTTTGGCAAAAGCAATGTGCCCACAAATTACCACATAGGCGGAAACCCATTATGTACAGAGAAAGTTATTAGGGACCTGGGGACTCAAGTTGATAGCAATCTCTCCTTTGAAAACCACATTGCCAAAGTGGTTAGAAAGACCTTCTACATAGCCCACCTCATCACGAAGGGTTTCACATCTAGATCAAGAGAGGTAATCGTGCCCCTTTATTCATCCCTCATCAGGTCCATCATAGAATACAATGCCCCTTTTGGGATGTACCTTACCCGACACCTGCAGCAATTAGAAAGACCCCAAAAGTATCTCACCAAGAGGATCAAGGGTCTCAAACAGATGCCATATGCTGCTCGGTTAAAAAAACTCCACCTCTACTCAGTTGCATATCGCCTACTTCGAAGCGATCTATGCCTGACATACAAAGCTATGTCAAATCCAGAATTAATGGACATGCTCCACCTCAGTAAATCTAAATCCCTTAGAGCCACACGCTCGAGGGACTTGAACCTCAGCACAGAAATAAATAGAACTTGCTGGATGGACAGGTTCAAAACCCGGAGGCTCCCTTCGCTCTGGAATAGAATTCCAGTTCATGTGAGGCAGAGCACCTCACTGAATCTCTTCAAGAAGAATCTCGATAAGTGGATGGGGGATCGTAGGTTTGTCCCAGGGATTACTCCCGTGTCACTATTAGACAGAGGCACAGTAAACTAAACCTTAAAAAGGGCACAGTATACTCAAATCAAGGGGTGGCGTAAGTCATACAGAATCTGGCTAGGCTTATAATTGCCACAGGGCAGATAGCCTGGTATGAACCTATGAACCTATGAACCTATGGTGAACAACTGCCATTAATATGCTGTATAATAGGAGAAAGAAATTGCTGTCTAAGAGTAGGAAGGAACAGTCTCAAAACTGTAAACACTCCTTTCTCAACTTAAACAAGCAAATAGGACTCCTAGTGAAGTCCTCCAAAGCTAACTATGAATTGAAATCAGCTTCCCTAACTAAGGATAACCACAAGGTGTTCTTTAGTTACATCCGTAACCTCAAAGATAAGGACCAGATTTGCACTGAGTTCGTAGTTAACTGTACTACATATATGCAACCTGTAGATAAAGCAAACCTGCTGGCTGAGTTCAGTGAAAACTTCACTCCCCTGTACCCACCACATATATCCCGAAGCATCCCTAACACCTGTCCTCCACCTAGTATCTCTGAGAAGCAGGTCTTAAAAGCCCACTCCAAGGCCAAAAATACAGCCTCTATGAGACCAAACAACATCCAGGGTCGTGTTGCACATGGGTTAAAACAGGAATTAGCATCACCACTGGGCACACTTTTCAATCACAGCCTAAAGCACTGGTTTTGTCCCAGCAAAATGGAAAACAGCTACAGTCATCGCTTTGCAGAAAGGGGGTGCATCCATGGACACCGGGAACTATAGACGCATTAGCCTGACCAGCCTTATCTGCAAGGCCATGGAATGAATTGAATCATCATGGACCTTATTAACAAAGATATAAGAAATGTCCAAACACTTAACCCCACCCAGGTTGGCTTCATCAAGCAGAGATCACGCCTGTTAAAGTTGGCAGAGTTCTTTGAGACAGTTACCAAAGCCCTAGATGAGGGCATATCTGTGCATACGGCCTATCTAGTCTTGCCCAAGGCCTTTGACACAATCCTCAGTCAGACATCATTGATACACTCACCCAGCTGGGTTTCAACCCATATATTGTCAGGTGGGTTGCAAACTGGCCAACTGCTAGAACTCATATGGTCAAAATAAGGGACTCCAACTCCTCCGGCAGACCTGTAACCAGTGGTGTTCCACAGGGATCAGTTCTGGGGCCCCTACTGTTCACAATCTACTTTTCTTAAGTACAGGCTAAAACTAAAGGGCAGTGTTTGACAAACTTTGCTGATGACTGCAAACTGGGAAAGATCATTGAAACTCCTAACAATGTCAACATCTTTCAAGAAGGTCTTATGCAGACTAATGACTGGTGCAAAGTCTTGGTCTTAAACTTAATGCAAAAAATGCATTATCATCCCCTTTGGTAGGGGTGATGTTCCCGCAAACTACCACATTAACAGCGATACCCTAAACACACTCAGTGGTGAGAGATCTGGGCACACTGGTCGACAGAATTTTTAACTTTGACCACCATGTCTCCATAGTGGTAAGAAGGGCATTTTACATTGCTCATTTCATAAGTAAGTTCATAGGTTCATAGGTTAGTACTAGGCTAACTGCCCTTGCAAGCTATTTTAAGCCTAGCTAATTATCCCTTGTGAGACTCAAACCCTGCACCTTGTGTTTGTAAGGCAAACACCTTAACCATTAGGCCACCCTCCCAACACAAATACTCTTGTCAGTCTCAAACCCCGCACCTTGGACTCACCAGTCTGCATGATGTACCACTAAGCCACTAAGGTCATTGTCTCCAGAAAAATAGAGGTTATAACCCACCTGTACTCTTCCTCATCATGCCAGCAAGGGAGTACAATGCTCCCTTTGGTATATTCCTTTCCAAACACCTGCAGCAACTGGAGAGACTACAAGGTTCCTTATAAAGAAAATTCAAGGTCTTCGAGAGCTTTCTTATGTGGACAGACTGAAATCACTGTCACTTTACTCTGTGTTGTACAGACTGCTCAGAGGTGACCTGTGCCTTGCATATAGCGCAATCTCTGACCCAGAAATGCTGCACATTCGCAAGTCAAATGGCACAAGCACCACTCGCTCAAATACCTTAACCTGGTATGTGACATCAACAGAACTGCTGGAGAAACAGATTTGTCTCAGAGAGGTTGCTCCACCTTTGGAACAAATTTCCTATTTGTGTTAAACAAAGCCTCTTGTTGGCCTATTTAAGCTTAATCTGGATGACTGTATGGGTAACCGGAAATTCACCTAGGGGGTTCTCACATGTGTCCTGCTTGGACTAGGGGCAATAGGTGCTGATTTTACTGCCTGCTTGAACCAGACACCCTTGGAAACACAGGTTGAACTTGGCTAGGCTTGTAAGGGTCCTAGAGCTGTTATCCTAGTAACCTCCTATGATTCTATAAAAAGAGTGAACCTTTTTCCAAGCTCCTGAAGAAACCAAGGAGCTAGTAGAATTTGTCTTGACCCTCCCTAGAGCCAACTTGTTATGGTGGGAATAATAAAAGGAAATAGCATGGGACAACCATTTGGAAACTGTCTGCATTGACTCAGGCGGTCCTTTTTTCTTACATTCCCATGAAATTAATAACTTTTCAGAATTTCTTATGGTTTAGTTCTGTCAAAATAGTAACTGAGCTGTCTGTGGACATCCAGAGTAAAAAGAATTCTTTCTCCCTAATTTTTAGGTTCTGGAAAAAAGACAGGAAGATGGCTACCTCAGCTTAAACTAAACTTGAACACCACTTTAGGCATAATGGAAAAATTAGTTCTCAAAGAAACCCTACCTTTGTGGAATATGAGATAAGGTTGACACCATAAGAATTTGCAACTGAGACAATCTTCTTGCAGATTTCAGAGCAATCAGTAACACTGTTTTTCACATTAAGAACCCCCAGATCAGCCTGAGGAGCTGCTTCAAATGGAGCAAGAGTTATTTTTTCCAAAACAAAATTAAGATCCCAAGGAGAAGCCACATACTTTCAATGTAAACAGGTACATAAAACTCCTTGAATTGGGAATGCATTGAAAGGGGAGGCTATATGGGCATACATAATGAAATGGATGATACAGGAACCTTGAAAAAAGAAGAATGAAGGCCAGCAGATAATAATTCATATAAATATTGTAGAGCCAGAGAAATACTAGCCTTAAAATGGTCCTGGTTCTTAGTATGACGCCAACTAAAAATCTTTTCCATTTAATCAGGTTTCTTTGCCTCCTTTAAAAGCTACTGCATGTACTCAGGAAAAAAGGTGCCTAAAGGTATTAAAACTTTGTCAGCAAGGCAGTTAGTTGAATTTGTTTCAAGCTCAATCTCGGGTGTATCAAACAACACCTGTGCTGTCTGAACAGGTCCAGTCTGTGAGGAAGCTTGTGGTAATTGCTCTTGGCCAGTTCCAAAAGGGAGATTACCACTGTTGCCTGATCCAGAAGGGAGTCACCAGAGTGATCTTCTGAAACTTCAGAAATATCCTGGATACTAGTAGAAAGGGTAAAAAGGCATACAGGAGCGCTCCTGTCCAAGGAAAAGAGAATGCATCTGTTTTCAGGGCCTGGTTATTAGAAGACTAGGAGCACATTTTTGCCAGTTATTTGTTGTGAATGGAGGCGATTAGATCTGCCTGAGGTGTTGCCTACAAAAGAATAAAATCCTAGGAGACCCCCTGATTCAATTTACATTCATGAGGATCTATTCTGGTTCTGCTCATATTGTCTGCCACAAAGTTTTGCACTGATGGAATGCAAGATGCCTGTGCAATACAGTATCTCAGGGCTCTCTCCTTCCCATTTGTTTTATGAACCACATCATTGTGGTGTTGTCTGTAATCAATTGTAAAGGTCAGAGAGGTGAGCATGTATAGCTGCAAACATCTCTTATGTTTGTATTTTCATTTTTTTTGTTCCAAAGACCCTGTGCACTTTTACCCTCAACGACAGCTCCCTAAGCAAAGTCAGAGACATCTGTTGTTACACACCGTGCTACAGGAAGAGCTGAAGACCTGAATTCAAATAAAGCTGGTCTCCCTATAGGTTCATAGGTAGGTGCTAGGCTATTGGCCCTATGGCCTATATAAGCCTACCCAAAAAGGTACCCTGGCTTTCCCCACCCAAGAAAATTATTTTCCTGTGCCCATGTCGAGCAGAGCCACAGAAGTGATCCCCAGGGTGAATTTCCTATTTTCCATCCAATCATCAAGATTTTTCTTGAAGAGTGCTAATGAGAAGCTTTGTTTGATACAGATAGGTAGTTTGTTCCAGAGTATGGGAAGTCTCTGGGACAGGAATCTACCCCTCCAGCATGTTCTGTTTATTGTAGTGACAAAGTTTAGATCCCTAGAGCATGTAGCTCAGAGGGATTGGGATTTCTTTAAGTGGAGCATGTCCAACAGCTCTGGGTTTGACATAGCTTTGTATGTTAGGCATAGATCGCCTCTGAGTAGGTGATATGCAACAGAGTAAATTTGGAGTTTTTTGAGATGGTCTGCATAGGGCATCTGTTTGAGGCCAGTGATCCTCTTTGTGAGGTATTTCTGCGGCCTTTCCAGTTGTTGTAGAGGTCTTGTGAGGTACATACCAAAAGGGGCATTGTACTCTATAATGGATCTAATGAGTGACGAGTAGAGGGGAACAATGACCTCTTTTTCCCTGGATGAGAAATCTTTTGTGATGAGGTGTGCTACGTAGAAGGATTTCCTGACTACTGTGGCTATTTGATTATCAAAGGAGAGACTACCGTCCACCTGTGTCCCAAGGTCTCTTATTATACTTTTGGTGTTAAGTAGACTACCACCTATGTGATAGTTCATGGGTACAGAGTTTTTACCAAAGGGGATGACAATGCACTTTTGGCATTGAGCTTGAGGCCATGGCTTTGACATCAGGCATCTGTCTCACTGAGGGCCTTTTGTAGGATGTCCACATCATTAGGAGTTTCGATTATGGCTCCTAGTTTGCAGTCATCTGTGAACTTCATTAGCCAAAGATCTTCTGTGTTAGCCTGTATTTCAGAGAAGTAGATATCAAACAGGAGAGGACCCAGGACTGAACCCTGTGGTACTCCACTTGTTACTGGTCTGAAGTCGGATTTGGAGTCTGCTACTTTCCCAGTGCAGGCTCTGTCAGTGAGCCAGCTGGCAACCCATCTTGTGACATAGGGATTTATACCTAGTTTAGTGAGTTTATCTATAATTCCAGAGTGGGGGATGTTGCGAAAGCCTTGGCGAGATCTAGATAGGTTGTGTGAACCACCTTACCCTCATCTACAGCATTGGTGACTGCTTCAAATAAGGTTTAGGAGACATGATCTGCCTTTTACAAACCTGAACTGGGTGGGGTCCAGAGTTTAGAGATTAGCAATGTCTTTGTTTTGAAGTTCCATGATGATATGTTCCATAGCCTTGCAGATCAGGCTCGTCAGGCTAATGGGGCGGTAGTTTCCAGGGTCCGTGGTGGCTCCCTCTTTGTGAAGTGGGATAACAGTCACTGTGCGCCATTCAGTGGGCACAAAGCCTGAGGTGAGGCTATGATTGAACATGGTACTTAGGTGGGGTGCCAGTTCCTTCTGTAGTTCGTGTAGAACGCAGCCTGAAATGTTGTCAGGTCCCATTGATGCTGTGTTCTCGGCTTTGGAGAGTGTGGTTTTTACCTGAGCAGCCATGATTACAGGAACTTTGCATTCTTCCAGTATAGAGATGGGCCCTTTAGGGGGTGAGGGGGGGGGATAAAGTTAGCACTGAACCTATCTGCCAGGATGTTGGCAATATCAGTTGGTTCTGTATATTTTGTGCCATTGTGCTGTAACTCAGAGCAGATGTGAGTGTTGCCATTGAGATTCTTGGCATAGCTATAGAATGCTTTGTGGCTGTCTTTAGTATCAGTGGCGATTTTGTTTTTGTAAGTAGCTTTGGAGGATTTTATGAGGGATCTCAGCTTCTTACTGAGGCTGACCACAGAGTTCCTCCAATCATGGGATTTTACTCTTTTTTGCAACAGTTTCTTTCTTCTGTTTCCTTTTTACAAAGCCCTAAATTGGAATTTGAAAAGTCAGGGAGTGCTGATGATGGGACCATACAGACGTTAGAAACCACTGTATCTTTCATGTGGAGTTTGGGTAAAGGAACCAAGAGAATCATAGATGCCATGAATCCTAGTATCCTGAGAAATTCTCTTGCTGAAGCCTTGAAGTGAGGGGAAAACTCAGGAATAGCTCCACATAAAGATCTACTTTTTCATGTGGAAGAAAAGCTCCTCGAACTGAAGTATCTAGGATTCACTCCAGGAAAACAATCCTGTAGAAAGGAGTCAAAAAAGACTTTTGAATGTTCTTCTGAAAACCCAGTATTTGAAAGAGATCTCTTCTGCAAAAATAAGAAAGACATATAAATAAAGAAAAATGTGAATTCCTTGCACTCTGGAATAGGGTCTCCCTGGTTCTCAATACTTTGTGAGCATCCTTGGAGCAGTGTATGATCCAAAGGGTAACGCAGAGAACTGAAAGTATAATCCATAAACAAAAAACATGAAGGGTTGGTATAACGGTTAAGATTACATACAAGGTACATGGTTTAATTCTGACCTCTGGTTACTGGCTGGCTTGTAATTGTCTTTAGAATGACAGTCTAGCATTTATCACTAAACCTATGAATTCCATTCAAAGAACTTGATGTCTAGCCAGAAAAACAAGTCACCTTGCTAAACCATTATATAACAGAAGGAAGAAATTCCTGTCTAGAATCAAGTGGGAAGGTGCAAAACAGAGGGAAAAAATCCTGCAATAGTCTCAACGGTCAAATCAGAGAACTAGTCAAGTCCTCAGAAGCTAAATATGAGACTAAAACAGCCTCCCAAGCAAAAGATAACCACAAAGTATTTTTTAGTTATGTCAGAATTCTTAAGGGAAATACTCAACAATGTGGTGAGCTGGCTGTAGACGGCACTACCTTTACTCAGCCAAAAGAATTAGAAAATGTACTGGCTGAAAAATTCAGCTCAAATTTGACACCATCATCCTCCCCGGTCATTCCCTATGAAATACTCCCTACCACCGCTTTACCTGTTATCACAAAAGAATAGGTTGTCTCTGCACTGTCTAAACCTAGAAACACAGCATTAATGGGCCTTGACTGAATTCCTGGGTGTGTATTAAATAGCTTAAAACATGACCTAGTGGACCCACTTGGATAGGTTCATAGATTCATAGGATGATACTAGGCTACTGGCCAGGAGGACCTTATAAGCCTAGCCAAGAATTTCAGCCACATTCTCACAGTCAGCACCTGTTTTCCCTGTCCAGCAGGGACGCAGGTGGGATCCCAGGGGTATATTTTCTGTTTCCCATCCAGTCGTCCAGGTTCCTCTTAAAGAGGGCTAGTGATGTACTTTGCTTGACATGGAGAGGGAGTCTATTCCACAGATGGGGGAGTTATTGGGGCACAAATCTCTCCCGCCAACAAGTTCTATTAAACCAGGTTTAGGCCTTGTGTTCGGGTTGCATGACTGGAGTTTGACTTATGGATATGCAGCAAATCCATCTCTATTTAAACTTAATCTGCAAACAGGCTTTGTCCCAGTAGAGTGGAGAAGAGCAACAATCATCCCTCTGCACAAAGGGGGACCATCAATGGATCCAGGAAACTACTGACCCCATACG
Organism: Protopterus annectens; assembly: GCF_019279795.1. NCBI lineage: Eukaryota > Metazoa > Chordata > Ceratodontiformes > Protopteridae > Protopterus > Protopterus annectens. The sequence goes on from NC_056726.1 coordinate 1,221,337,396, forward strand.
TCTGAAGGCTATGGAAAGGATAATCTTGGACCTAATTAACGACAACAATGGAAATCCCCAGACTTTAGAACAAACCTAGTTCACCTTCATCAAAGGCAGGTCCTGCCTGCTCAGTCTGGTGAACTTCTTTGAGAAGGTATCCAAGGCCATGGATGAGGGTAAGACAGTGCATTCCACCTACCTCAACCTGGCCAAGACATCTGACACACTACCACACTCTGGTATTATAGATAAACTGTCAAAATTGGGCATAAACCTCTCCATCACCAGATGGATGGCCAAATGGTTCAGATAGGACACATATTACTACAATGGAGAAATCCACATCCAGTAAGAGGCCAGTCACCAGTGGAGTACCACAGGGCTCAGTGGTGGGCCCCCTCCTGTTTGAGGTATACTCCCAGATGTCAAGGCAAATGTACATGGCCTCTAGCTGACGAAGTTTGCTGATGATTGCAAGTTGGGGGCAATCACTGACTCCCCAAATGATGCTGATATCCAACAGAATTGACTGATGCACACTAATGACTGCTGTTAGAGCCATGGCCTCAAACTAAATGTGAAGAAATGCATAATAACATCCTTTGGCAAATCAAATACCCCTGCAAATGACAACACTGACAGTAAACCTCCTAAGAGTGGACCCAGTGGTGACAGATCTGGGTACTCAAATAGATAGTAATCTGAACTTTGATCAGCATGTGTTAGCAGTGGTGAGAAAATCCTTTTATTTAGCTCAGCTTACAAGCAAGGGCATGGCATCCAGATCTAAGGATGTCATAGTACCATTGTACTCAACCCGCATCAGACCAACAACAGAGTAGTGTGGACCATTTAACATGTACCTTGCAAACCACCTACAACTGCTGGAGCATCCTTAGAGGTTTCTCACAAAAAAATGCAGGGTTTAACTAACATGTCATATGAGGACCAATTAAAAGCCCTATCACTGTATTCAGTTTCCTACCAATTACTTAGGGGTGATCTACACCTGACCTACAAGGCAGTCCCTGACCCAGCCCTGATGGAAATGTTTAATATTTGCAAAACTAACTGCATGAGGGTTACTAGCTCCCCAGATCTAAACCTGATCTCTGGCACAAACAGATCATGCTGGAGACATAGTTATGTGTCTCAAAGACTGCAATTCCTCTGGAACAGGCTTCTTATTCAAGTAAAGCAGAGTCCTTATCTTCAAGCAAAATCTGAACCAATGGATTTGAAATCTCACAGTCTGTAAAATTTGTCAAAACCCCTGCTTACTGACCCTTGTTATCTTTCCCCTAGGGAAAGAAAATTGGGTTAAATCTGGGTAAAACTGGCTAGGCCTGTAAGGGCTCTTGAGTTATTATCTCCTATGAATCTATGAAAAACCTTAAAACAAGTTGAAATCTGAAACTATAGGAATATGGTGATAAGCATATTTTAAATCTAGAGTTACCAAACCAAAAGTCTGAAAGGGGGAATAAGAGGTAAAAGATTTTGAAGGGTCAGCATTTTGAATTTTGGAACTTTCACAAAATGACTGAGAAAGGAAAGACCTAGGACTGGTCGAGAAGAGGCTTCTTTCTTTGGCACTAGAAACATTTTTGAATAAAAAACACTTCCCTCTCAAGGAAAGAAGAAGAGGTTCCATTACCCCTGAAGGAGATAAAAAGGTAGTTTGAACTGGAGGCAAAGGAGGAATCCTCCGAAAAGAAGGAAAGGACTCCCACTGTCATATGTAGCTCTGTTGGGTCACTTTTATAACCCATTTTCTGAGATTATTTGTTGCCAAAGAGAGAAATAGAGCACCAGATTTAGGCAAAGGATGTAAAGGATTGTCAGGGTGGGAATGGGAGGGGTAACAATTTGTAGACAGTCATTCAGACTGGTTTGGACTGTCCTTGTTTCTGGGAGGCTCCCCCACCTTCTTTATGGACCCTTCTTGCCATTGATTTTTGAATGTCTGCTTAACAAAAATCTTACTGAATCTTCTTATTTCCTGTTTTATAAAAAGATATCGAGTTAGGGATGAAAATGTTAATGAAGTCGGAGAAGGAGGGCTGAAAAACCTGAGCCAACCCTTGAATCAATTTCCCACTCTTGCGTCATATTTTTCTCAGACCTCAATAGTGGATAGCCCAAACAGATTTTCCTTCTCGAGATGAGAATTCAAAATTTATCTTACCATCCTCAGACAAATTTTGAGAAAGTAATCACGCAAACCTTATCATAACAGACATAGCAGTTGCTGTTCTGAAAGAGCCAAGAGCAATGCAGACCACTCAAACATTTCAGCTAACTTTGAGTCCAAATTGGCCACATCTACTAAGGACAATCACAAGGCCTTCTTCACATATGTCCGCAATCTCAAAGGTAACACCCAAATCTGCTCTGAACTGGTGGTTAATAATACCACATACACAAATGCCACAGATATAGCCAACCTGCTGGCAAACAAGTTCAGTGAAAACTTCACCCCCTGTCCCCCCCATCAGTAAACCAGGACATCCCCAGCACCTGCCCCCCCCCCCCCCCATCATCAGACAGCAGGTTCTTAATGCCCTCTCAAAGGCAAAAAATACAGACTTCATGGGACCCGATAACATCAGTGGCTGTATCCTACACAAACTCAGGCATGAGCTGTCATCTCCATTAGACACCCTATTCAACCAAAGCCTGTGCACCGGCTTTGTCCCAGCTGAATGGAGGACACCCACTATCATCCCTCTACACAAAGGTGGAGCGTCCACTGACCCAGGCAATTATAGGCCCATTAGCATAACTAGCCTGATCTGCAAGGCCATGGAACACATCATGGACCTTATAAACAAGGACATTGGCAACCTCCAAACGCTTGACCCTACACAGTTTGGTTTTGTCAAAGGGAGATCATGCCTGTTAAACTTGGTCGACTTTTTCGAAACAGTCACCAAAACCATGGACGAGGGGAAGGTGGTGCACACTGCCTACCTTGACCTAGCAAAAGCCTTTGACACTATTCCCCACTCAAGCATAATAGATAAACTCTCCCAGCTAGTCATCAACCCGTATGTTACCAGATGGGTAGGTAACTGGTTCACTGACAGAACCCACTCAGTCACAGTAGAGGAAGCTACCTCTAGTAGTAGACCCATAACGAGTGGTGTACCCCAAGGCTCGGTCTTGTTGCCTCTACTGTTTGGGATATACTTTTCTGAGCTGCAAGCCAAAACCAGTGGTCTGATGCTGACCAAGTTTGCAGACTGCAAGCTGGGTGCCATCATAAATTCCCCCAGTGATGTCAACATCCTCCAAGAGGGCATTACACAAACTAATGACTGGTGCCAGAAGCATGGCCTCAAACTGAATGCCAAGAAATGCATCATCATTCCCTTTGGGTAAAAAGCATCCTCACTAATTATCACATTAATAACAACGTACTAAGCAGGCAATCATCGTGAGGGGCTTGGGCACCCAGGTTGATAGCAACCTCACTTTTGACCACTACGTTGCCTCCATTCTACGGAATGCTTTCTACATGGCTCATCTTATAAATAAGGGTATTTCATCCAGGAACAAGGAGGTCATAACATCTCTGTACTCCTCCCTTATCAGACCCTTTATCGAGTACAATGCCCCCTTCGGCATGTACCTTGCCAACCACATGCAGTAGTTGGAGAGACCACAGAGGTTCTTGACCAGGAAAATCCAGGGTCTCAAACACCTATCTTATACAGATAGGCTAAAAGCCCTGTCTCTCTAACTCAGTCTCATACAGGCTGCTCATTGGTGACCTCTGGCATACAAGGCCATCTCAGACCCAGCCTTGATGGAGTTGCTGCATATCCGTAAGACAAACTCCACTCAAGCAACCCACACACAAGGCCTTAACCTGGTCTGTGACATTAATAGAACTTGCTGGCGGAATTAGATTTTGTCCCAAAGACCCCCCCCCACACCATTTGTGGAACAGACTCTCTCTCCATGTCAAGCAGAGTACCTCTCTAGCCCTCTTTAACAGGAACCAGGACGACTGGATGGGAAACAGAAAATACACCCCTGGGATCCCACCTGCATCTCTGCTGGACATGGGAAATAGGTGCTGACTTTGAGGGAACATGGGCAAAATTCTTGGCTAGGCTTATAAGGGCCTACGGGCCAATAGCCTAGTATCATCCTATGAACCTGTGAACCTATTGGCTGTGTCACAAGCAAACTTCAAAGAATGTTTGGTTACTTGGGAAAAAGAAGCAATAACAGTATTTAGATAAGATTTGCCCTCAAAAGAAGGAAAAAAGTGCAGAAATGTCCCTCATATTTTCAAAAGCAGTAAACAGAACATGAGCCTGATGATTCCGAATCCTAAAAAGAAGAGTGTCAGGGAGAATACGCTATTTTCCCAAAATTTATCAAAATCTTTCCAATCCTTTTCAGAGGGGGAGGGATAAGCATTTACTAAATGCTTAGCTTCAGAAGTACCTGACAAGAAAATAAATGCAGGGTCAGATCTTGGATTAGAAAATAAGAATTTATAAGAGGAACTTTATACAATCTACCTACCTTCTTAGAGGCTGCAGGTTGGTTATCAGTCACGTTGCAGGCTTTAATAAAACATCCCCTAAGGCTGGAAGTACAGGAATAACCACAGTAGACTGAGGAAATTCCAGCTTTAATGAATTGCAATATTTTTTTTCAAGGAGACAGAAATGCCATTATGTTTGCAATGAAATAACTGGTTCATTCTATATATAGTTTCAGGAAAAAAAAACAATGTTTCAAGGGAAAATCAGAAAGACCTCTCCTCACAGTCAGAATCAGTTGCATGACCAGAAATAACAAAATTTATTTTCACACAATCAAATCCTCGTGCATCACACTGGGAATCTTCAGAGAGAGAAGAATTCTTTTTTCTCTTACTAAAATGAAGAAAATGAGAGAAGAGTCAAGGGCCTAAGCTAAGCTCAATAAATCTTACCTGTCTAAAGTAACAGAAACAGGAGAGGATAAATGTTTAGTTTTCTGCTTCTTTTTCAGAAACAGATTAACATCACGGACGTTGCCCTGAGGAACAGATATTGCATGGCTAGACAGAGAAGCATTCCCAGTTCCTTCCTCCGAGACGGACAAGAATTGTTCTCCCATGCTCAGCAAGGACACTCCAACAGCTGCAGAGGACATGTCAAATCCCCAGTCCTTAGCGGCTGAAGGGAGTTTACCAAAGGAAAAAAGGAAACCAAGGAAAAAGACGAGTGGCCTGAGGAACCAGAAATGGCCACTGCAGGATCACCCATCTGTAGCCAAGGCAATGAAACAGCCTGCTGAGCTGGCAAAAGCTGTACAGTGATCATTTTTTTCTTGTGTTCGGGGAAGAAAAAAATGAGGAACTTTAAAGCAGTTCCACAGTGAAGCTGAGAAAGGAGCCTGAAACACATCAAGTTATGTCAGCATCAACTGGAAAACAAGTAAGTATCACACAAAAATAGTGTTTCAATAAACACTACACAGTGACAAGCACTGAAGATACTTCCCCTGGTCCTTGAAAGCACTTTATAAAATTTTTAGACAGAAAAACCTAAAGTAAACGTGTTAAAAAAAATAAGTTTACAGTAAAAATAGTAAAATGGAACTCATTGGGGTTTGGAGTTGGCATAATGGTTAAGGTGTTTACCTCACAATCATAAGGTACAAGGCTTGATTCTCACCTATGCTGGCTAGGTGTGTAATAGTTTACAAACTGCGTAGTATTTAACAATGAACTAATGAACTGCTTTGCCTAACAGAAATGTTTTGAGACAGTCCCCAAAACAGTATGACCTAGCTAAAAATACAGTTTTTCACAAATAGTATTCTTCTAGTCATAAAACAAAAGTTTTTTCTCTGAAATGAATTTATCTGTCCACCTATGGAGAAATGTCAGCTGACCACTTGTCCTCAAAAGCTCACTAAAGGAGCACTTTTCAGCATCAGGAAAGCTCTGATGGGCTTGGAGCCCAGACTGCTGAATATTTCCAGCTCTGCTCAAACTGTAAATGCTTTGAGTGCATGGAAGGTGCCCTTAAGCTTTGGAAGTCAACCAGATGTTACAGCCTAGGTAAGATATAACATACACAGCTAAGACTACTAAAGCAATGGTAAAATGATGGACATCAAGTGATATTTAGGTTTTCATTTCTTTCCTTTTCTGAGTTAAATGCCTGCTGACCCAAACCTACAGTCTGGGTTATAGGCAGTACTAGTAGAAATTACAATTGCTTCACTGACTAGCCAGGATAAATACACTAAAAAAGGCATAACACTTTAATTAAATCTGTACATTAAAACAAAACAAACTTATGATAACTTGAGTACACCTACCTGCTATCTCCAGGATCAGCACATTTGTGACGGACGAGATTGCCCTTTTGACAGAAGGTTTTTCTACAGACGTCACACTTAAAAGGTCTGAAGTCAGTATGAATCAGGTAGTGCATTCGGAGGGCAGATGTTGATCGGAAGGATTTGTCACAAATGGGGCATTCCTTCACTCCACGGGGGATCACATTTTCAAGATGACTTTCATCTTTCACATGGATCTTTGGAGATTTGGCAAACTCTTTTGATAGCTCATAATCTAGATCTTGAGTGTCCTCTTTGTTGTCCTCAGATATTTCCTCCTGGACTTCTATGTCTTCCTCTATGTGAAGATCAGAGCCCTGGATATTGTCTCTCTCATGTGTGTCTTTCACTTTTAACAGCTTTTCTTGATGGTTTATGAGTGGAACTGCCTCATTATTTTCACAGTCTCCCTTCTGCTGGACTGCCATCTCATTCTCATGAACATACTGTGTTTGCTGGCTATCATTAGCGCAAATGTCCTGTTGAGAATGCAGTTTACTACTGCATATTTTCTGCAACATGGGCTTTTCTCCAATATGGAAACGCCGGTGCTCCAACAGAGCAACATTCCTTCTAAAACGCTTATGGCAAATAGTGCACTTATATGGTCTCTGTGCAGCATGTACGAGATAGTGGCGCTTAAGACTGGAGGCATCGAGAAATCTTCTACTACAGACTGAGCACATAAATGGTTTCAGACCAGTGTGTATCCTTGCATGCCTGTACAGACTCCGGGTATAAAGAAAGGTTTTTGTGCAGACACAGCACACATACTCCTTCTCCCCAGAGGTAGTGATCTTCTGATTTTCTGCACGATGTTCCTTAAGTTGAGTTACATTTTCAAAGATCTTTTTGCAGATGCTGCAAGTGATAGGCCTATTACCCATCTCATTTTCTGCTTCATGTATTTGCTGTTGCTCATCTTGCCCCTTATGACTCGACCAGTGACTTCTCAACTGTGTCCTTTGTCGAAAACGTCTGTTGCACACAATGCATCTGTAAGGCCTTTTCCCAGAATGGATCTTCTGATGCCTCCTCATGGTAGAAAGGTCTGAAAAGTCCCTACTGCACACTTCACATCTGTATGGACGCTCTCCAGTGTGGATCCTCTTATGTCGTCGTAGGCAGTTTGCATCTGAAAGGCACCTTCCACAGATATCACATTCAAAACGCCTTCCAACTTTAGGATTAGGGCTAATTACTGCATCTTTTTTACTTCCATTTTCATCTGCCTGATCCTGGCTTATAACAGCACCTTCAGCAGGTAATACCTGAGAGCGCCTGACCTGGCTGCGGGTAGTGCGGCAGTGGGCATATTTGTCAGAATGTGCCAGCAAAGGCTCTTCTGTTGAGCATTGTTCCTGCGAACCTTCAATTTGATTAGCAACTGAAGAAGATGTCTCTTCAAGACTTGTAGCTTTCGTGTGGTAATGGTCTTCTTGAGAACTCTCTGCCAGGTTACTGATATTGGTTTCTTCAATAGATTCGTCCTGTGCATTTCCCGTTTCATTCTGCTGAAGAGAACTGCAAAAATAAATTGGAAATTCATGAAAAATATACAACAATGACAGAAGCTAACATTATAGACTCAGCAGCCTTGCAGACATTTCCTGTGCTTGTGTTTTTAGAAAATCTAACATAAAAACCTAAACATCTTGAACTCTGTATCTTGCTACTTTATGAACTGCCTGTGCAAGAATGTTGCAGGTTCAGGCCTATACAGATATGAGCAATATATATTGTCTACTGCTAAAACAAAATATCCTTTGCTGTATTTAAGCCAGAAAATTAATGAAATAAAGTGCATGACACTACTTTATTTGGAAACAATTCTAATGCGCAAACAATTCACAATAAATGCTAAGTTTGGTTATCAGCCAGGAACTGTGTTACATGTCTTGGTACCAGTGTAGCATGACATTACACTAAGCTGAAGCAAAGCAAACCTCAGCTGAATAATTACACACAAGAACAACGTATGCAGTCAGATTTAACTGTAACAACATTCATACGCTTAAATATGCACTATAATGAGACCTAAATGTATTATACAAATGAATAACACGAGTTTTTTTCACAAAATAATGCTTTGCATTGTGTCTTTCTAAATTAACCCAACTTTACTTTCTTGCATTATTTGAGAGAGAAAAAAAAGGATAGTCAATATTAAAGAAATATGTTCAAAAAATAATTTACTATATTCATAAGTTTTACTGCAAATACTGAATGCAGAACTGAGCAATTAGTAACAGCAGCCCACAGACAGGAAATAGCTGCTCTGGTGCTCATTAAATATTATCACCCCCCCCCATATAAATAACAGCTGCCCCCACCACTTCAGATTTCCCATAGACCTGCAGAACAGCATATCATTAGTACAAAATACAGTAAAGAAAGTTACAGCCTAATTAACAAGCAACATTCAGCTGATGTGGGTCTGAATAACCCTCCCTTTGCATATTATATAACTATGATTAAGCCACTAAACCGTGCAAAAAGCTCCTAGGACTCATCTGTAAACAAGCATGTGTGGCTAAGATCTTACACTGTTAGCAAAAGTAACAAGTGAAAGAAAATTAAAATAGTGAAATAAATCCAAGGACTAACAGAAACTCAAGAGGCAACACATCCAAAGTGAAGGAGACCTTTATTACATAGAACTCAGAAAAATAAAAAAGTAGTAAGTGCTTTCGCGTTACTATGAATGCGTCTTCAGACTTAATAGTTGTTACAAAGAAACTTCAGTTTAAATACATGCAGGTAATTGCAGTGAATAGCTACCTAGCCAATCACATCTCTCAATCTATTAAAAGAATGAGCTGCTTAATCTGTTCAATGCTTTGGTACTTTTAACTGAGTTTAAATACCTGCATATAGTGCTGATTGGCACCCATACAAAACATGCATATAAAAATTCATATGTGAATCAGTTCTTAATAAAACCATATATGATCAAAAATGTCAACACTGACAAACTATAAATAGGTAAAAAAAATCTACATTAGCAAATTATAAAAATACATTACAGTGTCTCAGAACGTCATATAATATAACATCATAGTCTAGGGTACTTAACATATGTGACTATGTAAAACATAAACGCTGTTAGATACTTAAATGCTTATAACTTAATTTAAATAACTACATATTATGCTTATTGGCAGCATTGTGAAAGGAAATGCATTATTTAAAAAGTACAGTTGTGTACACTTACCATAAATGTTGCAGTTGTGACATTTGGGTTATCTGCCTGCAGGTAGCCCTCAGCCAGCTTGAATACCAGAGTCTTTGGATTTCTGCGTCGGATGCTGTCGCTTCTTCCATGATGTCAGGGGGATAAAACATGCAGCCGACGCCATTACATCAGTTTTTCTTGCCCCAGATGTCAGGTGCCCCCACAATAGGAAGCAATTGAACAAATTCTGCACCAGAACTCCCCACAGTCAAGCTTGGAAAGTAGATGCCCTATCCTTTGCAAAAAACAAATACACAACATATAATATATGCTAAACGAGAAGGAAAGGTAGAGCCAAGAGAAGTCAGGAGGCTGGAGGGAGGGTAACCAGGACTGCAGCAGTGAATACACTCGAACATCTACATTTATGGCAAGTGTACTCAACTGTACTATGTTCTTCGTGTTTCACTGTTCCAGTCATCACATTTGGGTTAATTCCCAAAGCTAAGGAAGGGTGGAGGCAGTTAAAAAGCATTAGGGCTAGCAATCATGCCCTGTAAGACTGCTGTGGCAAATCCAGCTCTGGATTTAGAAAAGATCGGCAGGTGGTAATGCTTGGCGAAAGTGTGTACAGAGCTCCAGGTAGCAGCTTCCAGGATGTCCCTGGTAGGGACTCCTCTGAGAAATGCCATAGAGGTAGATGCAGCCCTGGTGGAATGTGATCTTATCCCCTGTGGGGTAGGTTTTCCATGGTGCTTGTAGCAGAAATGGATGCAATGGGCTATCCATTTGGAAATGGTTTGCTTTGAAATGGCCGTCCCCTCTGCCCCTGCAGCAAAGCTAACTCACAGCTGGTCAGATTTTCTGAGAGGCTTAGTTCTGTCCAAATAGAATCTAAGCTGTCTGTGCATGTCCAGAGAATACAATATCCTTTCCCCCTTATTTTGAGGATTAGGGAAAAAAGTAGGCAAATGAATGGACTGATTTAGAGCCAGACTACACACCGCCTTGAGCATAAAGGATGGATTAGAGCTGAGGGAAACCCTGTCCGCATGGAAGATAATGAAGGGTTCCACTACCACGAGGGCCTGCAGTTCAGAAACTCTTCTTGTTGAAGTAATGGCTAGAAGTAAGGCTGTTTTCCAAGAAAGGAATTTCTGCTGTAGCAGCTGGTTCAAAGGGGGAAAGAGTGAGTTTTTCCAATACAAAGTTAAGGTCTCAGGCTGGAGTGGGAGCTCTCCTGGGGGGGGGGGGTCTTACTTTTTTGGCCCCACTAAGGAATTGCTTTAGCAGGAGATGAGAGAAGAGGCTTGGCTCAGTATTAAAATGTGCTGAAATGGCAGAAGCATGAATCTTAATTGAAGAGAAAGATAAGCCCTTGTGGAACACTTCTGTTAAATAATCTAGAATATGAGCCTGGCTCCAGGAACAGTATCTTTTCCACTTTTCTGAATAGGATTTTCTAATACTAGGCCTCCTTGCCTCAAGAATGACATCCAGCACCTGCTTATTGAGGGTTGCTAGAGGTGAGCTCGGGAAATTAGCCAGGCTGCAAGATTCAGGGTTTGAAGTTGAGGGTGCAGAACGTGGCCTGCCTGCTGGGACAGCAGGGAAGGGGTCTGAGGCAGGTTCCATAGTTGCAGCAGTGTCAGATTGTGTAAAAGGAGGTACCAGTGCTGGTGTGGCCATTCTGGGGCAATCATTATTGTCCTTGGCTTGTCCTGTTTGATCTTTAGTAGAACCTTCGAGATGAGAGGCAGAGGGGGAAAGGCATATATTGAGAGGCTTTCCCAGGTAAAGGACAGGGCATCTACTTTCCAAGCTTGACTGTGGGGAGTTCTGGTGCAGAATTTGTTAAATTGGTAGTTCTGAGGGGAGGCAAACAGGTCAACCTCTGGTGTCCCCCATTTCTTCCACAACAGCTTGAATATTTTGGGTTTCAGTTTTCACTCGTGTGGGTCCATGAGATTTCTGCTTAAGTCATCTGCCAGTGGATTTAGTTTGCCTGGCAGGAATTGAGCTTGCAGGTTCACTTGGTAGCTCAAGGCTGTGTTCCACACCCATGGCTAGTCTGCAGAGTGGGTAGGAATGGGTTCCCCCCTGCTTTTTTATGTACCACAAAACTGTGATGTTGTCTGTCTTTATCAATAGTTGCCCTGGAAGAATAAGGTATTTGAAGGCTGTCAGAGCATTCTGTACAGCTAACATTTCTTTTTGATTGATATGCAGGTGCATCTGTTTTGGGTTCCATTTGCCCTGAATGCAATGCCCTACCATGTGAGCTCCCTATGCATAGTCTGATGCATCTGTTGTTAGGGTTTGGGCGAGGGGGTAAAGTAAAAGGGAGTCCCTTGTTGTGGTAGCAGGCATCTGCCCACCAAAGGAACTCTGCCCTTAGACAAGGAATGATAGGAATCATTGTTTCCAGGTCCTGAGAATGTTGACACCATAGACTTTTTAGATACCATTGAAGTTTCCTCATATGCAGTCTTGCATATGGAATTAACAGAATGCAAGAGGCCATGAACTCCAGGGCTTGCAGGATTTTCCTTGCAGATAGCTGGGTTTTTGTGGCCAGTAGGTTGAAGTAGGTTGTCAAATAAACTTGTTTTTCCAGAGTGAAGAATGCCATCTGGGAAGCTGTGTTCAAGCTTGCTCCCAAGAATACAATCTGTTGGCAGGATAATAGGTGTGTTTTCTTCTCGTTGATAGTGTACCCCAAAGAAGTTAGAAGTCTATTTACAAATGCCAAGTTTTGTAACAGTCCTAACTTTCTACTTGAATCGGGCAATCGTCCAAGTATGGGTAAATCTGAATATTTCTCTGCCTGCAAAATGCAATGGTTGGAGCTAGGTACTTTGTGAATACCCTGGGCGCAGTAGATAAGCCAAAGGGAAGTGCAGAGAACTGATAGCGCATGGATCCCACCCTGAAACATAGGTATCGTCTGCAGGATTCCCTTATTGGGATGTGCAGGTAAGCTTCTTTTAAGTCTAGGGTTGCCAGCCAGACATCCTTGGCTAGCATAGGAAAAAGCTGTTGAAGAGTTAGCATTTTGAATTTTGGAACCACCAGAAAGGTGTTGAGAATAGACAGGTCCAGGATAGGAGGCCAGGAGTTTTCTTTTCTGGGAACCAGGAACAGTCAAATAAAAACCTTGTCCCCTTTGTTCTGCTGGGACAGGTTGAATAGCCCTGATACTGAGGAGAGAGCACTTGTTTTTGGGCCTCCGCCCACTGATTTGGGGGGAGGTCTGGCCATCCACTTGGGGTTGGGAGTGAGTGGAAGTGGAATCTCTATCCTAGGGAAACTATGTTTAAAACCCATTTGTCCTGGGTAATGAGTTCCCAGTTTTTTGCACTCAGGGCGAGTAGCTGAGCAGGGCTTGGAAGAGTTAAGGATAAGTCATTGTGCCATTTTTTCATAGGGAGGTGGCTTACTACTCCCTGCTTTGGAAGTGGGAGCTCCCCACTGCTTATATCTGTGCATAGCCTGAGACTGAACTCTTGGAGGTCTGCTGCTCCTGGGATTGGACTGAGAATGCCTTGAAGGGACTGGAAAAGACCAGTTCTTTGACGGCCAATGCCTACTGAACCTAGGAGGCTGTACTTGTAAGAAATCTTTAATAGTTTGCATAGATTTAGTTTTTTCCTCCATCCGTTCGAGGACTTCTTCTGCTTTGTTTTCAAAAAGGGGGTCTTGGTTTAAGGGTGCATCCAGTAATTGAGCTTTAACATGATCCGGCAAGTTTGGTCCCTTAAGCCAAGCATGCCTTCTATGTACAGACTTAGTGACAGCAGCCCTGCAAGATGTTTCTAAAGCATCAAAACCACATTGCAAAGTATGTTTACCAACTTGTTCAGCAGAATGCATTAACTCTTGCAAATCTATGTGTTCAGCACAGTCAGGAATCAGCATAATTTTCTGTTTAAGTAGTCCCATAATATGCTGCTGATACTTTAACATATGAAACTGGCAATTTAAAGCCCTAATGGCCAAAGTAGCAGAAGTGTATACCTTCTTACCCCATCTGTCTAAAGCTCTAGAGTCCCTATCAGAAGGGGTAGGAGTTTTGGCTATAGTAGCCTTAATACCTTTTGGTCCTTGGGGAATGGTCTCTGGATCCGCAGTAGGATTCTTGAAGAGGAATTTGTGAGTCAGGTACTCCATAGTACCTGTCAGGATTCCTGCCAGATGGGGGCAAAGTGTCTGGGGTAACGCTGGATTCCAAGAAAACATCATCTACAATCTCCAGAACAGGAGGGATAGCTAGAGGCCGGTGTTGTGGCAGGAGTAAAAATTCCCTAAGTCTCTTTTTGGACTCAGAATGGTCCTGGCTTTCCAAGCGGAAATGTTCCCTAAAGGTATGCAAGGTTTCACCAAAAGAAAAATCTTCTGGAGGGGAAGCAGAGGGAATGGAATCCTCTGCAACAGAATCCTCATAAGTAGAGGAGGGTAAATCCCGGTAGTCAGCAGGAACAGATATCAGATCCCTGAACAAAATAATCAGAAAGAAAATCAGTTCTAGGACTCTTAAAGGGGGAAGGCTGGCTTCCCCTAATTAAGGTAATAAGGTCTTCAGCCATTCTAATCATTTGTTTTTGAGGCATATGGGCCTGAGAATGTGGTTTGGTCGTCAGTTTTCTAGGCATAGTGCGAGCTTTAGGCCTGAGGAATTTGGTATTCTTAGCTTGAAACAAAGTCGTCGGTTTAATATGAAAATCGGTAGGCTTGAATACTCCCTCAGAATCCGGTGCCTGCACAGCAGCTCTGGACCCATCCAAGGTAGAGACATCCGCAGGTTCCATAGTCAAAGAAGCATCGCGCAGCATACTGGACTCAGAGGCCTGCGAATCTGTAGTAGCGGGTATCAGGGGCTGCGAAAGTGCCTCACCTGAGTACCGGCGGACTGGCGACTAGCTTAACGGAAGCGTCGTCTGCAGTTTTGGACCTATGCGGTCTGTCTCTATTTATCCTTACGTTTTTTCAGAAGATCGGTAGTTGGATAGCTTAACAAAGCCATTTCAGAGTACGGAGATCGAGAACAAAAGTACTACAGAAATAGCCCAACAATGAACAGTTCAGGCGTTGAACAAGGCACAAAACTGACAGCAAGGGACGTCGTGGTCTGGGCCTAAACAGGTGAAGCAGTAAGAATTAAAATCCCTATGAGGTATTTGCTTTCCACAGGCAAGACAATTGTTAATTTTTTCTGACATCGGTTAGAACAAGAAAAAAAGGTTAGTTTGTATGGATATATCTGATGATGGTAAACTGTGGATTATAACTTAGTGTATGAAAGGTCTATCCATATGAACTAACATAGTTTTTACTTATTATTTGAAGAAATTTATGGTTTTCACTCAGTGTAGCATGTTTACAATTTACTATCATTTTAGAACAGTATCATACATATTCTTTATCTTGTGCTTCATTAGTTTTAGAGATTGCCTCATTTGCGCATATGTATACATATTTACATATTTTATATATATTTATTATCTATTTATTTGTTTTCTAGCTGTTACAGATATCAATTATTTATCAACTAACAGATTTATTCCATAGGTGATTTTTGAAAACAAGTTACAGATTCATATATTTATATTTACATGACTTATATATTACCAGTTTATAAGTTTTTATATATATATATATATTGTATCCTGTATTATCAGTTTATACTGCCATCTAGTGACATTTTCTAGTAAAATCTATATATCTCATATTTTTTTTTTTTTTTTTTAGTTAATGATGATGCTTTGAATGTAATGTGGGATTTTTAAATAATGCATTTCCTTTCACATTGCTGCCAATCAGCATACTATATCATTATTTAAGTTAAGTTATAAGCATTTAAGTATCTAACAGCGTTTATGTTTTACATAGTCACATATGTTAAGTACCCTAGACTATGATGTTATATTATATGACGTTCTGAGACACTGTAATGTATTTTTATAATTTGCTAATGTAGATTTTTTTTACCTATTTATAGTTTGTCAGTGTTGACATTTTTGATCATATATGGTTTTATTAAGAACTGATTCACATATGAATTTTTATATGCATGTTTTGTATGGGTGCCAATCAGCACTATATGCAGGTATTTAAACTCAGTTAAAAGTACCAAAGCATTGAACAGATTAAGCAGCTCATTCTTTTAATAGATTGAGAGATGTGATTGGCTAGGTAGCTATTCACTGCAATTACCTGCATGTATTTAAACTGAAGTTTCTTTGTAACAACTATTAAGTCTGAAGACGCATTCATAGTAACGCGAAAGCACTTACTACTTTTTTATTTTTCTGAGTTATATGTAATAAAGGTCTCCTTCACTTTGGATGGTGTTGCCTCTTGAGTTTCTGTTGGTTCTGAAGGTTTTTATATCATAGAGGCAGTTTACCCGACTGACTGTGCTTGTTTTTAAATCCAAGGACTTTAGAAGTACAAAAGAAACTGCATGAAGTCTGAGTCAAGGAAATGTTGGCTTTAAGCAGCAAAAATTACACTCAGAAGAGAGCAACACAAATTTACTATGATTACATATTCAGCATTTTCTACTTGGGACCACCATTTACCAGCACTTAGAATGCTTGCTGGTAGAGATAGCCTTTATTTTGAAGGCAACTTATTTTTTTTATGTTCGAAGAAGGCCCTTAGGTTGCAATTTGTATGAAATAAAGTTTTTTTTGTTAAACATAGTGGTGCTCACAATCTGATACTTGATGTTGGCTCCATGACAAAATAAATACTGAAAGCGATAAATTGTTGGTGGATATCTGTAAGCCAGAACTCACTTATATTTGTGTTCTCTTCCAGGGACATCATTAGCCTTGGAAGAATCTCCAAAAATCACAAGAACACTGATGCAGCAATCAACAGTAAAATAAAAGATATCCACAAAAACAAAGGAAAATTCCTAATTTGGAAAATCATAGTTCTGATAGCTGCCAGCATAAATCAACAGACAAAATTCTGACTGCCTGTAAGGTTAATTAGAAAGATATGGGGGGGGGGGGGGGGGCAGAGGCAAAATGAGCAGAAGAACCAGGTAGGGGCGTCCTCTTCCCCCTTTGTTTTTTGCTTAATATTTAAAGCCACTGGAAAAGAAAGCAACAGACTCAAAACTTCAAGGATATAATTGGTATGGTATTTAAGAAAAGTTAGTTTTATTTGCAGATGATATTACTTTGTGTAGGATAAAACCAGAAAAGGGCATTACAGTGCTGTGGAACATCTCGTAACAGTTTTAGGTCTTTTCAGGATATAAAATTAATAAAGATAAAATAAAGGCTATAGCTGTAAACTATATACCCACACATGAATTGGTCCAGCAATACCTACATTTATGGGGACACACATACCTCTCAACCTCAAAGCAAGAAATGTGAACAAAGCCATAAATAAAAATGTGACAAAGACCCAAAATATGGACAATTTTTAATTATTGTTCTTATAAACATAGAAAGTTGACAGAATAACAGGTTTTGCATTAGCATGATTTTCTGAATGGTATGAAGTCTGAAATTCAAATGTCTGTTGTCATTTCCTAACTTCATTATTTAATGATTTGCTGATAATTTGCCAGAAAGTCATCATTTTATAAAAAGCAGACCAAAAATATGAGACAAAAATCTGGACATTCTGTGACAATCTGTACAGTTGAGAGGAATGGGGACACAATAAAATGATGTATGTAGGAGATCGGATTAAAACAGTTTCTGTGGGAAGAGACTAAACAAAAGATCATGCAAAAACTGAAAAAACTCTTGTTTATGCATATATACAGCAAAATATAAGTGGCGAAATGTTTTAGTTCCTTTAGTTTTATATACAGGCCAGGCATATTTTTATAAACCAGAGAAGCGGGTGTGCACAATAATAGTTGCAGGATTTTATCTGGGAGGAGAAGAGGGCAGGGGTCAAGTGGGATAAAATGATCTTTCCAACATAAGGCAGTTTAGGATTACCTGATTTGAAGGTATATCTTAGAGCTACACAGCCAAAGTTCACATACATAACACAAGCAAAAAGCTATAAATCAAAGTGGAAAGTCGTGATGATGAATTAGGGTGGGGGGGGTTAAAATAATGAGACAGTGGGGTTTTGGATAAAATCCTTTATGAGAATAACAACAGCCATACATAATACTGTATTCGTAAAGCAGAAGAAACTATTTTAAGAACTAAGCGAACACAAGAATGGAGAAAGGAGCCTTTGCTGACAGGGGTGACTGCAATTAGAGATAAAGAGAATAGGCAAGAGAGGACAGAATTTATTGGAGAAAAGTGACAAAGGTACCAATGTATTGGGAACAAATAATTAGACAGGGGAAATGAAACAGAATGGGAACAGGCCAAGAAGACCTTTGGACTGGAGGCTAGAGATTGCCTTACATATCAAGGATTGATATCAGAGTACAGGCAAAGAGAAACGGATGGGGTGTATCCTAAGTGAAAGACCTGCTCCAGTAGAGTTTTTAGCTGAATCTAGAACAGAAGCTGCTGTTAAAAAGGGATAATTAGCAGGGCATATAAAATATTGCATGATGACAATAGGAATCAGACAGAGGGGGGTAGAAAAGATTGGGGGGGGGGTGACTGAACACACAAACAAGGAAACAATGTGAGGACATATACATGGCTCCCAAGTATGTAAGAAAGTGTAAAAAAATGTACGATTTTTGTTTGGAAGTGTTTGTATAGCTATTTTTATACCTCAAGCAGACTCCAAAGAATTTTTCCTCAGGTAGATAGCAAACACTGGAGATGTGATGGGGGACAAAAAGAGTAACTGGGAACGTATGTTTTGGGAGTGCAATGAGTGGGCAAACATCAAAAATTCAACACAAAGCACTCAAAGAAATGGTGAGCAAATGGGTATTACTAAGGAAATTATTTTTTATACACAGGATGCAAGATCTGAATTGCCTAAACACACTAAGGTGTTTCCAAGTTTAATTCTGTGGCTGCCAAAAAGCAGTTACTACAAAATGGAAGTCAATGTCTAAATGAAGCGTACTTGAAGTATTGAATATTGTAACAGAGATAAAAGAACTGGAAGTGGGATCTTTAGAAAGGGGTAGGAGCAAATTGCATAGAAAAAATGGACATCAAGGTAACAATACATGCAGAATAATGTTGTGGAGGAGGGGTAAAATTTAAAGGAAGCAGGAATTAAGCAATTTATGTAATGTTGGACTGATGATAGTTATACAAAAATACATGTGCTGTATAATGTTTGTAAATAGGAACTTGTTAGTATGGTTTTCTTTTATATAAAATGTATGTTTGCCTGTTAATGATAATTCAATAAAAGTGCAAAAAATTCTGACTCCCTGATGTGGCAGAAGAAGAAATGAAGACGATGCATTTTGCCTTCCCCTTTGCACAGTATGTCCTACTGATTTCCACAGCATGGGGAGAGTGTCCAGCCCTTTGTCGGAGGCATCTAAAGTTCTGGAGGTTAGACCAGATGGATGTACATTCTGTCTGCAGCATAATTCCCAGTCATTATGAATGGCGGTGCAGCAAGTAATCCTTAGGATGAGCACGTATACGTTCAAGCAGACAACACAGACACTGACACCATGAGAAGTGCCTTTTACATGACTGGCACCCACATAATGAAAAATGCATTACATTTCACAGATTCTACAGCAGCTACCTCTATGTCAGCAACAGCCATATTAGGATCTGTTTGAGTGAGGTCACTGCCTTACCCAGAAAATGCAAACTCAGAACTAATGGATGCCATCAATGAAACTAGATAGTTTATTTGGCCAGCTAGCTCAAATTAACTTGCAAAACACAACAAAACCAGGAAAAATCACAAGAAGGCTCAAGTAGAGACAAACAGGAACAACGTTTATTGATCCTTCCATACGTAAGCGCTTTTGTTCCAAATTACATATACTAGGAACTTCATCAGACAATTCAAAATACCTGTCTGCCCAGTTAAATACTTTTAAATCATGACATAAATTTTTGCTACAAATTTAAAAGAAAAATATCATACATACTTAAAAAATTAATTAAAAGTTTAAAATATAAAAAAAGAGAGAGAAGCAAGAGCATATGCACAGGACAAATATGACAAATGTAACACAATAACCCCGACAAATATAACACAATAACCCTGACAAAAAAAGACTAATATCTGTTTAAAAGCACATCACTATGTATGTAAATGTATAAAATGATTTACAAAAAATTACTCAGAAAAAATAATGTCAAAGAATGCACAATAATATATCTGGATAAAGCAGATCATCTATTTAAGGCTTTTAATTTTAAAATACTGGCAATGGATGTACTGAATAATTTAGTGTAAAACATACATAGTGATGTGCTTTTAAGCAGTTATTAGTCTTTTTTGTCATATTTGTCATATGCATATTCCCTTCCTTCTCTCTTTCTCTTTTTTTATATTGCAATCTTTTAACTTTTAAGTAAGTATGTATAGTATTTTGCTTTTAAATTTATAGCAGGAAATGATGTCACAATTTAAAAGTATTTATCTGGGCAGTCAGGTATTTTGAATTGTCTGATGAAGTTCCTACTATATGTAATTTGGAAAGAAAGCGCTCATGTGTGGAAGGATCAATAAACATTGTCCCTGTTTGTCTACACTTGAGCCTTGTCATTTTTCAAATTAATTTGCATCTGACTTACAGATGAAAAGAAAGGCACTGTCTTCAGTGAAGAAAAGGTTTCATCAATCAAACAGCACTCAAGAATACTTAATTTAGAAGAAATGTTTCTCATGTCTGCTTGACTTGAGATCACAATGAGCCTGTCTCAGAGGATCCATTCACTAAACACTATACAGACTGATACAGACTTAGGAGAACACAGTATTCCTCTCACATGAGAATATTCAACAGATGACATCCACAATGTAAAAAACAGGGAAAAGAACCACAGGGTTTATGGCATCCTAACAGTGCAAAATGATTATGTGAGGAAAACCCATCGGCTACTGAACAATATGTGGAACTGAATCTGCTACAAATAACATACATGATGTTACCCCAGGGAGTGGAGTCACCCATAGGAAGCAACACAGGAACAAGAAGGTGTCAAGATTGTGTGAAATGAAACCGATACATTCACTAACCAGGGAATCACAGAAAACAAAGATGCTCAGCTCCAAAAAACAAATAAGTTTATTGTAGAATCTAAGCACTTTCATCCCACTCAAATATATGGAACTTCATCAGCGATAACACATCAAGTGACATCACTTCCTTATATAGTGAATTAGAACAATAGTACAGTTGTGTAAAACCTTAACGGTAGATGTCTTTGCCTTCACGGCTGCAGTATTCAAAACATATGGGTTCCCCTGCCGCTGAAGCCCGACGTCCAGCCAGTCTACTAAAGACTCCTGTTATTTTTAAAGGTACGCCGAACGTCACCAAATGCTCCCTGCGTAACATAGGACATAAAGATGACATTCGGGCCTACCAAAAACAGAACTGATTGCCCCAGGAGGAACACCAGTGCAAGAAACCCACCAAGAGGTAACATGTACATCCAAGAAGGTAAAGAACTAGGGGGTGGAGGGAGGGAGCGAATAACAGTGAAGTCAAAGACATCTATTGTTATGGTAAGATTTTACACAACTGTACTATGTCCTTACACTCATTGCTGCAATATTCAAAACATATGGGAGAGTGCCAAAGGTCAAGAGGAAACTTGTGAGGAGGAAGGGGCAGAAGAGTCCCCTAAAAAGCCACGAAGAACTGAACTAGCAAAACCAGGCCTAACTCTAGAGATACCGTCCAACTTGTAGTGCTTGGTAAAGGTATGCACAGAAGTCCAGGTAGCTGCTTCAAGAATAGAATTAATACGTAAACCTTTGAAATAAGCACCAGAAGCCACAGCTCTTGTAAAATGAACCTTAACTAAAAGAGGAAGGCTCTAGCCTTGAAATGTGTAACAAAAGAAAATAGCCTTAGAAATCCAAGAATAAATAGTTTGCTTGGATACAGCAAGTCCCAAAGATCTAGGATGAAAAGAAACAAATAACTGATCAGATAATAGCCTTAGTCATATCCAAATAAACACTAAGTTGCCTAGGCATGTCCAAAGTATACAGCACTCTCTCACTGTCAGTTTGCAGAGAGGGGAAAAAGTAGGCAGATTAATAGACTGATTATGTGATAGCTCATTAACCACCTTCAGCATAAAAGAAGCTTTTAGTGCGCAAGGACCATCTGTCCTTATGAAAAATCAAAAATGGAGGACAAGCCATAAAGGCCTGCAACTTACACACCTGCCTGGCAGAAGTAAGTGCTAACAAAAGAACAGTCTTTCAGGAACAATGTTGCAAGGAAGCTGAAGCAGTGGGCTAAAAAGGAGCCTGAGTCAACTTCTTCAAAACAAAATTAAGATCTCAGAGAGGAGGAACAGACTTTCTAGGAGGATTAAGGATGCCTTTAAGAAACTGTTTCACCTCAAATCTATCAGCTAAAGGAGGAGAAATAGGCAGACAAGTGAGACAGCAGATAGGTGGGCCTTAAATGAAGAATAAGCCAAACCAGCATTGAGCAACTCACACAAATAAGAGAGAACCAAATGAGCATCTACAGTAATGAGTCCAGGTTACTAGAGAGACACTAAAAAAAAAAACTCTTCCATTTGGATAAGTAGGATTTCCTAGTCGTAGGTTTCCTGGCCTCCTGCAGGACTTGCAGCACATCCTCAGAAAAATGGTGTCTATGAGGAATCAAAATCCTATTACCCACAGTGTCACTTGAAGCGTGGACAGATGGGGATGGATAAGAGATCCCTTTTCTTGTCGGAGTAGACCCACCCTCTGAGGTAACTGGTGATAATTGCTCAGGATAGATGCAGAAGAAGAGGGAATCAGTGCTCTCTCGGCGAAAAGGAAGTCTTCAATATGATTTTGGGAGCATCATGCTGAATTTTGAACAGGACTTCGGAATGAAAGGAAGGGGAGGGAATGCATAAAGAAAATTCCCTTCCAAGAGAATGAGAGGGCATTCACCTTCCATACCAGAGGACCTGGGACTCTGCCACAAAACAGAGGAAGATGTCTGTTCAGAAGGGAGGCAAAAAGATCCACTTGAAGAGTATCTGGCTGTTGGATAATGTACAGAAACACATCCCTGTGAAGCATCCACTTATGGAAATGAATTAAGGACCTACTCAGAGTGTCTCCCACAGTGTTCTGACCAGAAGGGATATAAACTGCCTGAAGTGTCACTTGGCACTTGACAGCAAAACCCCATACCAGAAGTGCCAACCGGCAAAGAAGATAAGATAAGATATCGTGCCTTCCTGCTTGTTGATAAACCACATCGCTGTGGTACTGTCCATGAAAACCTTGTGAGGTCCAGGAGAAAGAAGCGACTGAAGGGCCTGAAGAGCCAGCAGAAGACTTCTCATCTCTTTGACACTGATGTGCTCCTTTGGCTGACAATGTGACCACACCCTCTGTACCTTTAGGGAGCCAAAAATCACCCCCATCTCATGTCTGAAGAATCTGTGAACAAACAATTCCTGAGAGGGAAGTGGGGGGGGGGGTCAAAAGGGATCCCTGGATTCAGAGACAACTGGAAGCACTAGCACCATCTGAATACTGCAACCCAGAAAAGTATGATCATGAGAAGGAAACAAGAAGACTTTTTGAAATTTATAGTGAACCCCAGACTCTAACGAAGGGAGATGGCAAAATGAAGATTTTGCAAAAGGGTCTGTGGAGAGGATGCCTGAATCAACAGGTCATCCAAATAAGGAAAAACTTTGATCCCCTGTAGCCTGCAAAAAGCAATCACAGGAGCAAGGCATTTGGTGAACACCCATGGGGCAGTAGAAAGGCCAAAGGGCAAAACAGAGAACCAACATTACCAGGAAGCAACACAAAAACGTAAAAACTTCCTGAAAAGAGGATGGATCAGAATATGAAGATAAGCATCCTTGAGATCCAGACACACCATACAGGCCTGAGGGAGCAAGAGAGGAAACAGAATCTGAAGGAACAACATTCAAAAGGAAAGTAGCTTTAGAAAAGTGTTTAGATGACAAGGGTCTAGAACAGGTCTCCAAGTGCCCTCTTTTCTGGGCACTAGAATCAGTCTGGAGTAGACCACTTCCCCCTTTGGGATATAGGCACCTCTTGAATAGTACCCCGAGACAAGAAATTTTGAAGAACCTCTGGCAAAAAGGGAAGTTGTTCCCAAGGAGGTTGAGGAATGCCCATAAAAGGAGGACAGGATTTCCAGACCAGGAAGTACCCTTGACGAATGATCGACAGAATCCAAGAATCCTGAGACTCTGGCACAAAACTGAGGAAGATGTCTGTTCAGAGGAGAGGCAAAAATATCCACTTGAAGAGTATCTGGCTGGTGGATAATGTCCAGAAACACATCCCTATGAAGCATTAATTTATGGAATTGAATTAAGGACCTGCTCAGAGTGTCTCCCACAGTGTTCTGACCAGAAGGGATATAAACTGCCTGAAGTGTCACTTGGCACTTGACAGCAAAACCCCATACCAGAAGTGCCAACCGGCAAAGATAATAAGATATCGTGCCTTCCTGCTTGTTGATAAACCACATCACTGTGGTACTGTCCATGAAAACCTTGTGAGGTCCAGGAGAAAGATGAGACTGAAGGGCCTGAAGAGCCAGCAGTAGATTTCTCATCTCTTTGACACTGATGTGCTCCTTTGGCTGACAAGGTGACCACACCCTTTTTACCTTTAAGAAGCCAAAAATCACCCCCATCCCATGTCTAAAGCATCTGTGAACAAACAATTCCTGAGAGGGAAGTTGGGGGTCAAAAGGGATCCCTGGATTCAGAGACAACTGCTGAATCCTCTAGTGAAGTTCCTGTCTGAGACAAGGAAGAAGAGAAACTATAAATTCTAGAGGGTGAGTATGTTGAAGCCACACTGATTTCAGAAACCACTGAAACTTTCTCATGTGAAGTTTGGCCAGAGGGAGCATTAGAATAGTGGATGTCCTGAAACCCAGAACTCTCAAATGCCCTGGTGGTAATGGAAGCCAGATGAAGAAGAATGTGAAAGAAAGAAATAAGAGTTAAGGCCTTTGGAGGGGGCAGGGATGGAAGCCCTGGCACCGTCTGAATACTGCAACCCAGAAAAGTATGATCATGAGAAGGAGTCAGAAAAGGCTTTCTGAAATTTATAGTGAACCCCAGGCTCTGACGAAGGGAGACGGAAAAATGAAGATTTTGCAAAAGGGTCTGTGGAGAGGATGCCTGAATCAACAGGTCATCCAAATAAGAAAAAACTTCGATCCCCTGAAGCTTGCAAAAAGCAATCACAGAAGCAAGGCATTTGGTGAACACCCATGGGGCAGTAGAAAGGCCAAAGGGC
Source organism: Protopterus annectens (assembly GCF_019279795.1). NCBI lineage: Eukaryota > Metazoa > Chordata > Ceratodontiformes > Protopteridae > Protopterus > Protopterus annectens. The sequence continues at coordinate 1,221,362,282 of NC_056726.1, forward strand.
AAAACAGAGAACCAAAATTGCCAGGAAACAACACAAACATGTAAAAACTTCCTGAAAAGAGGATGGATCAGAATATGAAGATAAGCATCCTTGAGATCCAGACATACCATACAGGCCTGAGGGAGCAAGAGAGGAAACAGAATCTGAAGGAACAACATCCAAAAGGAAAGTACCTTTAGAAAAGTGTTTAGATGACAAGGGTCTAGAACAGGTGTCCAAGTGCCCTCTTTTCTGGGCACTAGAATCTGTCTGGAGTAGAACCCTTCCCCCTTTGGGATATAGGCACCTCTTGAATAGTACCCTGAGACAAGAAATCTTGAAGAACCTCTGGCAAAAAGGGAAGTTGTTCCCAAGGAGGTTGAGGAATGCCCATAAAAGGAGGACAGGATTTCCACAACAGGAAGTACCCTTGACGAATGATAGACAGAATCCAAGAATCCTGAATGACCTGAAGCCAAATCAAAAGACAAACAGAAAGGTGAACAGAAAGAGGAATGAGGCTGGAAAGAGATTGATAGTCACACAGTGCCTGGCTTGACTAGAAAGGAAGTCTTTGGAGTCCATGAAAACTGAGTAGCCTTAGCAGGAGGAGCCTGTTTGCCAATCTTCTTACCTTTAGTAGAAGGACGAGATTGCCTAGAAACAAAGGCAGGCTTAGTGGGACAGTTTCTATGAAATTTAGGCACAGAAGAAAGAAACACATGTTGTAAGTTCCCATAAGGCATTTCCCTTATCCTGAAGGGACTTAAACAAACCAACAGCCGCTTCCTCAAACAAAAGTTTAGAATTCAGAGGAGCATCCATTAACTTAGCTTTAATACCATCAGGTAGAGGTTGAAGCCTAAACCAAGAATACCTCCTCATAACCGAACCAAAAACAGTAGTCCTAGAAGAGGCATCTTCCGCATCATAACTACATGTAATAGAATGACAAACGACTTGATAGGAAGTCTGTAACAAGGAAAGAACAGAAGTTTTACCCCCCAGAGTCTGGAGAATCAGTTGACAGGCCTGAGAAAGAAGAGTCAATGCATACCTAGACACATGGATCTGATAATTAATATTTACATTTGTTTACCGGGAAATTCTGACTGGACACAGGTCCCTTTTCAGTGGAGGCCCGGGGAGAAAAGCTCCATGTGCAAAAAAAAAATTGTGTTACATTACAGTATAGAACTAAACAAACAGTAAATAACAGAGCAGAAAATACATAACAATAAAATACAAATTAAGACACTAGATACATAGCATCATAGAGATTAAAAAAATACATTAAAAAAACAGGTATTGATTTTGTAACAGTTTGATAGAATAAGAGTAAATAGTAAAATAGTGTAATAGCCTTGGAGTTACAGTAGTAGTACTAAGTCCTAACATGTTTAGTAGCAAGCAGGTAAGTGAGTTAATATTAATTAGTGCAGGAGTAATTTAGTCAGGAAAGGGGCATAGGCAGAGCCAGTGTAGTTTTAGATGAGACCTGAGTGCGGTCTTTAAATGCCTGCTAGATGATAAGGAGGTTATAGAGGAGGGGAGGTTGTTCCAAAGTTTGGATATCGCATAAGAGAATAAGGCTTCACCTGCGGAATTGTTGGTTTGGTGACAAGAAGAAGACTTTTGCTGTTGGAGCGCAGGGATCTAGAGGAGCAGTAAGTCTGGAGAAGGTTCTGAAGTGATGGGATTTTATGAGGATGGTTTATTAGTTTATGGGCAAAAGATAGTTGTTTAGGTGAAGAAGTTGTGGGAGTTCAAGCCAGTCTAGTTCTCTTAATGAGTGGCAGTGATGGCTACGGAAGGATGCACCTGTTGTGGATTTTGCAATCTTATTGCAGCATGTTTCAAGCTTGTTTGAGTCAGACTGTCTAAGATTGGTAAAAACCGGTGATGCATACAGTAAGGTGGATATTAGTCGGGAGTAGGCAATAGAGGTTTTAGCTGCCTTGGTTTGGTAAAGTTTGTTTCTATGAAGTGCACCAAGTTTTTTGTGTACCTTTTTTATGGTAAGAGATATATGGACATCAAATTTGAGTTTGTTGTCAATCTCCACACCAAGAAGTTTGGTGTGATCTGAAGGAGAAATGATGGTATTGTCTTTGGAAAGGATCTTGAAGTGGTTGAGTGTTTGGTTTGATTTGGAGGGTTGGAAGATAAGGAGTTTGGTTTTGTTAGGATTTAGTAGAAGATGGGCATTATATAGCCAGCTTTCAACTGAAGTAAATGATTCTTGTGTGATATGCACAAAATGAGTAGCTAGCTGTGTAAATGGAGCATATAGCTAACACCATAAAATGATTAATCCACCCAAAACGACCAATGTTCCAACCATAAGCAGAAAGCAGAAAGTATTCCCAATGGTAGATTCAAAAACAGCTTTATTGTCTTCCAGACAGCTTAAAATTCATAAAGGTTAGCGCTTTTGTGGTTGTATTACACCACTTAATCAGACCATAAAAAGCTGCTAAAAACATTAATTAATTAATGGTTGGAACGTTGGTCATTTTGAGTGTATTCTTGTGTGATGTTTTGAAGTTGAAGTAGAGTGGGGGCACAGCATATTGTATAAGGGAAGCATGCTTTGTCGAGATATTGAGATTGTTGGTGAACAGGGGAAATAGTAAAGGGCCCAGTATGGAGCCTTGGGGGACACCGAGAGAAATGGGAGATGAGGTGATAGGGTGTCTTTCCAGATGGCTGATGGTTGTCGGCCAGTCATACAGCTTTGGAACCATTTGGTGGCAGAGTTGGAGAAGGAGAGATTATTGAGAATGGAGAGTACCATTTTGTGTGTTACCATGTCAAAGGCCTTAGACAGATCAAGAAATATAGCAGAGGAGAATAATCCATTGTTTTTATGATGGAGGATAGTGTTGGTGAAAGATATCATGGCAGAAGTTGTGCTATTATATGGCCTGAAGCCATGTTGGGTTTTGGAGAGGAGATTGTTAGCAAGGAGGTGGTGAAGTATCTGAGAGTTAATGGATTTCTACAGGATCTTGGAGAGTGGGGAGAGGATGGTGATAGGGTGATAACTGGAAAGAGCAGTGGAGGAGCCTCCCTTGTGAAGGGGAATGATGTGTGAGATTTTCCACAGAGAGGGTACATAACTTTCTGATATTGATCAGTTAATTAGTATGGAGATAGGATAGGCTAAGGTGTACGCTGCAATTTTCAGATATTCTGAGGGAAGTTTGTCAGTTGCAGGTTTAGTTTAGATAGAAGTTATTTTTATACAGCTGGTTAGTACAGAGGAAAAAGAAAAGGAAGGGGGTAGAGAATCAGGGTTGGGAAAGAGGGGGGTGGATGATGGTTGTAGTTGTTTGGCTAGGTATAGAATGGCTTCAGTGAAATGTTTATTAAAGGAGTCAGCGATACTGTTGGAGGTGTAGGGGATGGTGGGTGTGGGGGTGTCTGCTTTACCTGGGTGGAGTGCTGAGTTTATAGTGGACCAGAATTGCTTAGGGTTGTTGTGGGAGGAGTTTAAGGCAGTTAGATAGTAATGAGCTTTGTTTGTTTTTAATTGAAGTGTAACCTTATTGCATAATTCAATTAATAAATCCTAAACCCTCAAGCAAAGTTATACAAGGTAAGTGTAATTATCTTGTAATATTAGGGATAGCCGAAACACCTGATGTTCATAAGGGTCATCTGCATATATCCCATGTACCTCTGATACAAGAGATTTGGGGGGGTCACTCAGTGGAAGTTCTAGCTTTGCTGGAGTTTTCATTTTGTTTTTACTAATATTAAGGATAGAAAATCAAAAACCTATCACTGGCCCGATTGAGTGCACACTACCCTGAATAATATGCTGTTGAAGTTGTATAAATCACAACATGCACTTTATTTTGTTTTCCTCTGGTAGGGTTAGGCAGGTAGCAATGTGGATGAAAGCTCGCTGAAGTAAAAAGTCTACAGGTCTTGGTGGGCAGGGACCAGCAATTTAAATCAGCTGAGCAAGACAAACTGTAAGGGGGAGAAACAGAAGAACAACGTAGGTTAGGAGTCAATTGGGGTCGGGACGAAGAGAGTTACAAAAAACAGAAATAGTGCACAAGAATATATTGTAAATAGAAATATCAAACTATCCCATAGGCAAACGTTTTGTAGGTAACCATTAGAAATTATGAAGGCAATCAGACAACAGCATAGTAGCTTACAAATTAGTTGAAACGACTGCTGCTAGTGGCAAAGGTACAAGTGACTGAAAAGGAATGAAGAATAGTAGTTAACTAATGGTGCAAAATCAACGAAAGTTCTTCCAATTGCTTGTGAGCAAAATATCGTGCACTGGTAATGCCGAGAATCTAGCTCTCAGCAAGTACACAAAATTCTACAATGGTACAGTTCAGTATAAAATACAGTTGGCTGTAAACCACATATCTAGTAGTAAATAAGTAAACACGTGCTGAGCACTACAATACAGCTATCTGGAAACTAATAATTATGACTGTAAGGATCCTACACAAAGTTTTCACTGGTAATTAGTCACTGTGCACAATGTAAAGGCGAAACCCAGAAAACACAGTTGAGCAATATGCTGACACTGACTACAAATAGTAAAAACTTGCATGGAAAGAGACGTGCACTCGATTGGAAGACATTTAAAAAGGACACCTAGAGTGGAGTAGACAATGTAAACTTGGTAGGGGAGGAGCTAAGAAAATGCCAAAATGCACTAAGATGTAAACCCCCAAGCAAAGTTATACAAGGTAAGTGTAATTATCTTGTAATATTAGGGATAGGGAAATCACATATCTACCACTGGCCTGACTGAGTGCACACTACCCTGAATAATATGCTGTTGAAGTTGTATAAATCACAACATACGCTTTATTTTTATTTTGTTTTCCTCTGGTAGGGTTACGCAGGTAGCAATGTGGATGAAAGCGTGCCGAAGCGAAAAGTCCGCAGGTCTTGGTGGGCAGGGACCAGCAATTTAAATCAACTGAGCAAGATAAATTATTTAATCAAATCACAAACAGAATAGCTGAAATACCATCCCCTTCCAGTAACATTACTTCTGCGGTCAGTCCAGCCCATCGAGTCCTTAGGCGGAATTTTCAAAAAAGAGCTTAATAGTTATAAAAGCTAAGGCAGGAGAAGGGTAAACCTTTTTACCCAGCCTGTTCATAGTTCTGCTGTCTTTGTCAGATGGCAATAACTTGGGTGAAGGAAGCAACTGAGATGGCTTATCATAGGCTACAGACACAATAGAGGGGTCAGCAGCAGGACATTTACATAAAAAATTTATCTTCAGGAACCCTATAAAACCTGTCAGGCTTCTTGGGAGTAGAGGGGAGAGAATTAGGCGCACAAGAGGCATTGGAGAAAGCATCCAGTAAAGCTGCCAAAACAGGAGGAACAGCCGCAGGTTTAGGAGATTCCAACTGCAGTAAGTCATAGTACCTCTTATGGATATCAGAGACCTGAGCAGAATCCCACTGGAAAAATTCATCATCCTAGAAAGTGTGTCCCCAAAGGAAATTCCTCTGAAGGAACATCAGGACCAATACATTCCTCCTCCTCTGACTCATAGTCCAAAGGAGAAGGAATCTGAGTAAAATAAGTTAGGGATTCATCAGCAGAATCCGACTCATCCTCAGAAGAATCCTGGTCTCTAGGTCTTTTAAGAGGAGTAGAAGACCAAGAAGGAGCAGGAACTGAAACTCCATGCGGAGACTAAGGACATTAAGGCAAAAAAAATAACCCACGAGTAAATGCTTGCCACTCATTTTGAGGATCTCTAGAAGCAAAAGAAACATGTTTCATTTTTTGTTTCTTTTTTAAGAGAACATCCTTTTAAGGCTCAGACCCAGGACGACAGTCGAGAAGTGGGGCAAGAACTTCTTCCCCAACCAAAAACTGAGGAACTCCCCTAACCTCCTTGGAAAAAATCAACCATGGCTCCCTCTGAACTTCCGAGATGGACACCTGGCAAAGCCTCTTCGGACATACTGCCAGCCAGATCCTCACCAGCCTCCAACATGGTCACGGCAGAGAAATCCGACAACACAGCTGGTTGAGTCTCTGTGATTGTAATGACCTTGGGAGAAACACCTGGCAGTTGCTGAACAATGGTCTTTCCTTTTCAACTTCTTCCCCAACAGCTGACCCTTGGAGCGGGAGATTCCTTCCATTGTATTTTTAGTGAGTACAAAAAAGCAACGATAGCAACCACAGTGACCACCAAACCAAATAAATCCGAAAAAATGCACTGAAATCAGCAGGACTGGATGACATTAATAAAAAGTCCAATTTTAATACCGTTTTTAAAAACACAGACCACAGATTGAGCGCTTTCATCCCCATCCAGTGGGACTTCATCAGAATCTCTAAGTACGTTTTCAACAGTACATTTAAATATGCTATTGATTAATTACATACCCAATGAAGTAGCTTCAAAATGTTTTAACAGTACCACACCATAATAAAATAACCTTCTTTTAAAACAATACATTAATGGTGGTTTTATAAACTAAAGGCATTACAGGCACATACAAATGTAATGAAATAGTAAGATATTCATACTTTCTAATGGTTAAGCTCTTTTTACATTATTTCATCAAATAACAGCTTTTTTGTTCCAAATGGGCTTAAGGGAAATATTTTCATTCTAACCTGGTGCTTGCATGGCATATAACAATTTGCCATTTCAATTCCCTTTCTTCTATTCTAAATCTATAATCTCCTCCTCTAGGATTTACAAAAACCCGTTCTAATATTCCAAAATAAAAGTTCACAAAATTAGGACAGACCAAGGAGTGTTTGTATAGGGTATTGTTAGAATTTCTTGTTAATATTTGGTATTGATGTTCATAAACCCTGCCTCTTAAATGTCTCTCGGTCTTTCTACATAAACAAGACATGACTTACACTTTGCTAAATAGTGGACTCCTGTCGTTTGACAGTTTCCGTTCACAAAGGTCACTTTAAACCCTAATAAATTGTTCAAAATTAATTCTTTAATTTCAGTTACAAGTTTACACTGTGAACATCTACCACATTTACTTGTACCCCTCATATTCAAATTACTATTATAATAACCCCCTATATTAAATTCCAAACATTTCTTGATGTTAATTCCAGTCCTAAACACAAACATAGGTTTTACACCTAAGAATGAATATAGTGTAGAGTTGCATTTCAAAATGTTCCAATTGTTTTCTACAATTCTCTTCACTTGATTTGCTTTTCCACCATATGGTATAACCATGGCCCTTTCAAAGTTGTTTTCTTCTTTAGGGGATTTCTTTTTATTTTATTCTACACCTAATAATGGCCTATATTTTTTACCCCACTGCATCTCATCATAATTTAAATTATCTTCTACCTTCTTTTTGGGGTATCCTCTCTCATAAAATATCTCTGCCACCCTTCTCAATTCCTTATTCACATTTTCTACCCTAGATGTCATCCATGTAACCCTAACAAGTTGCCCTTTTACAATACTTTTCTTATGACAACCACCACTAATTAATTGTTTTAAAAGGTTATTTTATTATGGTCTGGTACCTTTAAAAGTTTTGAAGCTACTTCATTGGGCATGTAGTCAACCAATAGCATATTTAAATGTACTAGTGAAAACATGTTTAGAGATTCTGATGAAGTCCCACTGGAAGGGGATGAAAGCGCTCAATCTGTGGTCTGTGTTTTTAAAAATGTTTTATCAAAGTTGGACTTTTTATTAATGTCATTTGGTCCTGCTGACTTCAGTGCATTTTTTCGGATCTTTAGCGAGTAGCTTAAGCCGCTGGTTTCCAAGATACAAGGTAAGGGAAGAAAGTCTACTGCGAAGGGTTTTCAGAACAAATATCTAACAAATAGAACAAGATGTATGATCATGAGAAGCACCTAGGCAAAAAAGACACTTATTGTGGCAGTCTCTATGGGGAATATGTCTCCCAAACTGGCATTTACCCTTCCTGGATGACATTAACCCCAAGGAACACACACAAAAACAAGAAAAAATAAAATTCCGCAATGGAGCAGTTATCTTGCAAGTACAGTAAACAGGTGTAGTTAGTCACTGGAGAATGAAAATACATTCAACTGGCAGAAAACAGACACGAGGTAAACAGATCGACAGTGTAAAAGATACATTCAGACTGACAGCAAGTAAGTTCTGTTTTTGGTAGGCTTGAATGTCATCTTTATGCCCTATATTACACAGGGAGCTTTTGGTGACATTCAGCATACCTTTAAAATAACAGGAGTCTTTAGTAGACTGGCCACACATCGGACTTCCATAGGAGGGGTTACTTATATGTTTTGAATCCTGCAGCAGTGAATGTAAGGACATCAACTGAAGCAAAATAGTTAAAAATAATTAATTAATTAATTAAAAAAAAAAAATCACTTAAAGTCAATGTCACAAGATGAAAAGACCCATTCCGTAAAACACTTAACATAAAGATTACCCAAAGAGTATATATATATATATATATATATATATATATATATATATATATATATAAAGGTTAAATACAGAAATCATTTACATTTAAGTGATTTAAGCTTTAAAACTGGTCCAATCAAAAAGGTATCATTTATTCCAAAAGGACAGGAAGCATTTAATCTGGGTCTATATTAAAATCGTGAAACCTCACTTACGCGAATATAGAAACGTTTACACATATATAGCGAACCGCGAAAACACCGAACGTCCTGAAGCGCGAAATTTGAAATGTCGAATCGTCATAGTTGGCCAACCCCACCGCCCGCTACGTACTACCTACCCAAACAAAATAAATAATCCACACTTCCCCATATCTATACTTCACCCATATATCCCATATCCTAATTAAACATTCACTACACACAAATGTATCTAACTATGAACAAACAACACCCAACTTCAGGAAAAGTATAATTTACGTATTCATTCAGCTACACAACTATATTACTATACATACACTTAACATAACCCTACTTCTAACCCTAAAGTAAAGGTTGCATGTATTACTGTGTATGCACTTACCTTAACCCGCACCCTAACCCTAAGGTCCGTAACTATTGCATACTTACGTTAGGGAGCTATACCAGATGAGGGCCTACAATGATGATTCAACATTTTGAATTTCATGTAAATTTTGAATTTCATGCTTCAGGACATTCGGTGTTTTCGCGGTTTGCTATATATGTGTCGACGTTTCTGTATTCACGTTAAGTGAGGTTTCGCGATTTTAATATAGACCCTTTAATCTAATCTGCCAAACAACTTCTTTTACTTCAAGACATATTTTCAAAAGACCACCCCTACTCTCCTCCTGCTTTAATATATCTAACACAAACAATTTAAAAGTATGACGTTCATGTACTGAAACATATTTCCACACTGCATTAGATGAATTACATTTTTGATAGTATACAAATTCTCATAGATACATTCTCTAAATAGCCTTTCAGTTTTTGCTATATAAAACTTTACACAATTGTGATAAATAACCACATAAACACATCCCCTAGTTTGACAACTAGCATTAAAATTTACCTTTACATTTCCAAAACTTTTGAAAAAAAAACCTCTCACCCTCAAGGATTAAGGGACATTGTGGGCATTTACTACACTTATAAGGGTACATTTTCTTCTTATTTGATCTGCTTGTCAAACCACGATCAAAGGGGGGGGGGGTTACATATTTATTCAATGCAATTCTTAATACACCAATCCTTACAGTACACAATACAAGGTCAACCTCCCACTGCTTGTCTACTGATCCCTCCCATTTCAAAGATTTTTCAGTTCCTTTTTATAATCTCAGAAATGGTATCAGAATCTCCATTAAACGCAAGTATGAGACTATTACTGAACTTAGCATCAAGAATCTTACTTGTATTATCCATCCCAAACTGCATGCCCAGTAAGGGATAAAAAAACTACTACACTTACTTTATGGTGCGCCTCTTCAAAAATCACAAAAAATAATTCTTCTCAGAAACACATCCCTTAGCTTTTCACTTTCCTCTTTAAATAAATTTAGACAAGAAATCATACGGCTGAGTCTGACCAACTGTCCCTATACTAGTGCTTTCTTTTGATGGTGGGGGTGCCAACTATCAAAACATAACGAACTGTTAGAATACATTGATTTTCTGTACACATTAGATACAAACATTCCACTATTAAAATTTTTAAAAACTAACACATCAGGATAGTTCAGCTTAATAGTTGAAAAATCCATAGTAAAACAAAAAAATCTGTGGTGTTATTAACGTATGAAAACAATTCATATAGTTTTTCCTTGGAGTCCTGCCAAAAGATAACAAAGTCATCAAGGTATCTACCATAAAGAGACCAAGAGTTCTGGAAGCCTGATTGAAAAATAAAAGTGTGTGCCCAGTGAGCCGTAATAATATTAGTAAAGAATGGGGCACATATTGCACCCATGGCAACTCCTGTTTTTTGCCTGTAAATTGTACCTTCAAAAAATATAAAATTATTATCCAATACCATCTCCATGAACAATCTTAAAACATTAATACGTTTAGTGTCTAAGGTATCGACTCCAGCCAAGTATTCAGAAAAACAAGCTACTCCTACGTCATGTGGAATCACTTAGTAGAGGTCCTCAACATCTACTGACTAAAACTGAATCACTAATAAATGCATCCTGTCTAATACTCTTCAAAAAAATCCTAAGAGTTTTTATATATGTGATTTTCTTGACTGAACACTTGTTTTAATTTAAAGTCAATTAATATGGACACAGTTTTTGATGCTTTTGCATCGGCAATGGGACAAAGTGTGTGTGTGTGTGTGTGTGTGTGTGTGTGTGGGGGGGTGGGGGGGGGTCCCATAAGTTCTTATGTATTTTACGGATTTCGAAGATACCAGGTGTTCTAGGAAATTCTGGATTGTTGCACTTAAAATCAGATGGAGAAATCTGTTCTTGTGTTAATAAATCATTCAACATCATATCAATCTTACTATACACCAATTTAAGCTGATTTCTCAAAACTTTTTCATACTGGTCTGTCAATAACAAAGTTTCCACTTTCATGTTATATTCAGTACTGTTCACAACTAAATCACCCCCTTATCCAGTTTCATCAACCTGATGTTCCTGTCCTTACAGATACATCGTAAAAGGTCTATTTCTTCCTTAGATAGATTACTGTGAAAACACTTCTGATTATTATGTAGAACTGAATGAATGTCATGTTGTTATTGTTGTTTGTCTTTCGGCTTTTTCCCGGTAAGGGGTCACCACAGTGGAACTCCGGTCTGCTAATGGTTAGTAGTAGATTTTATTTTACGAAATGCCGAGGTGCCAGTTCGATGCCCAACCTTCAACGAAGGCACGCCCATGACTGAATGAATGTCATATTCACATAAATTCCCGAAAAGAGAGATTAACAAACGAAGAGGGGGATTGTCAATACTAGATTGTGTAACCCCTGTTGAACATAATAATGCTGTGCATCCAGAAATTACACAGCCAAACTCTTCATGACACCCATGCTGACGGGAACTGAAAGTTCGACTGCTGAATCCTACACTAAGGCACTGTATGAGCACATCCACTCATGCATGAATCGTGCCATTCCCAATAGAACCAAGACGCTCTCCTCCAAAAAAAAAAAAAGAAGCCAATCTGGTGGTCCCTTACCTTAAACAAACTTTACAACAAAAGGAAGTAACTGTTACAGAAAAGAGGAAAATCCCAGGATGCAAAAAACTCCCTTACCAGCCTCAGTAAGAAGTTGTGATCCCTCATAAAATCCTCCAAAGCTAGTTACAAAAATAAAATTGCCAAAGATTCCAAAGACAACCACAAGGCATTCTATAGCTATGTCAAGAATATAAATGGCAATACTCAGATCTGCTCTGAGCTACAACAGAATATCATTAAAAAATACTGATCCCAAGGATATTGCCAATATCCTGGCAGATCGATTCAGGGCAAATTTCACCCCCCTCTCACACCCTAAAGGGCCCATCTCAATACCAAAAGATTGTCAAATTCCAGTAATAATGGCCACACAGGTAAAACAACGCACTCTCCAAAGCTAAGAATACAGCATCCATGGGACCAGATAACATCCCAGGCTGTGTACTACATGAACTACAAAATGAACTGGCACCTCACCTAAGTGTCATGTTTAATCATAGCCTCACCTCAGGCTTTGTGCCCACTGAGTGGCACACAGCTACAATTATCCTACTCCAAAAGGGGGGATCCACCTTGGATCCCGGGAACTACCGCCCCATCAGTCTGATGAGCCTGATCTGCAAGGCCATGGAACATATTATTATGGAACTTATAACCAAAGACATTGGCAACCTTCAAACACTGGACCCCAAGCAGTTTGGGTTCATGAAGGGCCGATCTTGTCTCCTGAACATGATTAACTTCTTCAATTCAGTCTCCAGAGCCATGTACAAGGGTAAGGTGGTCCACACAGCCTATCTGGACCTCGCCAAGGCCTTTGACACCATCCCCCACTCTAGAATCATGGATAAACTTACTAAGCTGGGCATTAATCCCTATGTCACGTGATGGGTTGCCAACTAGCTTACTGACAGAACCCACATTGTAAAAGTAGCCGACTCCAAATCCAGCTCCAGACAAGTGGAGTACCTCAGGGTTCAGTCCTGGGACCACTCTTGTTTGACATCTACTTCTCTGAAGTACAGGCCAACACTAAGGGACTCTGGCTAACAAAGTTCACAGATGACTGCAAGCTGGGAGGCATTATTGAAGCCCCAAATGATGTGGATATTCTACAAAAGGGCCTTACAGAAATAGATGCTTGATGCCAGAGCCATGGGCTCAAGCTCAATGCCAAGAAATGTATAGTTATCCCCTTTGGGAAAAAAATATGTACCCATGAATTACCACATAGGTGGCAGTACACTAAACACAGAAAGTGTGATAAGAGACTTAGGAACACAGGTGGACAGTGGTCTCACCTTCAATAACCACATCGCCACAACAGTCAGGAAATCTTTTTATGTGGCACATCTCATCACTAAGGGCTTTTCATCCAGAAAAAAGGAGGTCATTTTCCTACTGTACTCATCCCTCATTAGACCCATTATAGAATACAACACCCCGTTTGGTATGTACCTCTCAAGATATCTGCACAACTGGAAAGGCCGCAGAAATACCTCACTAAAAGAATCACAAGCCTAAAGCAGATGCCCTATGCTGACCATCTAAATAAACTCCACCTATACTCTGTCGCATATCGTCTACTCAGAGGCGATCTCTGCTTAACATACAAGGCCATGTCAAACCCACAGCTGTTGGACATGTTACACAAAAAAATCCCAATCCTTCAAAGACGCACACTCCAGGGATCTAAACCTTGTCATCACAATGAACAAAACATGCTGGAGGGATAGGTTCCTGACCCAGAGACTCCCCAGCCTCTGGAATAGACTGTCCATACATGTCAAGAAGAGCACTTCTTTGGCCCTCTTCAAAAGGAACCTTGATGATTGGATGGGAGATAGGAAATTCACCCCGGGGATCACGTCAGTCACCCTGCCAGACAGGGGTCCAGGGAAGTAAATACTGCGGGAAGGAATAGCCAGGGAATTGCTATGGCTAGGCATGTACAGGCCCTAGGGCTGATAGCCTAATACCAACCTATGAATCTATGAATTTTCTGGCATATAATTTGACATCCATGATCATACTGGTTACATCATCCTTTCTAGTACGTACAAATGTTCTTTTATATTAATTTGTTATTTTTAACTACTTAATAATAATTGATCGTTCTATTTCACTACATAAGGAAGTGATATCACTTGATGTGTTATCCCTGATGAAGTCCCATACAATTCAGTGGGACAAAGTGCTTAAATTCTACAAAAAACTTATTTGTTTTTTTCAGAACAGAGTATCTTTTGTTTTCTGTGATTCCCTGGTTAGGGAATTTATTGGTTTCATTTCACACAATCCTGATGCCTCTGTGTTCCTGTGCTGCATCCTGTGGGTGGTTCTAGTCCTTGTAGTTTCATTGTCAACTGGTCTACGTTCACTTTCCAGTTCCATATATAATGCTACCTTAACAGCTGACCTATGAGAAGACCCGCCTGGTGGGCCCTTGGCTGTGTATTTCTTTTATTGACTTTTGATTGAATCCTACATTTAGGGACATCTGTGATCCTATACCAATGCATGTTCTGTGGTAACATGTCAGTGACATAAGTGTGTGTCTGTCTGTCTGTGTGTGTCCAAAGCATGTCAGTTCTCACATACCACCAGTGAGCACCTCCCTGCAAATCAAGAAATGGCAACGGAGATTTGACATTAGATTATTAAACTAGGAATTTAAGATTATACACTTTCCCAACTTGAAGGGAAGTCCAATGACTGCAGTTAGTGGAAGACTTCTGGTGGGTGGTGGAAGGAGAATATTCCTGAAATAACAAAGAAGACACTCTGTACAATCAACTGATACAGTAAGAATTTAGGTGTTATATCTGCTGCTGAGGAACTACCCTAATGGGTCTTCATTACTGTTTAACTGCATTTTACTGCATTTCATTACAGTTTAACTGTATTTCATTGCTATTTACTGCAATTCATTACTGTTTAACTGCATTTTTAAAGGATCATAGGAAGTTATTAGGCTACTGGCCTTGAGGCCCTTACAGGCCTAGCCAAGAATTTAGCCTGTGTTCCGACAAGTCAGCACCAAATGCCCCTGTTCAGCAGGGACAGAGGTGGAATCCCAGGGGGTCTATTTTTCTGCATTTCATTACTGTTTAACTGTATGTTTTCATACTGTAAGTTCTGTTTTTCTCTGTAAGTGGTTAATACTTTTCTGTAAGTATTACTGTGTTCTTAACACTTACATTAAGAAGCATAGTCTGCGTACAGGTTTGTTGCATCCAGAGCTGTTTGTTTATGCCTTCTGTGTTTCTGGCAGCCATCTTGTGTTTACCTTCTGTGTCTCTGGCAGCCATGTTGTGTTGGTAGAGGCCCATCTTCTCTGTTAGTGAGAGTAGCATGGCTGCCTAGACCTTGTCTGGCACAAGCTGATTGGAAACGTAAGCAGGGGCCAGAAGGATAGGCTAGATTTCTGTGTTACTAGAATCTTCTAATTTTTGTGGTATTTAAACCCCGTGTTTGAACTGATTTGGGCTTGTTTGCATGTTGCTCACCGCAGCTGCACTGTTTTAACCCATTGTGAGGTATTCCAGCTACATATTTTCCCTTAGTAACACTTGTGTGATCACCTAGTAGTACTCATCTTAGACCTTCCACCCTTCAACCCTTTAGCTCTCTCTGGCCTCTCTCCCTCAGATTCTGACAAATATGAATGGACAATTTCCTACATTTTCTCCTCTCCTGCTAGCCTGACTGACAGAGGCATCCTGAGGCAGTGCAGCAACTGCTTCATGTACACGGACAACCATCTACTACTACTACTACCACCTAGGAAAACAATTTGAGAGAGATGCAGTTACAATAAGAACCTAGCGTCTATGTTATCTCCTTCACAAGCCGGCATACCTGGCACCGAGAAGGTTGTCAACACAAATACCACACCTTAAACACCACCCACACCAAGACAGCACGCACCCACATATGTGGAGGTCCTCAGCAAAACATAGCCAAACAAAAGAGACATCCAAGGCAAAAACAGATGTGAACTCCATAGCCCACCACATCACACATAGTCCGCACATCTGTGTCTCACAGTCACTAAGGCCTAACCATAAACCCAACATATTAGTCATAGGAGGCTCCATTGTAAGACACACAGATGTGTCCCTCACCAGTCTGGATAAGGAGAAAGTCACGGTTAGTTGTTTGTCAGGTGCCAGAATCCACCATATCACACATGCACTCAAGTCTCTCAACAGCAGGTACCGTCATGACTCTGTCACAGTCTATGTTGGTGTGAATGACTTCATATGTACCTCCCTGGACTATATGAAGACAGACATGATCAAGCTCGCTGAATATGTGTCCCGGGCAGGTATGTCCCTCACCTTAAGCAGCATTCTACCGTCACCCAGCATGATGCCTCAATACAAACAGAAAATGATTGACTAACAATTGGCTTAATTTCTGGTGTCATTCCAAGGGTTCCAGTATCTGAAAGCTTGACAAGACATGATCGACAGACCATGATGACTTGCCAGAGATAGCCTGCATCTGTCTCCCTTGGGCTTCAGGCTTCTGACAAGGTCTCTTGCCTTCCCCATAGTGCCTTTTTTAGGCAATGCTATGAGGCCAAAAGTACCAACATGAAAAGTTAATCAAAACGTAAATTATAGTTCATGCTGCCAAACACTAGGAGTGAGTCTGAACCTGAAACTGCACTCATTGCAAGCATTCTTAACCCTGGAAGATGCTGAAATTTGTGCAGTCATAGAAACCTAGTTCAAATCTGCGGAGAGCACCTCAGTTGTACCAGGTTACTCATGCTATCATACATTCAAACCTCAAACTGTGGGCAATAAAGCAAAAGGAGGTGGAGTTTCAATATGTATTAAAGACATACACACCTCCAGGCTGGTCAAACAGTATGACACACAGGAGATACTCCAGATGCAGTTAACCATTGGCAAGACCCCTACTCAAATTATAGCTAGCTACATGTCCCCACCTTTGATTCAAGATGCCCACTCCACCTACCTGGACTTCATCGAATCTATCAAGATTTAACCCTTTACCCTGATCCTGAGTGACTAACTATCCAACCATAGATTGGAAGAACTAGTCATGCCAAAACACAAATGTCCAAAGATTCCTTGATTTCATCAATGCAAATGCCTTGGACCAGTTGATCAACATCTCCACAAGAGGTGATAATATCCTGGACTTGATATTAACCAACATGAGTAAACACTACAGCATCCCTACAGTGTTATCCTCCCTGGTAAGATCCGACCATAAAGTGGTCACTTTAGAAGTCACCATCTCCCCTGACTCCCCGCTTGCTATGGTCAAACATAAAAACTTCTCCAAAGCTGATTACAGCCTCCTGAGGGAAGGCACAAACCGCTTCACAGCCTCCTCCCCCTCCGTAGGAACTGGCACAAATGTCCAAACCTACACCAAAGCACTATACAAGCATTTATATAGCTGCATTGAATCAGGTACACCAGACAGGACAAAATCTCCTCTTCAAGGAAGAGTAAACCTGTCTGGTGGACATCTTCAATAAATAAAATCTGTAATAAAAGGAACACATTGATGTCCAGGACCAAGAAGGAGCAAATGCCTAATTGGAAGCAATCTCTCCTTAGCCAAAGAAGCATATAAGAGCATTAGTGAAATCCTCCAAAGCAAAGTTAGAGTCCAAACTGGCCACATCTACTAAAGACAATCATAAGGCCTTCTTCCCATATGGCCGCAATCTTAAAGGAAGCACTCAGATCTGCTCAGAACTGGTGGTTAAAGACACCACATACACAAACGCCGTAGATATAACCAACATGCTGGCAGACAGGTTCAGTGAAAACTTCACCCCTCTGTCTTCCCCATCAGTAAATTAGGATAGCCCCAGCACCTGCACCCTCCTCTTATCTCTAGGGAGCAAATTGTCACTGCCCTCTCAAAGCAAAAAATACAGCCTCCATGGGACTCAATAACATCCCAGGCTGCATCCTACATGAACTCAGGCAGGAACTTGTGGCACCATTAGGTCCTCTATTCAACCAAAGCCTGAGTACCGGCTTCATCCCAGATGAGTGGAGGACAGCCACTGTCATCCCTTTGCACAAAGGTGGTGCGTCCACCGATCCAGGTAATTACAGACTCATCAGGCTAACTAGCCTGATCTGCAAGGCCATGGAATGGATTATTATGGATCTCATTAACAAGGACATTGGCAACATCCAAATACTCAATCCCACACAGTTTTTATTGTTAAGGGGAGGTCATGCCTGTTAAATCTGGTCAACTTCTTTGAGACAGTCACCAAACCCATGGATGAGGGGAAGATGGTGCACACCACCTATCTTGACCTGGACAAAGCCTTCAACACTGTTCTCCACTCAGGTATAATAGATAAACTCTCTCAACTAGGCATCATTCCATATGTTACCAGATGGGTACCAAACTGGCTCACTGATAGAACCCATCTAGTCAAAATTGGGGAATCCACCTTAAGCAGTAGACCCATAATGAGCAGTGTACACCAGGGATCGGTCTTGGGGCCTCTGTTGTTTGGGATATCCTTTTCTGAGGTGCAGGCCAAAACCAGTGGGCTATGGCTGACCAAGTTTGCAGATAACTGCAAGCTGGGTGCTGTTATCAATTCCCCTAGTGATGTGGACATCCTCCAAGAGGGTCTCACCCAAACAAATGACCAGTGCCAAAAACATGGCCTCAAACTGAGTGCCAAAAATGCATCATCATCCCCTTTTGGGAAGAGTGATGTCCCCACAAATTATCAGATTAATAACAAGGTCCTAGCCATACAGGTTGATAGCAAACTGACTTTTGAGAACCATACTGCCTCCATTGTTAGGAAAGCTGTCTACATGGCCCACCTTATTAAGAAGGGACAAGGAAGCCATAACATCCCTGGATTCTTCCCTTATAAGATCCGTTATTAAGTACAATGTCCCTTTTAGCATGTACTTCACAAAGCACATGCATCAGCTGAAGAGACCACAGAGGTTCCTTCCAGGAGAATTCAGGGCCTCAAACATTTATCCTACATAGATAGATTAAAAGCCCTGCCCCTTTACTCAGTCTCATACAGACTTCTCAGAGGTGACCTCTGGCATACAAAGCAATCTCTGACCCCAACTTGATGGGACTGCCTCATATCCGCAAGTCAAGCTCCACTTGAACAACCCACATGCACGACCTCAACCTGGTCTGTGATATCAATAGGACCTATTGGAGGGACAGATTTGTGTCCCACAGAATCCCCCTTCAGTGGAACAGACCCCATCTCCAAGTCCAGCAGAGTACCTCATTAACCCTTTTTAAGAGCAACCTGGATAAATGGATGGAGAACCAAAAATACACCTCTGGGATTCTACCTGTGTCCCTGCTGGACAGGGGCATTGGGTGCTGACTTGTCGGAACATGGGCCACTTCTTGGCTAGGCTTGTAAAGGCCTCAGGGCCAATAGCCTAGTAACTTCCTATGATTCTATGAGAATCATAGATGCCATGAGACCCACATGTGTTCCCTTGCTGTGACTGAAGTCTGAGTGGAAAACCTCTGGATGAGATCTAAATATGGATCCATTTTTTCCCTATTGAAGAAAAGTTCTTTGTACTGAGATGTCTAGCAGGACCCCAGAACACACAGAAACACAATCATGTATGACAGACTTAAAGATATTTGAATGTTCTCTTGGAATTCCAACTTGTGTAGGAGATCTTTTAACCAGATAACAGACTCTGCAAAGATAAGCAAGTCATCTAAAATATGGAAACCTGTGGATATCCTGTAATGTGCAATGGCTACAACACGATCTGGACATTTTGTGAACACCTGAGGAGCAGTGGACAGCTCAAACTGTAGAGAAGAGAAGAGAAAGTACACTTGTGTAAAATCTTACCATAACAGTAGATGTCCTTTTCACTGCTGCAGTATTCATAACCTCTGGGATCTCCTGCCAAGGATATCCCAACGCCCAGGCAGTATACCAAAGCATTTATTATGTAGAAGCATCATACATCAGACATATGCTCTCTGCACAGGCATAGGGCATAAAGGTGACATATGAATGCTCTCAACCCCGAACTGAAGTGCCTCAGGAGAACCAGGGCCCCCAGTGGAAAGGAGAACTTGTAAATCCAGACAAAGGAAGAGAAGGAGAAGAACCTTTTAGGGATTAGGAGGGAGGAAGTGAATATTGCAACAGTGAAAAGGAGGACATCTACTGTTATGGTAAGATTTTACACAACTGCACTACATTCTTCCATTTCACTGTTGCAGTATTCATCACCTCTGGAAGAGTGCAAAAGCTACTGGGAAGGCAGGTTGCAGGAAGGCAAGTAGGAACTCTCCACAAACCCATGAAAAAGAAGTTATGTCTTAACATAACGTTCCATCTGTGTTGTTCATCTTCTTTCATTCATTAATGATGCATTCGGTCGTGAACTCTCGGAACCAAGTCAACCTATTACCAAGTGCGCGCCAGGCAAAAAAAACTTTCGAGCTAAGTCTCTACCCAGAATGCCCTTCTCCCAGTTACCTCAGATCGAGTTTGCTAAGAAAGGAAATAAATCTGATGTCACTTCTACGCAAGTACCCTAGTGCACCACTCAGACCCAAAGCATCCTCCTGGAACCTTTGAAGGGGGAAAGGGTGGGAAGTGATGAATGAAAGAAGATGAACAACACAGATGGAACATTATGATAAGACATTACTTCTTTATCTGATGTTGTTAATCTTCTTTCCATTCATCACTGATGGGACAGAATCCCAAGCTACGTTGAGGTCCATGGGCGGCCCTTATGGAAGAGCATTCCTGAGTACCATTGAGCCGAAGGCAGCTCTCATCCTGGAGACCAGGTCCAATTTTTAATGACTGATAAAGGTATGAGGCTTAGCCCAAGTAGCTGCTGCGCAGATGTCATCCATGGATGCCCTGGAATGGAATGCTACAGAAGTTGCCATAAATCTAGTGGAGTGGGCTTTAACTTTTGGCATGGATTCATTATGGAGGAAATAAGTGACACGTATACAGTCCCTTAGCCATTTTGATAATGTAACCTTGGAAACCGCCTCTCCCATTTTGGGTCCCGAGAAGGAGATGAAAAGCTGTTCAGATTTACAGATAGGTTTGGTCCTGTCTAGGTAAAACCTTAATTGTCTATGTATGACTAAAGTGTGATGGCAATACTCTCCTCTACTGGCAAAATTCATAAAGAACACAGGTAAATCAATGGACTGGTTAATAGAGAATTCAGAAACCACTTTGGAAAGAAAGCATGGGTTCGTTCGAAGTGATACTCTGTCTTTGTGAAAGACCGGGTAGGGCTTCTTGATACACAATGCCTGCAGCTCCGCAAAGGTAATGGCTACGAGGAACAAAGATGTCCAAGACAAACTTTAGGTCACACTTAGCCGCAGGCTCAAAGGGCTTTTGAGTCTAAGACTGGAGGACTAAAGTGAGGTTCCATGGTACTAGAGGCTGTCTAACAGGAGGCCTAAGATGAGAGGTCCCTTAGAGGAAAGCCTTGCAAAGGCATAACGAAATAAGAGGGGTACCATATATACCATTGTGGAAGTTGGAAATTGCCACTAGATGTACACAAGCAGTAGAGGTTGAAGCTCCGTTTTCAAAAAACTTAGCCAAATATTGAAGTACTGTAGCAACTGGAGCCGAATAGAGGTCTAGCATGTTATCCTTGGACCAAATGGAAAACCTTTTCCATTTATCCTGATATAGTCTTCTGGTAAATGGTTTGTGAGAGGCCAGAATGATGTTTCGAACAGGTGAGGAGAGGTTAGACTGCCTGGCGACTAGTGGAAGTGGAGAAACCAAGCTGTCAGCTTGACAGTGGACAGGTTCGGGTGACTCAGCCCTTGGGGATGAGTGATCAGATCTGGTAGAGGGTCCAGAATCCACGGCAGGAATACTAGGTGAGACTGAAGAAAAGGGAACCAAACTTGTTGAGACCAGAGTGGGGCTATGAGGATCACCTTGCATCTCAACCGAAGAGCTTTCTTTAGAAATTGTGGGATCAGAGGAATGGGAGGATAGGTGTAGAGAAGTCCCGTGGGCCAGTCATGGATCAGAGCATCCCTCGGTGACTCCCCCTCTGGAAGAAGTAGGGCGAAGTAGCTGCTGCACTTGGTGTTTGATGGGGAGGCAAAAAGATAGAAGCAAGGCTGGCTCCAGGGGCTGAAGATTACAGATGCCACCTCGGGTTGAGGGACCACTCATGAGGCATGAGGATGCATCTGCTCAGTTTATCTGCAATCATGTTGGAGCTCCCTGAGATATGCATTTTCTATTAGAAAGCAGTTGGAAGCTATCGCCCACTGCCAGATTCTCATGGCTTCTCGACAAAGGGGGTAGGACTTGGTTCTTCCTTGCTTGTTGATATACCAGACCACTGACATATTGTCTGACTGGACTGCAATAGTCTTGGAGGGGAGAAATGCATGGAATGCTTGCAACGCTAACAGCACGGCCCTCAATTCTAGGACATTGATATGCAGGTAGGCCGCCGAGGTGGACCATGTGCCTTGGACAGTCTTTCCCTGAAAATGGCCTCCCCACCAGATCAGGGAAGCATCCATGGTCACAATGGCTGTGGGCTGGAGGTTTGAAAAGGTTGGCTCCAAAGGTCTTCATCTGGCCTCATCCACCAAAGCAGGTCCTGCTTGCAAGAGTCGGTTATTCGAATCTTGTAATCTAGGGGATGACAGTTTGGGAACCATTGACAGAGAAGAAGCCATTGCAGAATTCGCATATGCAGCTTTGCTAGAGGCACTATTGGGATTGACACAGCCATAGAACCCAGAGCTTGGAGAACTTGTCTTGTAGGGACTAATGTTTGAGAAAGAATCACCCAGATTTGAAGCCTCAATCGGTGGAGTCTGTGAAAAGGGAGTGATACCAGACAGGACTGAGTATTGAACACTGCTCCAATTAACTCTATTTGTTGTGTGGGGATAAGATTTGATTTCTCCCAATGTATCATTATTCCCAACAGTTTTGCCAGAGAGAGTATGTTGTAGGGCAGTTACCAGATGCTTGGTGGGGCAGTAAGGAGCCAGTCATCCAGATATGGAAACACCCAGAATCCTTTTAGTCTCAAGTGAGCTGTTACCACTGCCATACATTTCGTGAATACTCTGGGGGCTGTAGAAAGACCGAACGGCAAGGCACAGAATTGGTAATGACTGGTTCCTAGCTGGAAGCAAAGCAGACTCCTGGAGCATTTGTCCATCTTGATGTGGTAATACGCATCCTCCTGGAGATCTATAGAGCACATCCAATCACCTTCTCTTAAAAAGGGAAGGATGGACTGAACCATGACCATTCGGAATTTGGTTTGAGTGACGGACTTGTTTAAGCTGCTGAGATCCAAAATGGGTCTCCAGTCCCCTGTCTTTTTTGGCACCAAAAATAATCTAGAGTAAAATCCGGATCCGCACTGGTCTGGTGGGACTGGTTGGATGACTCTTTTTGGAGACAACTTTATAATCTCTGAAGCTGCTGCTTCCCTTTGACTGGGTAGCACGTCTGGAAGTTTTCTTGGAAAATTTGGTTGACAAGATAGGGGAATGATGTAACCTCCGGTGATAATCTTCTACACCCAACAATCAGTGGTGATAGAGTGCCAGGCAGCTTGGTGCAGAGAGAAACGACCCCCAACTGCTTCCAGAGGTAAGCAATTGGGCCTCCCCTCAGGAGCGCTGATAAGGCTGTCCAGAGAAGGAGTCCCTAGAGCCTTGGTTGCGAGGACCCCCTCTGCCTTTATAGGGGTGTCTTCCAGAATTGTTACCCCCTCTGTCTCTGGGAGCATCATTACCACGTGTGGCACGGAAAGGACCTGAGATTTCTTGTGCCACATTTTCCGACTCCTCTGATTCCTGGAGAAGGTACGTTGAGGGTTGGAAAATCGTAGGCCTGGCAAACAGAGTTTTTCCATCTTGCTCACACCTGACTAGCGTGTCCTTCACTTTGGAGCCAAAGAGGGATGCAGCTTCGATGGGAGCATTCAGAAAGGAAGTCTTAAAGTGATCCGTGAGGTCACAGATGCGCATCCAGGCATGACATCTCATAACAATGCCTGAACCTGCTGCTCTAGCCACCCCTTCGGTCGTGTGTGACAGCAACCTCATGGACAAGTTGGATATTGATTCCAGGGTTGCTGGCTGTGAGGCCACTTTGTCCCTGGCCTCATCAGACAACTGTCCTGCAAGTGTCGCAAAGAGTTTGGAGATCAAGTCCCTCTGGAGCCTAGTAAAATGTGCCAAATAATTCAGGGACCATATAGCAAAGGTCCCTGATGCAAACACATGCTTCCCAAGTCTGTCCACCAGCCGAGACTCCCTGTTGGATGGGTGAAGAGTGGGACTTCCCTCAGCCAAGTCCTTTTTCGTGGCCACTGCCACCACCATAGCATCGACTGGTAACCCTTTGGACCAGTGTCGATTCTCAGTAGGAGTGGATAGAATTTTGTCTGGTATCCGGGGGATTGCCTCAATGGAATCAGGGTTCTTCCACGCATGTTGCACGACGAGCTGGACGAGTTCGTCACCAGGCGAGGTCACCCAAGAGGTAGATGGCCGGGCACAAAAAGGCTGCAGGATCATGGAGGGTTGAAGGGCTTCCAGCCGCCTCTCTGTTTTAACATTTCCAGGATGTCTCCGAAGGAGACATCATCAGGAGGTGACCGTGGGGACCCTTCACCATCATCGTAATCCATGTCTTCCATTAAGGACTCCTTCGGTGAGTCCACGTGCTTCCTCTTGCACGTCTTCTTTGGAGGGGGCTCCTCAGTGGGGGTCTCTGAGTAGGACTCGGAAGACTGGGTACCCTGAAAGGGGGGTGTCCTGTGGCTTCTCTGCCCAGTGTTCCGGGGGGGTCTGTGACAGCTGCAGATCAGGGGTCAAAAACTGGGATTCCGACATTATAAGAGTGCTACCAGAAGCAAGAGCCCTCTCCATCGTGTGGAAGGTAGGTGCGCCCGAAAACGGATGGGAGCCCGGAACCGAGAAAGACAACCTCGGGACTGGGGTCACACCCTGCTCTGATGGACCCACCCCCATGGGTGGAGCCTCAAGTAAGATTGGCGCAGATGCAGCCATCAGCACCGAGGAGAAAGTCGGCACAGTACCCCAGGAACCAGTCCCCTAATCCCCAGATTGAGGAAGGACTGGTACGGTGGGAACCGAAGGCCAAAGGGACAAACTCAGAGCCGGAGTGAGGTGCACTGTAGGCAACGAGGTGGTGGGTCCCAAGGAAGAAGTTGGAACAGAAGGCTTTGGAATGAGATGGTCAAAGGAGGAGTGTAAGATGGAGTTCGTGGATAAGGCAACCCAAGTCCAGCAGGTGGATGGGTTTTAGAAAGAGAATCCCCCTGGCTACCAACAGCTGGTCCACAAGACACACCACGTCGTGTTCTGAAAAACACCTGGTGGATCTAGTGGATACTCCAGATATGGAGTCAGGACGTTCAAGAAATGGGCTATATGCTTGGCCCAGAAACATGTCCAATGAGGGAGAGTATTGGGTCCATGGTGCAATGTATGCCTGCAGCAAAGTCTCTAGTTTCGACACCAGAAGCAAAGGGGTCCGATTCAGTGAGGTTAGTACAATGCTCGGTGCCGAGGTGGTACTTGGAGCTGAAACGGTCAGTTCCAAAATGGAAATCAAAGTTGAAGTGGAAGGTGTGCCCTGAGCCAAAGTAGCTACAGGTGCCGAAGTCGAAATAGGCATAGTAAGATCAATGATCGGTGCTGAAGCCAGGGTCTGTGCCAATACAGGCATCGGTATCGAAGGTTTTGAGACGGTCGGAGCTGAGGAAGGCGGAGCTGAAGAGGCAGATTTAATGCTCTGATGATAACTTGGGGACTTTAGATTTCCCAGGTTTGCTCTGATCACCCAATGGTGAAGAAGGAACAGAATGGGATCTCTTTTTGTCCTTAGAAGGAGGGGTTGAGACCACCATCATAGAAATGGCCTCTGAGAAGGAAAATTTGAGTAACCCCTTCAGAATGCATTTATTTTTGTGCTCATTAAGTGTGCATTGGCTGAAACTTTGACAAATATTACATGGAGGCTGTACCGAAAGGTGGGCCACTCCCAAACAGTATACAAAATTATCATGCAAGTCACGGTTAGGTAACTTGTCCTTATAAAAAGTACAATGCTTAAAGCCAGAGGTACCCTTCTTATCCACCATTTTAATAGAAAGGACACCACAACTAACTGTATAATCCAACAATAATGAAGTCACACAGTTTAAAAAGCACAAGAAATCACAATACCAATATTACAACACACTGTATATTTGAAGAAAGGGAAACACCTGAATAGAGATAAAAAGCTAACAGGTGAGGCAAGAGAAAGCAATACCAGCTATGGTATTGAAGAAATACCACAAAGGCAAGGGAAAAGGCCATACCAACAATGGTACTTAAGTTTACCAAAGGTAACAATGGGTAGCATGGAGAATATATGGTTAGATTGAAGAAGAGACACTAGAAATACTAAATGTTTAGTAAAATATGAAGACATCCAAACACTTTTACACAAATATCAAAAAAGATTTTACTTAGCTGAGAGCTCACTTGAAACGCGGCTTTATGGCTACGCAGCAAGCAAGATCTGAGGTAACAGGGAGAAGGGCATTCTGGGTAGAGACTTAGCTTGAGAGTTTTTTGGATGGCGCAAGCTTGGTAATAGGCCGACTCGGTTCCGAGGGCTCGGAATTGAACCCATCCGTGATGGATGGAAAGATTAACAACATCAAATGACAGCCTTTGCAAACAGTACAGTTGTGTACACTTACCATAAATGTAGATGTTCGAGTGTATTCACTGTTGCAGTCATCACATTTGGGTTATCTGCTTGCAGTAGCCCTCAGTCGGCCTGATTATCAAAGTCTTGGGTCCTGCGTCAGTTGCTGTCTCATCTTCCATGACGTCAGGTATTCAGGGATATAAAGCATGCAGCCAACGCCATTACATCAATTTTTCTTGCCCCAGATGTATGTCAGGTGCCCCCCTTAATGGGAAGCAATTAAATAAATAAATATATATACACACATGGATCTAGGACATTTCACTGAATGCACATTTCACCGAAACTCATATCACCGAACACAAATCACCGAAAGCACAATTCACAAAAACTCAATTCACCAAAACACATTTTACCAAAAATGGTATATGGCCTTGTCCCCACTGTAGTGTGACTCTGGCGTTGGTATATATAGCCCCCACATATTTCAAGTATATATCATGTTTGGATAAGAGTAATAGATTGCAATTGCAAGTATGCATGTATATAGTGTAACATATTTAAAATATGTGGAGGGCTACAACCCCCACACCCCCCATTGTGGGGGGTGGTGCCCCCCCACCGCCCCCCTACTATATATACCAACTCCAGGGTCACACTATAGTGGGAACAAGGCCATATACCATTTTCGGTGAAAGGTGTTTCGGTGAACTGAGCTTTAGGTGAAAAGAGCACACTAATTTAACTTTCGGTGAAATGTGCATTCGGTGAAATGTCCTACATCCAATATATATATATATATATATATATATATATATATATATATATATATATTTATACACACACACACACAAGGTTATACCTCCAACAAAAAAGCAAATACACCAAAAAGCTTTTAAGCATAGTAAAGGAGAATAGAGGTACAGCCAAAGTAAGTCAGGAGGTTGGTGGGAAAGTAACTAGGACTGCAATAGTGAATACACTCAAACATCTACATTTATGGTAAGTGTACACACCTGTACTATGTTCTTCATGTTTCACTGTTGCAGTCAACACATTTGGGTAGATTCCCAAAGCTAAGGATGGGAGGAGGAATTTAGATAGCATTAGGACCAGCTATAAGGCCCTGCAAGACTGCAGTGGCAAAGCCAGCTCTGGATTTAGAGAAAATTGGCAGATGGTAATGCTTGGTGAAAGTATGTACAGAACTCCAGGTAGCAGCTTCTAGGATGTCTCTGGTAGGGACCCCTCTGAGAAAAGCTGTAGAGGTAGATGCAGCCCTGGTTGAATGCGGTCTAATCTCCTGTGGGATAGGTTTTTCATGGTGCTTATAGCAGAAATGAATGCAATGGCCTATCCATTTGGAAATGGTTTGCTTTGAAATAGCCTTCCCCTCTGCCCCTGCAGCAAATGCCACCAGCAGTTGTTCAGATTTCCTTAGAGGTTTAGTCCTGTTCAAGTAAAATCTAAGTTGTCTGTGCGTATCTAAGGAGTGCAGAATCCATTCCCCTTTGTTCTGTGGATTAGGAAAGAAGGTTGGCAAATGACAGGACTGATTAAGAGCCGCACTGGATACTACCTTGGGCATTAAAGAGGGATTGGTCCTGAGGGACACCCTGTCTGCATGAAAGATGATGAAAGGCTCCACTGCCATAAGTGCCTGTAATTCAGACACCCCTGTTGCTGAAGTGATTGCTAAAAGGAAAGCTGTTTTCCAAGAAAGGAATTTTAACTCTGCAGTTGCAGCTGGCTCAAAAGGAGGAAGAGTGAGTTTTTCCAATACAAAATTAAGGTCCCAGGCTGAAGCTGGGGCTCTCCTGGGTGGTCTTAAGTTTTTGGCCCCTCTGAGGAACTGCTTGAGCAGTGGGTAAAAAAAGAGGGGTGGTTCTGTGCTGTAATGAGTTGAAATGGCTGAGGCGTGAATTTTGATAGAGGAAAAGGAAAGGCCCTTGCGAAGCATTTCAGTTAAGTATTGAAGAAGCTGAGGTAAACTGGGTGCTGCTGTGGCCATCCCTTGCGTTTGGTTCCAGGCACAGAATCTTTTCCACTTTTCAGCATACGATTTTCTAGTACTAGGCCTCCTTGCCTCCAAAATGACATCCAACACTTGTTTACTGAGGGATGGTAACAGAGAGTTTAGGTAATTAGCCAGGCTGCCAGGTTCAGGGTTTGAAGCTGGGGGCGAAGAATAGTACAGTTGTGTACACTTACCATAAATGTAGATGTTCGAGTGTATTCACTGTTGCAGTCATTACATTTGGGTAATCCTGCTGGCAGGTTGCCCTCAGTCGGCCTGAATTCCAAAGTTCTGGGTCCTGCGTCGGCTGCTGTCACCCCTTCCCTGACATCACGTCATCAGGGGTATAAAAGATGCAGCCGACGCCATTTTCTTTAGTTTTTCTTGCACCAGATGTCAGGTGCCCCCTAAAAGGGTAACCAAAATTTATATATATATATATATATATATATATATATATATATATATATATATATATACACATATATATATATATATATATAAATACATGCACCAATATAAACTTTACCTTCCTCTACAAGCAAATACACCACATAAGATGTATGAATCAAAGAAGGAAAGATAGGTTTCATCAGAAGAAAAGGGGGATGGCGGGTGGGTAACCTGGACTGCATAGGGAATTTGCAGACTTTGGATCCAACCCAGTTTGGCTTTGTCAAAGGCAGATCATGCCTTTTAAACTTGGTTGACTTTTTCGAAACAGTCACCAAAGCCATTGATGAGGGAAAGGCAGTCCATACAGCCTACCTCGATCTGGCTAAGGCCTTCGATACAATACCCCACTCGGGTATCATTGAAAAACTCATCAGCTTAAATGTTAACCCATATATCACAAGATGGGTTGCAAACTGGCTGAGTGACAGAACCCACAGGGTCAGAGTTGCTGGCGCCATGTCAGACTCAAAGCCTGTCACAAGTGGTGTCCCACAGGGCTCAGTCCTGGGCCCACTCTTGTTTGGCATCTACTTTTCCGAAGTACAAGCAAACACAGGTGGGTTATGGCTGACAAAGTTTGCAGATGACTGCAAACTGGGCGCCATAGTAGAAAACACATCTGACACAGATATCCTTCAGAAGGGTCTCACAGAAACGGATAACTGGTGCCAGAGCCACGGCCTAAAGTTAAATGCCAAAAAATGCATAGTCATACCCTTCGGGAAAAACAAGGTTACCCCTAGCTACCACTGTGCACAGAAGAAGTTATCAGGGACCTGGGGACCCAGGTTGATAGTAGTCTGTCATTCGACACCCATGTAGCTAAAGTAGTTAGGAAGACCTTCTACATTACCCACCTTATCATGAAGGGATTCTCATCTAGATCAAGGGAGGTCATAGTCTCCCTTTACTCATCACTCATCAGACCAATGATTGAGTACAATGCCCCATTCGGAATGTATCTGACCCGACACTTGCAGCAGCTGGAGAGGCCACAAAAGTTCCTCACCAAAAGGATAAAGGGTCTCAAAAATCTGTCCTATGCTGCCCGACTGAAAGAACTCCAGCTCTATTCAGTCACTTACCGCTTGCTCAGAGGTGACCTTTGCCTAACATACAAGGCCATGTCAAACCCAGATTTGATGAATATGCTTCACCTCAAAAATTCTAGATCCATCAGAGCCACAAGGGCGGGAGACTTAAACCTCGACACGGCTATTAATAGGACGTGCTGGAGGGATAGATTCATCACCCAAAGACTCCCTATGCTGTGGAACAAAATCCCGGTACATGTGAGGCAGAGCACCTCGCTGGCCTTGTTCAAGAGAAATCTTGACCAATGGATGGGAGATCGCAGATATACCCCAGGGATTACCTCAGTGTCACTGCTCGACAGAGGCACAGCAAAATAAGGGGTATAGTTCCCCATACTAAAGGGGTGGCGTAAGCCACAAAACGATGGGCTAGGCTTGTAAATGCCCTCGGGCAGATAGCCTAGTATGAACCTATGAACCTATGAACCTATGAACAGTGAATACACTCGAACATCTACATTTATGGTAAGTGTACACAACTGTACTATGTTCTTTGTGTTTCACTGTTACAGTCATTACATTTGGGTAGAGTCCCAAAGCTATGGTTGTGAGGCTGGAGCTAAACAGTGTTAGGAGTGGCTATGAGGCCCTGCAGAACTGCAGTGTCAAAGCCTTCCCTGGATTTAGAGTAGAGTGGCTATGACAGTGCTTTGTAAAGGTGTGCAC
Source organism: Protopterus annectens (assembly GCF_019279795.1). Taxonomy (NCBI): domain Eukaryota; kingdom Metazoa; phylum Chordata; order Ceratodontiformes; family Protopteridae; genus Protopterus; species Protopterus annectens. Next base: position 1,221,392,879 of record NC_056726.1, read on the forward strand.
TTAACTCCAAGTAGCAGCCTCTAAAATGTCCTTTGTTGGTACTCCCCTGAAAAAGGCTGCTGAAGTGGCTGCAGCTCTGGTTGAATGTGGCCTAATGCCTTTGGGCACTGGCTTGCCATGGTGCAAGTAGCAGAAATGAATGCAGTGGCCTATCCACTTTGAAATAGTCTGCTTTGAGATAGCTTCTCCTTGTGATCCTGCAGAATATGCCACTAGTAATTGCTCTGTCTTTCTGAAAACCTTGGTTCTGTCCAAGTAGAAGCTAAGCTGTCTGTGTACGTCCAAAGAATGCAGAATTCTCTCCCTCTTGTTCTGTGGATTTGGATAAAAAGTTGGCAGATGAATAGTTTGGTTAAGGGCCACACTGGACACCACCTTAGGAATAAATGTTGGGTTTGTCCTTAGAGAGACCCTGTCTGGATAAAAAATGATAAAAGGTTCCACAGCCATGAGTGCCTGTAGCTCTGAAACTCGTCTTGCAGAAGTTATTGCTAGGAGCAGAGCTGTTTTCCAAGATAAAAACTTTAGGAGGCAGGATGAGTTTTTCCAAGACATAGTTGAGGTCCCATGCAGGCATTGGTGATCTCCTTGGAGCCCTTAAACTTTTGGCTCCTCTAAGGTACTGCTTTAATAAGGGATAAGAAAAGATTGGTGGCTCTGTATTGTAATGAGTTGAAATGGCAGAGGCATGAATTTTAATAGATGAAAAAGATAGGCCTTTGTCCAGCATCTCAGTTAAGTATTGCAAAATCTGAGGAATATTTGGCACAGCTGTATCAGTTCCTTGTGCCTGGTTCCAAGCACAGAATCTCTTCCATTTTCCAGCATAAGATTTTCTAGTACTAGGCCTTCTGGCTTCCAAAATGACATCCATCACAGTTTTACTGAGAGGTGTGTTTTGTATGACTACATTATCTGCCATGCTGCCAGGTTTAAAGTCCTGAGTTGGCTGTGCAGGATCTGATTGTTTTGCTGGGACAGTAGATGAGGTATTTGAGGTAAGATCCAAGCTGGGCATTGAGACAAGTTCCTTAGTATTGGATGCCAGTACTGGCGGGGCCAGTCTGGGGCAATCTGTATAATTTCTGGCTTCTCCTGTCTGACCTTTAGGAGTACCTTGGGGAGGAGAGGCAGTAGGGGAAAGGCATATACTGAGAGGTTTTTCCAGCTGAAAGATAGGGTGACTTTCCATGCTTGTCTGTGATAAATCCTTGTGCAGAATCTTTTTAGTTGGTAGTTTTGAGGGGAGGCGGATAGATCTATGTCCGGGCATCCCCATGTCCTTGTTATCATGCTGAAGACTTGTAGATCCAGGTGCCACTCGTGGGGATCCATGAGGTTTCTGCTTAGTTCGTCTGCCAGAGTATTTTTCCTTCCTGGCAGGAATTGTGCCTGCAAATGTACTTGGTAAGTAAATACTGTGTCCCACAAAGTCATGGCTAGTCTGCAAAGGGGGTAAGAATGTGTGCCCCCTGCTTGTTTATATACCACATGACCATGGTGTTGTCTGTCTTTATCAGTAGTTGTCCTGAATGAAGTAGGGTTGGGAGAGTGGCCAAATGGTTAAGGTGTTTGCATTACAAACACAAGGTGCAGGGTTTGAGTCTCACAATGGATAATTGGCTAGGCTTAAAATGGCTCACAAGGGCAGTTAGCTTAGTACTAATCTATGAACCTATGAAGGCTGTCAGGGCATTTGAACAGCTAGCATCTCTTTTTGATTGATATGTAGATACATTTGGTTTGAGGTCCATGTGCCCTGAATGCATCTTCCTGCCATGTGGGCCCCCCGAGGCATAATCTGATGCATCTGTTGTTAGTGTCTGTCTGGCTGGGGCTAATGTGAATGGCTGTCCCTTGTTTTGGTGACAAGCCTTTGCCCACCATCGAAACTCCTGTTGCAGGCAGGGAATGAGAGTAATCATAGTTTCCAGACTGTGGCAATGCTGAGTCCAAACACTTTTTAGGTACCACTGAAGTTTCCTCATATGCAGTTTTGCATATGGAATTAGTAGGATGCAGGATGCCATGAAGCCCAAAGCCTGCAGAATTTTTCTTGCAGATAACTGGGCCTTTATTGCCAACATTTTGAAATAGGTAGTCAGTTGCCTTTGTTTGTCCGGTGTGAGAAAAGCCATCTGGGCAGTTGTATTTAAGCTTGCACCCAGGAATACTCTCTCTTGAGAGGGTACTAGTTTTGATTTCTTTTCATTGACTGTGTACCCTAGGCATGTTAGAAGTCTTTTCACAAACGCCAGATGTTGTAGAAGAATGTCCTTGTTCTCTGCTTGAATTAGACAGTCGTCCAAGTAAGGATATATTTGTATTCCTCTTTGTCTGCAGAATGCAATTACTGGTGCCAGGCACTTTGTAAAGACCCTGGGCGCAGCAGATAAGAAAGGGCAGTGCAGAGAATCGGTAATGCATTGAGCCAGCCTTGAAATTGAGGTATCTTCTGCATATTTGTCTGATTGGGATATGCAGGTATGCCTCTTTTAGGTCTAAAGTCACAAGCCAAGCATTCTTGCCCAGCATGGGCAGAAGCTGCTGCAAAGTCAACATCTTGAATTTTGGTATATCCAGGAATGTGTTCAGAATAGATAGGTCCTGTATTGGCCTCCAGGCCTTGTCCTTTCTGGGTACCAAGAACAGTCTTGAGTAAAATCCTAGTCTCTGCTCTTGCTCTGGTACTTGTTGAATGGCCCCCATGTCCATGAGGGATGAGACTTGTTTTTGTGCCTCTGCTCATTGATTTTTTGGCAGATCTGGCGCCAGCCACTTGCCTTTGGCAGGGTATGAAAATGGAACTTGTAGCCTTGTGACAAGATATTTAGAACCCACTTGTCCTGGGTTATGATGTGCCAATTTTGAGAAAAAAGTGCTACTTTTCCCCCTAAGGGTGCTACCAGGAGATAAGTGCTTGGTGCGACTGTTTCCTGTATGGTTGTGTTTGGTCTTCTCCAACTTTGGAGGTAGACGCACCCCATTGCTTTGACCGGTATGAACCTTGCACCTGGGATCTGCCTCTAGGGTGTCTGGATCTGCCCCTTTGAGTTCTGTCTGACACAGGAAAGGACCAATTCTTTGTTGGCCAGTGTCTACTAAACCTACGTGGCTGTACTCGTAAAAAATCTTTGACAGTTTGCATAGATTTAGCTTTGCCCTCCATTTTTTTTTAACACCTCTTCTGCCTTAACACCAAACAAAGTATCATGCTGTAAAGGTGCATTTAATAATTTAACTTTGACATGATCAGGCAGATTTTGTTCCTTTAACCAAGCATGCCTCCTAATTACAGAACCCATAACTGCGGCCCTGCAGGAGGCCTCCAAAGAATCAAAATCACATTGCAAAATATGCTTTCCAACTTGTTCAGCTGCATGCAATAAATCCTGCATTTCCTTGTTTTCTGCACATTCAGAGTTTAACAACATTTTATGTTTAAGCAATGCCATGACATGTTGCTGATATTTGAGCATATGAAACTGACAGTTTAAGGCCCTTATAGTGAAAGTAGCAGATGTGTAAACCTTTTTTCCCCATCTATCCAGTACTCTAGAATCTCTGTCAGAGGGGGTAGGGTTTTTTGCAGCGGAAGCCTCAACTCCTTTGGGACCCTGTGAAATAGTTTCTGGGACTGCAGCAGGGTTTTTAAAAAGGAATTTATGAGAGTCAGGAACCCTGTAATATCTGTCAGGCTTAACTGGAGCTGGAGGTAAGGAGTCAGGGGTAAGACTAGACTCTGAAAACAAATCATCTACAGTGTCTAACACAGGTGGAATGGCTAGTGGCCTGTGTTGGGGTAGTAGAAGGAAATCCCTGAGCCTCTTTTTAGATTCTGAAAAATCTTGGCCCTCCCAGTGGAAATGCTCCCTCATGGTATGAAAGGTTTCCCCAAAAGAATAGTCCTCTGGAGGAGAAGCTGAAGGAATAGATTCTTCAGCATCAGAATCCTCATAGGGGGAAGAGAATATTCCTGATCAGAAGAGGAATCAGAAGAAATGGAAACCTGATCTGAAGATTCATAGTCAGTCTCTTGCCCGGGCCTCTTATCAGGAGGGGGATGGGAACCCCTGATCAAGGTAATCAAGTCTTCGGCCATTTTGAGCATCTGTTTTTTGGGCATAGAGGCCTGACCACGTAGCTCTTGAGTTTGTTTCTTTGCTTTAGAAGGTGCTTTAGTCTTTGCCTTTGAAGCTGAAGTTGGTTTAATGTAAAGATGTTTAGGTCTGAATACACCCTCAGAAGCAGGTGCCTGCACAGCGGCTCCGGACCCATCTGAAGGAATTGTATCCGAGGCTCCAATACCAGTTTCCAGCGGCATGGCCGACTCCACATGGGAGTCGGTAGCAGCCTGCAACTCTAAAGTAGTGGGCATCAGGGGCTGCGAAAGCGCCTCACTGAGAATCGGCGAAGTGGCGACTGGCTTAGAAGAAGCTTTGTCTCAGTTTTGGGCCTCTGTTGTCTATCTCTCTCTCCTTTTCTTTGTGTTTTTTGTGAACTTCGGTAGTCGGATGGCTATCCGACGACATTTCTGGATAATTAAACTGGTGTCCAAAATAGTTTAAAGCAAAATCATACCGATGCTTAATAGTGTGTTGGTTAAATCTAGCACAAAACTGACAACCAGAAACGTTGTGATCAGGACCTAGGCAAGGAATATAGTAAGAATGAAAATCCTTATGAGGTATTTGCTTTCCACAAGAAATACAATTATTTACTTTTTCTGACATTGGTCTGGAGCAAGAAAAAAGTTTCCCCAACGGGGTACTTAACTTTATTGAGGACTTCGGATCTGAATGGTTGTGATTTGTCTTCTCCACTTTTGGAGATAGAAGCACCCCATTGTTTAGACCTGTACGAGCCTTGGGGCTGGGATCTGCCTCTTGGGCATCTGTATCTGCCCCTTTGTGGTTTGTCTGACACTGGAAAGGACCAATTATTTGTACGCCAGTGTCTGCTAAATCTTGGAGGTTGAACCTGTAAGAAATCCTTAACCGTTTGCATAGACTTAGCTTTGTCCTCCATTTTCTTTAACACCAAAGTACCATGCTGTAATGGGGCATCTAATAATTTTGCTTTGACATGATCAGGCAGACTTTGTTCCTTTAACCAAGCATGCCTTCTGATAACAACGGCTCTGCAGGAGGCCTCCAAAGAATCAAAACCACATTGCAAAGTATGCTTTCCAACTTGTTCAGCTGCATGCAATAAATCCTGCATTTCTTTGTTTTCTGCACATTCAGAATTTGTAAACATTTTCTGCTTAAGCAGTGACATAATATATTGCTGATATTTGAGCATATGAAACTGACAGTTTAAAGCCCTTATAGCCAAGGTAGTGGAAGTGTAAATCTTTTTTCCCCATCTGTCCAATGCCCTAGAATCCCTGTCAGAGGGGGTAGGGTTTTTCGCAGTGGAAGCCTTGACCCCTTTGAGATCCTGACAGATGGGTACTGAGTTAGACTTGTAGAACAGCTCTTAGATCCCAAAGAGGTGAGAGATCCTTTATTGGAGGGTTTAGAAGAAAAATACCTTTCAGAAAAGACTTGCATAATTTGGATGAAGCCAATGAATAATTTTTGTCTCTTGTGTGAAAATTAGAAATTGCTGCCAGTTGGAAGTTTAATTGTAGAGAAACATGCTCCTTTTTTTAAAAAGAGTTGCAAAAAAGTGAAGTATAGCAGAAACTGGAGCAGAGCACAGAGAAAGGGTCAAACTCATTATTCAAAGCCCAAAGAGAGAAACTTTTCCACTTGCTCTTGCATATTTTTTTGGTAAATTCTCTTTAAGAAGCCAAAACAAAATATCATGTATAGGGAAAGACAACCTGGAATGTCTAACCATTACTAGAAGTGAAGAAACCATGCAGTTAGTTTGAGGGCTTGTATGTTGGGATATTGGATCCCTGATGAATGAGAAGAGATCTGGAACTGACTCCAGTATCCATGAAGGATAATGAAGGTGAGACCTTAGGAAGGGGAACCACACTTGAGGAGGCCAGAAAGGGACAATGAGGATTACTGAGCTCTTCAGCCAACTTGCTTTCTGCAGAAATTTGAGAATCAATGGGGGAGGGGGATAAGCATTAAGGAGACCTGGGGGGTTAAGAGCAAAGTACCTGCTGCACTTGTTGTAGGGAGTCGCAAAGAGGCTGCAGCAAGGTTGGCCCCAACAACGGAATATCATTTCTGCCACAGAATGGTTGAGAGACCATTCATGAGACATCAAAATGGACCTGTTTAGTTTGTCAGCTAGTACACTGGTTTTCCTTGGAATGTGCAGTGCAGTTAGAAAGCAGGCTGATGGGACTGCTCATTCTGACACATTCATGGCATCTGTGTAGAAGAAACAAAATCGATTTCCTCCTTGTTTGGGGAAGTACCAGACTACAGACATATTGTTGGTTTGAACTTGCTGTTTACTACATTCACCAACAACCTTCACACCTCTACTCTACACTCTAGTCATCCAGTACGCTGATGACTCCACATTAGTCTGTGCCTCCTCTTCCCGCCAGTAACTACATCAGAAAATTCAAACTTCTTTTCTCTCTGTCAAATCTTGGCTTACTGACCATACTCAATACTCAACTCAAACAAAACTAAACTTATCTTCTAACCTACTCATCAAACCAATCCTAACCTCTCTATTAACATCATATCCAAAAACAAAACTATCATATCTCCAGTTACCCACACAAAGCTTCCTGAGGTTATGATTTACAGTAACATGAAATTTAATATCCATCTCTCTCTCATCATAAAGAAAGTCCATAAAACCTAGGTACTCTATATAGAAATAAACAGTTCTTAAACTCCACCAGGGCCACTGTTGCACACACACATCTGATCTGTACACTACTAAATGCCTCTCCAATCCTCACCAAACTAAGAAAAGCTGATTTAACCAAGCTAGCAGCCTGCTATAATAAAACTGCTAAATTTGCTACAAATAGTTCTTACAGATCACACCATTGTACAGCTCTCAAACAGCTCAACTGGCTTGAACTTCCCCACCTACTTCTATATAATCATCTTAACCTGTCACATAAAATCCTATATCACCCAGACAAAACCCCTTCCCTACAAGGCCTGATAACTCCATATTCCTGTACCAGAGACCTCCGCTCCACTAACAAACTTCTCCTCAAAGTAACTAATGAAAATAATGCCACTGGTACATCCCTCTACTCTAACTCAATAGCTAAACAATGGAATAAACATCCCCCTGATCACAGCTATAGCTTCCACACATGAATTTAAAAAATCCTTACAATCACATTTGTTGAACGCATGGCTCTGCAACCGCGATACTCCAGGTTAATACTAGAACCCTTCCTTTCTCTTCACTCTATCTACTTCTGAACTTAATCACACTCTCATCCCACACTCCTCTCCTCATCTCTCATAATCATACCTAAACTCACCCTTCTGTTCTTAACTATGCTGCTTTAATGTGACAACTACTACTGTTGAAAATACTACTATTACTGTACGAACCCTTATAAGATTTTATGTCACTTGCTAAATAATGCTACTTGATTTTAAATACTGTATTGTGTTAACTCTACCTAAAGACTAATTGTATGTAAATGTTACTAGTGGAGTGTTATTTGTGGAGCTTTTCTCCCCAGGCCTCTGCTGAAAAAGGACACATGTCCAGTTGGAATTTCCTGGTAACCAAATGTAAAATAAAATAAATAACTGCAATAGTTCCTAGATGAAGAACATCTTGAAATGCCAGCAACACAAATAGGACTGCTATCATCTCTAGATATGGTCTACATTAGATAATCGAACTGTCAGTTTGACTGTCATATGGTCGACACCATATGATCAAAAAGTTTGAATATCTAATAAAAAAAGTAAACTACATAACCTACTTGAACATTTTAAAAAGGTGGGCAAGCACTCCTGCACCCCCCACACCCCCACTCTTTAAATATACCAACTCTGAAATCACACTACAGTGCAGAAAAGGGAAATCTTCCCATTCCGCCCTGTACAGAGATCTCTGTTAAAATGTTCGAATTTCAAAAATTAAACTATATGGTATAGACCATATGACACTCGAACTTTTGAAAGTTTGATTATCTAATATAATATAGTATCTAATATATAATATATCTCTCTTGCGGAGAACTGCATGCCTTGGACCATTCTTCCCAAGAAATCCTCCCCACGTACCCAAGTTGAGATGCATCCACGATCTCTATGGCCACTGGGAATGGTAGAACAAAAAGTTATCCTAGATGACTATCATCCAATTGCATCCACCAATGGATGTGTCATTTGCAAACTGGAGTAAGCTTGACTGGAAATAAGGGTTGATGCAGAGTAGACCACTGCACAACTAAAGTCCACTGGAGAACACGCATAAAGACATGTGCCAAAGGATGTAATACAGTGGCTGCTGCCATAGAACCTAATGCTTAGTACTGATCTTGCTGAAAGAGATGGGTGGGAAAGCAGAAGATGAACCTGACTTCTGACAGTGGAATTGCGATGAGGAGGTAGTGATGCTACCTGTGTTTTCATATCTAGAAGTGTATGAATGAACTCCAGGCTCTGGACTGGTGTTAAGCTTTATTTGGTATAGTTTACTGTTATACCCAATGACTTGCAAATCTGGAGCAAATAGTCCCTGGCATGCAGAAGGAAATGCTTGGTAGGGGTGGTGAGGAGCCAGTCGTCTAGATATGGAAACACTTAAAAGTCCTTTTAGGAGGTTGGCATAATGGTTAAAGTATTTAGCTTACAGATGCAAAGTGCAGGGTTTGATTCTCACATGCAGTAACTGGCTAGGTTTAAAATGGCCTACAAGGGAAATTAGCCTAACAATAATCTATGAAACTCTATGATGTGTGCTGCCACCACTGCTATACATTTGGTAAACACCATGGGGGCTGTAGTGAGTCCATGGACAATCATCCCCTGACTGCCTTCAGAGATGGACAGTCAGGCAGCAATTCAGCAGCACTGGAAGGGTCTGTCTGGAAAAGAATCTCTGAAACCCTGGTTCTGTGGGCATTCTCTGCCTCTAGGCCAACGTCTTCTATTATAATTTCCTCCTCTGCCTCTGGAGGAATTATCATCACGCAGGCCTTGGAAAGGTCTATGTGATTTCTGGAACCACATCTTCTTACTGCCTGTCTGATTCCTGGAAAAGGTTCATTGAAGAGTGGAAAACTTAATTCCCACAGCAGAGTCTTTCCATCTTGTTCGCTGCAGGTTACCTTCTCTTTCACTGACGGTCCAAGCAAGGAAGTGCCATCGAATGGCGGGGGTTAATAAAGGATGTCTAAAAGGGCTAAAAAAGTCACATAGCCACATCCAGGTATGTCTCCTTAAGGCAATGCCTGCTGCTCGTGAGATTCCTTCAGCTGTGTGAAAAATCAACCTCATGGAACCATTTGATATGGACAAATGAGTAGCCAGTTGTGAGGATGTTCTTTTGAAATCCTCTGTGGACATGGAGTCTCAGAGAGTATTTGACAGTTCTTTGGTCAAATCTCTTTGAAGTCTAGTAAAGTGTGACAGGTAGTTTAATGATCTCAGGCCAAATGTTGATGAGGCAAAGACTCACTTTCTAAATCTGTACAATGCTCTAGACTCCCTGTTAGGCAGACAGACAGAACAGCCCTGTTCTGATACCTCTTTCTTGGTGTCTGCCTCCACCACCACAGCATCAACTGGGACTCCTTTGCTCCAGTGGGGTCTGTCTGATGGTAGGACTTAAGATTTATCGGGTCTTTCTGGGATTGGCTCAATGGTATCTGGTTCCTTCCAAGTCCGATAGGAAAACAAATCAATAAGTTCATCAGCTGGATGGGTGACCCAAGACATAGAAAGCCAAGAAACAAAAGCCTCCAAATATACCAGTTATTCTGGAAAGGGATCATGGGAACACCAACCACCTTTTTGTCTTAAGATCTCTAAAATATCTCCAAAGGAGAAGTCATCTGGTGCTGATCTGGAGGACACTTCTCTTTCATCAAAATTGGTATCCACCAGGAGTGACTCCATTGCCGAGTCAATATGTTTCTTTTTCCACATTCTCTTCTGATGCACCTCCTCTGTGGGATGTTCAGGTGGGGTGTCGGAAGAGAGGGGAGCTCCTCTACTGGAACTGTTTGGCACTTATTGGAACTAACTGTCCCTGTGGTAGGACTGATCGACTCAGAGCTCAAAATAGATAAGAGAAAAGGGATAGGATCTAAAAAATGAGAAGTTGGTTATCTGCAGAGAGAAAAATCCCTTTCTATAATTTCAAATGCTGATGTACCCAGAGACGTTTCGACCCACCCTCTCGGAGCCAAAACTTCTGATGAAGGTAGGTATTGACCACTGTCAAATCCGTGCCTTGATGGTGGAAATTCATCTGATCTGTCCAGGGCAGAGGCTGTAAGGGGAAGGGACAGATAAGACAAAATCAGAGCAGAACCTATCACCTCGGACCTGGCAGAAAGACCCGTGTATCAGAGCAGAACTAGTAAAGGATATAGTCGGAGTCAAAGAAGAAGCTTTCATCACCTCTGACACCAGACTTCTCAGGGATTTTGGATCCTGGGACTCTGAAACCACATCAAGGATGGATCGGAGAAGGAGATACAATGGTCCTATATGTCATAGGCACATTCACAGATCCAACAGGGGACAGGGTGGCAAGAGCCCCATCTGGATCAGAGATCTGAGAAATTTTCACAACATCCTATCCACATCCACTTATGTTAAACTCCTGGAGGGTGTAGAGAAAATTGGGGATGGAGGCCTAGAGTGTTTCTTGGGAGTCTGAAACAACTGAGCAGGCAGGGTGGGTGATATGGGTTTAACAGGAAATTCTGGTGTATGACTCCTGTGAGAAATACCAGGCTTCGGATCCAAGGAAATAGGATTTGAAGTTGCTGTAGTAAGGGATGCTGAAATAACAATGGAAGATGAAGCCTTTGGATCTGCTGGTTAGATCTTTGGATCAGATGATGTCCGATAAATGTAAATGTAAATTACAGTATTTAGAACACATCTAGAGCCTGTTTACTGCATTTCCTGTGATGCACTTAATTTAAAATCGTTTTTTTCTTAAAATTGCATTTTACCTGATTCTGGCCTAGTACTCAAGTGTGGAGTCATTTATTGCACTGTTATAACTATTTTGCTACTTGTGTATCTCTGCTACCTTCAAACTAAAACAAAAAAAAAACAAAGAAATCTTGCTTTTTTCCCACTTTCTGAAATTTAAAAAGTTCAGTTACAGATTTTCTGTTCTGAACTGTTTGTAAGTTTCTTGGAGGCCAGTGCTTGCTTGGGCTAAAGGGAAGTCTCTGTGTTCATCAGTGGCAGTGATTAACACTGAACAGCCTGCCTGCCCCTGTAGGAGTGGTTACTGCCTAGAAACGTTTTGGGCTAATTCCCAGCTCATTCAAGTTCCCTGCCTTAAAACCTGCTTTTGCGTGATTTTGCACAGAGCGCAACATCGGGCAGCGCTGCTTAAATGGGTTTCAACTATTCCTGGCTCCACAAAGTCTGCTCTTCACTTTTTCCCTTAGAACTGTTCTAAATCTCAAGTAAGCACTCTATTTTAATTCTAAAGCCCTGCACTTGATCTTATAAGTAATCTTATAAGTAAACACTAACTAAAGCACTACACCCTCTTATACTCCTTATAAGTACTTGGCTCCCTATTGGTCCTTTCTGATCAGTCAAAAAACTGTTCCTTATACTGTTCTGGCATGTCCAGTAGTCAGTTTCGGGTTTGCTCTCCAGTCCAGCTGGTGAATCTGGGTATCCTGAGGCAATGTTACAACTGCCTTATGTACACAGACCACCCTCTCCTCCTCCCATCAAACTCAAATATATGTGAGAGATGCAACTATATAGCCAAACTGGAGGCTGAGCTCTCTCAACCCAGCACTGGCACAGTCAGTCAGGAGGAGAAGGTAACTACACACACCACTATTCCAGTCTCATATAGACATATCACATCAGCAAACCAAACACATAAACACACAAAAACATACTCGGAGGCTCTAAATAAAAATCTGCCAAAGCAGCAGAGACCTCCAAAGCAGACATCCAAGCAACCACTACCACGCAACAATACCCACATATCACATATTTCATAAAGTCAGTGTGCCACACAGCCACAGCCCTTAAGGCTAAACAACACACCTAACACACTTGTAATAGGGGACTCTATTGTCAGACACACTGATGTCCCTCTCAACAGACTGAACAAGGAGAAGGTCACTGTAAGCTGCCTGTCGGGTGCCAGGATCTGCCACATAACTCAAGCACTCAGGTCACTCCAAAGCAAGTACAAATATGACTCCATCATTATCCATGCTGGTGTGAATGACCTGAGATGTACCTCCCTGGACTACATGAAAAGAGACATAGAGGAGCTCTCTGATCATGTAGCCCAGACCGGTATGACCCTGACCTTGAGTAGCATCTTGCCCTCACCAAGAATGATGCCACAGTATAAAGACAAAATGATCAATTTTAGCAATTGGCTAAAGTATTGGTGCAATTCTAAGGGGATTCAGTGTCTATCCGCCTGGAATGACATGCTTGTCAAGCCACGTTGCTTCGCTAGGGACGACTTGCACTTGTCACCCCTGGGCTTTCGAATACTGGCTAAGGCTCTTGCCACCCCCATAGTGCCTTTTTTAGGCAAGGCTCAAAAGACAAACCCACCTCCATAGATAACACAAGAAAAAAAAAAAACAAAGGGTAATGCTGCTCAACGCCAGAAGTCTAAACCTCAAAATGCACGCACTTGAGGCTCTCTTCAGTATGGAGAATATCAATATCTGTGCAGTGACAGAGACCTGGCTCAAGCACCCCAGCACTACCAGGTTATACCTCATACCATGCTTTTCGGCCCCAAAACTCGGACTGAACCACAAAAGGAGGGAGGAGTATCTACATTCATCAAAGATACCCATACCTCCAGGTTAGTGGCACTACACGAAGCATCGGAGACCATCCATCTACAATTAACAGTGGGCAAAATTGTCTTTCAGTTTGTAGCCTGCTACAGACTACCCTCCCAAACTCAGGAACCACACTTGGCCTTCCTGAGAACACTGGAGAATATGAAGGTCTCTCCAAACACAATAATATTGGGTGACTTCAACTACCCAAACATCGACTGGGAAAACTACTCAAGCCCCAACACCCTTGCCCAACGGTTCCTAGAATTTATAAACTCAAATGCTATGGAACAACTGGTCACCACTCCCACAAGAGGGGATAACATACTGGACCTGGTCATCAGCAACATGGGGACTCTATGTTCCACACCAGAGGTATGTCCCTCATTGGTAAGATTAGACCATAAATTAATCTCACTGGACATCCATATCCCATCCCCAGCCCCAGCCAAGGAAATCACAGTGAAAAATTTCTCAAAAGCAAATTTCACACTTTTCAAAACCGAGGTGGAATTCTTCAAAGCCACCGGGCCAGTGGAAAATACTGCCCAAACAGCAGAATTATTTAAAATGCATTATATGGACACCTACAGGAATGCATGGATCATGCTATCCCAAATAAAACCAAGACTCACTCCTCCAAAGGCAGGAGACCAGTCTGGTGGACCCCGGCCATAAATAAGCTATACAACAGAAGGAGGAAGCTACTACATGATAGAGCAAAATCCCAAAAAGGGAAGGCATCTCTGATCAATACTAGCAAGAAACTACGATCCCTCATAAAATTATCTAAGGCCAGCTTCAAAAGAAAAATTGCACAAGACACTATAGATAATCACAAGGCCTTCTTTAGTTATGTCAGGAATCTGGGGGGCAACTCCCAGATATGCTCTGAGTTGGTACAAAATGACAAAAAATACACTGATCCCATAGACATTGCCAACATCCTGGCAGACAGGTTCAGTGCAAACTCCCCCCCCCCTTCCCCCCCAAAAGACCAAATGCCTATCCCAACAGAATGTAGCCTCCCTGACATCACAAATGCACAGGTGAGAGCTGCCCTCTCCAAAGCAAAAAACGCAGCATCAATGGGACCAGACGGTGTCCCAGGCTGCATCTTACACGAGCTCCAAGAAGAACTAAAACCTCACAAAGTCACTGTTCACTCTCAGCCTTGTTACAGGATATGTACCCAAGGAATGGCGTACAGCAACAGTGGTCCCGCTCCACAAAGGTGGTGCCACAACGGACCCAGGAAACTATCACCCTATAAGCCTGACTAGTCTGGTCTGCAAAGCTATGGAGCGTATCATCATGGAACTCATAAACAAGGACATTGGTAACCTCCAGACACTGGATCCCACCCAATTTGGCTTTAAGGGTAGATCTTGCCTCTTGAACCTGGTCGACTTCTCTGAAACAGTTACCAATGCCACAGATGAAGGGAAGGTAGCCCACATGGCCTACCTGGACCTCGCAAAAGCCTTTGACACAATACCCCACTCGGGCATCATAAATAAGCTCACCAGCTTAAATATCAACCCCTATGTCACAAGATGGGTTGCAAACTGGCTCAGGGATAGAACTCACATGGTCAGTATTGCAGGTGCCATGTCAGACTCCAAACCAGTTACAAGTGGCGTCCCACAAGGCTCAGTCCTGGGACCTCTCTTGTTCGGTATATACTTCTCTGAGGTACAGGCTAATACGGGAGGACTATGGCTGACCAAGTTAGCAGATGACTGCAAGCTGGGTGCCATAATCGACTCTCCGGCTGACACAAGCATCCTCCAAAAGGGTCTCACAGAGACAGCTAACTGGTGCCAGAGCCATGGCCTTAAGCTAAATGCCAAAAAGTGCGTAGTCATCCCCTTTGGGAAAAACAAAGTGCCCACAAATTATCACATAGGTGGTAATCCATTAAGTAAGGAAGAAGTAATTAGGGATTTGGGGACCCAAGTAGATAGAAACCTCTCTTTTGACAATCATGTTGCCAGAGTGGTTAGAAAGACCTTCTATATAGCCCACCTTATCACGAAAGGGTTCACATCTAGAACAAGAGAGGTCATTGTGACCCTCTACTCATCATTCATCAGGCACATAATTGAATACAATGCCCCATTTGGGATGTACCTTACCCGACACCTGCAGCAACTGGGGAGGCCCCAAAAGTACCTCACCAATAGGATCAAGGGACTCAAACAGATGCCCTATGCAGTTCAGCTAAAGAAACTTCAGCTCTACTCAGTTGCTTACTGCCTACTCAAAGGTGAGTCAGCCTGACGTATAAAGCCATGTCCAACCCAGAATTAATGGACATGCTCCACCTCAGGAAATCCAAATTCTTTAGAGCTACACGCTCCAGGGACTTAAACCTCAGCACAGAAATAAATAGGACACGCTGGAGGGACAGATTCATATCCCAGAGGCTGCCCTCACTGTGGAACAGAATCCCAGTCCATGTTAGGCAGAGCCCCTCACTGACCCTCTTCAAGAGAAATCTTGACGAGTGGATGGGAGATCATAAGTTCACCCCTGGGATCTCTTCTGTGTCCTTGCTAGACAGGGGCACAGTAAACTAACCTTAAAAGGGCTATCTTCTGTGACCTATTCTACAGAGGCACAGTAAACCGATCTAAAAGGGTGGCGAAAGCCAAACACACTCTGGCTAGGCTTGTAAATGCCCCAGGGCAGGTAGCCTAGTATAAACCTATGAACCTATGAATGTTGTGTACCTGGCTAGGTGCCTGTGGTGCACATCATTTTATGTCAGTAAGACCAACTGTAAACTTAAGATAGGATCCTGAAACATTTATCAGCCATACGTTTGAGCAATATACACAATGCTCTCTTTCAACTTATTAAAGAACATTCAGGACACCACTTTACTTTCATGGTTTTACAACTGGTTAAGGTGAACACCAGCGGGGGCGATATTGTCAATCAGACTTGAATACTGTGAGGTACAATGGAATGTATGGCTAGGTGCTGACAGAAGTCCAGGACTCAATGGAGTGGTACCTTTAAAACCTGTTCTTAGGAGCCATAGACCTGTGATTTAGATTTAGATTTAGATGATTAGATCTTGATGCTCATTGACTTACTGATTTTTAAACACTTTTAAAAAGGTTTTTGTTTGTTTTCCTGTATTTGTCTGATGAAGGGTGTATCCTGAAAGCGCTTACATTTTGTATTAAAAGTTCTACATTTTTACTATAGCCTGGTGGTTCATAAAGTCTTTTTTGCTGTTTTTCAATCCTGGTGGATAGCAGGCATTTAATTTCACCTGCCACAGATATTCACACCACCCCAATTCATCTTCAGTATTAATCAGTTTGTCAAACTCTTGTATTTGATCCAGACACAAACTTGTAGTCTACCTTGCATTCAATAGTATTAGTGTTTACCAAGTACATTTTTTCCATCCCCCACCTGAACTGCATACTTGTGCTCATATATTCATTTATATAATTCTCTAGTGGTATGTCCTACATAAAAAGAAATGCAGAACCTGCAAATGATTAAGTATACCACAAATTTTGCTTTACAACTAAAGTGTCCCTTACTTTAAATATTATAATCATTAATAGTATATTCTTCTATACCAGTGAACAGATAATCACAAAAGTTACAGTTATAACATTTGAACATACCCGGCTTTGTGCGTTTTGCTCTGGGCATATTTAACCTAGATTGAAAATAATTCTTAAAGCTCTTGCCCCTCGTTTGTACAAACACCAGGTGCTCCCCAACAACCTTGTTTACTTCTGGACAACTTTTTAAAATTTTCCAGTTGTTAATTACTACATCTTTTATAGCTTTGTCATTAACACTGTTACTTTTTTGCATGGACACTCTGTAGTTAACCTCCTTGGGTTTTTATAGCCACACAATTTCCTTGTTTTCTCAAATTACACACACCAGTAAATTTTTCTTTCACTAACCTGGTGGGTAACCTCTACTATACCTTCTCCCAGTGGGAACTCCTCTGAGAGACTTAACACTGTTTGTATTTGAATCACTGGATCTTTGTACATAGCCTGCACTAATTTTACTAATGTTTCTGGGACTCTGAATCACTGCAGAACTGATGTCAGCTTTGTTGGGACCTTGTCATATGCTTTCTCCAAAGTCTAGGAATGCCCAGTTGGACTTTTTCCTTATCTCTTCTCAACAATCTGTCTCATTGCAAACCTTGGGTCAGTTATGCTGCATCCTGATTTGAATCTGAATTGCTCATCTCCCATCTTACTTTCTACTACTCTGCATATCTGTTTATCAAACACCCTCTCCAGAACTTTCATGCAGTGTGACAGGAGTTTGATACCTCTGTACTGTCTACAGTTGTGGATGTCCCCTTTGTTCTTGTACATTGGCACATGTATGCTTATTCTCCAGTCATCTGGGATAAACCTTTCTCTCTCCACTGCTAGGAGTACCCACAGGAACCATTTCTTATAGGTTCATAGAACCTAACTGTCCTTGCGAGCCATTTTAAGCCTAGCCAATTATCCCTTGTGAGACTCAAACCCTGCACCTTGTGTTTGTAAGGCAAACACCTTAACCAAGAGGCCACCCTCCCCTATTTCTTTATCATATCTGCTGTGACCTCATCTGAGCCTGCTGCTTTCCCTGACTTCATTTTCCCTAGTGCTGTTCTTACTTCCTCAATGGTGGGCACCTTCTCCTCTCATCGTAGGCTGTGTCTGGGGCAGTACAGCTTCTGTGTGGTTGGAAAAATTCTGTGGGGTCAAACTTCAAACCCCACAGGCATTTCCAAGTGATGAAGTCTAAATCAGCCTAAAAGGCAGGTTCAAAAGGAGATGAGGTCAACTTCTGAATAAAGCAACTGAGATCTCATGGAGGAGGAATTTGCTTTAGAGGGAGTCTCAATTCTGTTGCTCTTTTCATAAAGTGGTTGACCACAAAAACAGATGAAAGAGGTGGCTCTAAGGCAGAGAAGCTGAAATGGCCACAAGACGCATCTTGATAGATGCATTAGATAAGTCATCATTGAGTAGCTCAACACAAATATTTCAAAACCAGAGGGGAAAACAACATACCAGGCACTCTTTTATTGGTTAGACAATACCTAGAAAAATGCTTCCTTTTGTAAAAATAAGATTTTCTAGATGCAGGTTTTACTGCCTCCTTTAATACCTGCTGCACATCTTCATAGACCAGGTGCCTTAAAGGTATCAAGATAGAATCATCCAGGCTGTCAGTTGCAATTGCTGTAAGTTGGGGTGCACCAGTCACCCATGACACTGTGTGAGGAGATCCAGAGTGTGAGGAAGCTTGTGGCAATTGCCTCTGGCCAGTTCCATTAAATGGGAAAACCAACTTTGCCTGGGCCAAAAGGGAGGCACCACAAGGATATCTGGTAAGTCTTTCTGAATCTTCAGAAGTACCGTGGGTATCAGTGGAAAGGGTGAAAATCCATAAAAAAATCGCCCTGTCAAAGAGAATGATAATGCATCTGTCCCCCAAGCGTGGCTGCAATGATGTCTCAAGTAAATCTTTTCCAAATGTCTGTTTTGAAAGGAGGCAAACAGATCTATTTGAGGTGCTCCCCACATCTGAATCAAATCCTGGAAGACCTCTACCCTGAGTTTCCACTTGTGAGAGCCTGTCCGGGATCTGCGTAGTCTGTTTGTCTGCCACTATGCTTTGCTCTGATGGGATGTATGAGCCCTGAAGACTCAGAGCATGATGTATGGCTAGCTCCCCAGACATCACCCCCTTGTTTGCTCAGGTACAACATGACTTTGGTGCTGTCTGTGACCAATAAAATGGGACCTGGAGATGATAAGTGGCGAAGAACTTTTAAAGCCTTAACATTTATTTTATATTTACGTGTTTTGTAGCATCCAAAGAATCCAATTTGCATTGCACTTTAACTTCCCTGGACAGTGTCTCCCATGCAAAATCTGATGAGTCCATCTGGCCTGGTTGAATTGGGGTCTGAAGGGAGAAGAGTAGCCTGGATTAAGGGACATCTGATCTCTTCACCTCTGTAACTCTCATTTCACAAATTCCAGCACTGGTACCTGAAATTTTAAGGGATGTAGATGCTGGCACCAACATTTTTTGAAGAACCACTGGAATCTTTCTCATATGGAGTCTGGGCAGTGGTTTCATATGGATCACGGATGCCATTAGGCCAAGAATTTTGAGAAATTCTCTTGTGGAGATATCTTCTTGAAGAAAGAAATTCCTAAAAATGCTATGATAAGTCATAACTTTGAATTTGAGTAGAAAGGCCATTCTTTTTTGTGTGTCTGTCATACATCCCAGGAAAATTCATTGACAGGGTATAACACTAGACGTTTGTAGGTTCAACTTGGAGCTAAGGTGAGATAAAATGGTCAAGGCTTTGTCTAATGATTCTAAACACCTGGAAACAGACTGCACACATCAGCAAGTCATCTAAATGAGGGAAAATGTGGATGTCCTGGGTCCTACAGTAAACAACCACTGAAGCCAGGGACTTCATGAACACTCAAGACACATGAGACAGCCAAAAGGGTAATGCATAAAACTGATAATGAGTCAAAGAACAAATGGTAGATACTTCTTGAAGTTGGGAGCAATTGGAATGTGATGATAAGCATCTTTCAAATCTAACGTCACCATGACTGGAAGAAGGGGTAGAACCATCTACAACATTCTGAATTTGGGTACTTTCAGAAAAATATTTAGGTAAGCCAAATCTAACATTGGTCTGCATCATAACTCTTTTTTGGGTACCACACATATTTCTGAGTAAAATCCTTTTCCTTTTTGTGGTGCAGGAACTCTGTCTTAACCTTTGCTTGCAACATGTGAAGAAGTACCAGAGAGAATAGTTGCGTCACAGAAGGCAGGTGCAGGGGGATTCCCGTGAAGGGAGGAGGGATTTTCTGTGCATTTCCAAGAGTATCCTGTCTGAATTATTCCCAGTACCTATTTGTCTGCAATTATCTGTAGTCGGGTTGCTGAGCTGAGTGAAAGCCTGGGGAAAGGGGGAGGAGGGACAGGAGGAAGGGATGAGATGCCCTAGTCATGGCATGGTCATTCTTCAGCAGGGGCTTGATCCCTTTAGAGAAAGGAACCCCTTTTATTTGGTTTGGAAGAATTATCCTCTTTCAATTTCCTCTCAGTACCCTGACTTCTGTTAGCCTATGAATTTTGCTAGTTATGTCCTTTGAAGCTGGATGCCTTGTTAGGGGAGAACCTGGGAATATGACACATTCTAGATATCTCTTGCATATCATCCCACTGTCTGAGAATCTGGGTAGCAGCAGGACCAAACACTGATTCACAACTTACAGGAGCATTCAAAATCTCATTTTTTTAAATCATACCTTCTCAATACAACAGATGTGGCTGTGTTTCTAGAAATTGTGTCTGCAACTTCCAAGATACTTCCCAAAGCATGTTTCAAAACTTGAGTCACACTGGAAACAATCTTGTTCATATAACACTTCTATTCAGCAGGCAAAGATGCCGCAAAGTCATCTAAACTGTAAGCACACTGCAAAATAAACCTCCACATAAAGCCTAAGCAATTTACAATTCTAAAGACCAAATTACTACAGTGAGACAACGTTTTCCTTTAGATTCTAACCCTCTGTCAATTTTATCTGGGGGTGCAGGGTTATTAAAAGCCAAGGAACTCTAGAGTTGGAAGCTGGAGAAATTGCAGCTGGGCATCTGACAAAAGAGCACAGAGAGCTATATGGGGCAACTACTAAAGCCTAGATAGCCATGGAGGAGGAGGAGAACTTGTGTAAGAACTTATCATAACAGTAGATATCCTAATGATCACTGTTGCAGTACTCCAAACCGCTGGGCTATGTCACCAAACAACCTGGATGTCCGGCCAGGGTAGCAAAGCCAAAATCTTCCATACAGCCACATATCTGACGAATGGCCTAAGACCATAGGTGTAAGGGACATAAGAGGATGTATGAGTGTAAAGTTGACTAAATTAGACCATCTCTGAGCCAGTAAGCCTGTAGAGGCCTGAGTAACTAAATAAAATGGTCACCTACGTGGGGATAGGCAAAAAGACAGTGGTCGCCTTTGGCCCATGAGGAAAAGGAAGAAAGCCAAAGAAGATAGGAAAGGAAAGAATACGAACAGTGATGAGCAGAACATCTACTGTTATGGTAAGTTCTTACAAAACTGTACTACGTCCTTCACTGCTGCAGTATTCCAACCATTTGGGTGATTCCCAAAGCTTACTGAGTGTGAGGGGTAGTTGGATGAGAACTGAGAGAACTTTTCAGTAATCCAGACAGGACTGACCTGATGAAAGCAGTTCTGGATTTAGAAAAAGTATACACTTTATAAAGTTTATGCAACAACAGTGCAGCGGTAGCATTGTTGCCTCACAGCAAGAAGTTCTCCCATTCGATTCTTGGCTGGAGTGCGGGGAGTGCCTTCTGTGTGGAGTCTGCATGTCCTCCCCGCGGTTGGGTGGGCGTTCGAAAGACATGCGTCAATGGGCGTGCCTTTGTTGAAGGTTGAACGTCAAGCTGGCACCTTGGCGTTTGTCAAAATCTACTGCCATTCATTAGCTGACCGGAGTTTTGCTGTGGCGATCCCTAACCAGGAAAAGCCGAAAGACAACAACAAAATATACTTTATAAAGTTTGCTAAAGTTATGAACAGAAGACCAAGTAGCTGCTTCTAGGATGGTTCTAGAGTCAATCCCCTTGTAAATAGCTCCAGATGAAGCCACTGCTCTAGTACAGTACGCCTTTTCTGGGCAAGGTAGGGATTTACAAGGTACGGATTTACAATGTTAAGTGTAAATGGATTTAGAAATAGTTAGCAATGGTTTGCTTAGAGACTGAATTCCCTAACTTGGAAAAAGGCAAACAACTGGTCAGACTTGGATAACACTAAGGATACTGGCAAGCAAAATCTGAGTTGTCTGTGCATATCAAAAGAATGCAGAATCCTTTTTCCTCTATTTGGTGGATTAGGAAAGAAGGCGGAAGATTTATGACTTCATTGAGAGATCATTCATTTACCACTTCAGGCATAAAATAGGGACTGGCCTTCAAGGGCACTCTCTCATTATGTAAAAGGGAGGGAAGGGGTAGCCATAAAGACCTGTAGTTCAGAGACTCATCTTACTAAAGTAAGGGCTACCAGAAGAATGGTTTTCCAAGTACAAAATTTGAGAGAAGCAGAGGCTGCTGGTTCAAAAGGAGAGAGAGGGTAAATTTTTCTAGCTCAAAACTGAGGTCTTAAGCTTAAGCAGGAGAGATAGTTTTCCTAAGGAGATTGAGGTGGAGTATACCCTCTAGTCTGAACACATGGGGAGGATCCAGAGGTAGGCAAACAGAAATGGCCAAAAGGTGTGCCTTGACAGTGGAGTATGCTAGGCCAAATTTCAACAGCTCACACAAATCAGAGGACAACTGTGGTATTCGACTGTACTGGGCCCTGTTTATGAGCAAGATACCAGATTGTAAATCTCTTCCATTTGGATATCTAAGATTTCCTGGTAGGTTTCCATGCCTCAAAGCCAAACTGTTGCAAAATCACAAAAAGCAATGGAGGAAACAAAATAAACTCAATTGTACTTTCGTACCTTGCTCAAATGTACCTTTGTACCTTGTATAGCAATGAGCCAAAATCCACTGAATAAGAAAGGACAAGATTTTATTCACATCACCAAGTAGAAAGCTGGTAATCGCTTTCTTTAAAACTACTTTAGGCATAAAGATAGGATTTGTCTTAAAGATAGCCTGTCCTTGTGAAAAATAAGGTAGAGTTAAATCACTATCAGTGCTAACTCAGACACCTTCCTAGCAGATGTCAGGGCAATAAATAAAACAGTCTTCTATGTTAAGAACCTCAAATCAGCCTGATGCGGTGGTTCACATGAAACTGAGACGCTTTTCAAGCAACAAACTGAAATTCCAAGGAAGACTCACCTGTTTCACAGATGGGCAGATACACAAGACCTCTTTCAAAAAGTGCTTTCCTTGAGCATGGTTAGTAAGGGGGATCTATGGGTAGACAAGCTGAAATGGCTGACAAATGTACTTTTATAGAAATGTACAACAAAACACTGAACAGTAACTCATACAAATAAAGAATCGCCCCAGCCAAGGAGCATGGCTCTTAGAGAGGCACCAACTAGAAAATCTTTTCTACTTACTCATATGTTATTTCCAAGTAGCAGGTTTTCTCAACTTCTTACATACCCTCTGAATGTCCTCACAGTAAAAGTGCCTAAAAGATATCAAAATTGTATCATTCAGCTAGTCAACTGAAACATTTTCAGATTGGGTTGTATAAAACTCCCCCATGGGGAAGCTTGTCCTTGGCTAGACTGAAAAGAAGGGAGGACCACTGTTGCCTTGAACAAGATGGGGTCACCACTACAATGTTTGGACAGTCCTTCTGAATTTTTAGATGAAGTCTAGTAATCAGAGAAAAGGGTGTAAAGGCATATCAGAACATTTCCATCCATGGAAATGAAAAGGCAATTGTCTTCCAAGCCTGCCTACAAGGAATCCAGGAGCAAAATTTCTTTAGTTGTATTTTATGAAAGCAGGAAACAAATTAATTTAAGGTTTTCTCCACAGGCAATTCAATTCTTGGTAGTCCCCAGGATAAAGTTTCCACACATGGGGAGGGGTCTACCTAGATCTTCCTGAGCTTGCCTACAATAAGACTTTACTCTGACAGAATGTATGAGGTCTGAAGATTCAGCTTGAGATGAGCTGTTACCTCCCAGGTCATCATAAACAGTCTGAAAAGAGGGAAGGATCTGGTACCCCCACCATATTTGTTTATGAAGCACATCACTGTGGTGTTGTCTGTGTACAGTAAAGGACATCATGGGGAAGAGAGATAATTCAAGGCCTTCAAAGCATTGGAAAAAAGCCAACATCTCCCTTAACATTGTGTGCTTCTGCCTATATACAGAATCCCACAGAGCTATCACTTTTACCCTTTTTGAAACCACAATGAATGCCAGATCTATGGCACCTATGGTGATCAACTGGACTGGGGACTGAAGTGGAAATGGAAGACCAAGACCGCAAGATTATCTTGTTGACCTACCATCCAAGCTCTCTCTTCATAATTCCCATAACTGGAATCTGGAAAGTTAAATGGTGCAAATGCTAAGTCAAGACTAATCCGAGTTACCACAGTATTTTCCTCACGCGTAGTCCGGCAAAAGGTAGCATGACAATCGCTGATCTCATGCATCCCAGCATCTTCAGAAAAACCCTTGCTGTTGTTGGTTTAGGCTGGAGAAACTCAGAAGAACTACTGGAATACTTCTACTTTGCCAGGAGAGACAAAAGCTTTTCTCTCAGTCAACTCCAACAAACATCCCAGGAATACCACTTTGTGTGAAGGGATGAGAGAAGACTTATGTCAGCTGATTTAAAGTCCTCGACTAAGTAGAAGCTCCATGACAGTTTCTAGCAACTCTGGACAGCTAGAAAAAGACTCTTCAATGACCAGACAATTGCCCAAATATGGGAAAATGTGTATGCCTTGGAGTCTGCAATGATCTATGACTGGAGCTAAGCATTTTGTAAATATCCTTGCTGCTGAGTAGAGTCCAAAGGATACAACAGTTAAATTATAAAGCAAGCAAAATACAGCAAATCTTAAGCTGAACTGTTTGGCAGGAGGAATATAGCAATGAGCATCCTTTATGTCTAGCTTTACCATGAAAGCTAGGGTTGGGATCAAGACGAGAAGATTCTGAAGTGTTAACTTTTTGAACTTGGAAATCTTGAAATGGAGGTTTAAAGCCAAAAAAATACTGAAGGACAATGCTTTTAATATTATGCCCTGGGACATCGTGTTGTGCAAAATAGAAAGAAACAAAGAAATCTGCTTCCTAAGGTAAAAGGAAATTCCCAGGAATTGAGGGGTAATTCCCATTGCCAGATATATCCTTGTAACATCACTCACAGAACCCAACTGTTTGTGTTTGTCTAATGCCAAAAGGGCAGTTGAGGTCTAAGGGAGATGGAAAGGTTGCCAGGGTGGGGGGAAGGGATTCAGAACATGCTTATAGTCATGTTGACTGAGAAGGCTGCCCTTGATTTCTTGAGGCTTTTCTCTTTTTCTTAGAGGTTCTTTTCCATTGCTCCCTCCCTCAAGGTGACCATTTTGTTACAGGACCTAAACTGAGACACTTGAGGGCCGCCCTGGGAAGCCAGATCTGTAGTCCCATTATCCCAGCCCCCATGGGAGTGGAGATAGGGCAGCCATGTCATCTCACACAGGGGCAGGCAGGTTGGCCTCCCGTCCTTCACCAGGCGCTGTAGGGATGCCACTCTGTGAATAGCACCACCCAGGAGGCAAGATGCCACATGCCAGGAGGCTTGAAGCGATGCACATTCGTTGGCACCAGGCATCATGGGGGTGAGAGACTGAGGTGTGCCGCAAAATGTGAAGAGATGGGGGGACCCAGGGCCATCTCCCCTGCGAGTTTCAAAGCCCTAGGTGCAAGGCAAAGTGGAGAACCGGTGTCACGGCTTTGTGGCCCAGCAGAGTTCCATGAAGCTGGGAAGATCCACCAAGAGGCTCCAAGAGCACGCATGACACTGCATGATTTGGCAGCAGTTAGGAGATATGTAACCCTGGAAAAGAGCTCTCTCTCTCTCCTGGGTAGAAGTGGAATGCCAGAGGGGGTCAGTCCCAATGCAAGTCTGGAAGGGAGAGAGAAAGAGATAGAAAGTGATTGTTACAGGACAGCTCTCGCCTGGGTGAGGGGGGTACAGACTATGCCCACCCTCTGGGATGGAAGTCTGGAAGGGGGAGAGGGGCAGACAGTGGCAGGGCTGGGCGAGCTCCTGCCTGGGTGACAGGGGTCAGACAGACCTCCCCACAATGGAAGTCCTTAAGGGAGCACTAGGGTGGACAGCAGCGGGGCCTGGAGAGCTCCTGCCTGTGTGAGCAGGGTCAGGCACAGGCCCCATGATGGAAGTCCTTAAGGGAGCAACTTTTGGAAGTGATGGGGCTTGAAGAGCTCTTGCCTGGGTGAGTGGGTTCAGGCAGAGCTTTCGATGATGGTAGTCCTTGAGGAAGCACCAGGGTGGATGGCAGAGGGACCTGGAGAGCTCCTGCTGGGGCAAAGGCATCCAACTTCACCCCATAACTGACAGCATCCTTGAAAAATCTCAAAGTCCCCAAAGCTGCTCTGGATGGGAAAGCAGGGGGACTCTGAAGCCTTCATGAGAGTGGATCTGCCCCTCAGTGGCCGAGGGGAGTTCCAGAGGTGCGGACGGAAATGAAGGGAAGCTCCCCAGAGAGGGTCCGAGGGCATGAGCGATCCGGCATGATTTGGCAGCCTGCAGGAGACATGCAGGCAGCAGAGTCCCCTGATATGTGGGGGGCCCTGGCTGCGGAAGGTCTCTTGGCCAGGTTGAAGGGGAGGACTGTAGGGTTTAACCTTGACAGAAGTCAGTATGGGAGCAACAAGCAGATGGGTGTAGGGCCTGGAGAGTTCCTGCCTCAGTGAGAGGGGTCAAGCAGAACCCCCACAATGGAAGTCCTTGAGGGAGTGACTGACTGATGGCAGCAGGGCCTGAAAGGCTCCTGCCAGAGCCGACCTTACCCCATACCCAATGGTGTCCCTGAAAAATTGCAAGTCCCCAGAGCTGCTTAGGATGGGAAAGCAGGGGTACTGGCCACCCTGGGAAGCCAAGTCACCATTCAGACTGAGTGGTCTAAACTGGGGCATTTCTATGTCCCAAAGACAATGTTTGGGATTCCAGGACATAGACTTCCAAACTGGGACTATCCTGGAAAAAATGGGACTGTTTGTCATCTTGCCCTCTCTCAAGTACTGGCATCCAGATGTTTAATTTACTGACCGGGAAAGGGGGCTGAGGATTGGTTAAAACTGTTGCTTAGGTTGAAAGAGCTGTGTCACTCCTTGTATCAGAAGGAAGATTCAAAAGTGGGTAGGATAGCCTTGAAACACTGGTAAGTATGCAAAGTGAGGGAACCTAGGTGTTTGGAGGTAAGTATTACACTGACAGTACCCCATAAGCACACTATCCTTTCCAAAACACTCCAAACAGTAATCTAAATAAGGGTTTTGGTCATAAATTAGACATTTTCCTCATGCAATGTTCATACAAGCAATGGATCTACATTTAACATAATAAAAATGTTCAACCATTTTGCTTTGCTTCCATAAACACACACAAATTCATGCCAAAATATTACGTTTTCCACATAAAAATTAATTCTATTAGGATGGCTTTCTCCAATGGGGACTTACCTGCCCAGCTTGAGGACTGCAGCCGAATGACAGGTGGGCAACCAAAGAAGTGATCACTTTGGTGGGAAAAAGCTCTGAAGATTTTGGCACTCTTTCTGCCACTTACAGGTTAGCACTCTGCACACTCATGGTAGAACTCCGCACATTCATGGCAGGAGGATCACCTGGAAAGCATGCAAAGCCTTTGGAAGCTGTCCGGTGCAGGTGGGGTAAGCCTACATACCGCAGTGGTGAATCATTTTAGAACATCTGGTTATGAGAGAAAAGGGGGAAAGGCATATGGCAGCATTCACATCCACAGGAAGGAAAAGTAATTTGTCATACTCTTTTTTGTGAGGTTCCTGGAGCAGAATTAGTTTAGCTGCCTGATGAGAATGAAAGCAAACACATCTATCTGGTGAGTTCCCCACATGTGGATGATCTCTTTGAGGACCTCTAGGTGTAGCATCCATTCATAAGGGTTTGTTCTTAATCTGCTCAAAATGTCTGCCACTGTGTTTTGGTATGACATAATGCAAGCAGCATGGACGGAAATATTACCCAAGATGCAATTTCCAAGGCTTTCATGGCTAGTCTGTATAGGGGATAAAATTTGGTTGCCCCCTTTTTTGTTTATGTACGACATCACCATGGTGGTGTCTGCAATTACAAACACAGGACCTGGAGTCCAGAGATAATTTAAAGTCTTGAATGCATTTATGAAGGCCATCATTTCCTTGATGTTTATATGATATATATATATATATATATATATATATATATATATATATATATATATATATATGGGTCTACTTCTAATGACCGAAACGCCGATTCGCCGACAGTGAAATCACCGACACGAAACGACCGACAACGCAGTTGACCGACACGCTCGAATCCCGACAGACGGAAGACCGACAAGGGGAATGTGTAAGCGCGACCTGGTAAGTATGCGATAGTGAGGGATTTAGGAGTAGGGAGCGGACAGGTAAGTGTGCAATACTCAGGGATGTAGGGTTAGGGTGTGTGATAGGTGAGTGTGCGGTAGTGTCGGAGCTTGGGGTTGCGGGTGTGTAAGTGAGTTAGGGTTAGGGTGCAGGTAGGGAGAGTGTGCGGTAGTGTCGGAGCTTGGGGTTCGGGGTGTGTAAGTGAGTTAGGGTTAGGGTGCAGGTAGGGAGAGTGTGCGGTAGTGTCGGACCTTAGGGTTAGGGTTTGGGTTAGGGCTAGTGGATATGTGTTGTAGTGTACTGTGTTGTTTACGTGTAGTGTGTCGGTGTTATGGTGTTCGGTGTTTCGCGTTGTCGGGTTTGTGTGTTGTCGGTTTTCTGGCGTCGGTGATTTCTGTGTCGGGGAATCGTTGGTTCGGTCTTTAGAAGTAGACCCATATATATATATATTTGTTTTTTTTTTGTTTTTTTTTTATGTGATGGTCCCAAACTCCTTGTACTTTGATTCCCTTGGATACTGTACAACATGTAAGGCCTAATGCATCTATTGTTACAGACCCAGAAGGAGAAAAGGGGGATATAGGGACACCTGAATTCAAAAAGGTCTGATTCACCCACCACTCTTTCCTGAAACGTTCCAACACTGATATTGGAAATGACAGAGCATGCTGGTGCTGAGTCCATAATGACTTGAGAAACCGTTGTAGTTTCCATTATATGCAGTCTGGTTAGTGGAATCATAAGGATGGTGGAAGCTTCATTTCATGGAATCCACAGACAATCCTTTGCAGTTGCTACAGTTTGCAGGAAAACTCTAGGAACTGGAGAATGCAACTTTTTCCTGGGGGACAGAGGACATCATAACGAATGTGTCCAGAAGCCACATTAGAAAAGTCAGTCTGTGAGAAGGGAAAAGAGAAGATTTCTCCAGGTTGAGATGAAAACTTTTTTTATGTGAACATCTTTATTTAACCACAACTGAAGCAATGACACAGGTCCTCGTACATTAATGAAGAAGAAAACAAACCACAGTAACATTTTTTTCAAGTGGTACACACATTTTCTTTTTAAAAATTTTCACTCCAACATTACGTAAATTCCTCAATTCCCTTTTTTTCCCCTTAAACCTCATTCCTACAGTTCCAAGTATGGAAGGCAGTTCTGTAACCTGCAGTCCAAACTTCTGAATGGCCTCATCCCACTCAGTTAATATTCCATCCCTAGATACTTGCTCCCAATACATTACTTCCTTTGCTAATTTTCCCCAGTAAATTCCAGCTCCCCCATGAAAACCTAGGTTTTGGAACAGATTCTTGACAAAAAGAAGAGATCTTTGACAATTCTGAAGAGTCCACAAAAATAAGTAATTGTCCAAGTAGAGAAAAATGTAGATTCCCAACAGCCATTAGCAATCACTGTAGCTAGATATTTTTGGGAATACCCTTAGAGCTGTGGAAAACTCAAGGGATAAAGAAGAGGATCGAAAATGTAAACTACATGCAGAAAATCTTAAATAGGGTCAGAAATCTCTGCTAACAGAAATATGATAGGTATATTTGAGATCCATAGTCACCAAAAAGCAATGTGGAAGGATTAGGGGGAAAAAGTTTGAAGAGTTAGCATTTTGAATTTTGGAAGATGTATAAACAGATTGAGAAAAGACAAATCCAAGACAAGTATCTAGGTTCCCTCTATTTTGAGTATTAGAAATATTTTGGAGTAAAATCCTTTTCCCTGTTTGAAAAATGAGAAGTTTGCTTATGTGGGTGTGATGGAATTCCTCTGTTTGGAAAGATAGAGTTCCAGTGCCACTTGTATCCTTTCTGAACTACTGGCAGTACCCAGTAATCTGATGTTATTTAATACCAAAGGGGGAATGAAAGAAGAATTTTGCTACACTTGGTAGACAGCCAGTGCGGTGAGAAGAAGGGTTTTGGCAGAGTGGTCATTCATTTCTGGTAGTATGGGATGGAGGCTGGGCTCCACTGCTTTTCTGTTTTTTTTTTGTTTGTTTTTTTTTTGCACCTCCTTGACTTTTTTTGGGGGGGGGGCTGCTTTTTCTGAAAATTAGCCCTGGACAGGAGGGTAATTCCTATTATATTTTGGTACAGGAGACTAGAAAATCTGCTTAACCCCTTGAATAAGTTTCCTTTTTCATCCAGGTGTGCAGCTGAGGAAGAACCAAATAAAACTTCTTTGTCCAAAACAGCGTTAAGGATCTATACTTTTACATCTTCAGGGAGATTTTGCAGTCGCAGTCAAGTAGAACAACTCATAACAAAACCTAAGACAGCTATCTGGGTAACTACATCATATGCACATTTGAGAGTGACACCGAAGAAGTCATAATTCAGAAGAGGGAAAATCAGCAACAGCCTTTCTCATTTTTGCAAAGGTTGCAAGCAGAAATTTCACCATGAGAAAATGACATTTTATTGTCCTTATGTCTATGGTAGAGGATGTATATACTTTTTCCCCATACCTGTCAAAAGCTCTCCCATCTTTGTCTGATGGATGTGGGTTAGTAGTAATTCATTTCTTGGAATTGTGGGTTTTTGGCTAAGGAAACCACAGTGGGATTTGCAAGAGGACTACAAGAAAGGAATTTATCAGACTTTTTAGATGCAGGTGTCTGACTATCTGGAGATGTACATACAGAATTGAAAGCATCCTCCAGTTCACCATAAACAGGAGGAACAACAAGAGGAGTATCCCTTTGAAGTAGTTCATGCAACCACTTTTGTGTGTTTGATATCCTTTTCTTCTCAATGGAGGACATCCTTCATTCTAGCAAATGTGTCAGAAAAAAATCTCCTCTACTGGAGAACCTGAGGAAATATTCTCCTCAGTCTTTGAATCCACAGAAGCCACAGTGGATATCTGGGAAAACAGTCTTGGTCTTCTTCTTCTCCCTCTAATAGGAAGACACTATCTGAGGGAGAAGGAGATTTTTTTCTTTTTAAATGTGATTTATCGGGAAAAGAAGACAGTAATAACTGGAAGACTCTTTAGCAGAAGAGGAAAAAGGTGGAGAAATATGCTTGTTTTGGTATACTAAGGTTATAGACCTTGAAGTAGCAGACATCCATATTTCCAACATCAAGCCTATTACCTCTTCCTTGACCAATAACCAAGAGATTTCATCTGACCTTTGTGAAAGTACAAGGCAGGGTTCTCCCTTCTCAGCCATAGCCAAATGTCTAGTCCTTAATGGCACTCCAGGCTCTTGACCCTTAGCAGCACACCTTGCAACAGCACTAGGGGGTTGGGAAAATCCGATGGACAGTCTGAGAACTCCAACAGGGTTACAGTACAGCTGTCCATCACAGACCTGTGAAGAAAGACTGAATGGGGAACCATTCAAAACCCCTTTTCATAAATGTTTTTTTTCTGAATTGGAAGGGGGGCGTCTGAGGAAGTCAATCCAGACTCCATAGACAAATGGGTAAAGGCTTTCAGACATTGTCAATGAAAATGTCAAGACTATTAAGCTGACTTCTGATCATCTTGGGGCAAATGAAAAACAAATCTGGCAAGAGAGGACATCATGCGTCTCTTGTAGACAAAATACATAGTCTGTGTGGCAGGGTTTCTGTCTTCTACAGACATTTCCCTGTTCTCTTAAACATATTAAAAAAAAAAAAGATTCTCATGAATTTTTACTCAAAATGGAAGGAAAGTCCCCTAGGACTTATTTATCTGCTCAAAAGTTGAACCGCTGAAACTCTGAAGACACAGTGAAGACCCAGTATAACTTAAATCTTCAATGGAAAGAAAGTTCTGAAATTTGGCATCTGTTTGTCAGCTTTTATACCAGCATGCCCTCATGCTTTCTTGAATGTACCATGGATTAAGAAAGTGAAAAAAAGCTTTTATATAGTAGATGGACATCCAGCCCTTAGCAGGATACTTCCCATACAGTTTATGCTACAGTAACAGTGATCTAATGTTGAACATACTTAGTTAGCTTTACTCCTTTGATATTGGCTTTTATATCACAGAAATATATACCACAGAGGCAGAGGCCCAGGACAGAGCCCTGCTAGACACCACTGGTGACATTTTTCTGCCTAGAGCAAATATCCCTTACCTTGATGGTATGAGTTCTGTCACACAGTCAATTAACTAACCAACAAACTACATACGAGTTAAGGTTGAGATTAGAGAATTTGTCAGTAATCTAGCAGGGGGATACTGTCAAAGGCCTTAGCAAGGTCTATATAAGCAGTGTGGACTGTATCCCTTTACCCATGGCTTTGTGTAACCCTTACAAAAACTCAACCAGGTTGAGCAGACATAACCTGCCTTTTATAAAGCCAAGCTGGTGTGTATCCAGGGATATAAGGTCACCTATATAATTGTTTCTTACTTTAGCTATAATATATTCCGTAGCCTTGCAAATAATACTAGTGATACTAACAGGATTTTTTTATCCCCATGGTTAGTAGAGGGATCTATTAGGTGAGGACTGTGCTGGGCTAGGCATGAGTTTTACACAAAATTCCCCCCTATTGGGGTTACACCAGTGACTCAAGCTCTTATCAGACATCAACATCTGATTAATGTATAGACTCAAACTCAAAAGCCCTGGCATACAGTGACCTTCATGACCCTCCTTAACCAGGGCCTGCTGGACCATGGAGGCCTGTGATACCAGCCTGACTAGAATACTCACTGGTTCCAAGTACAACTAATCTATGACCAGATGACTAGACAAACAAATCTTAGGGATAAAGTTGGTCAAAGTCAGGCTCCATCCAATCATCCAGAAACAGGATGGTGCAAGAACACTGGGCTGCAACCCCCACTGTGGAACACAATGACATGCCTCTACTAATCAGTCATCTTCAACCGAGACTGAGGACTGATTGAAAGATTGCACCCTCATTGTTCAAGGCAGAGCTAACAACCTGCAGGTTCAGGGGTCAGAATAAACATTGACCTATCAGACATCTAAACAAATGTGAATGTTTAACTTTAGAAATGCAATGGAAACTTAACAAAAAGGTATTTATGATACCCTACTGTATCCAACAGTTATTATTAGATATCATAAGATAAAAATGTACCATATTTCACACCCTGTAACAAGTCCATCGCTGTCCACTAACTGCAATTTTATCAGAATATTTTATAAACATGAATTTACAACATAAGGTTGTAGATGTCATTTTAGTAATAACATATCCAGTATATTTATCTATTTTAATTTACATGGCATATTTAATTGCATTGCAGTTGATCTTGTACCTCTCAGCTGTCCAGATTTTGCAGAATGTCCATTTGGTCTGTTCCACATAAAATTTGTGGTTTTCTGGAAAATCACTGGGATGATCTAAGGCTTGAAGTCACTAAATAATTATATACATTAGAGTTTTGCAGACTTCAAATCCTTCAGAAAATGTATGTTTAAACAGATTCTGTTACTCTAGCAACTCTCCAAATTTAAAAGAGCAATATTTGAAATATGTCCCTATTTTGGGCCTTTGTCCCCCCATTTTTATGGGCTTTGTTCAGATTTCTCCCACTAAGAAGTTGAGAAGTACGGTTGATTTATGGAACTTTATAATATATTTTGTGATTTCTTCCAATTTTACTATAGATTTGTTTCCTTAAGGTGGCCTAGACCAGTTTCCAAGTATTTGTCACTGTGGTGATGCTCCAACTTAAGGCTGATGCTGAGAGAAGGACTCTCCTACTGTTGTCTGCATGAAAAGCAGGACAAAAAATGTTTCTTTCATTTATCATCAAGTAGACAGGTAGAATCTCTGACACTTGTGCTAGTTGTCAATATCAAGGTCTTTCCCACAGAAGAGGTAATTCCAGCGTGGTTGTTGGCTGGTAATCTGATGGCAATGTGGACATCTACTGAGACGTTTAGACATTTGAATAAAGAACTTTAATGACAACAGCAAGGCTCAAAATCCTAACCATGCACCAGGCAAGACAGGCTCCAGGGCTTCAACAGTTTAAGTGGCTGGCACAGTACAGGTGTGCAAACATGACCAAACATGGCATTTTACAGAAAAGAGTACTGAACTGAATTATGACTGGTGTAGAAGAAATATCCAACTAAAGAAAGAACTACACAGGTTCACAGAAGTTAAATGCATTATGTCCAGTGTACCACAGACTACTTAACTGCCACCCGGTACACCACCACCATTACCCTAAAAAGGGACAATTGTATCCAATGAGCTTACCAGGTTAAGTTAATAAATAAAAAAAAAACAAGTAAATAAACAAACACAGCTGTGACCTGTTTTTTTTTCAGGGTCGCTGTGCTGCCTGACCATATGATGTGGAGGGTTCTGCCGCAGCACCCCTGATCTCTAAATATACTACCTTTGAGGTTGCACCATTTTATAGCTGACGAAATTGTTACTTCCCTTTTGTCCACACTGGTACAGAGTTGAAGGTAGTATGTTCAGGGGCGGGATCAATGGGTGCAGGGGAATGCAGCCTCCCTAAAAAATGTCTGAACACTGCCCTCTCTAGTTCATTTACCTATTGTGGTGCTCAGATGGAGTAACAAGATAATGTGGAAGGCTGCTCAGCCTTTAGTAAACTAAGCTGTAGTAAACCCAGCAGACCCTCAAGGATTTATCAAGATCATACATTCCCAGTCTAACACACAACAAGAAAAGGATTTCAGTCATAGACACAAGAAAACCTCAATCCACCTTAACCATTTCAAAGAATAACACAGTTTGCGTTTGCCTTTATAGAATACGTGATCTTCAATGTCTCTGTACAAAGAGGATCTGAGTTCAAATAAAACAAGCTTCTCATCAGTCTACACAAGATAAAAGCACAAGCCTTAGCTTTAAGGGCATTTAGGAATGATCTTTAATCAGAACCACTCTAAATTATAACACATGACACAATGCCATTATACATCAACAAACAAAGGAGAATATGTCTGGTTTGGGGAATAGCAGAATGGTTAAGGTGTTTACCTCACAGATAAGAAAAGCAGGGTTTGACTCTCACAATGGGAAATTGCCTAGGATTAAAATGACCCATACGTACAGCTAGCCTAGTGAGTACTAATGAACCATATCTCTCAACCTCTTAGTCCAATAAATCTGGACAAAGACAGAAAGAATGGGGGACAAAGGCACAAAAATAGGGACAGAATTTAAATATTGCTCCTATAAACTTGTAAAGAGTTGCTAGAATAACAGACTTTGCATTCTTATGCATTTTCTGAAGAATATGTTGTTGTTGTTGTTGTTGTGTCTTTCGGCTTTTCCCGTTTAGGGGTCACCACAGCGGAACTCCGGTCCAATAATGATTGGTAGTTGATTTTTACGTGCAGAGTTACCAGCCCTGACGCACAGCCTTCAACGAAGGTATGCCCATTCACGCACGTCTCCACGCAGAAGACGCTCTAGCTGTGAATCGAACCGGACAGCGTCTTACTGTGAGGCGACAAAGTCTGAAAATCAAATGTCTGCCATTATTTAGGGACTTCAATCTTCAATGAGTTGCCAGAAAACCACACATTTTATGAGGAGCAGATCAAAAAAAATATGAAGCAAAAATCTGGACATTCTGGGAGAATCTGAACAGTTGAGAGGTATGCCATGAACCTATCACTGTGCAGAGAATCACTGAATACCTGAGACGGAGATACTCAGGTTTGCCTCTTCAGCATCACCCCTGTCAAGGCAGAAAGTTCTCTAGCAGCCTTTGTGAGCATGGATTTATGTATGACTTAAAAGCAACAACTTGTCAGGGATGTGTTTCACTGCAAAACTGAAGTTTAAGTTCCTCACAAACAAACCTGCCTGCTTCTCAGTTTAATGCTCCACTACCAGTGTTTTGTAATTAAATTCCCTTTAAGAAGGCCTGGAACTGGAAGACAGATGGATTTGTTTCCCTGTACAGCA
This sequence comes from Protopterus annectens, assembly GCF_019279795.1. Taxonomy (NCBI): domain Eukaryota; kingdom Metazoa; phylum Chordata; order Ceratodontiformes; family Protopteridae; genus Protopterus; species Protopterus annectens. Next base: position 1,221,428,903 of record NC_056726.1, read on the forward strand.
GGTCTTGTGCACTTATCTTCCCATTTCCAGTAATATACTTGCTTACCTAATTCTAGTGACTCCTAATGGTTCAACTCTGATGTACTCTGGTACTGGAAGTGGTAACTCTATCTCCTCTCCAGCTTCCCGAATTCGGAACTCTTACAATACAATAGTAAGGTAAAATACTACACTCCAGTCTCAGATCACTAAGCCGGCTCACTTGGCTCTTTAACTCTCTCTTTGCTTTCTCATAGTTTATCTTTGTCAACATGCTTCTGCAGATTATGACAGAATCTAGAAAACCAACAAGGAAAGCATGCACCTCTTTGTGGAAATGACTTTTGCAGTCAGTATGAATTAATGGTCACAAAAGCAGCACTGCTAGTCTCAGTATTTTTAAAACATACTGCATTGCTTAAAGTCCAGCTGGCGTATTTTTTTACCAAACGTCAGTCCTAAGCTACACCAGCTTGAACCTCATCAGAATTCCAATTGCCTGGCAGCTTATCTTTTGAGACTCTTTGACAGTGTTGCCTATATGACACCACCACAACTCCTTCTTTGTCTAATTTGGGATATGTAACTCAAAAAATATTAAATATAAACACATAACTATCAAAATGAAGAGCCCTTTGTCGGTACCTGATTCATCAAGACTTACAAGACCGACAAATGGACACTGGTAAATAAGGAAATATCTCCTACAACCCTGGATTTAAAATAAGTAACTCTGAAGTCAACTAAATGTCATGAAGGTTACTCCCGCCCCCGCCCAACTGAGCAGGCTTATCTGTTGGACATTATCTCTAACATGAGAGACAGTACTCTTGAATCTATCAGCATTTTTGAACCGTGTCACTTAACCAGGAAACATACCACCATTAAATCTACCTGGACCCACAGCCACAGTGGATCTGACTTACCTCTCATATAAAACAGTGTTTCTTGTAGCAGTTATACCAGCTGTAATGGTGGTATTACAGATGCAGGTTTCTACATTCATTTGGACACTGTGTTACCTGAAACAAATCTTTTGTTTGCGTCTAAACTGGGTATGTCTAGCAATTGACATAGGGGATTAAGGAGCTGTTAACAAGCCCTTTCCTGTGGTCCAATGGTGCAAGGTTTGATTCCCTCATCTTTCACTGCCTAACTTTGTGACTGAGAGCAAGTCACTTAACCAGACACCGCTCTCAGGCTGAGTCTGGAAAATGTCCATGGAGATCACTTTTCTACCCCGCAAAACAAATACAAATAAAATAAAAATATGTCGAATTAGCACCAAGATAAGCAGTTCAGCTTTCATTTTCCTTTCCTCAGTAGCAGGAAAAAGTACATACAAGAAGACTGAGGTAGAATGCTAACATAATAAAAGATATCAGGACATCTAATCAGCTGTTCATTTCTTTTAAGCAACAATAGGCACAAAGCAAACTATTTTTTCCTAAATGGCTAATGAATATGGCAGCAGTCTGACAAAGGACATTAACAGTCACTCCATAGGAACGGCTGCTGCCTCATTCAAAAACATGGCTGCTCAGAGTAATGGTGAGGTTGAGACTATACTTAGCAACAGTCCACATTTTCACAAAATACTGGAAGTTGGATGCATGGACTAGGAGTAAGGGTAAACATGGAAGGCCATTCATGTAAGGTTCTATTCTGTCACAAATGTCTGCCACTAACTTCATGCCACGGACAACATATAACACGGAATTCCACACACAGTGAACGTCCTTCAAGAAAAGCAGTATGATTTTTATGTAATATATTTAACTAGCTGTGTAAAAAGTTGCCCATAAAAAGAAACATTTGTGGGGTCTAAAAGTTTTCATTCACCACTTCCAATGCTCTTTTCTGACCTACCCATAATTATGCATATGCAGTTATGTTGTTAAATTTTCATTTGTCATTATAATGATTAATTCACTGTTATTATACTGTTGTTGTATGAAGTAAGAATTTCAGGTTAATACCAGATGTACATAGTGTTGCACGGTAGCCACGTCAGGAGGTGCACTAGTGTGAGAGACACAACACTGACCACTGAAGTACATTACACAGGGGGTGGGGGAGAAGGGCAATCATTGATAAAAGCAAAAAGAATGTCCATATTTAGCACTGCTGCAATATTCTCTCTCTTTGTAAAAGAGCTACTGTTAAACACTCATAACTATAATTTTCCAATACCACATGACCATAGAAGCTGAATGGTTGTTGGGTTATCATAAGCATCAGCAGGAAAAAAAGATACAGTTGACAAAATGGGATTTTTGCTACAGCTGATGATGACTTCTAATCAAGAGTTTGGGTAGGAATACACCACATTACAAAGTGTTTACATTTATTTTAAGGAGATAATATTTGCTTGACACAGGCAACCAAATTTCTCAACATCACACATACAAATGAAACTAAACTGGTACAAGTCAGTCACGAAAGAAGATAACTATCCAGAGTAATGTACATTTGTTATATTACTAGCTGACCTATTAAAGGGTTTTTATGTAATCATTTTAGTATATGTGCTGCATCTTTAAACCTGTTTTTAGAAAGTACAGTTGTGTAAAATCTTATCGTAACAGTAGATGTCCTTCTCTTCACTGTTGCAGTATTCTTCACCTAATGGATCTCCTGCCAAGGATAGCCCAATGTTCGGCCGGTACACCAAAGCCTTTAGGTCTTGTATGCACCGTACAACACACTCATGCTTCCTGTACAGGATGTAGGGCATAAAGGTGATATATGGATGCATTTACCCAGAACTGAACTGTCCCAAAACAGAGTAGTCTCTAAAGAACAAAGGAGGCTATGCCCATCCAGAAAGGGAAATGCAGATGGAAAAAGGAGACCTTTGGCCAGGAAAGAAACCAAAACAAAGCCCAAAGAAAAAAAAGAGGTTGGAGGGAGGGATGGAATACTGCAAAAGTGAAGAGAAGGACACTGTTATGGTAAGATTTTACACAAATGTACTATGTCCTTCTATATCACTGTTGCAGTATTCTTCGCTATATGGAAAGTACAAAACCTCAAGAAAAGGGCTGGGAGGTGGAAGGCTGGGAAGAGCTCTCAATGACCCCATGCAGAGTAAACCTGTCTGGTGGACAGCAGCAATAAACAAACTCTATAATAAAAGGAAAAAAAAAATGCTGTCCAGGACCATGAAGGAGCAGGTGCCAAGTTGGAAGCAATCCCTCCTTTGTCTAAACAACCAAATAAGGTCACTGGTGAAATCCTCTATAGTAACTTCGAGTCCAAATTGTCCACATCCACTAAGGACAGTCACAAGGCCTTCTTCACATATGTCCACAATCTCAAAAGTAACACCCAAATCTGCTCTGAAATGGTCAATAACACCACATACACAAATGTCATACATATAGCCAATCGGCTGGCAAACTGGTTCAGTGGAAACTTCATCCCCCCTACATAAACCAGGACATCCCAGCACCTGCCCTCCCTTACCTCATCACCAGGGAGCAGGTCTTTAATGCCCTCTCAAAGGCAAAAAATACAGTCTCCATGAGACCCGATAACATCCCTGGCAATATCCTACATGAACTCAGGCATGAGCTCTCAGCTCCATCAGGCACCCTATTCAACCAAAGCCTGAGCATCAGCTTCATCCCAGCTGAATGGAGGACAGCCACTGTCATCCCTCTACACAAAGGTGGAGCATCCACTGACCCAGGCAATTATACAGCCATCAGCCTAACAAGCCTGATCTGCAAGGCTATGGAACACATTATCATGGACCTTATAAACAAGGACATTGGCAACCTCTAAATGCTTGACCCCACACAGTTTGCTTTTTTTTCAAAGGGAGATCATGCCTGTTAAACTTGGTTGAGATCTTCGAAACAGTCACCAAAGCCAAGGACGAGGAGAAGACTGTGCACACCGCCTACCTTGACCTAGCCAAAGCCTTTGACACTATTCCCCACTCGGGCATAATAGATAAACTCTCCCAGCTAGGCATCAACCCATATGTTACCAGACGAGTAACTAATTGGCTCACTGAAAGAACTCACCTAGTCAAAATAAGGGAAGCCACCTCAAAGAGTAGACCCGTAATGTGGCATACCCCAGAGATTGGTCTTGGGGCCTCTACTGTTTGGGATATACTTTTCTGAGGTGCAAGCCAAAACTAGTGGTCTGTGGCTGACCAAGTTTGCAGATTACTGCAAACTGGGCACCGTCTTAAATTCCCCTATTGATGTGATCATCCCCCCAAGAGGGCCTTGCCCAGACTAATGACTGGTGCCAGAAGCATGGCCTCAAACTGAAATTCAAGAAATGCATCATTATTCCCTTTGGGGAAAATGGCATCTCCACTAATTATCGCATTAATAACAACGTACTAAGCATGCAATCAGTAGTGAGGGACTTAGGCACCCAGGTTGATAGCAACCTGACTTTTGACCACCATGTTGCCTCCATTGTACGGAATGCTTTCTATATGACCCACCTCATAAATAAGGGTATTTCTTCCAGGAAAAGGAGGTCACAACATCCCTGTACTCCTCCCTTATCAGACCCATTATCGAGTACAATGTCCCTTTCGGCATGTACCTTTCCAAGGACATGCAGCAGCAGCAGTGGAGAGACCACGGAGGTTCCTGACCAGGAAAATTCAGGGTCTCAAACACCAATCCTACAGGCTAAAAGCCCTGTCCCTCTATTCAGTCTTGTACAGACTGCTCAGAGGTCACCTGTGTCTGACATACAAGGCCATCTCAGACCCAGCCTTGATGGAGTTTGCTGCATATCCGTAAGTCAAACTCCACTCATGCAACCCGCACAGCTATTAACCTGGTCTGTGACATTAATAGAACTTGTTGGCGGGATAGATTTTTGTCCCAAAGACTCCCCCATCTGTGGAACAGACTCCCTCTCCATATTAAGCAGAGTACCTCTCTAGTGCTCTTTAAAAGGAACATGGAAGACTGGATGGGAAACAGAAAATACACTCCTGGGATCCCACCTGTGTTCCTGATGGACAGGGGAAACAGTTGCTGACTTAGAGGGAACATGGGTGCAATTCTTGACTAGGCTTATAAGGACCTCTTGGCCAAGAGCCCAGTATCATCCCATGAACCAATGAATGGCTCTAGCAAAACCTGCTTTGGCCCTAAAAACCACATCCAATTTATCATGCTTAGTAAAGGTATGCATGGAACACCAAGTGGCAGCTTCAAGGAAGGAAATGGTGTCCTACTCCTTGAAGAAAGCACCAGATGAGGCTGAACCTGCAGGCTCAAAAAGAGGCAGGGTCAGTCTTTCTAAAACAAAATTAAGGTCCCAAGGAGAAGGAGGAACAGACTTCCTTGAGGGCCTAAGATGCAGGACGCCTTAAAATAATGACTTCAAAGTGAGAAGCCAAAGGAGGATTCAAGGGCAGCTAGCCAGAAATAGCTGATACATGGGCCTTCACATAAGAATAGGCTACGCCAGACTGGAGCAACTTGCACAGATATGAGAGAACCAGAGAGAACCCCACTACTACTACTGCTGTGTGGAATCATTTTCTGGGTGAACGTAATCTTCATTGCCTGAATCTTTTTGATGGTGTTGGTGTGACTTCTACTTCTTCTCTGCCTACGGAAGCCTGTAATTTAAGAGATAAACTGGAACACTTACTTTGTAAGGAAAAGTACAGTTGTGTACCTGCCATAAATGTAGATGTTTGAGTGCATTCACTGTTGCAGTCATTACTCTTGGGTTATCCTGTTGGCAGGCTACCCTCAGTCAGCCAGAATTCCAAAGTCTAGGTCCGGCGTCAGTTGCTGTCACCTCTTCCCTGACGTCAGTGCGCCAGGGGTATAAAAGATGCAGCCAACGCCATTTTCTTCACTTTTTCTTGTCACAGATGTCAGGTACCCCCAAATTGGTAGGCTGAAAAATATGACAATAAAAATGCATGCAAAAAAATAACATTTCCTTCATCTACAAGCAAATACACCAAATAGGTTGTATAGGATAGAGAAGTGCAGATAAGTCCCAGCAAAGAAAAGGGGGATGGTGTGTGGGTAACCTGGACTGCAACAGTGAATGCACTCAAACATCTACATTTATGGTAGGTACACAACTGTACTATGTTCATCGTGCTTCACTGTTGCAGTCATTACTCTTGGGTTGAATCCCAAAGCTGAGGAAGGGCGGCTGGCCTAAATAGGGTTAGGAGAGGCTATGAGGCCCTGCAGAACTGCAGTGGCAAAGCCTGCTCTGGACTTACAGTAAAGAGGTAAGTGGGTAGTGCTTTGTGAAGGTGTGCACTGAACTCCAAGTTGCAGCCTCTAAGATATCTTTGGTTGGTACTCTTCTGAGGAAGGCTGCTGAAGTAGCTGCTGCTCTGGTGGAATGAGGCCTAATGCCCTTGGCTTAGGCACTGATTTGCCATGTTAAAAATAGCAGAAATGGATGCAATGGCCTATCCATTTAGAAATAGTCTGTTCTGAGACAGCCTTTCCTTGTGATCCTGCAGCATATGACACTAAAAGTTGCTCAGTCTTTCTGAAAGCTTTAGTTCTGTCCAAGTAGAAGCGTAACTGCCTGTGTATGTCCAAAGAATGCAGAATTTGCTCACCCTTGTTCTGTGGATTAGGATAAAAGGCAGGTGAATGGTTTGGTTAAGGGCCACACTGGACACCACCTTAGGCATAAATGTAGGGTTTGTCCTCAGAGAAACCCTGTCTGGATGAAAAATGATGAAAGGTTCCACAGCCATGAGTGCTTGTAACTCCGAGACTCACCTTGCAGAGGTTATTGCTAGAAGCAGAGCTGTTTTCCAGGATAGGAATTTTATATCTGCTGTTGATGCTGGCTCGAAATGAGGCAGTGTGAGTTTTCCAAAACATAACTGAGGTCCCAGGCCGGAATTGGTGCTCTTCTTGGAGGTCTAATGTTTTTGGCCCCTCTGAGGTACTGCCTTATTAAAGGATGAGAAAAGATAGGTGGTTCCGTATTGTAATGGGCTGAAATGGCAGAGGCATGAATCTTAATTGATGAGAAAGAAAGGCCTGTGTTCAGCATCTCATTTAGGTATTGCAAAATCTGAGGGATATTTGGTACACACGTGTCACTGCCTTGTTCCTGGTTCCAAGCACAGAATCTCTTCCATTTTTCCGCATAAGATTTTCTGGTACTGGGCCTCCTGGCCTCCAAGATAACATCCATAACAGCTTTTGAAAGTGGAGTGTTCTGAATGGCTACATTATCTGCCATGCTGCCAGATTTAAGGTCCTGAGTTGGCTGTGCAGAATCTGATTGTTTTGCTGGGTCAGTAAGTGAGAAGTTTGAGGCAATATCCATGCTGGACCTTGAGACAAGCTCTTTAGGATTGGGTACCAGTATTGGCGTTGTCAGTCTGGTGCAATCAGTATCATTTTTGGCTTCTCTTGTCTGACCTTTAGGACTACCCTGGGAAGGAGAGGTAGTGGGGGAAAAGCATATACCGTTAGATTTTTCCAGCTGAAGGATAGGGCGTCCACTTTCTATGCTTGCTTGTGATGAATCCTTGTGCAAAATCTCTGCAATTGGCAGTTGTGAGGGGAGGCAAATAGATCTACGTCTGGGCATCCCCATTTCCTTAATATCATGCTGAAGACTTGTAGATCCAGTTTCCATTCGTGGGGATCCATGAGGTTTCTGCTTAGTTCGTCTGCCAGAGTATTTGTTTTTCCAGGCAGGAATTGTGCTTGCAGGTGAACTTGAAAAGCCAATGCTGTGTCCCATAAGGTCATTGCTTGTCTGCAGAGGGGGTAGGAATGTGTACCTCCCTGCTTGTTTATGTACCACATGACCATAGTGTTGCCTGTCTTTATCAGTAACTGTCCTGGATGAAGCAGGTCCTTGAAAGCTGTCAGGGCATTTTGAACAGCTAGCATCTCTTTTTGATTGATGTAAAGATGCATCTGGTTTGCAGGCCATGTGCCCTGAATACATTTTCCTGCCATATGGGCCCCCCAGGCATAATCTGATGCATCCGTTGTCAGTGTCTGTCTGGCTGTGGGTAATCTGAATGGCAGACCCTTGTTGTGGTGACAGGCTTCTGTCCACCATCGAAACTCCTGTTGCAGACAGGGAATGAGTGCAATTACTGTCTTCAGGCTGTGGCAATGCTGACGCCAAACACTTTTTAGATGCCATTGTAGTTTCCTCATATGCAGTCTGGCATATGGAATTAGTAGAATGCAAGATGGCATGAAACCCAAGGCCTGCAGGATTTTCCTTTCATTTAAGTGGGTTTTTGTTGCCATTTTCTTGAAGTAAGTAGTCAATTGCCTTTGTTTGTCTGGCGTGAGATAAGCCATCTGGGCAGTTGTATTTAAGCTTGCACCCAGGAATATTATCTCTTGAGAGGGCACTAGTTTTGATTTCTTTTCGTTTACTGTGTACCCTAGGCCAATTAGTAATCTTCTTACAAATGCCATATGCTTCAAAAGAATGTCTTTGTTCTCTGCTTGGATTAGGCAGTCGTCCAAGTAGGGATATATTTGAATTCCTTTTTGTCTGCAAAACGCAATTACTGGTGCCAGGCATTTTGTAAAGACCCTGGGCGCAGAAGGTAAGCCAAAGAACAGTGCAGAGATTTGGTAATGCATTGAGCCAGCTATGAATCTGAGGTATCTTCTGCAAGATTGTCTGATTGGGACATGCAGGTATGCCTCTTTTAGGTCCAAAGTTACGAGCCAAGCCTTCTTGCCCAGCATGGGCAATAGCTGCTGTAGAGTCAACATCTTGAATTTTGGAACTTCCAGAAATGTATTTAGTATAGACAGGTCCAGTATTGGTTTCCGGGTTTTGTCCTTTCTGGGTACTAGAAAGAATCTGGAGTAAAATCCTTGCCCCTGCTCTTGTTGTGGTACTTGCTGAATGGCCCTCATGTCCATGAGGGCTGTAATTTGTTTTTGTGCCTCTGCCCATTGATTGTGTGGCAGGTCGGGCATACCCTATGACTTTGGTAGGGTGTGAAAATGGAACCTGTAGCCTTGGGACACTATGCTCAGGACCCATTTGTCTTGGGTAACCATTTGCCAATTTGAAGAAAAAAGTGCTAGTTTTCCCCTAAGAGGGCTGCCAAATGAAAAGTGCTTGGATCTGATAGAGGAAAGTCATTGGGACTGTTTCCTGTAAGGTTGTGATTTATCTTCTCCACTTTTGGAGGTAGGAGCACCCCATTGTTTAGGCCTGTATGAGCCTTGGGGCTGAGATCTGCCTCTGGGACGCCTGTGTCTGCCTCTTTGTGGTCTGTCTGACACTGGAAAGGACCAATTTTTAGAGGGCCAGTTCCTGCTAAACCTGGGTGGCTGTACCTGTAAGAAATCCTTGACTGTCTGCATGGATTTTGCTTTATCCTCCATTTTTTTCAACACCTCTTCTGCTTTAGTACCAAACAAAGTATCATGCTGTAATGGTGCATCTAATAATTTTGCTTTAACATGATCAGGCAGATTCTGTTCCTTTAACCAAGCATGCCTCCTAATAACAGAACCTGTAACAGCGGCCTTGCAAGAGGCCTCCAGTGAACCATAACCACATTGCAAAGTATGCTTTCCCACTTGTTCAGCTGCATGCAATAAATCCTGGAATTCCTTGTTCTCTGAACATTCAGTATTTGTCACCATTTTCTGGTTAAGCAGTGACATTAAATATTGCTGATATTTAAGCATATGAAACTGTCACTTTAAAGCCCTTACAGCCAGGGTAGCAGAAGTGTAGACTGTTTTCCCCCATTTGTCTAGAGCCCTAGAATCCCTATCAGAGGGGATAGGGTTTTTTGCAGTGGAAGCTTTGGGACCCTGAAATATAGTTTCTGGGTCAGCAGCAGGGTTTTTATATAGGAATTTATGAGAATCCGGGACCCTGTAGTATCTGTCTGGCTTAGCAGGTGCAGGGGGTAAAGAGTCAGGGGACAGGCCAGACTCTGAAAATACATCATCTACAATGTCCAGAACAGGTGGAATAGCAAGGGGTCTGTGCTGAGGGAGTAGCAGAAAGTCTCTGAGCCTTTTCTTAGATTCAGAATAATCTTGGCACTCCCAGTGGAAATGCTCCCTCATGGTATGCAGGGTTTCCCCAAAAGAATAATCCTCAAGAGGAGAGGCTGAAGCAATGGATTCTTCAGCATCAGAATCCTCACAGGGAAGCATGGAGTAATCCTGTTCAGAAGAGGAATCAGAGGAAATAGAAACCTGATCAGAAGAATCATACTCTGTCTCTTGCCTAGGCCTCATATCAAGAGGGGGATGGGAGCCCCTGATCAAACTAATTAGGTCTTCGGCCATTTTGAGCATCTATTTTTTAGGCATGGAAGTCTGAGTAGGAGAATGCTGCACTTGTTTCTTTGTATTTAGAGCTGCTTTAGTCTTTGTCTTTGAAGCTGAAGATGGCTTAATATATAGTTGTGTAGGTCTGAAGACACACTCAGAAGCCGATGCCTGCTCAGCAGCTCTGGACCCATCTGAGGGAATGATTCCCGAGTGTCCAATACCTTGAGTTTCCAGAGGCCCAGTCGGCTCCATGTGGGAGTCGGAAGCAGCCTGTGTCTCTGAGGTCGCAGGCGCCAGGGGCTGCGAAAGCACCTCACTGAGAACTGCGTCGGTTTTGGACCTCGGATGCCTATCCTTTTCCTTGTCCTTGCGTTTTTTGTAAACTCCGGTTGTCGGCTGGTCTGACGGCATTATACAAGTAAATCTTCGGCCAAAGTAATGACATGCAAAATCGAACCGACGCTTGATAATGCGTTGGTTAAATCTAGCACAAAACTGACAGCTAGCAACGTTGTGATCAGGGCCTAGGCAAGGTATACAGTAAGAGTGAAAATCCTTATGAGGTATTTGCTTCCCACAAGAAATACAATTGTTAACTTTTTCTGACATTGGTCTGGAGCAAGAAAAAAAGTTTCCCCAACGGGGTACTTAGCTTTAATGAAGACTTCGGTTCTGAAATTCGGATTTGAAAATCTCAGGAGTCGGCTGACCGGCACTTGCGAACTGCTTTTGCTTCGGGCACCGTGCGGCAAGAAAGACTGAAGAAAATGGCATTGGCTGCATCTTTGCTAGACTTTGGAATTCTGACCGACTGAGGGTAGCCTGCCAGCAGGATAACCCAAGAGTAATGACTGCAACAGTGAAGCACGATGAACATCTAGTGTTCAGCTTAACATCTCATATCTACAGCGATACTTTTATCTAAACATTTCTCCTAGGGGGCTACGAGCGAATAAGTCACCCACTACTCCATTTGACTTAAAGAACCCTGAAGATTTAGTTTTTCGCAAAAGGTGGATTGCAGCAGCCCATAATTGCTTGCTAGAGTGTATCTGTATATTAATTGATCGGGACCACCTTAAAAAACAGCAATTAAAGGAAGAAATTGTAATTCTGAGTATGGAATTACAAAAGCTTGTTTCTTGTTCTAAGCTGGACGATATGCTCAAAGATATTAATGGTGTCTTAAAAGAACTTGGAGTGAATCTTGTGGAACGCAAAAGCTCTAAAATTAATAGAGACACAAAAGATTATGAACTCGAGCAGGCTTTTCTTTATAAATTCAATAGCAAGTATTCTTTCTCTAATAACAGGAATAATAGTAGTTTAAATAATAGCTCCGCTTCACCAACAGTTTCCTTTACCTTGCCTGAGGGGACGGAACAAAGCTCTTCTGGTGTTAATGAACAACAAGAACATTTTCCAGCATTACCAGAAGCTGCTAATGCCTCAGAGTTTAAACAGAGATTTTGGAATGATAACCAACAGGTGAATAATAAATCCAACTCGAAGTTTTATGGAAAACAAAATAGGAAATGACTGGGGACAGCAGAAAAACAATGGTGGTAACTACAAAGGACAATTTAATAAGAAAAAAAGATGGAATTAATAGACAATTTGCTGTGAATGATGTTTTATTATTGAATTTATCTAACAGTGAAGTGTCTGATGTGGTTAAATCTGTGTTGTGTTTAGGTTTAAAGTTTATACCCACTGCTTTGCCCAGGTTACACAGTCTCAAAAAGAAGATTTTTTTATTGGGTAGAATTTACATCTTAAATATTTTTTAGTAAAAATAATTGTAATGATGTTAATGATGAATATTTTAATACTACTTTGGAAGATTTTATTCATGTAGTTCTGTTGTAGATCATTTTGATGAGAATGCTGCTGAATATAGTGCTGCTAATGCATATACAGAACTGGATACTAGTGCAATTAAGGTTAATAGTCACTTTATTCCCCCATATACTAATATACGTATACAGAGTTATACTTCTACTATCAACTTTGAAATAGAAAAACATTACAATGCACTGATGTGTAGTAAATTTGATGTTCACTTTAATTTAGACAGATCACAATGGATTGAATTTTGGAAATTTTGCAAAGATAGAAACTTTGTTGTAAAGCCATCAGACAAAGGCAATCAAATAGTTATTTTAAATTATGTACAGTATTTAGACATGTGTTACATGCACTTAAATGATGTTGAGGTTTATGAAAAATGTAATACTGACAGTTATTTTAAAGCCATTGATGAATATTTGTCGTTGTTGGAAAAAGGAAAATGTTTGGGTTATTTCTCTTCTAATGATGTCTCAAGAAAGTTTTGTGTAGAAAACAGCAACTTGGCTGTTTTCTACCGCTTACCCAAGACACATAAAGGTCTCAGCAAGTTGACTGGGTGACCTATTGTATCTGCCAAAAAATATTTTTTAAAACATATTAGAACTTTTTTACATGAGTTTTTGAAAAAATATGTTTTGGGATTATCTTCGTATGTAAGAGACAGTCAAGATGTTTTAACTAAAATACAGGGCTTTAAATGGAATAGTTCTATGAATTGGTTATGCATGGACGCAAAAAGCTTGTATACCAACATCAGGCATGATGTTGGTGTCCAGGCTTTGTTCCATTTTTTTAGGCATTCTCCCATGCCCCATTTTGTGATTGATGTGATTATTTTGGTGGTTTTCTGCTTAAAGCATCATTTTTTCACATTTAATAGGGAGGTCTTCCATCAGCTACAAGGTACTGCAATGGGGGCAACTTTTGCCCCCATGTATGCAAACCTGGTGATGGGTAAATTTGAGTTTGACAAGATATACCATCATAACGTTTATAAAAACCAGGTTTTGCTATACGTAAGGTTTATTGATGACCTAATTTTCTTACGTGATGGTCCTATGGAGGCAGCCTCTCATTTTGTGGAAGACTTACAAATTAATAATATGGGTTTACAATTTGATGGCATTCAGCTTGGCGTGGAGGTTATTTTTTTAAATATTAAGCTTAGCCAATTGAACACTGGGATACATAATAAGTTTACTTATAGGAATCAGTTCTTATATGGTAATAGTTGCCATCCAGACCCCCTAATAAAGATTTTACCTTATAATGAGTTTTTAAGGATACATAGATTATGTAATAGGGATGAAATCTTTATGCAAGAAATTTTGGAATCAGAAAATATGTTTCTAAATAGGGGTTATAAGATGGAGATCATCTTGGAAGCTAAGGCTAGGGTTATGAATCTAAGTTGGCCTAATGCCCAAAATAATATGAAAGCTCGAAACATTAGGGACAGAATGAGTTCCTGGTTTGGTGATAAAATCTATAATATTTTTACTGAATATGCATCTAATAAGGAAGAGAATTTAAGTAATGTTTTCTTTGTAACTACTTACAATATTATTAGTGACAAAATAGTTAATACAGCTCATCAGTTCTGGCCCATGTTGTTTAGAGATAAGGAATTAAATAAGTTGTTGCCAGAAAAGTTAAAAATCACTTATAAGAGGGCCAGAAACCTTAGAGACATGGTTGTACATAATCAATTTGAATTACCTATAATGAATGTTAGTGCTGAAATGTTTACATTTAAAGGCACTATACCATGTAATAAATGTTCTATATGTAAAATGTGATAAATAGTTTTAAATATATTAAAGGACATCAATTTTTGGTAAAGGGCAATTTTAATTGTAATACATATGGGGTTATATATGCTTAATAACACAAAATCCACAGGAGTCACCACACGGATAGTTTAACTGAATGTAAAATCTTCTTTAATAGAAACAGGAACACAAGCGCTTTCACGTAGCTATACTACGCTTCTTCAGGTGTAATAACATTACAAAACAAACATGCTTATATACAAAACTTTTTGGCGCTCAAACCAAATAATTTGGACAATAATTAAATAATAGTTAACTCATTAACATTCCCTCCATATTTTGTTTAAAGAAACAGTATTAAAAAAGCAGTATAGGATGACAATGTAAACACTAAAACAAGAACGCCATACATCATTAAGCAGATCAACGAAGTCTAGCCCTATGTAGCTGTATAGACTAACATAATTGAGGCGCCCACAGCGATTATCTCACAGCACTGTGAAATATAAAAATTGCAAACAGAACAGATTGCAGCATAAACATAAACAAGCCATGTTCCGGTTAAGGAAACACATCTAGAGCGTGATCTCCAACTTGTCCTAAGTTCGCAACTAATAACAATTAATCCCTGAGGCAATGTTATAAAAATACATAACTACTACATATAAAAAACATCCTGCGATCAAGTTTAATCCAGGATGTATAGGCGGTACAATAGGATAAATAGGAGTCCCTATGTTAAAAACAACTAACTCACCTAAACTGTGTACAAGCAAAGAATATGATGAATCGTGTGAAGGTCAGCCTACATCCGAAAACGGCTCTCTACTAACACAGTAGCATCAGCTTCCAAATATATCTAGGCTTGAATGTCTACGCTAATGCTAGGTAGACCAAGCAGCTCAATCACAACATCAGGATGAAACAAAAACGGAAGCGGCGTCTATTCGTCAGGGGAACGCTCTACCTCCACGGACATGCGCCCATGGAACAAGCCCTATCTAAAAACAATTAAACCCTGCTAAAGTGCAAAAAACATTTACCTAAGCTTATCACTGTCAAAAAGATCAAAGCACGTATCTGACTGATAATCTACATGTGTACACAGATCGATAATGCTCAAATGACATTTTCTTAAAAGGCACACACAACTTGAAACCCTATATAGAAATGCCCTTCATAAAGAATTAGCTTAAACGAAGAAAGCAGTATTGCTAACCGCAAAAAAAATTTTTTTAAAAGGCTGCATCAAGTACAAAACACAAAATACAAAATTAATATACAGTGGGAAAAAATATGCTCTTAGGTGTAGCAATAAATACTACATTGGTGAGACTAGTAGAAGTCCGTTTTCAAGAACACCTGAGAGACATAAAACATGCTAGAATAGATAGCTCCTTGGGTAGTAATTTTTCTGAATTTCACAGTTGTAATCCTAATCATATTGTTAGTTGTGTTTTGGAAAAAAAATTGAGGTACCTTTGGGGGAATTAGTAAATTTGGGTACTGAGTTATGTAAAAAGGAAACATCATATATTTTAAAATTCAATACTTTGGAACCTTTAGGGTTAAATAAGGAATGTGACTGGAAGCATGTAACTTAAGTGATTAATTGCAGTGGGTGTGACTTGTAAATTTTATGTGTATATAACTTTGTTGTTTTTTATGTTGCTTTACTCTTTGAAGGCTGCTTAGCCGAGGCGCTAAGTAATAAAAGGCTGGCTTGTTCGTTGCTGTTGGTTCATAGGTTCATACTAGGCTATCTGCCCTAGGGCATTTATAAGCCTAGCCAGAATGTGTTTGGCTTTCGCCACCCATTTTAAATTTATTTTGCTATGCCCTTTTTCGAGGTTAGTATACTGTGCCTCTGTCTAACAGTGACACAGAAGTGATACCCAGGGTAAACCTACGATCTCCCATCCACTCATCAAGATTCCTCTTGAAGAGAGTCAATGAGGGACTCTGCCTAACCTGGACTGGGATTTTATTCCAGAGTGAAGGGAGCCTCTGGGTCATGAATCTGTCCCTCCAGCATGTCCTATTTATTTCAGCGCTGAGGTTCAAGTCTCTCGAGCACGTAGCTCAATGGGATTTGGATTTTCTGAGGTGCAGCATGTCCATTAATTCTGGGTTGGACATGGCTTTATACGTCAGGCACAGATCGCCTCTGAACAGGCGGTATGCCACTGAGTAGAGCTGGAGTTTCTTTAACCGGGCAGCATATGGCATCTGTTTGAGCCCTTTGATCCTCTTGGTGAGGTACTTTTGGGGTCTTTCCAGTTGCTGCAGGTGTCCGGTAAGGTACATCCCAAAAGGGGCATTGTACTCAATTATGGGCCTGATGAGAGATGAGTAAAGAGGCACGATGACCTCCCCTGATCTAGATGTGAATCCCTTCATGATTAGGTGGGCTATATAAAATGTTTTTCTAACCACTTTGGCCACGTGGTTGTCAAATGAGAGATTGCTATAAACTTGGGTCCCCAGGTCCCTAATTACTTCTTCTGTACTTAATGGATTACCACCTATGTGGTAATTTGTGGGCACTTTGTTTTTGCCAAAGGGGATGACTATACACTTTTTGGCATTTAGCTTGAGGCCAAGGTTCTGGCACCAGTTGTCTGTTTCTATGAGGCCCTTTTGGAGGATGCTTGTGTCGGCTGGAGAGTCGATTATGGCGCCCAGTTTGCAGTCATCTGAGAACTTGGTCAGCCACAGTCCTTCCGTGTTGGCCTGTACCTCCAAGAAATATATACCGAACAAGAGAGGTCCCAGGACTGAGCCTTGTGGGACACCACTTGTAACTGGTTTGGAGTCTGACATGGCTCCAGCAATTCTAACCATGTGGGTTCTGTCCTTGAGCCAGTTTGCAATCCATCTAGTGACATAGGGGTTTATATTTAAGCTGGTGAGCTTATCTATAATGCCCGAGTGGGGTATTGTATCGAAGGCTTTTGCGAGGTCCAGGTAGGCTGTGTGGACCACCTTCCCTCGTCAATGGCCTTGGTGACTGTTTCAAAGAAGTCAACCAGGTTTAAGAGGCAGGATCTGCCCTTAACAAAGCCGAACTGGGTAGGATCCAGTGTCTGTAGGTCCCCAATATCTTTATTTATGAGGTCCATGATGATCCTTTCCATAGCTTTGCAGACCAAGCTAGTCAGGCTTATGGGGCGATAGTTTCCAGGATCCATTGAGGCACCACCTTTATGGAGAGGGACCACTGTTGCTGTACGCCACTCTTTGGGCACATATCCTGTAGTAAGGCTGAGAGTGAACAGTAGTTTTATGTTTGGGTTTAGCTCTTCTTGGAGTTCATGTAGGATGCAGCCCGGGACACTGTCTGGTCCCATTGATGCTGTTTGTATTGCTTTGGAGAGGGCGGCTCTTACCTGAGCATCTGAGATGTCAGGGGGCAGCACTCTGCTGGGATACATATTTGCCCTTTTGGTGGGGAGGGGGGGGGGTTGCGCTGAACCTGTCAGCAAGGATGTTGGCAATGTCTGTGGGTTCAGTGTATTTTTTGTCATTTTGGACTAATTCTGAGCATATCAGGGAATTACCATCCAGGTTCCTAACATAACTAAAGAAAGCCTTGTGATTATCCTTAGTGTCCTGTGCAATTTTTCTCTCGAAGCTGGCCTTAGACAATTTTATGAGTGCCCGTAGTTTTTTGCTAATACTGATCAGTGATGCCTTCCCTTTTTGGGATTTTGCTCTATCATTTAGTAGCTTCCTCCTTCTATTGTATAGTTTGTTTATGGCTGGGGTCCACCAGACAGGATGTCTGCTTTGGAGGATTGGGTCTTGGTTTTATTTGGGATTGCATGATCCATGCATTCCTGAAGGTGTTCATAGAATGCGTTTATAAAGGATTCTGTGGTCTGGGCCGTATTTTCCACAGGCCCGGGGCTTTGAAGGATTCCACCTCGGTTTTGAGGAGTGTGAAATTTGCTTTAGAGAAGTTTTTCACTGTGGTTTTCTGGACAGGGGGTGGGGTCGGGATGTGAATATCCAGTGAGATTAGTTTATGGTCTGATCTTACCAGTGAGGGATACACTTCTGGTCTGGAGCATAGAGTCCCCATGTTGGTGATGATCAGGTCCAGTATGTTTTCCCTCTTGTGGGAGTGGTAACAAGTTGTTACATAGCATTTGAGTTTATAAATTCTAGGAACCTTTGGGCTAGGGTGTTGGAGCTAGAGTAATGCTCCCAGTCTATGTTTGGGTAGTTGAAGTCGCCCAATATAATGGTGTTTGGAGAGACCTTCATATTTTCCAGTGTTCTCAGAAAGGCTGAGTGGGGTTCCTGGGTTTGGGAGGGTGGTCTGTAGCAGGCTATAAACTGGAAAGCAGTTTTACCCACTGTTAGTTGCACATGGATAGTCTCTGATGCTTCGTGCTTTGCCACCAACCTGGAGGTGTGGGTATCTTTGATGAATATCGATACTCCCCTCTTTTGTGGTTCGGTCCAAGTTTTGGGGCGAAAAGCATGGTATGAGGTATAACCTGGTAGTGCTGGGGTGCTCTCGGGAGCCCTGAACCAGGTTTCTGTTACTGCACAGATATCGATGTTCTCCATGCTAAGGAGAGTTTTGAGTGTGTGCATCTTGAGGTTTAGACTTCTGGCGTTGAGTAGCATTACTCTTAGTTTATTATCCCTTGTGATACCTATGGAGGTGGGTTTGTCTTTTGAGCCTTGCCTAAAAAAGGCACTATGGGGGTAGCAAGAGCCTTTGCCAATATCCGAAAGCCCAGGGGTGACAGGTGCAAGCCGTCCCTAGCGAAGCATCGTGGCTTGTCGAGCATATCATCCCAAGCTGACAGGCATTGGATCCCCTTTGACTGACACCAGTACTTAAGCCAATTGTTGAAATTGATCATCTTGTCTTCATATTGTGGCATCATTCTTGGTGAGGGTAAGATGCTACTCAAGGTCAGGGTCATACCAGTCTGGGCTACATGCTCAGAGAGCTCCTTTATGTCTCTTTTCATGTAGTCTAGGGAGGTACGTCTCAGGTCATTCACACCAGCATGGACAATGACTGAGTCATATTTGTACTTGCCTTGGAGTGACCTGAGTGCTTGTGTTATGTGGCGGATCCTAGCACGTGACAGGCTGCTCACTGTGACCCTCTCCTTGTTCAGCCTGGTGAGCGGGACGTCAGTGTGCCTGACGATAGAGTCACCTATTACAACTGTATCAGGTGTGTTGTTTAGTCTTAAGGGCTGTGACTGTTCGGCACACTGGCTTTGTGAGATATGTGTTGCACTTGTTTTGTTTTGGGGTAGCGGTTGCTTGGGTGTCTGCTTTGGAGGTCTCTGCTGCTTAGGCAGATCTTTATTTAGAGCCTCCGAGTATGTTTTTGTGTGATTATGTGTTTGGTTTGCTGTCGTGGTAGGTCTATGTGAGACTGGAATTGTAGTGAGTGTGGTTTCCTTCTCCTCCTGACTGGTTATGCCAGTACTGAGTTGAGAGAGCTTAGCCTCCAGTTTGGCTATATGGTTGCATCTCTCACATGTGTTGGAATTTGTTGGGAGGAGGAGAGGGTTGTCTGTGTACATGAGGCAGTTGTAACATTGCCTCAAGATTCCCAGATTCACCAGCTGGACCGGAGAGGAGATTGACAACTGACCTTTGGACATGCTAGAATAATATTGGGAATTCCTTAATAATTGAAAACAAGGGCCAGTGGGGAGTGAGGGTGTAGTGCTTTTAATTTTTAGTGCTAACTTATATAATTGCTTTAGCGCGCAAGTGCCAGGTAACTTAAGTGCAATGTGTTACAGGTAACTTAAATGCAAAAATGACAAACAGTAATTTTCTTTCAAGTGAAACAAGGAAATAAGTACAGTCAGCAATGCAGATATCACTAGTGATCCACAGAAGCGCTGAGAAGGTGGTATAGTTTTTTTGTTTTGTCTTTTTTAGTAATACCTTGCACCTTTAAAAAACTGACTTTAAAGTGAGAAGGCAAAGGAGGTTCAAGGACAGCCAGCCAGAAATAGCTGACACATGGGCCTTCACATAGGAATAGGCTACGCCAGACTGGAGCAACTTGCACAGATATGAGAAAACCAGAGAGAACCCCACTGAAAAAGGGTCCTGGTTATGAGCATGGCACCAGACAGAAAATCTCTTCCATTTGGACATGTAGCACTTTCTGGCTGCAGGTTTTCTTGCCTCCTGTAAAACCCTGAGCAAGTCATTAAAAAAGAGGTACCTAAAAAGGATCAAAACAATGCCACCTACAGTGTCAGCTGAAGATTGGACAAGTAAGGATAGACGACACTTATGTGTGAGGAGGTCCAACTGGTGAGTAACTTGTGGTGATTGCCCCTGGCCAGATGCATTAAGAGAGAGAACCAATGCCATTTTGGCCAAAAGGGAGTCACTAGCAAGATTTTTGGGGAGTCTAGCTGAATCTTCTGCAATATTCTTGGAATTAGGGGAAGGGGAGGGAAGACAGAGAAACATCCCCTTCTATGGGAAAGAAAGGACATCTGTCTTCCATGGTGGATGACATGGCACTCTGGAACAGAAACGAGGGAGCTGCCTGTTCAGAGGGGAGGCAAAAAGATCTACCCGAGAAATACCCCACTGATGGACTATGTCCTGAAACACTTCTCTGTGAAGCATTCATTTTTGAGCCTGTGTTTTGGTCCTGCTCAAAGTGCCACTTGATTGTGCTCTGAAGGAATATACACTGTCTGAAGAGTTAGCTGATAACTGAGAGTCAGATCCCAGGCCTGAAGAGCCAGCCTGTACAGAAGGTAAGACTTTGGTGCTCCCCTGCTTGTTGATATACCACATCATTGTGGTGTTGTCCATGTAAACCTTCAGAGGACCTGGAAAGCATGGGGTGAAAAGCCTGAAAGGCCAGTTCAGAGCTCTAATCTCTTTGATATATGACTTCTGAAGGGGGACCAGAGACCTTAAACTTTCAGGTGACCACAGGAAGCCTCTCCACCCCATGTATGAAGCATCGGTGAACATGTCATGAGAAGGAACTGAAAACTGAAAGGGTAGGCCTGGTTTGAGAGTAAATTGCTGACTCCACCACTCACATTCCAGATGTAGACTAGGAAGGAGAGGCACTGAAATCCAGAGGGTGGCAACACTGAAGCCACACTGACTTGAAGTACAACTGAAGCTTTCACACATGCAGTCTTGTGAGAGGCAGCGCTGGAATAGAAGAGGCAATGAATCCCAGGGCTTGAAGAAACTCTCTAACTGGAATAGAAGGCAGAGGAATAAGAGACTGAAAGACAGCTGTCAAGGACAGAACTTTTGGAGATGGAAGAGAGGCCAACATTGGCATAGTCTGACACCTGCAACCCAGATACACATGATCCTATGGCAGGACAGACTTTTGGAAGTTGACAGTGAATCCCCAGACATTAAAGGAGAGATATGGTAAACTCTAGATCCTGTAAAAGGTAACTGGGAGAAGATGCCTGAAGCAACAGGTCATCTAGTTAAGGAAAATATCTGAATGTCTTGGAGGCTGCAAAAGGCAATCACAAGAGCTAGGCATTTTGTGAATACCTTTGGGGCAGTAGAGAGGCCAAATGGTAAAGCAGAATAGTAAAAATGAGAGGAAGAAACAGAGAAATGCAAAAATTACTGATAAGGTAAATAGGAATATGAATGTAAGCATCCTTCAGATCCAATGACACCAGAAAAGCCTGGGGTAGTACAGTACAAGAGGAAAGGGTTTGAAAAGTAAGCATTTGAAAAGGAAGGAACCTTGAGAAAGATGGTGAGCAAGGAGAGATCCAGAATAGGTTTCCAAGTGCCTTCCATTTGTGGATTCAGGAATATCATGGAGTAAAATCCCTTTCCTTCTTGGGAAGGAGGGACAGGTTAAATAGTTCCCTGGTCCACCAGGGACCCAAGAATCTCTGAGAAATGAGGAAGCTGTTCCAGAAGAGGTTGGGGAATTCCCCCAAAAAGGAGGGAGAAACATCCATATCATAAAGTATCCCTGTTGGATGATAGAAACCAAGAAAATGAGGTAAAGAGCTGCCAGTTTGGAAGACAGAGGGACAGTCGAAGGGACAAAGGAACCTGGCCAAAGGGTGTGGGGGGGGGGATGTCAAAGAGAAGCAGGCTTGTCAGATAAAGGAGGCTTCTGGACCACAAGAGCCTAAGAAGACTTAGCAGGAGGAGCTTGCCTACCACCCTTCATGTCTTTAGTGTCCTGATGATGTTGCCTGTGAACAAAAATAGACCTAGCAGTATAGTTCTCTTGAACTTACGGAATAGGAAACACAAAATATTTTTAAGGTCCTGCAAAGCCTCACCTATTTCTTGAAGATACTTAAACATATCAGCAGCAACAGTCCCACAAAGATTTTTATTATCTAAACGAGCATCCAGCAACGTGGCTTTAATGTCCTCAGATAAAGACTGTAGACAAAGCCAAGAGTAGCACCTCATGACAGATCCTAAGGCCGCAGCTCTGGAAGATACCTCAGCAGCATCATAGCTGTACGTGACAGAGTGATGAGCCACTTGAAAGACAGAACCCAAAATAGAAAAAGCAGAAGACTTACCTTCAGAATCGGGCAGGTCAGAAATAACCTAACAAGCTTAGGCAATCATGATCAGAGCAGATCTGGTCATGTGGGTCTGGTAACTGATGGGCCGAAAGGCCAAAGTAGAAGTAATATAAACCTTCTTACCAATCCTCTCCATTGCCCTACTATCCTTATCTGAAAGCAGAAGCTTGGAAGAGGGCAAAAGCTTAGAAGGTTTCTCAGGGGAGACTGACACCATAGCAGAGTCAGCAGAAGGCCACAAACAGGAAATGACAATCCTCAGGAACCTTACAGAACCTGTCAGGTTTCTTTGGAGCAGAAGGATGAAACATCAGGAGACTTAGAAGCAGCTACAAAGGTGTCTAACAAAGCAGCCACCACAGGAGGTACTGCAGACTGTTTAGGAGTGTCCACTTGAAGCAACTCATAATGCCTCTTCTGGATATCATACACCTGAGAAGATTCTCACTTAAAGTAGTCCATCATCCTATCTATTGTGTCTACAGAAGGAAACTTGGGACTAACAGAATCCTCTTCAACAGAACCACAAACCAAAGGTGAAGGCATCTGGGAAGAGTAAGACAAGGACCCATTATCAGACTGAACCCTCAACTGAGGAATTGGGATCCCCAGGCCATTTGGGAGAAGTTGGAAGTCCCAAGGGGGAGTAGGCACAGAAACCCCTAGGGGAGGCTTCAGGGACATGAAGGTAGCATACAGGCCCTCAGTAAACTCCTGCCATTCCCTTTCAGGATGCTTAGGGCATAAAGAAGTATGCCAGTCTTCTGATTTTTCTTGCCAGGAACATCAGCCCTAACAAACACTGGAGGTTCTGAACCCTGACAGGATTCAACAAGAGTATCCATAATCTCTTATCTGACTAGAATCTGCAGACTCCCTCTAGCTAGGATCCTCTGAGATAATTAACTGCAATTCTCCCTCGATGTCTGGGGAAAACACATACAAAGCCTCAGAGGACGTGTGAAAGGAAGGATTCATGCCAGCCTCTGATAGGTTAATGGCAGAGGAATCTGATGTAGACACCAGACAGCCTACAGAGTTATCACCCACTTCTAGAGAAATGTCTGGTGAAGGCTGGACAGCCAAAGAATCCGGTCGAGATTTCTTGGCCTTCTTCTTACTTAATGGCATCTTGGGGTTAATTGATTCTGCCATGCAACCCTGGGCTAACAGTTTAAGCCTCTGGTTTTCTAGATGGATGGGCAAGGAAGATAAGCAGCTTCTAAGGGTCTTAGTCACAAATATCTTACAAATGCTAAAAAAAAAGACACTGTTCATGACAATCCTTATGGGGATTGTGCCTCCCACACTGAAATGTTCCCTTCTTGGATGACATGAATTCCTGGCAACCAAAAAAAAAAAAGAGAGAGAGACCCCAACGGGGCACTTATCTGAAAGCTAGGTATTTAGCACAGCAATAGGGCATTCGGACTGAATAGTGATGATGGTGTTTAGACTGGTGGCAAAGAAGTTCTGGGTAACTGTCTCCATACATTACCATTATGCCCTACATACTGTATGATGAGCACATGTGTGATGTACGGGGCAATCAAGATCTGAAGGCTTTGTACACTGGAGGGATGTTGGGCTATCCTTAGCAGGAGATCCCTACAGAAATAATAATGCAACAGTGAAACAGAAAGACATCATATATCACAGAAAAAGGGCATCCATTTTTCACAGCATAACACTGTCTTCATGCAAACCATCACAATATGTATACAGAGGTTCAACCCATGCTTATGTCTTAAAATATGTTGCCAGACTTTAAGACAAAAAAATTCACAACCAACAAACATACCTGTCATCCTCAGCTATGACACATCTGTGGCGGACAAGATTGCCTTTCTGGCAGTAGGCCTTCCCACAGATGTTGCATTTGAATGGTCTAAGGTCAGTGTGAATCAGGAAATGCATTCTGAGAGCAGCTGTTGAGGGGAAGCGTTTGTTACAGACAGGGCAGTACTTCAGACCCCGGTGAATTATCACTTTAACTTCTGCCTCACTCTTCACGTGAATTGAAGGTGTGCTGGTTTTAGATGTTGTTTCACTGTCATTAGTTACTACTTCTTCCATACTGGTCTCCGACAGTTCTCTTTGGAATACAGCCTCCTTGGTCTTGGGAAGTTCAGGTTTATGAGAAAGCTGTAATTCATGTGTCTCCACTGTCTTGAAATACTGTTCTTGATTACTGTCTAGTAAAAGTGTCTCATTCTCACTTGCGTTATCTTTCTGTGCAAACAAAGGGATGCTCTCTTGATTTTCTGATACCCAGCACCCACTGGAACTATTCATCAAGAGCTCACAATGATGCTGTTTAAGTTCATCATTGCTTTCAAACATCTGATTGCAAAAGGTGCAACTTAAGTAACCATGGGTCGTGACCTGTTCCGTCTCAAGGACTATCTGCTTTTCATCCAGACCATGGTGGATTGATAAGTGATCTTTCAGTTGAAATCTCTGCCTGAAACCTTTATTGCAAACTACACACCTGTAAGGACGCTTTCCGGTGTGGGTTTTTCTGTGTCGCCGCATGGTTGAAAGATCTGAGAAACCCTTGTTACAAATATCACAACTAAATGGACGTTCTCCAGTATGGATTCTTCTGTGTCTCCGCAGTCCATTAGCATCAGATAAGCATCTTCCACACATCTCACACTCATACCTTGTCCTTCTGTTGCTGGAAGTATCTTGGGGTGATGCTTGATCTTGGCTTATTATGGTTCCCTCAGGGAAACTGAGGCATCTGATCTGACTGCCACTAACACTTTGGTAGACACTTGTCCTTTCTGGAGTTAATAGCTCCTCTATCGTGTGGCTGTGAGCCTGGATTCTCTCGATTTGCTGACTTACTGTGCATGGTATATCACAAGTTGTTGCTGTTGTCTCCACCTGTATGCGGACTTGCTCAGTATTCTCTTCCGGGCAGTTTATCAAAATCTCTTCAACAGGCTCCTCCTTAATACTCTTTGGCTGACCTTGTTGCGAAGAACTGAAAAAAAAATTAAAAGTTAAGAAAACCTGTTCCAGAAAATGCATTTAGTATATTGACCATGCACTGTAAAAATGAAAATTATGTACTTACCATAACAATAGATCTGTATTGTTTGCTTCTGTCCTTCCTCAGTGGATGGGTTACCGTATCAAACAAGGATCCAACTTTGGCCAAACAAAGACTTTGGATCCAAAGCTCAGGCTCCTCCCCTACCCATAATCTACTGTAACTAGTGAGTTACCCCAGATTGAATTTGCCCATACCCTAGAATAAAACCAGATACCTCACAGAAAAAGCCTGCTTCCTGACCTAGAGTTTAAAGAGTACATGACCAATTCATGGGGACTATCAGTGCAGTCATTCCAGGAACAAAGGAAAAGCAATAAGACAGGTGAAGGTGGGAGGGAAGCGGAGGAAGGATGGAAGCAGACAACACGGACCTATTGTCATGGTAAATACATAACTTTCGTGTCTGATATTGTCTGTTCCACCTGTTCCTCAACAGATGGGACAGAGTCCCCAGCTACCATAAACCTTGAGAGGTCTTATGGAAGAATATTTCAAAGGACAGTTGAACCAAAGGAAGCTCAAAACCTGGAGTATAAATCCAACTTGTATTGGGATATGAAGGTATGAAATTAGACCTAGTAGCTGCAGCACAAAAGTCATCAAGAGATAACTCTGGAGAAGTGGAGGCAACCACTGATCAAGACAAATGAGCCTAAGGTCCTTATATATACATGAAATGTATTCAGTTAACTAGTAAGATAGAGTTAATTCACACACTCCCCTTCCCAATTTGGCTGCAGAAAACAAAATGAACAACTGGTCTTTCTAACTTTCTTAGTGACGTGCAAATAAAAAAAAATAAAGCTGTTAGTGCACATCCAGCAGATGCAACTTATATTCTCCTCTTTTGGGAAATCTTGGAAAGAAAACAGGAAGGTTAATAGACTGATTAAGTTATAATTCATAAACCACATTAGGGAGAAAGGAAGCATTTTTTCTTAGAGTAACTCTATCCTTATGAAAACCAAACAAGGACCTTTACAAGAAAGGGCATGCGGTTCTGATACCCTTGCAGAGGTGACCATCATCAAAAACAAGGACTTTTACAAGAAAGGGCATTCGGTTCTGATACCCTCGCAGAGGTGACCACCACCAAAAACAAGGTCTTTCAAGCCAGATATTTTAAGTTAATAGTAGCTGTAGGTTCAAAGGGGGTTTTTGGTTAAGACCTGCAGAAGAATGGTAATTTCACAAGGAGAGAACAGAATCCCAAAGAGGAGGCCAAAGGAAGAAATGTACCCCCCCCCCCCCGCTTAGGAAGGATTTGGGCAGTCAAAGGGAAGCAATGGGTGATTAATGTTCCGCAATGTGAATACTGGAAAGGGCTGCTAGCTGAACCTTGATAACAGAATAGCTATCGCCACTGTGGAAAGGAGAAGTCAGGAAGTCCA
This sequence comes from Protopterus annectens, assembly GCF_019279795.1. Classification (NCBI taxonomy): domain Eukaryota; kingdom Metazoa; phylum Chordata; order Ceratodontiformes; family Protopteridae; genus Protopterus; species Protopterus annectens. Next base: position 1,221,455,795 of record NC_056726.1, read on the forward strand.
AGATCACTGCGAGAGGGGCTGAAAAGGGATCTAAATTCCTACTGGGAGCGAGTGAAAATCTCTGATTTACTCTTATAAACCTTCCTGATAAATGGTTTCTGTGCAGAAGTCAAAATGTGAATGACTTGGAATGAAAGTCTAGACTGTCTAACCATCGTTGCAACTGGAGAAACCATGCAGTCAACTTGAGGGCCTGTATGCCCAAGTGAGGCATCTTGAATGGGTAAGAGAGAAGCTCCAGAGTGGGATCCAGTATCCAATGGGGAGTGAATCAAATGAACAAGTCTGCTGCTTCCGAAAAGTAACACTGTAGCCTTTCTCCACACTGCTTTCTGCACAAACTTCAGGATGACAAGAGTTGGAGGACAGGCATAAAGAAAACTGTAGACCAATTTTTGGTCAAAGCATCCATCAGGAACTCCTTGTCTTGCAGGGTTAAAACAAAGTATCTGCTGCATTTGGTGCTGGTGGGAGAATCAAACATGTCACAGCATGGTTGCCTCCACCAGCTGAAAATCTGATTCACCACTGTCAGACTGAGGGACCAGTAATGAGCTAGGAGGATACACCTGTTCAACCTGTCCACTAGAACACCAAACTCCCTAGTTATGAACATTGCTATCACAAAGCAGTAAGAAGGCATTGTCTACTACCAAATTCTCATGGAATCTTGACATAACTGTTAAGAACAGCTTCCTTCATGTTTGTTAATGCAGCAAATTACTGACAAATTGTCAGTCTATATGAGATCACACCCCTGGGAAGGGAATACTGGACAGCTTGTAATGCTAGGAGAACTGCACTCATCTCCTGGATATTGATGTGAAGACTGTCCGCTGAAGATTTTGGACAGCCATCCCTGAAAAAATGCCCCCCCCCAACCCATCCTAATTGTGAAGCATCTGTGGTCACTGTAACCTAGGGAAAAGGTAGAAAGTACAGTTGTGTATACCTACCATAAATGTAGATGTTCGAGTGTCTTCACTGTTGCAGTCATAACTGCAGGGTACTCCTGCTGGCAGGCAGCCCGAGGTCGGCCAGAATATCAAAGTCTGGGTCCGGCATCGGCTGTATCAGCCAGAACCCTGACATCAGAGCGTATGGGTATAAGGCTGACAGCCGACGCCATCTTCTCCAGCCTTTCTTGCCCCTGATGTCAGAAGCCCCCATAAACCAAAAGGTGTCCCAAAGGAAACACAAATACACTAAAAAGGTAGTGGAAAGGAAAACACAGTAAACAAATAGAAACAAGAGGGGTCTGGAGGGAGGGAAACACCGACTGCAACAGTGAAGACACTCGAACATCTACATTTATGGTAGGTATACACAACTGTACTATGTTCTTCGTGTTTCACTGTTGCAGTCATAACTGTAGGGTAGAATCCCAAAGCTGAGAATACGAGAGGAGGTTATGAAGAAGAAGGAGCAGCTAGACCCTGCAAAACAGCAGAGGCAAAGCCTGCCCTAGACTTAGAGTACAAAGGGAAGTTATAGTGCTTGGAAAAAGTATGCACCGAGCTCCAAGTGGCAGCCTCCAGAATGTCCTTGGTAGGAACCCCTCTGAGAAAGGCTGCTGAAGTGGCAGCTGCCCTAGTAGAATGTGTCCTGACGGCTCCTGGAATTTGTTTCCCATGAAGAGAGTAACAATATCTTATACCATGAGCAATCCATTTGGAAATAGTTTGCTTAGAAATGGCTTTACCAAGAGAACTGGAAGCAAAGGAAATAAGCAATTGATCTGATTTTCTGAAACTTTTAGTTTTGTCCAGGTAAAAACGTAGCTGTCTGTGTACGTCTAATGAATGCAAGATCCTTTCCCCCCTATTTTGGGGTTTAGGAAAAAAGTAGGAAGATGAATAGTCTGATTTAGAGCCACTCTAGAGACTACCTTAGGCATAAATGTAGGATTGGTCCTCAAAGAAACTCTGTCCTGATGGAAGATGAGGTATGGTTCCACGGCCATGAGGGCTTGAAGCTCTGACACCCTTCTGGCAGAAGTCAAGGCCAACAGGATAGCTGTCTTCCAAGATAAGAACTTAATGTCCGCAGAGGCAGCAGGCTCAAAAGGAGGCAAAGTAAGCTTTTCCAAAACATAACTGAGATCCCAAGGAGGGACAGGAGGAGTTCTAGGGGGTTTTAAATTCTTAGCTCCTCTCAGAAATTGTCTGACCAACTGGTGGGAAAAAATGGGAGGATCACAATTGAAATGTGCTGAAATAGCAGAAGCATGAATTTTAATGGAAGAAAATGAAAGACCTTTAATCAAAAGGTCTGAGAGATAAAGTAAGATAGATGAGATATCTGGTATTAAGGGATCAGAGCCACGATCCTGCATCCAAATACAAAATCTTTTCCACTTAGAAGCATAAGATTTCCTAGTACTAAGACGCCTAGCTTCCAAAAGAACATCCAGAACTTGTTTAGGAAGAGAAGAAGGGATCAATTGCCTTTGATAAGCCAAGCTGCCAGATACAGAGTCTTGATTTGAGAGTGAAATACCTGACCCTGATGCTGGGACAGAGAGAATGGGTCAGAGGAAGATTCCAAGGAGGTACCAACGAAAGATGTAGTACAGTAGGGTACCAAAACTGACGAGGCCAATTTGGAGCTATCAAAATGATTAGACTGGGTTTGTCCAGCTTTATCTTTAGCAAAACCCGAGGCAGAAGAGGAAGAGGGGGGAAGGCATATCCCGAAAGATTCCTCCAACTGAATGACAGGGCGTCCACTTTCCAAGCTGTCTTGTGGAAGGACCTGGTGCAAAAGAGGGGCAACTGATGGTTGAGATGAGATGCAAATAGATCTATCTGAGGACAGCCCCAAACTGCAGTTATCTTGCTGAATAAGTTGGGGTCCAACATCCATTCATGAGGATCCAAAATGTTTCTGCTTAGGCTGTCTGCTAAGAGATTTTGTTTTCCTGGAATGAACTGTGCCTGAAGATCCAGATTCAACTTTTGGACTGTATCCCATAAGGTCATGGCAAGTCTGCAAAGGGGGTAAGAGTGAGAGCCCCCTTGCTTGTTTATGTACCACATGACTGTGGTATTGTCTGTTCGGATTAGCAGAGGTCCTGGCTTCAAAAGGGCCTGGAAGGCTAGAAGAGCATTCTGTACTGCTAACATTTCTTTCAAGTTGATGTGCCATAGAAGGTGTTTGTTTGTCCAAGAACCCTGTTGGCATTTGTCTTGAAAATGAGCTCCCCATGCATAATCCGAGGCATCCGTGGTTATGGTCTGAGTAGGTTGAGGCAGACGAAAGGGCTTGCCTTTGTTCAAAACACAAACCCTGGACCACCAAAGGAATTCCTTTTGGAGGCAGGGAATCAGTGGTATCATTGTATCCAGACTGTGGCAATGTTGAGACCATACACTCTTTAGGTACCATTGAAGTTTCCTCATGTGAAGCCTCGCATTTGGAATCAACAGGATGCAAGAGGCCATGTAGCCCAGAGCCTGCAGGAATTTCCTTGCAGTGAGCTGAGTTAATGCTGCCAAGGTCTTGAAGATTGAAGCCAGCTGTAACTGTTTCTTTGGAGTGAGGAAGGCTTTCTGTAAACTTGTGTCCAAAAGAGCTCCCAAAAAGATCATTTGTTGAGAAGGAATCAAATGTGACTTTTTTGTGTTCACTGAGAATCCCAGTAGTAGGAGAAGACGTTGAACAAAATGCAGATGTTGTAGTAGAAGGTCTCTGCTGTCTGCCTGAATTAGACAGTCGTCCAGATAGGGGTAAATCTGAATCCCCTGAAGTCTGCAATAAGCTACTACTGGAGCCAGGCATTTGGTAAAAACTCTGGGTGCAGTAGATAAGCCAAATGGCAGTACAGTGAATTGGAAGCGTCTCGAGCCTGCCTTGAATCTGAGGTACTTTCTGCAATGTTGCCTTATGGGGATGTGTAAGTAAGCCTCTTTTAAGTCCAATGTTACCATCCAAGAATCTTGTGCGAGCATTGGAAGAAGTTGTTGAAGTGTAAGCATCTTGAATTTTGGAATTTCCAAAAAGGTGTTTAATATAGAGAGGTCCAGAATAGGTCTCCAGGAGTTTTGTTTTCTTGGGACCAGAAAAAGTCTTGAATAAAAACCTTTCCCCATCTCTAGAGGTGGAACAGGTTCTATGGCCCTTAAGGCTAATAAGGCGTCCAGTTGATTTAAGGCCTCTGTCCATTGATGTTTTGGCAGATCTGGCCAGCCTGAGGGCCTTGGCAGAGTGTGAAAGTGGAATCTGTAACCTTTCAAAATCACGTCTAACACCCATTTGTCCTGGGTAATGTGAGTCCAATTCTGGTAAAAAAGAGTAAGTTTTCCTCTGAGAGGGGCGTCCAGGGAAGGAGGACCTGGAGCCCAACAGAGGGGGTCATTGAGTCTGTTTTCTTTGGGTTTGAGATCTGTCTTCTCCCCTTCGAGGTGAAGAAGCAGTCCACTGTCTAGGTCTGTAGGAGGCCTGAGCCTGCGCCCTACCTCTGGAGCGCCTATATCTTCCCCTTTGAGGCCTGTCAGAGGTGGGAAAAGACCAATTTTTGGAGGGCCAATTCCTAGAAAATCTAGGAGGCTGAACTTGCAAGAAATCCTTTACAGTCTGCATAGACTTGGCTTTTTCTTCCATCTTTTTAATAACCTCCTCAGCCTTAGACCCAAATAGGACATCATGCTGAACAGGGGCATCTAGCAATTTTGCCTTAACTTGTTCAGGAAGATTCTGCTCACGAAGCCAGGCATGTCTCCTGATAACAGTACCAGAGGCAGCCGCCCTGCAAGAAGCCTCCAAGGCATCAAAACCACAATGTAAACTATGTTTGCTGACTTGTTCAGTAGCATGCAACACATCCTGTAATTCCTTGTCCTCAGCACATGCAGGAAAGGCAGAAATCCTTTGTTTTAAAACAGATAAAAGAAACTGTTGATACTTAAACATGTGAAATTGGCAGTTTAAAGCTCTAATAGAAAGGGTGGCTGAAGTATAAACCTTTTTTCCCCACCTGTCCAAAGCACGAGAATCCTGCTCAGAGGGGATAGGATTCTTAGAAGAGGCGGCTTTAGCAGCCTTGGAACCTTGCAAAATAGTTTCAGGATCAGCAGAAGGGTTCTTGAATAAAAATTGATGAGAATCAGGGACCCTGTAAAATCTATCAGGCTTAGAAGGGGCAGGAGGCATGGAATCAGGATTCAAGTTAGCTTCAGAGAAGGCATCATCCACAATATCAAGTACAGGAGGGATAGCTAAAGGCCTGTGCTGAGGGAGAAGAAGGAATTCCCTGAGTCTCTTTTTGGAAGCAGAATAATCCTGACCTTCCCAATGAAAATGCTCCCTCATCTCATGCAAGGTTTCCCCAAAAGAGAAATCTTCAGGGGGGGAGGCAGAGGGAACATAATCCTCTGCATCCGAATCCTCATAAGGAGGGAAGCAGTAATCCTGATCAGAGGAGGAAACAGAGGATACAGAAGCCTGATCAGAGGAATCATAAGGGATATCCTGCCTAGGCCTTTTCTCAGGAGGAGGGTGAGAGCCCCTTATCATAGTTAATAAATCCTCAGCCATCCGAAGTAATTGTTTCTGAGTCTTGGGAGCTGTATCCGAAGAAGCTTGAGTAGAATGTCTGGGTTTAACAGGAGTCTTTGACTTAGCTTTTGTCTTCGTGGATATAGTAATGTGTGAAGGCCTGAAGACCCCCTCAGAAGCTGGTACCTGCACAGCGGTTCCGGACCCATCTGAAGGAGCGACGTCCGACGGTCCTGCAGCAGACAAATTACAAGGCCTAGTTGGCTCACCATGCGAATCCGTGTCAGCCATCGGTTCTGAAGTGGCGGACGACAGGGGCTGCAAAAGCGCCTCACTGACGACCGCCGAACCCAAAGCTGGCTCCGGCTGCAAAGTGTCCTGTTTGGACCTTGGAGGCCTGTCCTTGTCTTTGCGCTTCTTCTGTAATTCGGTAGTCGGTTCCGACGACATTCTATAATTAAATCGTCTACCGAAGTAATTCAAGGCCCAATCGTACCTACGCTTGATAGTGCGAGAATTAAACCTAGCACAGAACCGACAACAAGAAACGTCGTGGTCAGGGCCTAAGCAAGGTAGACACTAAGAGTGGAAATCTTTATGAGGTATTTGTTTTCCACACGATACACAATTATTAACTTTTTCTGTCATCGGAGGAGCAAGAAAAAAGTTTCCCCAATGGGTACTTAGCTTTGAGAAGAGAAGTAGAAACTTCGGACAGACGACAATCACACCACGCTGTCTTGAAAACGCCAACCAACAGCTAGCGAACTGCTTTGCACCGCACGGCAAGAAAGACTGGAGAAGATGGCGTCGGCTGTCAGCCTTATACCCATACGCTCTGACGTCAGGGTTCTGGCAGATACAGCCGACGCCGGACCCAGACTTTGATATTCTGGCCGACCTCGGGCTGCCTGCCGGCAGGAGTACCCTGCAGTTATGACTGCAACAGTGAAACACGAAGAACATCAAAAGGTTGGCCCTGAGATAACATCAAAGATTCTAACCCCCACTGAATATGAGTTTTCCACATTTTTGTGAGAGGCACTGGAAAATCCATGAGCTGAAATCTCATTGACCACTGAATGGATAGAGTCCTTTGGAGCATTCTCATATGAAATTTGGCTAGGGGGAACTAAGGTAATAGTGGTTACTGTCGAACTGAGAAGACACAAAATTAACCTTGCTGGTGGCTTTTGACAGGAAAAAAGAGGTTATGTCTTACCATAACATTCCATCTGTATTGTTGATCCTCATTCAGTCATTACGTATGGGTATCGATTCCAAGCTCGGAACCGAGCCGGCCATTTTCCAAGCTTGCGTCAGCTTCAAACTCTCGAGCTAAACTCTTACCCACAATTTCCCTCTCCCTGTTACCTCAAATTGAGTTTGCAAGTTAAAGAAGGTAGAGGCTATCTCTGGTCAAATAATCTAAGAGAACTGGATGGTGAGATCCACCAGAAACCACAGGAGGGGGAAGGAGGAAGGGTCATAAAGACTGAACAAGGATCAACAATACAGATGGAACGTTATGGTAAGACATAACTTCTTTATCTGATATTGTTAATCCTCGTTCATTCCTTACGTATGTGACAGAGTCCCCAGCTACCTCTATTCCTGGGAGGCTCTAATGGAAGGACATTCCTAAGCACCATAGAACCGAAAGATGCTCTTCCCCTGGAGGCCAAATCCAATTTGTAATGATTGATGAAGGTATGAGGCGTAGCCCAAGTTCCAGCTGCACAGATGTCATGTAAAGAAGTTCTGGCATGGAAGGCAGCAGAAGTTGCCACCGACCTTGTTGAATGAGCTTTCATGGTAGTAGGCAATGAGATATTACGTTGTGTATACATAAAGGACACACAGTCCTTCAACCATCTAGCTAATGTGACCTTAGCAACAGCCAATCCTAATCTAGGTCCAGAAAAGGCAAAAAATAACTGGATTTACGAAAGGGTTTAGTCCTGTTTAGGTAAAAACGGATTTGCCTGTGTATATCAAGGGTATGTAGGCAATACTCTCCTCTGTTTGAATGGTCGGGAAAGAAAACTGGCAATTCAATGGCTTGATTAATGGACATTTCAAAGATCACTTTAGGCAGAAATGATGGATTAGTTCTCAGAGACGCTCTATCTCTATGAAAAATCAAGTATGGACTCTTGATACATAAAGCTTGAAGTTCTGAAATACTTCTGGCAGAAGTAATAGTGACCAAAAACAAGGTTTTCCATGACAAATACTTGGGGTCGCAAGAAGAGGCTGGTTCAAAATGTGCCATTGCCACAGCTTGTAGAACTAATGATAAATACCATGGTTGAATAGGTTCTCTAAAAGATGGCTTCAGATGATTCACACCTTTTATGAAGGTCTTGCACAATTTATGGGACATAAGAGAGGAATCTTGGACACACTCATGAAAATTAGAAATTGCAGCCAAATGAACAGGCCTGATTGAAACAGGTTGGCCAGATAGTCTAGTATTATCAACACTGGTGCTGAAAAGAGGTCTACTTGTTTATCTTTCAGCCAACAGGTAAATCTTTTCCACTTGCTCAGATAAGTAATTCTACTGGAGGACTTATGAGAAGCAATGACAATATCACGTACTGGTAAAGAAAGATCATTCTGCCTGGCAATCAATGGAATTGGAGTAGCCAAGCCGTTAACTTCAGACTGTTCAGGTTGGGATGAATCAGGTTCTGTGGGTGTGAGATCAACTCCAGGATTGGATGGAGGATCCATGGTTGATCTAGTATGTGAGGCCAAAGGAATGGGAACCAAATCTGTCATGGCCAATATGGTGCTATGAGGATTACCTTGCTCTTCAACCGCCAGGCTTTCTTCAGAAACTGGGGAATGAGAGGAAAAAGCGGAAATGCATAGAAAAGATCCGAGGGCCAATCGTGGACTAGAGTGTCCCTGGGTGACTGTCCTGGAGGGGGAATCAGGGTGAAGTAATTGCTGCATTTGTAGTTGGCCGGGGATGCAAAGAGGTCGAAGCAAGGACGACCCCAGCGGTGGAAGATCTCCGCCGCTATCAAGGGATTCAGGGACCACTCGTGAGGTTGTAGAATGCACCTGCTGAGTCTTGTCTGCTATCACGATGGAACTCCCGGGAATGTGCGTTGCTAGAAGAAAATGATTAGTAGCCATCGCCCATTGCCATATCCTCATGGCCTCTCGACAAAGGAGGTAAGATTTGGTTCCACCTTGCTTGTTGATGTACCAAACCACTGCCATGTTGTCTGATTGAATCGCGATTGTCCCAGACGGCAGCAGGGGATGGAATGCTTGCAACGCCAGAAGCTCTGCCCTCAGTTCTAGAACTTTTATATGCAGATGGGCCTCCAGTTGGGACCAAGTGCCTTGGACTGTCTGTTCCTGACATAGCCCCTCCCACCCCATCAGGGAGGCATCTGTGTTCACTGTGGCCTTGGGTTGCTGGGGGGGGGGGGAAGGGCGAGACCACTGAGAGAGATTGTGTTTCATTCGCCAACTTAAATCCTGTTTGCACCTGTGGGTTACTCGAATCATGGCTGAAAGAGGATGCTAAAAAGGATACCATTGGGTGAGCAGTAGCCATTGTAGAAGCCTCATGTGAAACCTGGCCAGGGGAACAATGGTGATGATGACTGCCATGGAACCCAACAGCTGTAGAACCGAGTGAGCCATGGATTTTTCCTTTGAAAGGATTGGAATTAGTTGTTGCTTTATCCTTAAAATTCTGTGCTCTGGAATAGCCGCTCTGTAGTTTTTTGTGTCCAAGATAACCCCTATGAATTCTGTCGACTGAGATGGGGTGAGATTGGATTTTTGTCAGTTTACGGTTATGCCTAGCCCTTGAGCAGTGAGGAGAGAGTATGCCAGGGCTTTTTCCAGTAGATGTCTGGTGGGGGCGGAAATGAGCCAGTCGTCTAGGTACAGAAACACCTGACATCATTGAAGTTGCAAGTGAGCCGTGACAACTGCCATGCACTTTGTGAACACTCTGGGGGCTGTAGGGAGTCCGAAGGGCAGTACTCTGAACTGGTAGTGACTGGCTCCCGCACGGAAGCGCAGAAATCTTCTTGATGGCCTGTCCACCTTTATGTGGTAGTATGCATCTTGAAGATCTATACAGCACATCCAATTGTCTTTTTCCAAAAGCAGGAAGATAGACTGTATAGTGACCATCCAGAATTTTTGTACTCTCACAAACTTGGTCAATACACTGAGGTCCAAAATTGGTCTCCAGTCCCCGGTTTTCTTTGGCACCAAAAATAGTCTTGAGTACAATCCGGATCCTATCTGGTCTGGAGGGACGATTTGGATGACTCTTTCTATCTGTAGTGCTACTTCTTCCCTTTGACTGGGTGGAACATTGGGAAGATTTTTTGACAGGATGGGACAAAGATCGAAAGTGATATGATAACCACTGGTTATGATCCTTTGTACCCAAGAATCGGTGGTGATGATTAGCCAGGCAGAAGGGTACAAGGAGAAATGTCCCCCAACCACCACCAGAGGAAAGGAGTTGGGCCGCTCTTCAGGAGCGCTGGTAGGAGTGACCAGGGAAAGAATCCCTGGAACCCTGGTTATGCGGTCCCCCTCTGCCCCGAAAGGAGCGTTTTCCCTGTGAGTTTCCCCTTCTGCCTCTGGGGGACCCTGAGATTTCTTGAACCATATCTTCCAACTCTTTTGGTTTCGGGAGAAAGCACGTTGAGGGGAAGAATAATGGACACCTACAGCAGAAAGGGTCTTACCGTCTTGTTCACATCTGGCCAGTGTGCTTTCAACTTTGGGCCCAAACAATGAGGAGGGCTCAATGGGAGCATTAAGAAAGGAAGATTTAAAAGGTTCCGCGAAGTTTCACAACAGCATCCAGGCGTGTCGTCTCAAGACCACAGCTGAACCCGCCATTCTAGCTGCTCCTTCTGATTTATGAGAAATCAATCACATACAGGAGTTAGATATAGACACAATGGTGGCTAGCTGAGAGGCCACTTTGTCACGGACCTCATCAGACACTGCACCAGACAAAGTTTCAGAGAGCTCAGAGACCAGATCCCTTTGAAGCCTGGTAAAATGTGCCATATAATTCAGGGCCCTGATAACAAAGGTCGCTGAAGCAAAAGTGCGCTTCCCTATTCTGTCCAGGGCCCTGGACTCTCTGTTAGGCGGATGGACAGTCTGGCTTTCTTCTTCTGCCAGATCCTTTTTTGTTGTGGCCGCCACCACCGAAGCATCTACAGGAAGACCCTTGGACCAATGGGGATCTGAAGCAGGAGGGGATAAGATCTTATTAGGCCTCCGGGGAATAGCTTCAACAGTATCAGGGACCTTCCAAGCATGTTGCACGATGATCTTGACAAGTTCATCAGCAGGTTGAGTAACCCAGGAGGTAGGGCGCCGGGCGTGAAAAGCCTGCAGGAACACAGATTCCTCAGTGACCAGATTAGAGGGCTGCCAGTCACCTCTCTGTTTCAGGATTTCAAGGATATCACCAGAGGATACCTCAGAGGGTGACCGAAGGGATCCTTCCTCCTCATCGAAATTTGTGTCTTCAGTGACAGACACCTCTGTGGAGTCCATGTGCTTCCTCTTACACAAACCTTTCTGGTGGACCTCCTCAGCAGGAGAAGCTGGGGAAGACAATGGAAAAGCGGATTCCTGAGGCCCTTGCACCCGGTGTCTGCTAGGTGGGACTTGTGAAACCAGTGTACCAGAGGAGGGCGGAGGTATAGACAGTCCAGTATCGCCAGCAGCAGCGAAAGCCTTCTCCATCAGTTGGAAGGCTGGTCCACCTGGAGAGGAGTGTATGTCGAGGACAGGGGGCACTCCTCCCCTAAGTAGCGCAGCCTGCCAACTCGGAGTCCCTGGATGGCTGTGGAGCAGTAAGCTATGCATATCACAGCTGACATCCTGGGTTGTAGCAAAGCTTTCCTGCCACGAAGACAACTGCGGTTCCTTAGTGAGATCCATAAAGGGAACTGCAGAAGGGGAAGACTGTACTCTATCCATGGACTTCAAAGGCAATGAAGGAGGAGAATAAGAAGGTGTCTTTGGAGATGGGTAATCACCTCCCAAGGAAGTATAGTTCCTGGGGGGAGGAATACCTCTGGCCAAGAATGCCTGGTCCACAAGACGCAACACATCATGTTCAGAAAGACGTCTAGTGGACCTCATCGACACTGAGGGAGAAACAGGCCTGTCCACAAAAGAGGTAGACTCGGTGCCCATCTCATCTGATCGCACTGAGGACAACGGTGCAGAGAAAGACTGAACTACTGTAGTCTGCATCGAAGGGGTCATCTGTGCCGATGTCATTGTCCCGAAGTGGTTGTCAGTGCCGAAACTGGAACCCACAAAACTGGAGTCAGTAATAAAGGCCTCGGTTCCGAGGAAGGTCTGCGCCACCTGAATGGTCGGTGCCGATACAGTGGTAAAGGTCTGAATCGAGGAGCCCCTCAGTGCCGATATGTAGAAGGCTGCAGGAGAGGATGGAGCCGAAATCACTATTGGAGCTGAAGGCTTTGGTGCCAAAGGTCTGGGCACCAAAAGCACTGGGGCTGACTGAGAGAGCTCCGGAGCCGAAATTTTAGCCTTTTAAGATTTTGGTTGTTGAGAGTCCCCAAGTGGGGACGAAGGCAAGGATTTAGCCTTAGTAGAAACATGCATTTTCTTATGGGCTTTAGAAGGGGTTGAGATCTCTGACCCAGAAATAGCCTCTGAAAAGGGAGATTTTAGAAGTCCCTTCAGTAGCAGCTTATTTTTCCTTTCTAAAAAAGTTCTATTAGAAAAGTTTTCACATACAGTACAAGGTGGTTCAACAGATAAATGGGAAGCACCCAAACAATAAACACATAATCGAGTTGCTGGCTACTGAGACTTGTCTGCATATATCAACTGGACACAAGCCGATTTAAGTATATTTTCTCTGCACTTATTTAAGATATGAGTCAGTAAATATTGTGTGTCTTTGATTCACTAAATATTGTCTCTGTCTCTCTGCAGTTAGTTACCCACCCCCACCCTCCATGTTCTAGTTGTGGTGTTAATCTTGGTGGCTTTGGAATTGCCCGCCCCTGCTGTAAATCTCTTTTTGCACACTCCTCCTGGACCCATAACATTTGCTCACTCAACTGAGTACAGTGAGATCATATTTTGATTTTGGATACTCCTACCAGTCCCATCTCCTCTGCGGTATACAGAGAGAGCACTTGGGAAGGGCATTCCCCTATAGTATCTTAATCTGCTCTGTTTCCTCCATCTCTGTATGTGTGTTTCTTCCTACTTTATTACCTTATTTTGCTTTTGCCTCTTCTTAAAATTACTCAATTGAATTTATTCTGCTGCCTTTATTACTGCTTGTTAGTAGCCTGATTAAATTGTAACTGTTATTCTAAGGCCCTTGGTTTAAGCACTTGGGCTTCAAACCAGTTGTTTTACATTAAGAAGGTTTGTGGTCTGCACTGTTGTGGCAGGACAGGTAGCGTACATCCTTCTAAAGTTGGGAACTGCTGATTGAAGGCTCAGTGTCTGTTATTCTAAAAGTGTATTAGTTCTGGGTTAAGAACTTGGGCTTCAGGCCAGTTATTTTACATTAAGAAGATTTGTGGTCTGCACTCTTGTGGGAGGAGAGGCTAGATTCTGCCCTTCTGAGATGGGAATTTCTGGTTAAAGGCTTATTGCGCATGCTTACTTGAACTGTTTCTTTCTGAAATCGGCACACCTTGTTTGCTGTAGCATAGACTAGATTCAGGCCGGCTGGATCTAGCTTTGTTTGTATAACTTGTGCCCTGATACAGGCCGTCTTTTTTGGAGAAGGTTTCTCTGTACCCTAGTGGCAGGACAGTGCAGTTAGAACTTGTCTGATTGAAGACTGCTGGAACAGGGCTCAGTTTTAAGCTTTTTAACTGGTTAATTGGGTAAAGTGTTGTTTTGATTGTATCTGCTCTATTTCCAGAAAAAAAATATATATACTTGTTTCCCACCTTTCTGAACTAGTATAGTCCAGTTTTCAGGTTATTGCTGAATCCAGGGCTGTGTTACAAGTTACTGTGTTGCCATTACCTTACTTGGATAGAAGAATGTTTCTCTGTTCACCTGTGAGAGAGGGGAGCTTTGAGCAGCCTATCTGTCCCTGGAGGAGTCGTTTGAGCCCAGAAGTTAGTAGTCTATTGGCCATTTTGGGCTAATTTCTCTCTCTTTCACTTCCCTGCTATAAAAACCTCATTTGCACAGTTTTTACACTTGTATTCTGCTCAGCAAGTGCCTTCCAGGTGTTCTACAGAGTCTACAGCAGCATAGAGACAAAAGTGTGACTCTGGAGTGATTAAGTATCACTTTTCTGCTTTTCTTGCTGTCTTAACTAATTCTGCTTAAAATGCCATTTTTTTAGCGAATCTGTGATTTAAAAAGTTTGTTATTGTATACAACTCGATTAGTCCAGATTTCAGGTTTTGCTGAATTCTGGACTGTGGTATAGTTTCCTGTGTTGCCCATATCCTTACTTGGATAGGAGGAAGCTTTTCTGTTCACCAGTGAGAGTGGGGAGCTTTGAGCAGCCTATCTGTCCCTGGAGTAGTGGTCTCAGCCCTGAAACTAGTAGCTTATTGGCTGTTTTGGGTCAGTTCCTATCTCTTTCAGTCTCCCTGCTTTAAAACCCGCATTTGCATGGTTTTGCGCCAGTATACAACTCTGCACAGCTCCTCGTGGTGTCCTGCAGAGTGATACAGGCAACAGAGAGACCCAAGAGAGACTTTTCCAGATTTAAGTATTTTTTCCTCTGTTTTTTGCTCCGACTGCCTTTTCCCGCCTAAAAAGTGAATTTCTAACTGATCTGTGCTTTAAAAAGTTTAAATTGCATTTGTCTTCTGCTTTTTACAGTTTTTGCACTTGTTTTATATCAATTTAAGTCGTTTTTGTATTGTATAACTGTTGTAGGCTACACACTAAAGTGCGCTAGCCTGTTTATAGCATTTACAGTGTTTTCTGTGTGTTTTTCTGCTGTTTCCTGAAAAAAAACAAACAAAAAAAAAATTATTCTCTTTTCCCGCCTTTGCTGAAATAGATTAGTCCAGATTTCAGGTTTTGCTGAATTCTGGACTGTGGTATAGTTTCCTGTGTTGCCCATATCCTTACTTGGATAGGAGGAAGCTTCTCTGTTCACCAGTGAGAGTGGGGAGCTTTGAGCAGCCTATCTGTCCCTGGAGGAGTGGTCTCAGCCCTGAAACTAGTAGCTTATTGGTCGTTTTGGGTAAATTCCTATCTCTCTCAGTTTCCCTGCTTTAAAACCTGCATTTGCGCAGTTTTGCACGATTCTGCGAATAGAGCAGAATCGGACAGTGCCGCTTAAACGGTTTTAAACTATTCCCGGCTCCAGAAAGTCTGCTCTTCACTTTTTCCCTTAGAACTGTTCCAAATCTCAAAGTAAGCACTCTATTTTCATTCTAAAGCCCTGCAGTTGCTCGTATAAGTAATCTTATAAGTAAGCACTAATAAACTAAAGCACAACACCCTCTTATACTCCCTTAAAGTACTTGGCTCCTTATTGGTCCTTTTTGATCAGTCAAAAAGTAGTTCCTTATACTATTCTGGCATGTCCAAAAGTCAGTTTTGGGTTTACTCTCCAGTTCAGCTGGTGAATCTGGGAATCTTGAGGCAATGTTACAACTGTCTTATGTACACAGACCACCCTCTCCTCCCAACAAGCTCAAATATATGTGAGAGATGCAACTATATAGCCAAACTGGAGGCTGAGCTCTCTCAACCCAGTATTGGCACAGTCAGTCAGGTGGAGAAGGTAACCACACACACACCACAAATCCAGTCTCACATAGACCTATCGTAACAGCAAACCAAACACATAAACACACAAAAACATACTCGGAGGCTCACAAGCAGCAGAGACCTCCAAAGCAGCCATCCAAGCAACCGCTACCCCATAACAATACCCATGTATCACATAGTTCACAAAGTCAGTGTGCCACACAGTCACAGCCCATAAGGCTAAACAACACACCTAATACATTTGTACTAGGTGACTCTATTGTCAGACAGACTGACATCCCACTCACCAGGCTGAACAAGGAGAAGGTCACTGTAAGCTGCCTGCCGGGTGCCAGGATCCGCCACATAACACAAGCACTCGGGTCACTCCAAAGCAAGTACAAATATGACTCCGTCATTGTCCATGCTGGTGTGAATGACCTGAGACGTACCTCCTTGGACTACATGAAAAGAGACAAAGGAGCTCTATGATTATGTAGCCCAGGCCGGTATGACCCTGACCTTGAGTAGCATCTTACCCTCACCAAGAATGATGCCACAGTATAAAGACAAAATGATCAATTTTAACAACTGGCTAAAGCATTGGTGTCATTCAAAGGGGATCCAGTGTCTGTCAGCCTGCGATGACATGCTCGACAAGCCACGCTGCTTCGCTAGGGACAGCTTGCCCATGTCACCCCTGGGCTTTCGAATATTGGCTAAGGCTCTTGCCATCCCCATAGTGCCTTTTTTAGGCAAGGCTCAAAAGACAAACCCACCTCCATAGACAACACAAGGAAAAAGAAACTAAGGGTAATGCTGCTCAATACCAGAAGTCTAAACCTCAAGATGCACTCACTCGAGGCTCTCCTCAGTATGGAGACTATCGATATCTGTGCAGTAACAGAAACATGGTTCAAGGCTCCCGAGAGCACCCCAGCAATACCAGGTTATACCTCATACCATGGTTTTCGGCCCCAAAACTCAGACCGAACCACAAAAGGAGGGGGAGTATCCATATTCATCAAAGATACCCACACCTCCAGGTTAGTGGCACTGCACGAAGCATCGGAGACCATCCATGTGTAACTAACAGTGGGCAAAACTGCCTTTCAGTTTGTAGCCTGCTACAGACCACCCTCCCAAACTCAGGAACCCCACTCAGCTTTCCTGAAAACACTGGAGAATATGACGGTCTCTCCAAACACCATCATATTGGGTGACTTCAACTACCCAAACATAAACTGGGAGCACTACTCAAGCCCCAACACCCCCAACGCTTCCTAGAATTTATAAACTCAAATGCTATGGAACAACTGGTCACCACTCCCACAAGAGGGGAAAACATATTGGACCTGATCATCACCAACATGGGGACTCTATGTTCCATACCAGAGGTATACCCCTCATTGGTAAGATCTGACCATAAATTAATCTCACTGGACATCCATATCCCGTCCCCACCCCAGCCAAGGAAACCACGGTGAAGAACTTCTCAAAAGCAAACTTCACACTTCTCAAAACTGAGGTGGAATCCTTCAAAGCCCCCAGGCCAGTGGAAAATACGGCCCAAACCGCAGAATCCTTTACAAACGCATTCTATGGACACCTACAGGAATGCATGGATCGTGCTATCCCAAATAAAACCAAGACTCACTCCTCCAAAGGCAGGAGACCTGTCTGGTGGACCCCAGCCATAAATAAGCTATACAACAGAAGGAGGAAGCTACTACATGACAGAACAAAATCCCAAAAAAGTAAGGCATCTCTGATCAGTATTAGCAAGAAACTACGACCCCTCATAAAATTATCTAAGGCCAGCTTCGAAAGAAAAATTGCACAAGACGCTAAAGATAATCACAAGGCCTTCTTTAGTTATGTCAGGAACCTGGGTGGCAACTCCCAGATACGCTCTGAGTTAGTGCAAAATGACAAAAAATACACTGAACCCACATACACTGCCAACATCCTGGCAGACAGGTTCAGTGCAAACCCCCCCACCCCAAAAGAGCAAATGTCTATCCCAACAGAGTGTAGCCTCCCTGACATCACAGATGCACAGGTGAGAGCTGCCCTCTCCAAAGCAAAAAACACAGCATCAATGGTACCGGACGGTGTCCCGGGCTGCGTCTTACATGAGCTCCAAGAAGAACTGAACCCTCACATAAAGTCACTGTTCAATCTCAGCCTTACTACAGGATATGTACCCAAGGAAAGGCGTACAGCAATAGTGGTCCCACTCCACAAAGGTGGTGCCACAACAGACCCCGGAAACTATCGCCCTATAAGCCTGACTAGCCTGGTCTGCAAAGCTATGGAGCGTATCATCATGGAACTCATAAACAAAGACATTGGGAACCTCCAAACACTGGATCCTACCCAATTCGGCTTTGTGAAGGGCAGATCTTGCCTCTTGAACCTGGTTGACTTCTTTGAAACAGTCACCAAGTCCATAGATGAAGGGAAGGTAGTCCACACAGCCTACCTGGACCTCGCAAAAGCCTTTGACACAATACCCCACTCGGGCATCATAAATAAGCTCACCAGCTTAAATATCAACCCCTATGTCACAAGATGGGTTGCAAACTGGCTCAGGGATAGAACCCACATGGTCAGAATTGCAGGTGCCATGTCAGACTCTAAACCAGCTACAAGTGGCGTCCCACAAGGCTCAGTCCTGGGACCTCTCTTGTTCGGTATATATTTCTCTGAGGTACAGGCTAACATGGGAGGACAATGGCTGACCAAGTTTGCAGATGACTGCAAACTGGGTGCCATAATCGACTCGCCGACTGACACAAGCATCCTCCAAAAGTGTCTCACAGAGACGGATAACTGGTGCCAGAGCCATGGCCTAAAGCTAAATGCCAAAAAGTGCATAGTCATCCCCTTTGGGAAAAACAAAGCGCCCACAAATTACTACATAGGTGGTAATCCGTTAAGTACGGAAGAAGTAATTAGGGATTTGGGGACCCAAGTAGATAGCAATCTTTCCTTTGACAATCACGTTGCCAAAGTGGTTAGAAAGACCTTCTATATAGCCCACCTTATCACGAAAGGGTTCACATCTAGATCAAAAGAGGTCATTGTGCCCCTCTACCCATCACTCATCAGGCCCATAATTGAATACAATGCCCCATTTGGGATGCACCTTACCCAACACCTGCTGCAACTGGAAAGACCCCAAAAGTACCTCACCAAGAGGATCAAGGGACTCAAACAGATGCCCTATGCAGTTACGCTAAAGAAACTCCAGCTCTACTCAGTTGCTTACCGACTACTCAGAGGCGATTTGTGCTTGACGTATAAAGCCATGTCCAAACCAGAATTAATGGACATGCTCCACCTCAGGAAATCCAAATCCCTTAGAGTTACACGCTCCAGGGACTTAAACCTCAGCACAGAAATAAATAGGACATGCTGGAGGGACAGATTCATATCCCAGAGGCTCCCCTCACTCTGGAACAAAATCCCAATCCATGTTAGGCAGAGTCCCTCAATGACCCTCTTCAAGAGGAATCTTGACGAGTGGATGGGAGATCGTAGTTTTACCCCTGGGATCTCTTCTGTGTCCCTACTAGACAGAGGCACAGTAAACTAACCTTAAAAGGGCTACCTTCTGTGACCAACTATACAGAGGCACAGTCAACTAATCTAAAAGGGTGGCGAAAGCCAAACACACTCTGGCTAGGCTTATAAATGCCCTAGGGCAGATAGCCTAGTATCAACCTATGAACCTATAAAGAGTGTGCATCAGAAGTAGGCAGTTTGTCCCCACAATCAGAACACCGCTTAAACCCCAAACTACCTTTTTTATCTGCCATATTAACAAAAAGAAAAGTACCAACAATGGTACAAGAGAGTACCTGAAGGTATGAAAAAGAAAAGAAAGAGATTACCAACGATGGTAAGGAGAAATTACCTCGCGGTAAAAAGGGCAAGTAAAGGACAAAGAAGAAAACCTAAAATTATGAATGCTAGATGCGATAGGGCAAGAGACAATAAAATATTAACTTTTCTGACAGAAAAGTAATTTGTAAAGCAATTAAATAACAATTGACCGCACTTAGCTCAAGAGAAGTAGCTTGACATGACCGGATGGCAATGTGGCAAACTAAATCTGAGGTAACAGGGAGGGGGGAATTGTGGGTAAGAGTTTAGCTTGAGAGTTTGAAGCTGACGCAAGCTTGGAAAATGGCCGGCTCGGTTCCGAGCTTAGAACCGATACCCATACGTAAGGAATGAACGAGGATTAACAATATCAGATGTACTGTTACCATGTGTTACTGAAGCATAATCATCCTGGATTTCAGTAGCCTGGCTTTTTGCAACTTGTGTCCAGACATTGCTTTATATTCTCACTCCAGCTGCCTAATCAATAAAAATGTCTCTATTGCCATAGACATGGACATAATTTCCACTATTTCCATTATCAGCTTAGTGTACATGGGCATCCTGAGGCAATGTAGAAATTGTCTCATGTTTACTGACAACTAGTTCATTCTCAAACAAACTGATATAGTATGTGAGACATGTATTTACACAATGTCACTGAAGGCAAAGCTCTCACATAAAAGTACTCCTAATGCCAATAAGGTTGCCAATGAACTCTATGGCTTGAACAGAGTGAACAGGCTGTTTGGACTTTGTCATGTTGATAGTTATCCCTAGTTGTGAGCAAAGATGTCCCTGCCTTGGAGAAGAAGATTCTTGGTGGAGACACTTATCAGCCAGTTGCCTGGGTATGGGAACACACTTGAACTTCCACAGTCTGAAATAAGATGTGACCACTGCCATACACGGAGAACACCTGGGGGGGTGTTGCTGTGAGACCAAAGGACAGTGCTCTGAACTAGAAGTGAGGGTCTTCCACCCAGAATCAGAGAAACCTTCTGGAGTATCTGTCCATCTTTATATTAATACACCTTCAAGTTGTGTACTATAAGCACATCTAGTCAACCTTTCTCATCAAAGGTAGAATGGACTGTACTGTGACCATCTGGAATTTCAGTTGTTTCACAAGCTGGATCACATACCTGAAGTCTAAAATTGGCTTGAGGTCCCTGCTTTCCTTGGCACCGAAAAAGAACCTTGAGTAAACTCTGGATCCTTGCTGGTCTAGTTGGACCTCTTAGAAGACCCCAATTGTCTAGCAGCTTTATTTCTAGTGCTACTGCTTTACACTGAGAGGGTGGAAAATAGGTCAGACTTCTTGGGGGGGGGGGGGCTAAGAAAGAAAAGGGATGGAGTAACCTCTGGTTATAATCTTCTGCACCCAAGTATCTTGAGTAACGGCTGCCCAGGCCATGGGATGCAGGAGTAAATGGCCCTCAACTGTCCCCAAAGTGCTGCAGCCAAGCAACTGTTTAGGACCACTGAAAAGCCCCTATCAAAGAAAGGACCATGAAAGCTTTGGTTTTGCGTACCACTTCTGCTATGGGGAGAGATGTCCACCTTTACTGTTCCCCATCTATCTTGCAAGAGGGTAGGGTCTACCACCAGAAATGTCAGGAGCAAAACCTTGGGATTTGTGGAACCACAACTTCTTCCTTCCCTTCTGGTTTCTAGGGAAGGGAAGGTCCTTTGGGGGTAGAAAACTGAATCCCTACAGCAAACAAAGTTTTTTGCCTTGCTCACTAGTGATTAGTGTCTCTTTTACCTTTGGCCTGCAGAGGGTGGAACGATCACACTGGGCATTAATAAAAGATATTTTAAAGCGTTCTGCAAAGTCACACAGGCACATCCAGTCTAACAGTTATGCTGGTGCTCGCAGTTCTTGAAGTGCCCTATGTCACGTTGGAAATTAAGCTCATTAATCCCTTTCCAATGTGTTTAAGGGTGGCCAAGTACATGTCAACAGACATCTCCTACACAGATAGGGACACTGACAGGGATTTGGAAAACTCCTTGTTGAAATCCCTTTGGAAGTATGTAATATCTGCCAAATAGTTCAGTGCCCTAACAGCGAAGGTCATTGAGGAATAAACTCACCTCCCAAATCTGTCCAGCACCCTGGGCTCCCCAGACAGAGGTACAGAAAAAGGAGCTTTCCTCAGCAAGCAACTTTTTGGTGGCAGAATCTAAGGCAAGACCCTTGCTCCAATAAGTGTAATCCTTAGGGGATACCCAAACATATTCGGCTTGCATGGGGCAGATTTGGCCACATCTGGCTCCTTCCATGCCCATTTAGAGATTAACTCCACCATCTTGTCTGTGGGAGTGACCGTTCAAGTAGATGGACCAGCCTCTAAAGCTTCAGGAAATAGAGTCCTCCTGAGACTGGGCTTTGGAGGACCCCCCCCCCCCCACAACTGCCTAAGCAGTTCCAGGATCTTGCCAAACAAGACATCCTCAAGGAGGATCCCTTCCCCTTACTGAAGTCATTATCTTCAGTTAAAGACTCCAGAAGGAAGCCAACATGCCTCCTTTTCTATGAACATTTCCAATAAAGCTCTACAGTGGGGAGTTTGGGGAGGACCCAGACGCTGAAGGGTTGTCCTCAATGCAGACAGTTTCAAGATTTTGAGGGGCTGGCTGTCCTGATGAGATAAAAAGTGTAGGATCAGGACCCAGGAAACAATTGTGGGGGAGGCATGGATCTGATCAGCAAAGGGTAGTCTGCTCCCTAGAATGAGAGAACACCCTTTTGAAGGCTTTGAAAGTAGAATCTGAGACAGGACCCGAGATACTTTCTGTAGGAGCAGCAGTGTCTAATATGGACTGATCCAGGAAATGCATTTGACTTGGCTCTAAACTTGATGTCGGGATCAAGGTGTCTAGTACCAAGGATTCAAGGGCAGGGACAGCTCCAATAGCTGTGGAGTCAACCCGGGCCCCCTGGGACTAACATCAACAGCTTGGCTTTGAACTCCATTACAGTCTGTGCCACTTGGGGATGACTGGATCAGACATACCGTCAGAGTCGAAAAAGACCAAGCCTTTAGATCTGATGTGACAAACCCCAGGAAACACTGGTCAGATTGGAGAAGGAGCAATGACATGAAAAGGGGATGGGCATAGGCTCAAGGCAACAGCAGTGATTGGAGCTGGAAGAACCCCCAACTGGATTTGGGTCCTCAGGAACTTCCTCATCATTCTATCCACATCTGCTTCAAAAAAGCTCCTAGAGAACTGCACAGACCAGAGATAAAGAAGTGGAAGAGGGTTTGTAAATGTGGTGGAATGGTCTTTCCTGGAGAAAAGAGGATCATAGCTGCTGAAAGACCAGCTCTGGGGAGAAAAGTTTTTGGCAAAGAAAGGGCGTTAGATCTAAGAAAGGGAGGATCCAATGTTTTAGGAACCTAATGGGCCAGACCTGAAGACGATGAGCAGTCTGGCAACTGCTTATTAGATTTTTTTGGCTTTCTTTTTCTTTTGAATTGTCTAGACTCTTCATGCCCTTGGTCTTATCAAAGATTTCCTTGCAGAAGGGGAGATAGCAGAAGAAGCAGAGTGAGGAAGGAAAACTTCTCCTGCAGTGTCAGAGAGAAGACCCTTAATAAATAACTTACTCCTCCTTTCCACCAAAGCACGGGAGCCAAAAGCAGTACAAATAGAGCATTTCTCAACTACACGTGCAGCCTCAAAGCAGTAAATGCACTTAGTGTGTGTGTGTATCCAAATTAATTATCTTACGACTGCAGATTATGCATTTTTTGAAGCCTGAAGACTTTTCTGCCATGACATTGAAGAAACATTAAACAAGTAACCAAAACAAAGAAAACTTCACAACTAGAAAAATTACTACCACCATAAACTACAAGAAAGAAAGACAAGCCAGATCATAGTTTGAAGGGGAACCGAAGAGATAACAGAAACAGGTGCCAAAAAGGTGACATTCAATATCTAACCTTTTACATTTTTTTTCTGTTAAATAATTAATGGAGGTAAAAGGATAAGAAAAAAAAAATAGTGAAAACTGTAGAAAAAATAAAGAAGTCATAAAAAGAATAAATTCCTAAACTCCAATGCCCTGATCAACTTATCCACACCTCCACCTGGGCCAGCAATATCCTAGACCTAGTCATTACCAACATGAGTGACCGGTGTTCCACACCTGAAGTCAACTCCTCGTTGGTCGATCCAACCGTAAGCTAATCACCATTGATATCCACATCCCGGCCCCACCCCCCATTAAGGAAACCATGGTAAAAAAATTCTCCAAAGCCAACTTCATGCTTCTTAAGACAGAAGTGGTGAACATCATGACACCCATGCAGATGGGCAATACAGTTACAACTGCTGAATCCTACACAAATGCACTCTATAAGCACTTTCATGAGTGCATGGATCATGCTATCCCAAACAGAACCAAGACGCTATCCTCCAAAAAAAGGAGGCCAATCTGGTGGTCCCCTGCCATAAATAAACTGTACAACAGAAGGAAGAAATTGTTAGAAAAGAGAGTAAAATCCCATGAGTGGAGGAGCTCCCTGGTCAGCCTCAGTAAGAAGCTGAGATCCCGTATAAGATCCTCCAAAGCTAGCTACGAAAACAAAATCGACACTAATTCTAAGGACAACCACAAAGCATTCTATAGCTATGTCAAGAATCTCAATGGCAACACCCAGATCTGCTCTGAGTTACAGCACAACAGCACGAAAATTACAGAACCAAATGATATTGCCAACATCCTGGCAGACAGGTTCAGTGCTAACTTTACCCCCCCACCCCCTAAAGGGCCCATATCTATACAGGAAGAATGCACAGTCCCTGTAATCACAACTACGCAGGTAAAAGCTACACTCTCTAAAGCCAAAAACACAGAATCAATGGGACCTGACAACATCCTAGGCTGCATTTTACACGAACTTCAGAATGAACTGGCTCCCCACCTAAGCACCATGTTCAATAATAGCCTCGCATCAGGCTTTGTGCCCACTGAATGGCGCACAGCAACAGTTATCCCACTCCACAAAGGGGGAGCCACCACTGATCCCAGGAACTATCGCCCTATTAGCCTGACGAGCCTGGCTTGCAAGGCCATGGAATGTACCATCATGGAACTCAAACAAAGACATTGGTAACCTCCAAACTCTGGATCCCACCCAGTTCAGGTTTGTGAAAGGCAGATCATGCCTCCTGAACCTGATCGACTTCTTTGAGGCAGTCACCAAAGCCGTAGATGAGGGTAAGGTGGTTTACACAGCCTATCTTGACCTCGCCAAGGCTTTCAACACCATCCTCATATCATGCGTTCCGGCCCCAAAATCCGGACAATACCAAGAAAGGAGGGGGGTATCCATATTCATCAAGGACACCCACACCTCAAGATTGGTGGCAACGCACGATGCATCGGAGACCATCCAGGTGCAATTAACCATAGGCAAGACTGCTCTGCAAATTGTAGCATGTTACAGGCCACCCTCACAAACTCAGGAACCTCACATGGCTTTCCTGAAAACACTGGAGGGGATAAATGTATCTCCAAACACCATCATACTAGGTGACTTCAATTACCCTAATATAGACTGGGAACACTACTCAAGCCCAAACACCCTAGCCCAAAAGTTCCTGGAATTCATAAACTCAAATGCCATGGAACAACTAGTCACCATCCCCACAAGAGGAGAAAACATACTTGATCTCATCATCACGAACATGGGAGCAGAATGTTCAACACCGGAAGTATACCCCTCACTGGTGAGATCAGATCACAAACTAATCTCGCTGGAGGTCCTCATCCCACCCCCACCTGAAATAAAAAAGACCACAGTAAAGAACTTCTCGAAAGCCGACTTCACACTTCTAAAGACTAGTGTGGTCTCCTTTAAGGCCCCCGAACCGGCGGAAAACAGTACTCAAGCCGTTGAATTACTTACAAATGCCTTCTACCAGCACCTGCAGGACTGCATGGATAAGGCAATCCCAAGCAAAACAAAGACTCTTTTTACCAAAGGCAAGCATCCAGACTAGTGGACCCCAGCCATAAACAAACTCTACAACAAAAGGAGGAAGCTACTACAAGATAGAGCAAAATCCTTAAAAGGTAAGACACCTTTGATCACTATAAGTAAAAAATTAAGAGCTCTCATAAAATCATCCAAAGCAAATTTTGAGAGAAAAATAGCTAAAGACTCAAAAGACAATCATAAGGCCTTCTTTAGCTATGTTAGAAACCTGGGAGGAAACTCCCAGATATGCTCAGAACTAGTTCAAAATGATGTGAAGATTACTGATCCTACAGACATTGCCAACATACTGGCTGACAGGTTCAGTGCAAACTTCTCCCCTCCCCCAAAAGGAGAGATATCTATACCAAACGATTGCAGCCCCCCAAACATCTCTAACGCCCAAGTGAGAACTGCTCTCTCCAAAGCAAAAAACACAGCATCCATGGGACCTGATGGTGTCCCCGGCTGTGTGCTCCACGAACTCAACGAGGAATTAAACCCACAGCTAGGACAGCTGTTTAATCATAGTCTCACCTCTGGATACATACCCAGGGAGTGGCGCACTGCGACAGTGGTCCCACTTCACAAAGGCGGTGCCTCCACCGACCCTGGAAATTACCGGCCCATTAGCTTGACAAGCCTTATCTGCAAAGCCATGGAGAGGATCATAATGGATCTCATAAATAAAGACATAGGGAATTTGCAGACTTTGGATCCAACCCAGTTTGGCTTTGTCAAAGGCAGATCATGCCTTTTAAACTTGGTTGACTTTTTCGAAACTGTCACCAAAGCCATTGATGAGGGAAAGGCAGTCCATACAGCCTACCTCGATCTGGCGAAAGCCTTCGATACAATACCCCACTCGGGTATCATTGAAAACTCATCAGCTTAAATGTTAACCCATACATCACAAGATGGGTTGCAAACTGGCTGAGTGACAGAACCCACAGTGTCAGAGTTGCTGGCGCCATGTCAGACTCAAAGCCTGTCACAAGTGGTGTCCCACAGGGCTCAGTCCTGGGCCCACTCTTGTTTGGCATCTACTTTTCCGAAGTACAAGCAAACACAGGAGGGTTATGGCTGACAAAGTTTGCAGATGACTGCAAACTGGGTGCCGTAGTCGAAAACACATCTGACACAGATATCCTTCAGAAGGGTCTCACAGATACGGATAACTGGTGCCAGAGCCATGGCCTAAAGTTAAATGCCAAAAAATGCATAGTCATACCCTTCGGGAAAAACAAGGTTACCCCTAGCTACCATATAGGTGGCAATCCACTGAGCACAGAAGAAGTTATCAGGGACCTGGGGATCCAGGTTGACAGTAGCCTGTCATTCGACACCCATGTAGCTAAAGTAGTTAGGAAGACCTTCTACATTGCCCACCTTATCATGAAGGGATTCACATCTAGATCAAGGGAGGTCATAGTCTCCCTATACTCATCACTCATCAGACCAATGATTGAGTACAATGCCCCATACGGAATGTATCTGACCCGACACTTGCAGCAGCTGGAGAGGCCACAAAAGTTCCTCACCAAAAGGATAAAGGGTCTCAAAAATCTGTCCTATGCTGCCCGACTGAAAGAACTCCAGCTCTATTCAGTCGCCACCGCTGCTCAGAGGTGACCTGTGCCTGACATACAAGGCCATGTCAAACCCAGATTTGATGAATATGCTTCACCTCAAAAATCTAGATCCGTCAGAGCCACAAGGGCGGAGACTTAAACCTCGACACGGCTATTAATAGGACGTGCTGGAGGGATAGATTCATCACCCAAAGACTCCCTATGCTGTGGAACAAAATCCCAGTATATGTGAGGCAGAGCACCTCGCTGGCCTTGTTCAAGAGAAATCTTGACCAATGGATGGGAGATCGCAGATATACCCCAGGGATTACCTCAGTGTCACTGCTCGACAGAGGCACAGCAAAATAATGGGTATAGTTCTCCATACTAAAGGGGTGGCGTAAGCCACAAAACTATGGGCTAGGCTTGTAAATGCCCTCGGGCAGATAGCCTAGTATGAACCTATGAACCTATCCCCCATTCCGGAATTATAGCTAAACTCACTAAACTAGGTATAAATCCCTACGTCACAAGATGGGTTGCCAACTGGCTCACTGACAGAACCCACACTGTAGAAGTTGCAGACTCCAAATCTGACCTCAAACCAGTGACAAGTGGAGTACCACAGGGTTCAGTCATGGGACCTCTCCTGTTTGGTATCTACTTCTCTGATGCACAGACTAACACAGAAGGCCTCTGGCTAACGAAGTTCACAGATGACTGCAAACTAGGAGCCATAGTAAAGTCCCCAAATGATGTGGACATCCTACAGAAGGGCCTCGCTGAGACAGATGCCTGGTGTCAGAGCCATGGCCTCAAGCTCAATGCCAAAAAGTGCAGTGTCATCCCCTTTGGTAAAAATTCTGTATCCATGAACTACCACATAAGCAGCAATCTACTTAACACCAAATATGTGATAAGAGACCTTGGGACCCAGGTGGACAATAGTCTCTCCTTTGATAGTCACATCGCCACAGTAGTCCGGAAGTCCTTTTACGTGGCACACCTCATCATAAAAGGGTTCTCATCCAGGAAAAAAGAGGTCATTGTTCCCCTCTGTTCAACACTCATTAGACCCATTATAGAGTACAACACCCCTTTTGGAATGTACCTCACAAGACATCTGCAGCAGCTGGAAAGGCCACAGAAGTACCTCACAAAGAGGATTACTAGCCTCAAACAAATACCCTACACTGACAGTCTCAAAAAACTCCAGCTTTACTCTGTAGCATATCGCCTACTCTGAGGTGATCTCTGCCTAACATAAAAAGCTATGTCAAACCCAGAGCTGTTGGACATGCTACACCTAAAGTAATCCCAGTCCCTCCGAGCTACACACTCTAGGGACCAAAACCTTGTCACCACAATAAACAGGACATGCTGGTGGGATAGATTCCTGTCCCAGAGACTTTCCATACTCTGGAACAGGCTACCCATCCATGTCAAGCAAAGTTCTTCATTAGCACTCTTCAAGAAAAATCTTGATGAGTGGATGGGAAATAGGAAATACACACTGGGAATCACTTCTGTGTCTCTGCTCGACAGTGGCACAGGAATATAAATTTCTTGGGTGGCGTAAGCCAGAGAACCTTGTTGGCTAGGCTTATGTAGGCCCTTGGGCCGATAGCCTAGTACCTACCTATGAATCTATGAAGTCCCTGTACTTGCAGATGACTGAAAACATAAGTGGGATAAAAGACAGCCTGCCCAACATGTGGAAATGCTTCTTCACTACTGATGAGTTGAGGAACCATTTGTGGGAGGTCAGCAAGTATCTGCTTGGTTTGTCCACTAGTGAACTGGCCTCCTCTGGAATGTCAACTGCAACCAAGAAGCATTTGGTAGACATGGCCCATTCTCACCCTCTCATAGCTTCCTGGCACAAGGGATAAGATCATGTTCTTCTTGCTTGCTGATGTACCAAACTAACAACATATCATCTGTCTGTCTGTAGGGATAGCACACCTTAAGGCACAGAATCCTGGAAAGCCTGAAGGCACAAGAGAGTTTCCTTCAATTTCAATATGATGAAATGCAGCAAGAGCTTTGTTGATGCCCAGACACATTGAACAATATGCCCACTGAAGTCCCCCACCACCACACCACCCCAGATCCAAAGCATTCCTTGTGACTGCTGCTAGTGTTGGAGGAAAGAGGAGCAGACTGTCTGAAATGAGATGTATGACTTCCATTCATCACAACAGGTGTAGTTTGCAAGTGCAAAAAATGCAAACTTATGCTCCTTCATATCTACATTTTGTGACCAATGATCCTGAAAGGTCCACTGAAGACGTCTCATGCAACATCTGGACACAGTAATCATAAGGATGGCCACAACAATGAAAGTCCAAATGTTAACATACAGACATGTCATGAAGGATTAACAGCTGCAAGGAACAGAAATCCTGAAAATAAAAATGTGAGCCCTGAAGGTGAACTGACAACTCCTCAGATTCAAAGCAGAGTGTCTCTCTCTCTCTCTCTCTACAAGAAGCAGCAAACAGACTGCAACCTATGAAGGTTAGTGACTGAGGTGGCCGTAACTCAGATCTGGTTGCTTTCACTGTTACCTCAATAGAATAATGGGAATCATCAGAAAGTCCCTCACTAAGAAAAGTCATTTTCGAAATGGAAAAGTAAGGATCCAATTATATCAAAATAAAGAAATGCCTTGGTTCCCTGAAGGCACGGACGCAATGCTATCAAGGACATGCATCTGGTAAACCCCCTGCAGAAGATGTGATACCAAATAGGATCATCTAGAACTGGCAGTAACTCACTACAACTCTAAACTGCACATGCCTTATGGATCACTTATTGACTTTCACATAGAGGTAGGCATCCCAGATGTCTAAACAGCACATTCAATCTCCTTCTGTTAGCTAAAGAAGAACCATTTGCATAAAGACCACACAGAAGCTGTCTTTGGGAGAATTTAGGCCAAGTATGA
Organism: Protopterus annectens; assembly: GCF_019279795.1. Taxonomy (NCBI): domain Eukaryota; kingdom Metazoa; phylum Chordata; order Ceratodontiformes; family Protopteridae; genus Protopterus; species Protopterus annectens. The sequence continues at coordinate 1,221,485,449 of NC_056726.1, forward strand.
CTTGAGTGGGCTTGTAGTCTTTTGTCTTTTTTGGCAGTGAAAAGGGCATGGAGCAATATCCAGACACTCACTGTTCTAGTGGGGTCACCTGGATGACTCATTGTTCAGGAGACAAAGCACCTCTAACTTTGCTACTTTTCATTGATGGGTTGGAGTGTGTTTTGGGAAGGGGAGCTACGATGATGAGGGAAAGGATCCCCATGCCATGAAGTAGTGGTACAAATAAACACTAACCATCTCCAGATTGGAGCAGTTGAGCAGGATGACCCTACATACAGGGACTGTGACTGCCAAATGACCAGTGACAGCTGCAATGATCTCTCTGGAATGAGTTCTCATTATTGGATAACTTCCCTAAATTCTACTTGTCCAGTTGTCCATATCAACACCCCAGCAGAGAAGGGCATTTGGGGGGATTTTGAGGAAGAAATATTACAGAGAGGAAAACTACATACCAATCTCGGTCAAAGCTTTTCCCTTTTTCTATCTTCTGCGTATTTGTCTTGGCTTCAAAGCCAAAACTTTCATGATTATTAAGGGGAATACTTCTCAACTACTCAGATTTTCACATTGTTCAGATTTTTGCCTTGTATTTTTAATCTGTTCATCATAAAATTTGTGATTTTACTGGATTTTTGCAGCAAATCAGCGAAGACTGAATTCCCCAAATATTGACAAGTATTTGAGTTTCAGACTTCATATGCTTCGGAAAATGCATTGTAACAGAAGACTTTTTATTCTAGGAACTTTCTAAGTTTATAAGAGCAATATTTAAAATTTGTCCCTATTTTTGGGGCTTTGCCCCTACCATTTCTGGGTTTGTCCTGATTTCCTACCATTTTTGGTTTTGTCCTGATTTGGGGTGACTTTGTCTTCAGCAAAACTGGTAACCTTAGGCATGGCAACATATTGTAATGCCTGAAGATGCAGCTTTGGAGGAAATTTTCGCCGTGTTACACGCCATGCACATAAGGAAAGATGACCATGGTCAACACAGAGGCAAAAAGTACAGTTGTGTACACTTACCATAAATATAGAGGTTCTAATGTATTCACTGTTGCAGTCATCACATTTGGGTTATCTGCTTACAGTAGCCCTCACTCGGCCTGATTATCAAAGTATTGGGTCCTGCGTCGGTTGCTGTCTCATCTTCCATGACGTCAGCTAGTCAGGGGTATAAAGCATGCAGTCAACGCCATTTTATCAGTTTTTCCTGCCCCATATGTCAGGTGCCCCCATAATGGGAAGCAATTATATACAAGGTTACAACTCCAACAAAAAGCAAATACACCAGAAAGCTTTAAGCATAGTAAACAAGAACAGAGGTATACACAATAGAAGTCAGGGGGCTGGAGGGAGGGTAACCAGGACTGCAACAGTGAATACACTCGAACATCTACATTTATGGTAAGTGTACACAACTGTACTATGTTCTTCATGTTTCACTGTTTAAGTCATCACATTTGGGTAGATTCCCAAAGCTAAGGATGGGAGGAGGTAATTAGATAGCATTAGGACCAGCTGTATGGCCCTGCAAGACTGCAGTGGCAGAGCCAGCCCTGGATTCAGAAAAAACTGGCAAGTGGTAATGCTTGGTGAAGGTATGTACAGAACTCCAGGTAGCAGCTTCTAGGATGTCCATGGTAGGGACACCACTGAGAAAGGCTGTAGAGGTAGATGCAACCCTGGTTGAATGTGCTCTTATCCCCTGTGGGGTAGGTTTTCCATGGTGCTTGTAGCAGAAATTTATGCAATGGCCAAGCCACTTAGAAATGGTTTGCTTTGAAATAGCCTTCCCCTCTGCCCCTGCAGCAAATGCAACCAGCAGCTGTTCAGATTTCCTGAGAGGTTTAGTCCTGTCCAAGAAAAATCTAAATTGTCTGTGCACGTCCAAGGAGTGCAGTATTCGTTCCCCTTTGTTCTGTGGATTAGAAAAGAAGGTTGGCAAATGAATGGACTGATTAAGAGCCACACTGGATACCACATTGGGCATGAAGGAGGGATTGGTCCAGAGGGACACCCTGTCTGTATCAAAGATGATGAAAGGCTCCACAGCCATGAAGGCCTGTAATTCAGACACCCTTCTTGCAGGCTGTTTTCCAAGAAAGGAATTTCAAGTCCGCACTTGCAGCTGGCTCAAAGGGAAGAAGAGTGAGCTTTTCCAATACAAAGTTAAGGTCCCAGGCTGGGGTAGGGGCTCTCCTGGATGGTCTTAAGGTTTTGGTCCCTCTGAGGAATTGCTTCAGCAGTGGGTGAGAAAAGAGGGGTGGTTCGTACTGTAATGAGCTGAAATGGCTGAGGCATAAATTTTGATGGAGGAAAAGGAAAGGCCCTTGTGAAGCATCTCAGTTAAGTATTGAAGAATCTAAGGTAAATTGGGCGCTGCTGTGCCCATCCCATGAGTTTGGCTCTAGGAACAAAATATTTTCCATTTTTCAGCATATGATTTTCCAGTACTAGGCACCCTTGCCTCCAGAATGACATCCATCACTTGCTTACTGAGAGATGGGAATGGTGAGATCAGGTAATTAGCCAGGCTGCCAAGTTCAGGGTTTGAAGCTGTGGGTGCAGAATCTGGCTCTCCTGCTGAGATAGCAGAGCAGGGGTCTGAGGCAGGTGCCATGGTGCCAGCAGTGACACACTGTGCAAGAGGGGGGTAGGGGGTACCAGTGTTGGTGTGGCCAGTCTGGTGCAATCAGTATTTTCCTTGGTTTGTCCTGTTTGATCTTTAGTAGTTCCTCGGAGAGGAGAGGCAGAGGTGAAGGACAGGGCATCCACTTTCCCAGCTTATTTGTGGGGAGTCCTTGTGCAGAATTTGTCCAATTGTTAGTTCTGCAGGGGAGGCTAACAGGTCTATCTCTGGGCTCCCCCATTTGTTTCTCAACATGTTGAATATCTTTGTTCCAGTTTCCACTCATGTGGGTCCATGAGATTTCTGCTTAGGTCGTCTGTCAGTGTACTTAGCTTTCCTGGCAGGAATTGAGCCTGTAGGTGCACTTGGTAGCTCTAGGCTGTGTTCCACAGAGCCATAGCTAGCCCACAGAGAGGGTATGAGTGGGTTCCCCCCTGTTTGTTTATGTATTCCATAACAATGGTGTTGTCCGTCTTTACCAATAATTGTCCTGGAAGAATGTGGTCCTTGAAGGCTGTCAGAGCATACTGTACAGCTAACATTTCTTTTTGATTGATACACAGGTGCATTTGACTTGGGTTCCATCTGTCCTGAATGCACTGCCCTGCCAAGTGAGCCCCCCATGCCTAGTGTGATGCGTCTGCTGTTATGGTTTGGGCGGCAGGGGCTAGAGTGAATGGCAGTCCCTTGTTCTGGTGGCAGGCCTCTGCCAACCAAAGGAATTCTATCAGTAGACAAGGTATGATAGGAATCATTGATTCTAGATCCTGAGAATGTTGACACCATAGGCTTTTTAGATACCACTGTAGTTTCCTCATATGCAGTCTTGCATATGGAATTCGTAGAATGCAGGAGGCCATGAACCCCAGGGCTTGCAGAATTTTCCTTGCAGATAGCTGGGTCTTTGTGGCCAGTAGTTTGAAGTAGGCTGTCAAATGAACTTTTTTTCTCTGGCGTGAGGTAGGCCATCTGGGAAGTTGTATTCAAGCTTGCTCCCAGGAATACCATTTGTTGGCAGGGTACAAGATGCGATTTATTTTCATTCATGTTGTACCCCAGAGAAGTTAGCAATTTTAGTATTTCCTGGTTTTCTGCCTGAACTGGACAATCGTCCAGGTATGGGTATATTTGAATATTTCTTTGCCTCAATATGCAAAGACTGGAGCTAGGCACTTGGTGAATACCCTGGGTGCAGTAGATAAGCCAAAGGGCAGTGCAGAGAACTGGTAGCGGATGTAGCCTGCTTGGGAGCATAGGTATCTTCTGCAAGATTCCCTTATTGGGATGTGCAGGTAGGCTTCCTTTAAATCCAGTATTGCCAACCAGGCATCTTTGCCTAGCATGGGAAGCAGATGATGAAGAGTTAGCATTTTGAATCTTGGGATTACCAAAAATGTGTTTAGGATAGACAGATCCAGAATAAGACACCAGGAATTGCCTTTTCTGGGCACCAGAAAAAATCTTGAGTAGAAACCTTGTCCCCATTCCTCTTCTGGAACAGGTTGAATAGCTCTGATGCTTAAAAGCAAGAAAACTTGCTTTTGAGCCACTGCCCACTGATTTGGGGGAGGGTCTGGCCAGCCGTTTGTTGGTAAGGAGTGGAAGTGGAATCTGTATCCTTGGGAAACTTTATTTAAAACCCATTTGTCCTGGGTAATTTTTTTGCAAGGCGGGCAATCTTTCTCCCTAAAGGAACAGTCAGTTTAGCCCGGCTAGGAAGGTTTAAAGTTAAGTCATTAAAACAGTTTACTATAGGAGGGAGTCTTAAGACTCCCTGCTTTGGAAGTGGGAGCCCCCCACTGTTTAGGCCTGTGAGTACCTTAGGACTGAAGCCTGGGTGCTCTGCTGGTTATGGGTTTGGACTGAGAAGGCCTGGAAGAGGCAGGAAAGGACGAATTCTTAGAGGGCCAGTGCCTACTAAATCTGGGAGGTTGTACTTGCAGGAAATCTTTAACAGTTTGCATATATTTAGTTTTTCTTCCATCTTTTTAAGTACTTCTTCTGCTTTGTTGCCAAACAGGCAGTCTTGGTTTAAGGGAGCATCCAGCAATTTAGCTTTAACATTGTTGGGAGGGTGGCCTAATGGTTAAGGTGTTTGCCTTACAAACACAAGGTGCAGGGTTTGAGTCTCACAAGGGATAATTGGCTAGGCTTGAAATGGCTCGCAAAGGCAGTTAGCCTAGTACTACCCTATGAACCTACTACCCTATGAACATGATCTGGCAGAGATTGCTCCTTAAGCCAAGCATGCCTTCTAAGTACAGACCCAGTGACAGCAGCCCTGCAAGATGCCACTAATGAATCAAAACCACATTGCAAAGTATGTTTTCCAACTTGTTCAGCAGAATGCATTAAATCCTGTAATTTTTTTATTTTCAGCACAGTCAGGAATCAACATCATTTTCTGTTTAAGCAATCCAATAATATGCTGCTGATATTTTAACATATGAAACTGGCAGTTTAAAGCCCAATGGCTAAGTAGCAGAAGTGAACTCCCCTAGCTACCACTGGGGACAGTTCTTAATCTCTATCAAAGGGCAAGGAACTGCATCAACTGGGCCAGACAATATCCCAGGATCCCTTGAAACTAGCATGAAGCAGGATCTATCAAACCTGGAATTGTTATTTACCTGTAACCACCAAACAGGTTTTCTGCCAAGAAAGGAGAACAGAACAGTCATCCCTCTGCAAAAGGTGGGCCAACTCACCCATGTCTCAGAGTTTCATATGTAAAGCCTGGAAAGAAGGATCATGGGAAAATGACTAATGACATAGGACCCCGATACACTGGCCCAACCCAATAGCTTTTTTCAAGAATATCAAACTACCAACTGGAGAAATCCTCTTTAGAAGGAAGCAAAGCAATGGAGCCAATGGTCACCTCCCACCATGACCTGGGCAAGCGTGACACAATTCCTTTCAGCATTTTGACAAATTAAGAGGGTAGGTACAAATCCTTAGGTCCCCGGTGGATAGCTAGCTGGCTCACCCGGAAGTCCCAGGAATAAGGGACCATTCCTTTTGGCATTTACTTCTATGAAGTCAAGGCCAACAATGGTCTCTGGCAAATAAATTTGCAGGGCATAATCGAGCTTTTTTCCCAGAATGACAACTGACGTAATGCTTCCAACAACTGGTGCCAGAGCCTTGGAGAAACGTAATGCCCAAAAAATACTACGGACCCTTTGAGAATTCATCCACCCGGAAACTACAAGCAAAACATTCCCCAAGGCATACCGGTCGGGGCTTGGGGACACACAGAGTCAGTAATTTAGCCTTGTCTAAAGTGCCTACGGGGAAAATCACTCAGTATGGTGAATTTGTAAAGAAAGGTATGGCAGCTTTGGGAGAAGCGGTCTTCCCCTGACTTAGCATTTTATAGACCAATACGGAGTCATGGCCTTTGTTATGTACAAGGGCATTTCCAACCAGTAGAACATTCAGAAAGGTTCTCACTAAAAGAATACAGGTTGCTAACATCATGGGCACAAAACCACAATGCCCTACCTGTATTCTGTCTCCTACAGACTGTAGAGGGAAATCTATGCCTGGATGGTATTGCATTGCACAATTTTGATGGAACTCCTGCAACTGCAAATAAGAGCAACAAAATTCTTCCCAAAGACTTAACCTTGCTTGAAAAATTGGCTGCTGAAGAAACAGGCATTATCCAGAAACCCCGACCTCTTGGAAGTTCCCTGCACGTGGAGAAAGTCCTGATCAAATGGTAGTGCAATTGATGGGAACAAGACTTGTCCATGGAAGATGAGACAGCAACCGAAACAAGACCCAAGACTTTGATAATCAGGCCGACTGAGGGTTATTGCAAGCTGATAATCCAAATGAGATGACTGCAACAGTGAAACACGAAGAACATCAGAACAAGTGTTGCTCCTTAATGGGTCAGACTAGCAACTGTTCTATACCAAAGGCCATTTCATCTGAAATATTCCTAGAGAATGCCACCAAATGGCCCAAATCAGACAGCATCATCTGGGGGGAAGATTAGGATGTATCTATATGCTTCCTCAAATGATTAAGCACACTGGATTCCTTATCCAGCAGGGGGTTCTGTCAGAGTGGGAAACTTTAGCCCTGCTGTGGAGACCAACCCATTCAGCTTAGGAGTCATCAACCAGAATACAGGGGGCTACAACACTCAATCGACTTTCATGCAACCTTTTATCAAAGACTAGTGCTTCACACTCACACACACACACACACACACACACACACACACTAATGTATTTAGAGAGAGTGTGTGTGCGTATCAGCCCTGGGACTTATTTCTCCATCTGGGATTATACAACATTCCAGTCTTCATGCCTCACTAATGACAGACTTCTTTCTGTTGAGATGCTTACGTTACAAATATCACTACAGAGAAATTTGCTAGTAGAAATCAGATTTACTATGACATATCATGTCACCCTTAGTCAAGATGCAAAACATTGCAACTGTAATATGTAAATGTATACAAAACAGCAAAACAATTAGATACCCGAAATGTGAAGGCTCTCTGCAGCAACCCTGATCTTTACATATACTATATCCAAGCATACCCAAATGCAGAGAAGAGGGAACATTTGTACATGCCATGACATGCAAGTTTTCCCTCCTCTCCAAGTACTTTGACCTCACTGACACCTTCAAACACCAAACTCTGAAGACATCAATAAAATTTAAATGTGACTTAACATGTGCTATATTACATTGTACAATTACCAAATACACAGTTACAGTGGTGCTTCCCCTATAAACCACATCACATTATTGATGTTTACTTATGATGGACAGGTAGCTCAAACAACAAGCCACCCTGGTGGAATCACAACTTCAACAGGCTGTATAACAGAAGGAAGAAAATTGTGGCAAAAATTAGGAGGTGCAGCATCCAGCAGTATAAAAACACTCTCATCAAACTAAAACAAATCAGAGCACAAAGTCACTCAAAGCCAAATATGAGGTAAACCTGGCCTCCCATGCCAAAGCACTCTTTAGCTATGTCCGCAACCTCAAAGGTAATACACAATTGTGTGCACAGCTCATTGTAAATGCAGCCACCTATACTGAGACAGAAGATATAGCAAACCTACTGGCTGGCAAATTCAGCTCCAACTTTACCACTCTCCCAATCAACCTTTCTCAGGAAATACCATCAAATTGAACTCCCCCCAGCTACCACTAGGGAACAGTTCCTTAATGCTTTCTCTAAGGCCAAGAACACTGCATCAACTGGGCCAGACAATATCCCAGGATGCCTTCTAACTAGCATGAAGCATGATCTATCAACCCTCTGGAATTGTTATTTATCTGTAGCCACCAAACAGGTTTTGTGCCTTAAGAATGGAGAACAGCAACAGTCATCCCTCTGCACAAAGGTGGGCCAACTGCAGCCCCATAAGTCTCACTAGTTTCATATGTAAAGCCATGGAAAGAATCATCATGGAAATGATGACTAATGACATAGGAAACCCCCATACACTGGACCCAACCCAATTCAGTTTCATCAAGACTATGTCACGCCTACTCAACCTGGTGGACTTCTTTCAGAAGGTTGCTAAAGCAATGTATGAGGGCAAAATGGTTCACACTGCCTACCATGACCTGGCCAAGGCATGTGACACAATTCCTTACTCAGGCATTGTTGACAAACTTAAGAGGTTAGGTACAAATCCTTATGTCACCCGGTGGATAGCTAGCTGGCTCACGGACAGGTCCCAGGAAGTTAGGGACCATTCCTTTTTGGCATTTACTTCTATGAAGTCAAGGCCAACATCAATGGTCTCTGGCAGACTAAATTTGCAGCTGACTGCAAATTAGGAGCTGTCATTGAATCGCCCACTGACGCAAATGCTCTCCAACAACTGGTGCCAGAGCCTTGGACTAAACTTAAATGCCAAGAAATACATAACGGTATCCTTTGAGAATTCATCCATCCCTGGAAACTATCATATTGACAAAACATTCCTAAGAGTTGACACAGTAGTCAGGGACTTGGGGACACACATAGTCAGTAATTTAGCCTTTGTCCATCATGTGCCTACAGTGAGAAAATCATTCTGTGTTGTGCAATTTGTAAATAAAGGTATGGCATCTAGGCCAGAGAAGTCATTGTTCCACTGTATTCAGCATTCATCAGACCAATCACTGAGTACAATGCCCCCTTTGTTATGTACAAAGGGCATTTCCAACAACTAGAACATCCACAGAGGTTCCTCACTAAAAGAATACAGGGCGTAGCTAACATGCCCTCTGCAGACCGCCTCAAGGCCCTATCCCTGTATTCTGTCTCCTACAGACTGTAGAGGGGAGATCTATGCCTGGCACACAAGGCATTGTCATTGCTCCATTCTGATGGAACTCCTGCAGATCTGCAAAACAAAGAGCACCACAATTACCTGTTACAAAGACTTAAACCTTGCCTGTGATATAAATAGGACCTGCTGGAGAGACAGGCATGTATCCCAGAAACTACCCAATCTCTGGAACAGGCTCCCCATCCATGTGAAGCAGAGTTCCTCCCTAATCCAACTCAAGTGTAATTTGGACAATTGGATGGGGAATAAGAATTTCATCCCTGGTTTGGCACCTATGGCGCTAATGGACACAGCTTGTAAATGGTTCATCTCCCAAGGCCCCTTCTCTGGAACAGTCTCTCCTGAAGCAGAGTTCCTCCCTAACCCAATTCATGTGTAACTTGGACAATTGGTTACGGAACAGGAAATTCATTCCAGGTTTGGCACCTATGTCTCTAATGGACACAGGCAGCCTGTAAGTGGTTCTTTTCCCAGGCCCCTGCTTGTAAATGTTTCACCTACCAAGTCCCTGCTTGCACTTATCACGGGTATCAGAACTTGTCAGAGATTTGGGATGCATGGCTAGGCTTAAAAAGGCCCTTGTGGTCATTAACCTAGTACACAACTATGAACCTATGAATCTATGGACAAAAATGTATTAAACAGTGGTGAATGCGAAGTATGTGGCAATCAAACAGTTTTTAAATTATATATACACCCTGTTACAGGAAAGTGCTGACAAGCCAAGGTATTAAGCAAACTTACCTGGTGTCTTCAACTTCAACACAGGCATGATGCACCAGACTGCTGTTTTCACTGAAGGATTTCCCACAGGTATTACATTTAAAGGGCTGGTAATCTGTATGGATCAGGTAGTGCATTCTGAGTGCAGAGGTTAAGGAGAAACATTTGTTACAGACAGGACACTGCTTCTGGCCCCAGGGTATCATTTTTTCAAGTTCAGACTCATCACTGAGATGTATCTTTGGGGTCTGATTAACTCCAAAAGGCCATTCAGAATCTTCAGGTAACACAGGATCTGAGTGTGACTCATGGAAGACGGATTCTTCACTTTGGTGAAGCTTTAGCATATGAGGACTGTCTCTAGTAGGTGTCTTAATAGTTTTCAGCTGCTGTGGTACATGGTGGCTATTAGTTACATCTTGGTCAATGCTACCAATCTGTCTCTTGTGGTTGAACAATACCTCATTCTTTTGACCCTCTGAAACCCACTCCCCATTTATTCCAGCCATCAAGTGCTCAGAAAGGTGTTGCACCAGATCTACATTACTGTCAAATACCTGTCTGCAGAAAGTGCATTTAAAACATCCTCTGCTTAAAGCCTGTTCTCCTTCAAGGATCATTCTCTTCTCCTCTGTTGCCCTGTGAGTGGACCAGTGACTCTTTAGATGAAATTTCAGTCGGAAGCCTTTGTTACACACCACACATCTGTACGGACGTTTTCCAGAATGGATGTCCATGTGTCTCCTCATTGTGGAACGGTCAGAGAAGTCCTTCCCACAAATATCACATCCATATGGTCGCTCCCCTGTATGAATCCTTTTATGCCGCCTCAAGCCATTTGCATCAGCCAAGTGCTTTCCACATATATCACATTCAAAATGCCTTCTCATGGTGGAAACAAAACTGCTATTTGCTTCAGCCAGATGATTGTTGCTCTCTCCTAGATCTTCTTCTGTCAGTTCTACTATTTCAAAGGCTGCACCTGCAAAATCGTTAAGAGTTTTGTCCTGGTTATTACCAATACTATAGTGAGCTACCCTGCCGTCTGAAGGATATACGTGCTCTTCTAAGTACTGATCTGCTTCGAGTCTTTCTACCTGGTGGTTAGTATGAACAGCTGTCTCTTTTGTACTTTGAAGATCTTTGACCACAGGTTTTGGCAGAACTTGCAAAAGATGGTGTTCTTCAGGAAGCACTTCAGGAGCTCCTATAGGGATTTCTTCAGAGAGTTCCTCTTTCACTCCCTTCAGCTCCTCCTGTAGTGATCTGCAATAAAAAAACACAAATGTGAAAACTTATCTGAAACAAGCTACTACTACTACTATAAGAAACTGCTATAACAATTCTAATGTGGAAAAAAACAAACAAAAAAGATATATTTAAGTGATAGCGCCATGTTTTAAAAACAGTGAGCAGTAAAGATGAAGAGACACAAGGCCGATATCTATCTCATTTTTTAAAAAAGAACAGCAAGTGCAATGTGATTTTTAGCAAAAGAAATTTACCATTTACTGTTCTGGGAACCTGCCAAAGTGCTGCCATCAAGGAAATTACATACCCCTTTGTAACTCCCTTTGAATGCTCGCATGCATTCATACATATATGCTTATGCGGATGTATACACAGATGTGGGTAAGTTATAAATACTCATGTTTTATTTAACATACATACACACATTTTTTTAAGTTGTCGAGTTATGAGTTGCTCTGTAATATTACTCTTTAGTGTTCAGTAGATTTTACATTTACTGAATCCCCAAACGTGCGAGCACGCATACGCGTGCGCACACACACACACATGCACACAAACGCACACAAACGCACACACACACGCACACACACACACATGCGCGCACACACGCACATGCACGTGTGCACACACACACACACACACACACACACACACACACACACACACACACACACACACAAACACGCTTGCCTCTGCCAGGTGCTGCTTTAATGCTCCCAAAATTAGTGATCTTCTGGTAATTAGTATCATGTAGCTCCATTACGTCTACTTTCTCATTGACACTGGTTTTATATTCAAATTTCTTTAATTTTGCCACCTAACAGTAGTCTTTTTCAGTACTTTGTTATTCCTATAAATAATTATAAATGTATGCAGATATTTTAAGAGTTTTATAAACTATAAATACATATCACTTCTCTTCTGTAAAGGCATATACAATCCCAAGACATTATGTATATCTTCATATTCACATTTTAACTGATATTCTCCCTGTGAAAATGCTTGAGTATTTTATGCTCTTTTAATATATCCTTTTATCTACAGTGTTCATAATGATGCTCCAAATACTAGCTTATTTTCAAATGACTAATCTGACTCCCGGAAAAAAAAACAAATTGTGTAAGTCCTGCTTGCTCATAACCGTAGATGCTTGAATTTCAAATTTCTTCATTGCTGCAGTAGCCTATGGGTAGTGTTCTGCCAAGAACACAGTACCCAGCCAGCTTGGCAAAGTTGTAACACCCCACCCTCTCCCTCACGCACCCTACCAGCAACCATAGTAAGGTAAATCTTCACGATTTTACTACCCAGAAAGGAAGATTCACCTTGAGTCAATAGCCAACAATCAATAATCACCATAAAAATCATCCAAATAACAACTGTAACAAAGGAGGTTGTGTCCCACCGCAACTATCAATAAAAAGTGATGGTGGGTGGGTGTAGCTACTGCTGCAGTGAAGAAATTCAAACATTTACATTTAGAGGTAAGTACGACTTGCATAACTGTACTATGTTCTTTATGCTCACTGATCTACAGTAGCCTATGGGTAGATACCCAAAGCTCACACTACCTGGGAGGAAGAAGGATAAGGGAATAGAAACCCCACAGAATGGTCCTAACAAAGCCTGTCCTAGACCTAAAAAAGGAATCCGTTTTGTAGTACTTTATGAAGCAATGAATAGAAGGCCAAGTTTTTGCCTCTAGAATACTTCTGGAGTCCACCCCTTTCCCGTATGGCATAGAAGAAGAAAAAGCTGTGGTAGAATGTGCATTTACTTTGCCTGGAATAGCTATGGTAGGAATATAATAATGGATAGCAATCTGGATATATTCTGTTTAGACACAAGTTGGTCTTTCTTGGTCCCAAGCATAGGAAACAAACAGCTGTTTGGATATATTCTGTTTAGACACAAGTTGGTCTTTCTTGGTCCCAAGCATAGGAAACAAACAGCTGCTTGTTTATTTATTTATTTATTTAGCATTTGTTGACCGGGGAAAGTACGACTAGGACAGAACCTATTTCCAGCGGAGGCAAAAATATTCCAGTTTAGCCTTCCTAAAAGACTTGGTTCAGTCAAGGTACTGCCTGAGCTCTCTGTACATTCAAAGTTTGTAGAATCTGTTCTTCCTTGTTTTTTGTCACTTGGAAGAAGGGTCTATATTAAATAATCGAAATGTACTTGCCTCAAACACCTAGTCATCAACACCGGAACAGCAAAACACACTTCAGCGAACATCGAAAATTTCACAAAGGTAAATAATAACTTATCCACCATAACACCACAACATACATTGAACTAAATCAAACCCACCAATGTGGGGGGCTAAACTCCCACACCCCCAATGTGGAGAAAGGGCAAAGTTATGTTGATGGCCAATGACTTCCTTCCTTACCCCAGGAAAGAATTCATCGTTCACGGAAGTGAATTTTGCTGTTTTCATGTCGATGAATAGGTGTTAGAGGCAAGTACATTTTGATTATTTAATATAGACTGGGAAGTAAACTGGGAGATTAATGGTTTGATTCAAGGTAAAATAAAAAAAAAAACTTTAGACAAGAATGACGGATTAATCCATTATGCAACCACAACCTGGAAGCTGGCTCTGGAAGCCCAGAATAAAAAGTTGATGAAATGCTGATGTTCCTTCTTCCGCTGAAGCAGAAAATAAAAGGCTGCAACTTACATAAAACTTTCTTGCTTTAATAACAAACAACAATCTCCTCAAGCGCTTTCGCTCAGCCTAGTGCTGAGCTTTTTCAAGATACAATAAAATCAAGCTGGTTGCTCTTTATATACATAGTCAAAACTTAACCAATAATTCAATTAGTAAAAGAGAAGGTCTAATTAACCCTTCAAATTACCTGCTGGTACAAAACGTGCTTGTAGGCAAACCATTACTAAGCACAACTCACTGCAATGTCCAACAAAGTATATGCATAAACTCAATAATCAATTGTTGGTGTGTGCGCAGATTACCATAAAAATATACAATGTTAAAAATATGCAATGTTAAAACAATGTTCAAAAGCCAATACTACACACATGCTAGTATGCTAAAAATATTAAAATGTGCTGTTTATTCAGCAAAATTTTATTTCTATATGTAAACACTGAAAACACTGAAAAAACGAAAATTCATAATTTAGCCTTCCTTAACCTCAGGACGCTGCTGATGCTACAAGCATCATTGAACCCTGGTCGCCTTCCCGCATCTAGCTTCAGCTGCCATAATAACTCTTTATATTCTAAAAGAGACCCCCAGTCCCCCCCCCCCCTTTCATCCAACCTCAGCTGTTCTAAAATGATGAATTTAATTTCCATATTAGGACAAAAAAAGGAATGTCTGTAAAAAGCATTAGTTTCCTTTTTCTTAATTATATCATACTGATGCTCATAAATACGTCTTCTGAGCGTTCTTTCAGTCTTTCCTATGTAGAAACTTTTACATCTAGTACATAGGCCTAAATAAACAATAAATTTAGCATTGCAATTATAATGGCCCCTTGGTTGATAAGGAATTTTCTTGATGGTAAATATAATCTATGTCCATTGAATATAGCTGGGCATTGCTTGCACATTCCACACTTGTATGTGCCTTCTTTTTTACTATCACTACTTGCCATTGGTTTATTCTGATTCATCTCTAGCATTTCTTTTAAATTGGTACCCCTACGTCTAATGAATCTAGGAAACTCTGGAATCATATTACCCAACCTATCGTCCAGTCTTAGGATCGGCCAGTATTTCTTTACACTGTTTTCCACAACATCATAGTCAATACTAAAAGTATGGATGTATCCTTTTTGTTCCTTATTCTGCAGGCTGCTGCTCACTTGGCATATTGATGTACCCGTAGTGTCTAGGAGAGGTGGATATTTTGTTTCCCTGCACCTAATAATTTCTGTCGCTAGCTCTTCAACAAGAAGGCTTGGATACCCTCTTTCAAGGAATCTTTCTTTTAGGAACCTAATTTCCTCCATAAACACCTGCTTTGTGTTGCACATTCTGGAGGCACGGATAAATTGCCCCTTGACTATGCCTCTTTTTTGATATTCAGGGTGGTTACTTTTAAAATGCAAAAAAGCATTTGAATAGGTGGGCTTCCTAAACACACTTGATATGAACCTATTGTTAACTTTATCTTTAACCAAGTGCACATCCAAATAATTCAAGCTGTCAAAACTCAATGAGTGCGTAAAGGTTAGAAGGAAGTAGTGCTGTTGATATAATGAAAAAATTCCTCCATATTTGCCCTAGTACCACTCCATACAAGACAAATGTCATCAAGAAATCTGACATAATGCTTGATGTACTGTGCCCACTCTGTGCCAAAAATATATGTGTTTTCCCATTTATGCAACACTATGTTTGCATAAACTGTGGCACAGGCTGCCCCCATTGCAGCACCTGATTTTTGCCTATAGAAATGACTGTTGAAACAAATGAAATTATTCTCCAGAATTAGTTCCATTAACTCCACCAACAAGTTTGTGGTGTTAGAAGTAAGTTTCGCCTCTTTGACTAAAACATCACTAAACCATTTCAGTCCTGTGGAATGAGGTATACTGGGAAACAGTTGAACAATGTCTATAGTTACCAACAATAAATCTGGATGGTATGCTAGCGATTGCAAACCCCTAAGAAAATCCCAAGAATCCCTGCAGATGTACTTTAAAGAAGCAGCAAATTGCTTCAAAGTGTGGTCTATAAATTTCCCAATCGGTTCTGTTATACCTCCTTGCCCAGATACTATAGGTCTGAAATGTAGGGGGTCAAGACCTTTGTGTGTTTTCGGGATGCCAAATATTACAGGAATTCTTGGCTTGGCAACAATTAAAAAATTATACAATTTTTCATTAAAAACCCCTTGCAAGAGATGATCATATAAAATGAAAGAAATTCTTGAGTATGCCATATGTAACTCATTCCTGGACACCTGTTCATACTGCTCCGGGTCCTGCAACATCCGTTCAATGTACTGAATATAGTCAGAATTGTACATCAGAACTAAACCCCCCCTTATCTGTTTTCATAGCCCTACAGCTATTACTTTTGAGATCCTTGATTAAATTCATCTCATTCCTACTAATATTGTGGGGGTCATTTCTTTGCTTGTTATTGTTAATCATCCTGATGTCTTTTTCCATCATTTCTTCAAATATTTTGACTGTTGGATCCATAGGTGGGTTAAATGTACTCCTACGTGAAAGCTCCATACTTACAGGAAGTTCCCCTTTAAAATAAAGCATTAGGTTCAGTTGCCTACTAAACATTTTTAAATCTATCAACTCCTGTTCCATCCTGTTAGAAAATGCTGGCACAAAATGCAGTCCCTTGGTGAATAAATCAAAATGCTCTGTTCCCAAACTAATACTGGTATAATTGTAAATCGAAAAAATATTTTCTGTTACCACTGTAACCTTATTTGAAACATTCATGCTGGCCACAGTGTTGGTCGTGTGTGGATAGCTCAAAATGGCCTGCATGTCCTGGTCTACTTGTTCCCACACCCCTGAGAAAATCCGTCCCCCCCCCTGTTTGGGGGAAAGTGAAAATCCTGGTTTAAGGAACCTCCATCCTTCTCTGCAAGCCTTTGGTTATATCTTGGTATCTCATACGGCATTTCTGTTCTGTAACCTCTATTAAAATTTCCCTGTGCACCACTATTAATGTTGTTATACTGCTTAGCTTTGAATGGCAGCGCTTGAGGAGATTGTTGTTTGTTATTAAAGCAAGAAAGTTTTATGTAAGTTGCAGCCTTTTATTTTCTGCTTCAGCGGAAGAAGGAACATCAGCATTTCATCAACTTTTTATTCTGGGCTTCCAGAGCCAGCTTCCAGGTTGTGGATCTGCTTTGCTTTATTGGTGCTTTTCACTTGTTCTTGTTTTTTTTTTTTTTTTTTTCCCATTATGCAACCCCATCTCTATGGAAAACCAGATAGGGTCCACCCATAATGAGAGCTTGCAAATCATATACTCGCCTTGCATATGTTAGAGCAGCAAGTAAAATAGTTTTTCAAGTAATGAACTACAAGTCAGCCTGAGAGACCGACTCAAAGGGAGTTACGTTCAGTTTTTCTACAACAAAAGTGAGATCCCAAGAAGGAGGAATTTGCTAGTGAGGGGTCCCGCATGCAGCACTCCTTTCAGACACAATTTGACCACAAACATAGTAGAAGGAGGTGGATTCATAGGCTTACAATCTGACATAGCTGCAAGACACATCTTTATAGAAGTATATGACAAATTTTACATTTGAAAATCAGAGATACTACTTCCCTTTCAGGATCTCGGTGATTGGCAAAGCGCCAATTAGAAAATCTCTTCCATTTCCCAACATAAGACTTACTAGTAGCAGGTTTTCTTGTCTCCTTTAGAACAGATGGTTTACCATTCTATTGGTCAGAAATGTTCCTGTATGCTTTTCCACCCATTCCAATGTACTTCTAAAGATTCAGAAAGAATTACCAAAATCATAGTGATGGCTCCCTTTTGGCCTAGATAAAAACTGGTTCTGCCTAATTGTTGAAATGGCCAAAGGCAATTACCAGAAACTTCCTCAGAGACTGGATCTACTCAGACAGCACAGGGGGAGTTTGATACACCCCAACATCAGTCAGCTACAACTGACAGCCTGTCCTGGGCCTGGAGCCGATAGATGGTGCAGAAATTTTAAAGCATGACCCACTGCCAACTTTAACTTAAAGTTTAAGTACTTTGGTCTATCTGAAGACTCCCACAGATCTTGCATTTTTACTCCCATGGAAACTGCACCCCAAGTCTATCTGGACAGATTGAACTGGGGTTGGATGAGAAAAATACCATCCTGAATTGAGAGCCATTTGATTCCTCCATCACTGCAATTCCTCCCTTACAAACCTAAACACAGGACTCAAAGTCTGAGAGCTGTAGGAGCAGAGTCCAACATTTTTTTAGGTACCGGTGTATTTTCTTATGTGCAATCTGTCAAGTGGTATTATGAGGGCCATGGATGCCATGAGGCCTAGAATCCTTTCTACTGCAGGAGCCTAAAGCTGTTGAGAAAAAAATCAGAAAGACCTGCTGGTATGTTATTACGGTTTCTTTTGGAAGGAATTCCTTTTGTTTGAGGATATCTGTTAGACACCCTAAACATTTTCATGAGAGGGTGTGAGACAAGACCTTTGTAGGTTCAAGTGAAATCCCAGATGCAAAAGGAGGTTGGACATCTTTGTTAAGGACTCCAAACTTCTGGGAGAAGACTCTGCAGAAATAAACAAGTTGTCTAAATAAGGAAAAATGTAGATGCCCTGCAATCTGCAGTGAGCCATCACTGGGGCTACACACTTTGTGAACACTCAAGGTGCAATGGAGGACCCAAATGGTAATGAAGAATACTAAATATGTGATCCAGATAGCAAACCTTAGAAATTTCCCAAAACTTTGAGCAATGGATACATGATGATAAGCATCTCTGTAATCCAGTGTTACCATAAGACAATGGTCTGGAAGCAGTGCAAACATGAACTGAAGGGCCAGCAACCTGAATTTTAGAACTTTCACATAAAGGTTGAGAAAAGACAGATTGTTAACTTAGGTCTTCATGTATGGACCTTCTTCCGTATCAAAAATAACCTGTAATAAAAACCTTTGCCCATGTGGTTTGCAGGTACTGGTTGTATTACCATCTGCTTCTAACATATGTTGTATCACTGGTGGAAGAAGATTTGTTTGGTTTGGTGGATGTCAGAGAATTCCCCCTGATAGGAGGAGGAGAGTTCACCCATGGTCAAGAGAACCCTTCCTGAATCACTTCACATCTCCCTGAAACTGTCTAAACCAGGCTAATGGGTCAACAGTCAGTCAGTGTGACAGCAGGGAAACAAACAGGAGGTGTGGGTAAATGTGATCAGATTCCCAGCATGGTCATTCATTAATTGGAGCTCGACTCTTTTTGGGAAAGTCACTTCTATTTTGTTTGGAAGAGTTATTTTCCTGCCATTTTCGTTTGAGGGCATGCTTGTTATTAGGCTGGGATTTTTGTTTGTTCTGGCCTCTAAAGGACTGAGAAGCAGCCTTGTTAGGGTAGAACCTGAGTACCTGAAAAATCTTAAGAGACTCCATACATCAATTTACCTCTGTCATCTCACTGTTTTAGGAAATGTATAGCCACAGGCCCAAATACCACAGCCAGGCTAGATGAAGAATTAAGAATTTCAGACTTCAAATCAAATAAATTCTGATTACACAAGCCAGCAAATCTTCGCAAAACGAAGCTCGGGACACAGTGTCAGCACAACCATACACACTTCTTACAGCATGTTTAAAAACCTAACTCATGTTAGAAACTATCTGATCGAAATGACCTGCCTTTTTGCAGGAAATAGAGCAGTTACTTTTTCCAAACTATATGCACATTTTAACACAAACTTCCACATAAAGCCCTGATAATTCCAGAGCCTTAAGGCTAATGTAGTAGAAGCAAGTTTCTCACTTTGTTTGTCCAACTGCTTGGCTCCCTTATCACAGAGTACTGGGATAGAGGAAGGCAAACATTTTGTGTTAACTTTTTCTGCAAGGTCAGCTAACAGTTCCGAATAAAGACATTTATAATCTGGATAGATCCTACACTGCTTATCAACTTTCTTTGGAACTGCAGCCAGTGAGTCAGGAGCCTTGCAAGCAGCTTTACAAGTCTCTTCAAGAGCTGGCAAAATGGGAGGAACAGGTGCAGAATTAGGAACCACGTCCTCTAACAGATCACAAAATCTGCCCAATTCTGGGGAGCCCCTGCTTGCTCCATAAGTTCATATGTTCATAGATTTGTACTAGGCTAACTGCCTTTGTGGGCCATTTTATGCCTAGCCAATTATCCCATGTGAGAATCAAACCCTGCATCTCATGTCTATAAGATAAACACCTTAACCATTATGCCAAACTCCCAAAGCAAAAACATCCCCAAGTCTAGCAATAGTCTCAGTAAAGGAAAAACATTTCTAGGATTAATTTCGGGTTTACTCTCTGAAGTGTCAAGAGTTCAGGGTGATGGATTCCTGAAGAGACTCATCTCCCTCTCTGTCAGAATCCTCATCCTATGAGAACACATACTGTTTTCTGGAACTACCAAAACTAGAGCTGTGAAAAGACAGACTCCAGAAATTACTGATTCAAAACACTCTTAGCCAAAGATATAACATCTGACTTGTATATAGAAACAACCTGAAGATCTGCTCTATAAGTTTTTGTTTCTTTTTTCTAGGAATGGCCCTACTGGGAGAATGGTCAAGGGACAGTCTAATGTCCCTGGGAAGAGGTTTCTTTTCCTGGACAACTCCTGTACCTAATGTGTTTAGTTCTCTATAACAGGTACCAGAACACTCCCTGAGAAAGTATCTAACCCCAGTCCACAGTAGCCGTTATAGCCACACCAGAAGGAGTCAAGAGAACAGGTAAATGGTCTGTGGAACCATCTTTGGTTAAGCCAAAGTTACTAACTATAGGCTGGGATTACAATTTTACTGTTTTTTTTTTTTTAAAGTACAGGCAGAGTGGAAATAGGACCACAGATATCATCCATGCTGTAGCCAGAAAAAAAACCTGATTACCAGTGTAGTAAGGTCAGTATCATTTGAGAAGAGTAAATTCACCATTAAGCAACAAGCACACTTTTGTTTCCCAAACTACTAAAGTATCTCCAATATCTTTACAGGATCTCTGGTTATATATGCTCCCTAAGCTTAGCAACAACCCTTTCTACTTTCTGTTGCCTGAGCCGTTCAGCTAAAATCTTTTGTGCACTGTGTGTGGGGGTATTATCAAAAAAAAAAAAAAAAAACAGTTGCTTAACAGCAATCTTTCTAAACTCATGCATGTTACGCAAGCAGCCCCTTTATTTTCTCTACCACTCTGCAGATGGGCAACTTCTTGTTTTGTGAGATTTCCCCTCTTTTGTAAAACTTTAACCTTTGTCAGTTCCTCTAAACAATTCTTGTTACTTCTTAACCATATCTCTTTTTCTTTTACTTCCACCCTATTTTTAAATTTTACTTTCACTTTAACCCACTAGCTAGCTATATTTTGTGAAGAAATTTCTTTTTGTTATTAACTCCTGAATAATTTCCACTAGTCATTTCTTAAATTCTTCTGTCTTTAACAGAAAGTGGGGAAGAACCATTATTATTTCATTACCCTGCATTTTTATTTTAGTTATTATTGGCATGTGATCTGAAATAGTTACTGGATGTGTATCAAAACTTTCAATTAAATGCACATATTCCTGTGAGATACAACTTCTGTCTAGCCTACGCCAGTTGTTGTACCTTTGGAACAATAGGTAAATCCTCTCCTAGCTCCTACTACTGAATTCACATATTCTGTACCAAATATTTTTATAAATTTCTTCAAAAATCTACTCTCTTTTGTTACATTTTTCCATTCTAGGCCCCAAGATACATCCTCACTGTTGCAAATCAAATTCCAGTCCCCACTTCTAAGTAGTATTACCTGATGAAAACTGATCATTTCTCTCAGAATTTTCTTAAGCTCCATTGTAGCAGTTTCAAGTGGAATATAAATACATGGTAGCATAATCCTCCTCCCTTGACAGTAGCCCCGCACTACTACAAATCTACCATTATTTTCCTCTATCACTACTGGAGCTCCTCCAGCAATTAATAAAAGTACCCCCCCCCTTTTTCTTTGTCCCACATATGTTGCTTAATAACCATTCTGAAATCCTTTCTTTACCAAATTCACAGACTCATTTCTTGCCAGATCTGTCTTCTGTAGCATACACAATTGCACTCAGCATTTTTAAATGTTCACTACTCTCTTTTTGTATATACATGTGAGACCATTCATACTCAAAAATAATATGGAAAGTGTTGCCATTATGATAAGAAGTTATTATTCCCACCTGTTATGTATAACAGTTTTTTTTTTTTTAAATGTCTAGTTTCAGTATTTGTTTTACTTGTATACACTAAAGTTTGGCAGGTTGTTCATTTACTCAGTTGTTTCTTGTCATAGCCATTTGATCCTATGTCACATCTTACAATACTTTGTGCTTTAATGAAAAACCTCAAACAAAAAAAAAAACAAATGCATCACTGAACAACCCCGCAAACCATTAATACAAACACACAAAACTATGTACATTTTCAAATAATGAAGTTTAACCATCCTTTCAGGAACAATTTTTCCAGCTTGACAGCTATACGCACAGGCTTGAATTGACCTATAATGAAGGTTATCCATGCTAAGATACATCAGACAGCCTGTGCTTCTATTTATATTAAGTGCTGTCAATTTTGTCTTATATTTTTCCTCACAGTTGTAGAAAACAACTTAAATGCTTTCAAAAACATTTCCTTTTAGTCATTGAAAGAAAAAAAAGTATGTTTTTACTACCATTATCAGCTTGTCTCAACAGAAACATGAGAAACAGACCGACAGTTGCCTTCAGCTACATGCTTCTCAACTGCACTGTTAACATTTGCTAAAGGAAAACTTTTCATTACATTCAATATTCTTGTTTTTTACTTGCTTCTCCTTAAAACTTGCTGTTAGAGCAAGCCAAGGTTCTTAATCCAGTCATTCCCTTATGCAAAAGTAAGTGAAAGCATATTGGTTTTACATATACCATGCTCTTTTGTCCAGGCTTTCTTCTCATTTTACATTGTAGTGCCTACAGTACTTAACACTGAACAAGAAAGAAAGAAAGAAAAAAGAAGGGAAAGGGGGCACCTGTTTACTTTAGTATCCATATTATTCACAAAATAACTGAAAAAAACTTTACTATGTAGCATGCAGTATGTCATGTTTTTATTAAAATGCTGTTATGAACAAAAATGTTTTACTTATAGTTATCTCCTTCTTTCTTTCCACTTGACCTTTCTGTAACGTTCTTCAAAACATTAATGGCATGAAGTAGGGCATATACTTTGGAAACCCCTACAAGTTTAACAAAGTAAAAAAAGTCCAATATTTTCAGGTTTTCTTGTTCTGTCATATTTCACAAATGCAATTAATGCTTTGTAATCCACCATTTATTCATTGATTTTGGAGTTGCTGGTTTTCTTCCTGTTAATCTACATCTCCCATCACCAGTCTTTAGTTCATTTCCCTCACACTCCTGGTTCTTCTAATCAACTCCTGTGCTTTTTCTGTCTCTCAAACATTTTCCTTTTAAACACTGCTAAAGGTTTCACTAGCACAGTGTCTCTCTCTCTCTCTCTCTCTGAGCTTTATTATCATAAAAATAAGAAGCAGAATCAGACTCTGATAGCTTAGTTGCTGTTGGTCAAACTTTTGTATTTCCTCCTTTGCATGTTCTGCATCAAAAAATTACTTTATCCCTCTGAGAAAATATTCTAAAGATAGTTGGATAAAGTAGCTTGAATCTCCTACTTACTTCTTGACATTTCCTGACTGCTGAAATAAATTTACACCTCTTCTGCCTGTTGTACAGTGAGTAATCATTCTCCACAAACACTCTACTATCTCCCATTTTTAGTACTTTGTCATTCTGCCACAGTTTTGTCAGAATGAACTCTTTCTGTGGGTAGGACTGCATCTTTACTATTAAAGGTATAGGTTGCTTTCTCATAGCCAAGGTTTGGAGCATACACATGATGTGCCCTTTCAATTTACAACTGCTGGTATGGAATACTAGTCCAGTTGCTGATTTGTGCTTTCATAAAATTAACAGTCTGTTCCTTCCAGTTTCTTTTGTACAGCAGAAGGTTTTCCTTACATGCCCTGACCTCTAAGTCTACCTTTTTTTAAAACATCTCTTCCTGAGCAGTCTCTTACTCAGTCAGCCTTTTCTTAATTTCAGCCTCTGATTTTTGCAGTTTTATCAGCTCAGTGAATATCTGTATAAAGCTTCTTGCATTTTTTTAACCCTTTGTTATTAGAGTTGAAATTCTCCTTCAGTGTTTCAGTTATGTTGATCAGCTCTGAGTACATTTGCTGTATTTTTTCCTCTATATTACCAGAAGCCATGTCTTGTACCAAGGCTGGAGCATGAACTGCTTTCTGTTGAACAGCTGCATGATTTTCCCAATCAGTGTTTTCTCTTCACCTTTTTTGTTGATTTTCTTTCAGGTTCTCTAACTGTCTTCTTTGCTTCCATCCAGATAGTGTACTTACTATCCATTAACTGAAATTTATCCAAAGAAACAAATTCACTAGCTATCTTTTTGGAGTTTCTGTTTTAACACTGGGAGATCTGAAATTAAGCAGTTACTAATTGTGCAGCCATCCTGGAAGTCATGTAGCTCTATGTTTTTGAAGTAGTTCTTCTTCAGAAGCCTCATATTCAGGTAGTCTTTCCTATATTTTAACCTCTGATTTCTGATGTTTTATCATCTCATCTGAACAGCTACTTAAATTGTCTATTCCTCTGAGCCTTTTATTATTTGACTGTATATATTTTTCCAGTGTCCTTCACTTATTTTAAACACCTCTGAATGAATTTGATTTATTTTTTTCTCTAAATTACTGGAAGCCATATCCAAAACTGAGACTGAAACTTGGTCTCCTAATCCTCACTAGAGTTTATTTTTTTCCTTTTCTGGCTGATTGTTTCTTACTTTCTCTAGATGTATTCACTGTTGACATCCAGTCAGTTTAGTGACTAACCAGTAACTGAATTTTATCCAAATAAATGGGTTAATAGCTGCTTTACAAAGTTTCTTTTTTCACATTGGGAGAGCTCTAATTCGCCTGTAAATCAAAGTGCAACCATCTTGGAAGTCACCTCTGGGATGTTTCAGACAAAAAATATCAGGACCCTTTTGATTCCTTGAAAATGATCTTTGGTGGCACCGATGAACATATTAATTTCAGCATTCCAAGTGTGAAAACGGAAATTCGGAAAAAACACCAGTGAAACTGTAAGCTTGAAAAAAATCAGTTACTGGCTAGTAAATACACTGCCTGGATGCCAGCAAAGAAGAAATTTTGAGAACTTAAAAGAAAATCAACCTGAAAATGTAAAGAAAAAACACTGTCTGGTAAGAATCCTGCCGGCTGTTCAGCAAAAAGTAATATACGTTTTAGTTTTCATTAAGAGATGTCTTTCAGTAATTCAGAGGAAATAATATGTCAAATTACATCAGAGGTAACTAAAATAAATGAAACACTGAGGAGATATATCAACTCAAACAAGAGAAGGCTGGAAAACAGAAGAAGCTTTAACTAGGTGAACTAATAAAAATTAAAAAAAAAACAGAGTAGTAAGAGACTTCTCAAGTAAAGCGGTTTCAAATTCAAAAAAAGTACAGTTTTGTACCTACCATAAATGTAGATGTTCGAGGATCCACATTGCTGCAGTCATAACCTGTGGGTAGTCCGCTGTCCTCGGTCGGCCCGAATACCAAAGAGTTAGGCTGGCGTCGGTCATGGTCGCCCAGATCTGACGTCAGTACATAGTACTTAAGCGCATGACCGACGCCCTATCCTCAGTCTTTCTTGCCCCAGATGTCAGAAGGCCTAAAAAATAAAAATTAACCCAAAGAAAAGGCAGCAACCCCAAACTATAGAGGGGAAGGAGGGAGGGAAAATAGGACTGCAGCAATGTGGATCCTCGAACATCTACATTTATGGTAGGTACAAAACTGTACTATGTTCTTCGTCTCACATTGCTGCAGTCATAACCTGTGGGTAGAATCCCAAAGCAAAGGAAAAGGGAGGCTGGCAAACTAAAAAGCATTAGGAGCTGCTAATATGCCCTGTAAAACTGCAGTGGCAAACCCAGCCCTAGACTTGGAATACAGAGGGAGATGGTAATGCTTAGTAAAAGTGTGTACTGAACTCCAAGTAGCTGCCTCCAAAATATCCTTAGTAGCTACCCCCCTCAAAAAGGCAGTGGATGTGGCAGTAGCCCTAGTGGAATGAGGTCTGATTCCAGCAGGAACATTCTTCCCATGATGAGAATAACAAAAAGCAATACAATGACCAATCCACTTAGATATAGTTTGCTTTGAAACAGCTTTCCCTTGTGAACCCAAAGCAAAAGAAATAAATAACTGTTGAGTCTGCCTGAACTCTTTAGTTCTGCTCAAATAATAATGTAGCTGCCTGTGAATGTCCAAAGAATGTAAGACTTTTTCCCCCTTATTTTGGGGATCAGCATAAAAAGTAGGCAAATGAATTAAAAGTAGGGTTAGTACGCAAAGACACCCTATCCTTATGAAATATCAGAAAGGGTTCAACTGCCATGAGAGCCTGCAATTCAGATACCCTCCTAGCAGAAGTAATGGCCAACAAAAAAGCAGTCTTCCAAGACAAAAATTTCAACTCAGACGTAGCTGCAGGTTCAAAAGGAGGTAAAGTAAGCTTCTCCAACACAAAATTGAGATCCCAGGAAGGAGTAGGAGCTCTACGTGGGGGTCTTATATTTTTTGCCCCTCTAAGAAATTGCTTAAACAACGGATGAGAAAATAAAGGAGGGTCACAATCATAGTGAGCAGAAATGGCTGCAGCATGAACCTTCACAGAGGAAAATGACAAACCCTTGTCTAGTAATTCAGTAAGGTACTGTAGTGTAAAATTCAAATTAGGTACTGAGACATCAAAACCCTTTGCTGTGCTCCAAAGAAAAAAACCTCCTCCATTTATCAGCATAAACTTTTCTAGTACTACGCCGCCTGGCTTCCAAAATGACATCCAAAACCTGTTGAGGAAGCTGAGACCCCACAGGCTCTAAAACAGAATACGCCAGGCTGTTAGATGCAGGGACTGCACCCTGACATTGAGGAAATGATTGCTTGACTGGGACAACAAGTGAGGAATCTGTGGCAAAGGCCAAGGAGGCTCCTGAATTAAACTCCTCAGTAGAGGATACCAGTGTTGACGTGGCCAATCTGGTGCTATTAGAATCATGCAAGGCTTGTCCCGCCTGACTTTCAAGAGTACCTTGGGAAGGAGAGGCAGAGGAGGGAAAGCATAGATGTGAAGGTTGTTCCAACTGAAAGATAGAGCATCCACTTTCCAAGCTTTTGGGTGAAACATCTTTGTGCAAAATTTTGGCAGTTGGAAATTGGGTGGAGAAGCGAACAGATCTATGTCTGGAGTTCCCCAAGCCACTGTCAACTGTTGGAATACCTGAGGATTCAATTTCCACTCGTGGGGATCCACAATTTGTCTGCTCAATCCATCTGCTAGGGAGTTCTGTGCTCCTGGCAGAAATCGTGCTTGAAGATTGATGTGCAAACTCAGAGCAGTCTCCCACAATATCATTGCTTGTCTGCAAAGAGGGTAAGAATGGGTTCCCCCCTGCTTGTTGATGTACCACATAACTGTTGTGTTGTCTGTTCGAATCAACACCTGTCCTGGCTGAAGTAGGTCCTTGAAAGCCAGCAGGGCAAATTGGACTGCTAACATCTCCTTCATGTTGATATGCAAATGTAGTAGTCTGGGAGGCCACGTGTCTTCATAGGTTCATAGGTTCATAGGTTCATACTAGGCTATCTGCCCGAGGGCATTTATAAGCCTAGCCCATTGTTTTGTGGCTTACGCCACCCCTTTAGTATGGGGAACTATACCCATTATTTTGCTGTGCCTCTGTCGAGCAGTGACACTGAGGTAATTCCTGGGGTATATCTGCGATCTCCCATCCATTGGTCAAGATTTCTCTTGAACAAGGCCAGCGAGGTGCTCTGCCTCACATGTACCGGGATTTTGTTCCACAGCATAGGGAGTCTTTGGGTGATGAATCTATCTCTCCAGCACGTCCTATTAATAGCCGTGTCGAGGTTTAAGTCTCCTGCCCTTGTGGCTCTGATGGATCTAGATTTTTTTGAGGTGAAGCATATTCATCAAATCTGGGTTTGACATGGCCTTGTATGTTAGGCAAAGGTCACCTCTGAGCAAGCGGTGGCGACTGAATAGAGCTGGAGTTCTTTCAGTCGGGCAGCATAGGACAGATTTTGAGACCCTTTATCCTTTTGGTGAGGAACTTTTGTGGCCTCTCCAGCTGCTGCAAGTGTCGGGTCAGATACATTCCGAATGGGGCATTGTACTCAATCATTGGTCTGATGAGTGATGAGTAAAGGGAGACTATGACCTCCCTTGATCTAGATGAGAATCCCTTCATGATAAGGTGGGCAATGTAGAAGGACTTCCTAACTACTTTAGCTACATGGGTGTCGAATGACAGACTACTATCAACCTGGGTCCCCAGGTCCCTGATAACTTCTTCTGTGCTCAGTGGATTGCCACCTATTTGGTAGCTAGGGGTAACCTTGTTTTTCCCCAAGGGTATGACTATGCATTTTTGGCATTTAACTTTAGGCCGTGGCTCTGGCACCAGTTATCCGTTTCTGTGAGACCCTTCTGAAGGATATCTGTGTCAGATGTGTTTTCTACTATGGCCCAGTTTGCAGTCATCTGCAAACTTTGTCAGCCATAACCCTCCTGTGTTTGCTTGTACTGAAAAGTAGATGCCAAACAAGAGTGGGCCCAGGACTGAGCCCTGTGGGACACCACTTGTGACAGGCTTTGAGTCTGACATGGCGCCAGCAACTCTGACCCTGTGCGTTCTGTCACTCAGCCAGTTTGCAACCCATCTTGTGATGTATGGGTTAACATTTAAGCTGATGAGTTTTTCAATGATACCCGAGTGGGGTATTGTATCGAAGGCCTTAGCCAGATCGAGGTAGGCTGTATGGACTGCCTTTCCCTCATCAATGGCTTTGGTGACTGTTTCGAAGAAGTCAACCAAGTTTAAAAGGCATGATCTGCCTTTGACAAAGCCAAACTGGGTTGGATCCAAAGTCTGCAAATTCCCTATGTCTTTATTTATGAGGTCCATTATGATCCTCTCCATGGCTTTGCAGATAAGGCTTGTCAAGCTAATGGGCGGTAATTTCCAGGGTCTGTGGAGGCACCGCCTTTGTGAAGTGGGACCACAGTTGCAGTGCGCCACTCCTGGAGTGCGTATCCAGAGGTAAGACTTTGATTAAACAGGTGTCCTAGCTGTGGGTTTAATTCTCATTGAGTTCGTGGAGCACACAGCCGGGGACACCATCGGGTCCCATGGATGCTGTGTTTTTTGCTTTGGAGAGAGCAGTTCTCACTTGGGCGCTGGAGATGTTGGGGGGCTGCACTCATTTGGTATAGATATCTCTCCTTTTGGGGAGGGGAGAAGTTTGCACTGAACCTGTCAGCCAGTATGTTGGCAATGTCTGTAGGATCAGTAATCTTCACATCATTTTGAACTAGTTCTGAGCATATCTGGGAGTTTCCTCCTAGGTTTCTAACATAGCTAAAGAAGGCCTTATGATTGTCTTTTGAGTCTTTAGCTATTTTTCTCTCAAATTTGCTTTGGATGATTTTATGAGAGCTCTTAGTTTTTACTTATAGTGATCAAGGGTGTCTTACCTTTTAAGGATTTTGCTCTATCTTGTAGTAGCTTCCTCCTTTTGTTGTAGAGTTTGTTTATGGCTGGGGTCCACCAGACTGGACGCTTGCCTTTGGTACAAAGAGTCTTTGTTTTGCTTGGGATTGCCTTATCCATGCAGTCCTGCAGGTGCTGGTAGAAGGCGTTTGTAAGTGATTCAGCGGCTTGAGTATTGTTTTCCCGGCTCGGGGCCTGAAAGGAGACCACACTAGTCTTTAGAAGTGTGAAGTCGGCTTTTGAGAAGTTCTTTACTGTGGTCTTTTTTATTTCAGGTGGGGGTGGGATGAGGACCTCCAGCGAGATTAGTTTGTGATCTGATCTCACCAGTGAGGGGTATACTTCGGTGTTGAACATTGTGCTCCCATGTTCGTGATGATGAGATCAAGTATGTTATCTCCTCTTGTAGGGATGGTGACTAGTTGTTCCATGGCATTTGAGTTTATGAATTCCAGGAACTTTTGGGCTAGGGTGTTTGGGCTTGAGTAGTGTTCCCAGTCTATATTAGGGTAATTGAAGTCACCTAGTATGATGGTGTTTGGTGATACATTTATCCCGTCTAGTGTTTTCAGGAAGGCCATGTGAGTTTCCTGAGTTTGTGAGGGTGGCCTGTAACATGCTACAATTTGCAGAGCAGTCTTGCCTATGGTTAATTGCACCTGGATGGTCTCCGATGCATCGTGCGTTGCCAGCAGTCTTGAGGTGTGGGTGTCCTTGATGAATATGGATACCCCCCCTCCTTTCTTGGTATTGTCCGGATTTTGGGGCCGGAACGCATGATATGAGGTAAAACCTGATAGCGCTGGGGTGCTCTCAGGAGCCTTGAACCAGGTTTCTGTCACAGCACAGACATCGATGTTCTCCATACTGAGAAGGGCCTCGAGTGCGTGCATTTTGAGATTTAGACTTCTGGCATTGAGCAGCATTACCCTTAGTTTTTTTCCTTTTTTGTGTTCTAGGGTGGTAGGTTTAGAATTTGAGCCTTGCCTAAAAAAGGCACTATGGGGGTGGCAAGAGCCTTTGCCAATAGCCGGAATCCCAGGGGTGACAGGTGCAAGCCGTCCCTTGCGAAGCAGCGTGGCTTGTCCAGCATGTCATCCCAGGCAGACAGATACTGGATCCCCTTTGAATGACACCAGTGTTTAAGCCAATTGTTAAAGCTGATCATCTTATCTCTGTATTGTGGCATCATTCTTGGTGAAGGTAGGATACTGCTCAAGGTTAGGGTCATACCTGCCTGGGCTACATAATCAGAGAGCTCCTCAATGTCTCTTTTCATGTAGTCCAAGGAGGTACGTCTCAGGTCGTTTACACCAGCGTGGACAATGACTGAGTCATATTTGTACCTGCTGTTGAGAGACCTGAGTGCTTGCGTTATGTGGCGGATTCTAGCGCCCGACAGGCAGCTTACTGTGACCTTCTCCTTACTCAGTCTGGTGAGCGGGACATCAGTGTGTCTGACTATGGAGTCACCAATGCCTAGTGTGTCTGGCATTGTGTTTGGCCTTAAGGGCTGTGACTGTTTGACACTCTGACTGTGAGGTCTATGTGTTGCGGGTGTTGTGTTCTGAGGTGGTGGTTGTTTGGGTGTCTGCTTTGGTGGCCTCTGCTGTTTTGGTAGATTTTTGATCAGAGCCTCCGAGTATGTCTTTGTGTGTTTATGTGTATGATTTGAGGTTGTAATGGTACTATGTGAGACTGGGTCTATAGTGTGTGTGGTAACCTTCTCCTCCTGACTGGTCTTGCCAGTCCTATGTTGAGAGAGCTCAGCCTCCAGTTTGGCCGTATAGTTGCATCTCTCGCATGTATTTGTGTTTTGTGGGAGGAGGAAAGGGTTGTCTGTGTACATGAGGCAATTGAAACATTGCCTCAATATTCCCAGGTTCACCAGCTGAGCAGGAGAGGACACTAGCAACTGATCCCTCGACATGCTAGAAGGGTAGACGAAAAACTTTAAAAAAGATTCCGGGACGTGGGTGACCGAGAAATGGGGGTTGCCTTTTTGGGGTACTATCTATGACAAGAGTGCCGTATCAAGGTAATAAGTACTGTAGGAGCAAGTGCTAGGTTTAATAGATAGAGAATAGTCTACTTGGAGTCAAGTAGAGTTGATCTTTTAGTTATAGGATACGCTGATTTGATCAGTAGTATAGTTCGAGGAAGGTAGTTTTAAGGGAAAATTTGAAGAGTGGACTTTAGGTAGCCGAATAGTTTAAACCTGCTTAACCGGCACTGCCCTAGTGTGCAACAGTGGCAGCTCAGCTAAATCGCTCTAAATCGCTAACGCCGATTAGCTGCTTTATACCAGGGGCTGGAAAAAGCTAGAAACTGGCCCAAAACGACCAATAAACTACTAGTTACTGGCTGAAACCTCACAAAACTGGACAAAAGGCAGCTCAATGCTTCCCACTCCCACTGGTAAGCAAGGTAGCTTCCCTTCCCCCAAATAAGGCAAGGAAACAGTACACAGGAACTACAACCAAAGCCCAGGAATCAGCAACTCTGAAACTGGACTAAACTAGTAAAGCAGGAAAGCAAGGTAGCTTCCCTTCCCCCAAATAAGGCAAGGAAACAGTACACAGGAACTACAACCAAAGCCCAGGAATCAGCAACTCTGAAACTGGACTAAACTAGTAGAGCAGGAAAAACAAGAGATATTTTTTTCTTTTTTTTCTTTTTTTTCACATCCATTGAATCCATTTCCCATTGAAGTGTGCTCCCCAAGCCAAGTCCGAGGCATCCGTCGTTATGATCTGACTCGCCTCTTGTCGGGTCACAGAGAGTCCCTTGTTTAGGTGACATTCCTGAGCCCACCACAAGAATTCCTTCTGGATGCAAGGTATTATCCGAATGACAGTGTCTAAATCGTGGCAGTGTTGAGTCCATACACCTTTGAGATACCATTGTAGCTTCCTCATATGCAGTTTGGCATTGGGAAGTACTAGAATGCAAGATGCCATGAACCCCAAGGCTTGAAGGACTGTCCTTGCAGTCAGCCTGGACAGTACTGATAACTGCTGGAAGTATAGATGAAGAGTTCTTTGTTTGTCTGGGGTCAGAAATGCCATCTGAGAAGCTGTATTCAGTCTCACACCCAGAAAGCACATGTCCTGAGAGGGTACTAGACTGGACTTTATTTCGTTCACAGAATACCCTAGGCACCTTAAAACTGCCATTACATACTGTAGATGTTGAAGTAGCTTGTCTTTGTCTTGAGCAAGAATCAGGCAATCGTCCAGATAAGGATAAATTTGGATTCCCCTCTGTCTGAAGAAAGCAATCACAGGAGCCAGAACTTTTGTGAACACCCTGGGCACAGTAGATAAACCAAAGGGCAATGCAGAGAACTGATAATGAGAAGTACCAGCCCGAAAACGCAGGAATTTCCTGCAGCTGGGCCTGATAGGAATGTGAAGATAGGCTTCTTTGAGATCCAGGGTTACCATCCAGTGATCTTTGCCTAGCATAGGTAGAAGTTGTTGTAATGTTAACAGCTTGAACTTTGGAATGTCTAGGTAGGTATTGAGAATGGACAAATCCAGAATTGGCCTCCAAGTGTTTCCTTTCTTTGGCACTAGGAAAAGACGGAAATAAAACCCTAGGCCTACTTCTGACGGAGGTACCACCTGGATGGCCCCCATCTGCAAAAGCAAAGAAATTTGCTCCTGAGCCTCCCGCCTTTGCTGAGGAGGCACATCCGGCATGTCTTTGAAAGGAGGGAAAGTGTGAAAATAAAACTTGTACCCTTGATTTATTATTTCCAACACCCATTTGTCCTGGGTGACCAAATGCCCGTTTTCTTTGAAAAGTGCCAACTTTCCTCCTAGAGGAGCTGCCAGAAAAGAAGGATCTGGCAGCTGAAGATACAGGTCATTGGGTCTGTTTACGAAAGGGCTGACCCCTGCCCTCACCAGAAGACTGTGCAGGAGAACTCCAATTCCTAGGTCTGAAAGAACCCTGAGCGTGAGCCCTGCCTCTACCACATCTAGACCTGCCTTTAGACTGATAATCCGAAGAAGGGTAGGACCATCCTCTAGCAGGCCAATTCCTGCTAAATTTTGGGGGCTGCACCTGCAAAAACTCCTTGACCGTCTGCATAGACTTAGCCTTATCTTCCATCTTTTTCAAAACTGACTCCACAGGAGAACCAAAAAGAACCTCTGATTGAAGAGGAGCATCCAAAATCCGAGCTTTAACATGCTCTGACAAATTTTGATCCTTAAGCCATGCATGTCTACGAATAACTGAACCTGTAGCAGCCACCCTGGATGAAGCCTGAAGAGCATCGAAACCACACTGCAAGGAATGTTTTCCAACTTGATCTGATGCATGAACCAACTCCTGCAATTCCTTACACTCTATACCCTCAGATAAAGCATCCACCTTAGCTTTCAATTGGCCTAACAAAAAGTTCTGATACTTCAGCATATGAAACTGGCAATTTAAAGCCCTCATAGCTAACGTAGAGGAGGTGTACACTTTTTCCCCACACCTATCCAACGCTCTAGAATCTTTATCCAAAGGAACTGGATTCTTAACCACAGAAGCCCTGACACCCTTCGGCCCCTGAATAATAGTTTCCGGGTCAGCTCTATGACTCTTGTACAAATATTTATGTGCTTCTGGAACTCTGTAATATCTGTCTGGCTTAACAGGGGCAGGGGGCAAAGAATCAGGATTAAGGGAAGCTTCAGAAAAAACATCCTGAACAACATCTAAGACAGGGGGAATAGCCAAAGGCCTATGTTGTGGCAAAAAATTCCCTAAGCCTTTTACGAGAATCTGAAAAATCCTGACCTTCCCACTTGAAATGTTCCCTCATGGAATGTAAAGTTTCAGAAAAGGAGAAATCCTCTGGAGGAGAAGCAGAAGGACAGGAATCCTCTGCATCCGAATCTGAATAGGGAGGGAAATCCTGAATATCTTCATCTGAGGACTCAGAGTAGTCTGAAGAATGCTCCATTCCCTCTAAATCTGCCTCCACCCTAGGCCTCTTCTCTGGGGGGGGGCATAGAACCCCTGATCAAAGTAATCAAGTCCTCTGCCATTTTCAACATGTTTTTTAGGAACAGAGGCTGAAGAGCTAGGACTATGGCCAGGGCCAGTAAGACAAGGCCTAGCCTTAGCATGGCCTTTAGATACTGAGGTAGAAGGCCTAATAACCTTTTGTAAGGATGGAACTACCGATACCTGAGAAGCACCCTCGGCCTGGCCTACCTCATGAGAGGCCAACTCCTGTAAAAGTAAAGGTTGCCCCTGGGATTCAGCCGAGGCTTCGGCCGGATCCACAGGTTCAACCGGAGGTTCCATAGAACCGGCGTCCGCAACGGACGACTCATCCGGTTTAGACCTCAAAGATTTATCTTTACGTTTTTTAGCGGTAGCGGGCATCGGAGAATCCGACGGCATGTTATAGTTACACCGCTTACCGAAAACAAGCCTGGCACAGTCTAATCTTCGTTTAATGGTGCGCTTATTAAATCTAGCACAAAAGCGACACCCGACTACGTCGTGTTCAGGCCCCAAGCAAGGAATACAGAGAGAATGATAGTCCCTATGAGGTATCTGTTTCCCACAAGAAATACAATTATTAACCTTTTCTGACATCTGGCTAACTGAGGCAAGAAAAGACAAAAATTTCCCCAACAGGGTACTTAGCCCAACTTGGTCTTCGGTCTGAAACTCGATAAATGAAAATTTCAGAATGCCGAATGGCACTTGCAAACGCTGCTTCTGCTTCGGACCACGCGGCAAGAAAGACTGAGGATATGGCGTCGGTCATGCGCTTAAGTACTACTACGTACTGACGTCAGATCTGGGCGACCATGACCGACGCCAGCCTAACTCTTTGGTATTCGGGCCGACCGAGGACAGCGGACTACCCACAGGTTATGACTGCAGCAATGTGAGACGAAGAACATCAGTGCAGTTGGAAGACAAGAGCACACAGGGAAAAACTGATATTTTCTTCTTTACTGATAAAACTGGAAGGAACAGACTGCATCAATTTTAAGAAAGCACAAACAAGCAACTGGACTTGTACACCAAAGCAGGATTTGTTAACTGAAAGGTCGCAGAGTGTACAGTTCAAACCTGGCCATAAGAAAGAAGCCAAGATCTATATTAGTAAAGATAACTCATACCAGCAGAAATAGATGATCCTGGCAAAACTATGGAAGAAGGGAAAAGTATTAAAAACTGGAGACAGTAGAAGTTTATCCCAAAAAATGACATGGAACGCTGAAAAAGACTCTGCTTCTCATTCTTCTGACAATAAAGGTCATAGATCTTGCCAGCAAAACATTTCCAAGTATTCCAAAGGAAAAATGCTTGAGAGACAGAAAAAAAAAGCAAAGGAGCAAACCAGAAGAATCAGGAGCAGCTTGGACATAAACCAAAGTCTGGTATTTTGAGATGGAGATAATCAAGACAAGCAACACTGACATTAGTGAATAAATGGGAAACTATAAAGCATCAAACACATTTTTGAAATATGGCTTTGCAAAAACAAGTGGCTGAGAAAAGATCTGACTTTTGCTGACTTTGTTAAACTTGTGGGTGGGCTGTAAAGCATATACCCTATATTATATCATTAATGTTTAGAAGGACCATAAAGAGAAAGTAGTAACTGTAAGGAAAACAATTCTGTTCTTATTAGTATTTGTATAAAACAGTTCATAAAATAAAGTGCATGTTAGATTGCAAAGCAGTTCTGCAGAGTGTGCATTCAGGGATATTCTTAAATGTACATGTGGGGGGGGGGGGGTCCTTTCACAAATAATTGTTTGTGTGTTATTAAACTTTTTGGAGTTGTAAGAAATATATGCTTTACAGTATATCAGGTGAGGAAAGACTGGACAGGATCAAGTTTAAGTTAATATAACACTGTGATTTTAGGACACAGGGATGGAGGTGGGGTATAAAAGATAATTTATATTGTTCTCTTGTTTCCACAAGGGTGAATATGTCTAGATTAATGTCCTATGTTAACACAATAAACAAGTGCTTTTTTGTACGTAAATAATGTGAAAATAAGACAAAATGAAGAAAGCCATGCAAACTGCTAAGCTTCTTACATCTGAAAGATATTAGCTTGTTTTTTCCCATTAGTATGCTCTCAGTGACAGACAGTAAGTCTGCAGTTGAAGGTAGTTAGCCTGGGAATTCTGTACAATTTGTTGTGAGCGAAACTTACAAATATTCCTTTGTGTACCTGCAAAGTTGTTAGTTGAATTTTTTCTCATTGCTGACTACTTTAACATACGGAAAAGCTGTCTGCAGGTGCAAGCAATTAATCTTGAGAGCTCTGAGCATTCTTTACTATGGGCAATGCAAACTTTAAGGGTGCAATGGTAAGAGGGTCAGTGAAAAATAAAGTTTGAAATTATAGGAAGTGAATAAAAAATGCTAGCCACCCAGCAGCCTTGACACTAAGCATTTAATACAACAGTGCATAATTTAGTTTTATTTAAAAGTAGCTAGTGCAGTTTTTAGAACTAAAAGTTAATGTTTTCTGAAAGCATACAAGTTTTTTTTCATATCTGGGAGGGGGCAGACAGCAAGTGGTGTAAGTGGAGCACATGCTTTAGCATAAATAACCTTAATTTTAGACCAAGTTACACCTGTGAGTGTAGCTGTTGATGTGAGGCAATTGTACCTATCTGAAGAGTTAAATTTAATTTCTTGGAAAACACACATAATTCTGTGTGTTTGCACTAAGTTAACAGGGAATGGGGGTGTTCTGAAAATGTATTTAGCTTTGTTTGAGGGTTTTCATTAAGCAAAAAGACTTGAAAAATGTGGCACAGGTTCAAATGGAGATGAAAGGAAACTGTACTAAAGATCAGCCTGTCAAAACATTAGTGTGTGCAAGTAAGACAAAAGTTGGAAGTACGCATTTAAAAAAACATCACAACAAGTGGGAACAAAAGCTTTTTATCATAGACTGTTGTATCCATAGTATCTTGGAATGTAAATATCCATAAAGGTATAGATAAAAAGAAAAAAGTACTGAATTCTATTAAAAGATGCAGAATGCAAACAGCAACGCTGCAGCTGTCACTTTTGGAAAGAAACATGTGTGTTAATTTGACCAAGAAAGGATTACTGATTTCTAGAGGGGCTCCAAAAGTGACAGAAGATGATTGTAGATTTCTGGTAATAAGAGACTACTGCCAAAGGAGGATGATTACTCTAGCATGTATTCACATTGCACCAAAAACTGCTATTTTGGAATTTTGGGAGAAATAATTTGCAACTTGAGTTGCAATAGCGAGGAACTGAGACGTATCAAGGGGACCTAGACGGGAAAAATAACAAATGATGGTATAATGCGGAAAAAAATTATGAATATATTTGGTAAGGATGACATGAATTCAGTAGTAGGAACGCAGGCAGAATTTGCATATTAATTATTGTACCTCGGGGAATATATTTCACAGAAACATGTAGATACTTGAAAGCCTTAACACATATCTAGTAACTATTTTAGATCTCACACACTAATAAAAAGCAAGAAATAAAAGCAATGAAGTAAAAATGAGACACTGGCACTTTTCCATTTACTTGTTAAAACAGAGGAATTTAAGGAATACATATAGTGGAAATATTTCATGAGTTATTAGGGAAGACAGAAATGTCTTCAGAAAGGATAGCCTGTGAGTGGGATAAAATGAAAAAGGAGTTTAAAAATAGGGAAGAAATAAAAGAGAAAGAAATGGTTCAGACGTAATAGCAAATATTTAGAGGGGCTGACAAAGATTAAAGAATTTCAGAATAAGGGGAACCTAAAAGAACAAGAAGAGGGGCAACTGTAGTGTGCTAAAGGGAAATAAGGGAGTATTTGGATAATATGCATGAGCTTAGAAAGATTGATGTTAAGTAACTATTTTTGACAACAACTACACATCATAAAAACTTTTAGCACAATTTAGTTAAGAGATAGTTAAGAGAAAATTTCACCAAACTTAGGAAGCCATAGACGAGAAAAATAACCTGAGATCATACAAAGATGTTAGAGATATTTCAGAAATGTTATGGAAATCTGTATAAAGCAGAGAAATGTGAAAAAGAAACAGCACAAATGGAAAAATTTATGGAACACTTAATTATGCCAAAATTAGAGGAAGATGAGGACCAACAACTAACAGCTAAGATAGGAGAAGATGTGATAAAAACAGGTTTTGTTTTACAGCATTTTCAAAGGAGGGGAAGCACCAGCATCTTGGAAGAAAGCTGTGATGACTGCATTACCCAAACTTGATAAAGACCCATCAGACCCAGCCTCATATAGTCATATTTTAATTAAAAAAAATTATTAGAAAGCGTTTATATCTTTATTCGCTAAACAAATGGCAAAGGTGTTGCCAAAATTGATAGCTATGGATTGATGTGGTTTTGTGGAGGGAGGCAAACATTTGACAACATTAACAGAACACTGATGATCCAGAGGGATCATTGTTGTTGGTGGATCTTGATGCAGAGAAAGCATATGATAGAGTAAGCTGAGACTTCATGAGCAGGGCAATGGAAGCATTTGCATTTCCTGGAAAATTTATAAGGCTGATTAGGAGGATATATGAGGGATTGGAAGTGAAAATTAAAGTGTGTGGGGTCCTCTCTGATAATTTCTGCCCCTTTGTTATTTGCATTATATTTAGAACCACTGGCAAAGAAAATAACGGACTCCGAAATTCAAGGATATAATTAGTATGGTAGTCAAAAAAAGCTCATTTGCAGATGATATTTTATACCTGACAAAACCAGAAAGAGATATTACAATGTCGTGGAACATTTTGAGACAGTTTCAAAACTTTTCAAGATACAAAATTAACAAAGCTAAAACAAAGGCAGTAGCAGTAAATTATGTACCCACATATGAATTTGTACAGCAATATCCATATTTATGGGGAGATGATAAAATGAAGTACTTAGGAATATGGATTAAAAATTATTCTGGCAAGACAGCTAAGCATATGTAGGAAGAGACTAAACAAAAGATAAAACAAAAACTTGAGAAAATGGAAGCTTTGTTATATGGATATGGATAGTAAGATACAAGCAATTAAAATGTTTTTAGTCCCATTAGTCTTATACACGGATCAGGCATATTATTATCAACCAGAGGAGAAATTGTAAATAGCAATTATTGAACAGCTGAAGGTCTTTATCTGGGATGAAAAGATGGCAAGAGTCAACTGAGATAAACTGATTCCTTCTAGTAGAACAGGACAGATTGGGATTACCTTATTTGAATGGGTATTTCAGAGCTACAAAGTTAAGGCTCCTATACATAGCACAAGCAGAAAACTATAATTCAAAGTGGAAAAAAATGATGATGAAACAGGGGAGAACTCAAGAGACTGGGATTTTGGATGTAGGCCTTTAAGGAGAAGAACAATAATCATATATATGATTTATATATATATATATATATATATATATATATATATATATATATATATATATAAATATGGATTCACTTTAGAAGCTGCAAATAGTGAAAGAACGAAAACTCAGAAGCGCGAAATTCAAAATCTCGCATACCGGAGATTTTGAATTAGCACTTCTGCTGTACACAAACACACACCTTCCTCCCCACACACAAACACAAGCTCTGTCCCACATAAAAGCAGAGGGGCTGCCCCCCCCTGTACCCCCCACATCCCCCCTACTTAAATATTCTAACTCTGAGGTTGCACTACATACAAAAACACACAAAACACCACCACACAAGCTGCATTCTCCTCGCACACACACATCACAGCAACAAAACATACTAACACACACACCACAGCCCCTACCCAAAACCCTTAACACATAAACACTTAACTAAATCCATAACCACAGCAAAACACCAGAAGTGCTAATTCAAAATCTCCATTATGCGAAGTTTTGAATTTCGCATTTCTGAGTTTTCGTTCTTTTTAGGATTCCACTTTATGGGCGTGAAATACTGAATTTCGTTATTTCAATATCTCGAGCTTCTACAGTGAATCTATACACACACACACACACACACACACACACACATATATATATATATATATATATATATATATATATATATATATATATATATATAGTAGCAGAAAGCATCCTAAGAATTAAGCCAACACGGGAATGGAGAAAGGTGATTCTGCCAGTAGGGATGACTGCAGTAAGGGATATAGACAATAGGAAAGAGGGGGTCTGGAATTTATTAGAGAAAACTACTAAAGGAATCAAGGTACTGGAAGCAAATAACTAGAGAGGGAAAGATGATCGAATGTGAATACGCCATGAATTTATTTGGACTGCAGGTTAGATATTGCCTTCCTTATCAAGAAGTGATATCAGACTATAAGCAAAGAGAAAAAAATAGTGGGGTCCTAAATGAAAGATCAGCACTGGTAGAGTTTTTAGTAGAATCTAGAATAGAAGCTGCCATTAAAAAAGGAATAATTAGTAGAACATTTAAAATATTGCATGATGACTATAACAATCAATCATGGGAGGTTAGACATGATTGGGAAGAGAGTCTGGACAAGCAATGCACAAAGAAACAATGGGAGGATATATGTATGTCTCCCAAATATGCAACAAAATCTAGAAGATTTAGGATTTTTGCTTGGAAAGGTTTACATAGATACTTTTACACCCCAAGTTGACTCCAGAGAATTTTTCCTCAGGTAGGCAGCAAATGTTGGAGGTGAGATGAGGAAGAAAGAGCTAATTGGGAACATTTTCTGGGAGGGTGGTGAGTTGGCAGACTTTAAGGATTTCCCGTGGGGTGCACTGTCAGAGATGCTGGGTGGGCAGACTGATATGATGAGGGAGATGATTTTTCTGAG
This sequence comes from Protopterus annectens, assembly GCF_019279795.1. Lineage (NCBI taxonomy): Eukaryota > Metazoa > Chordata > Ceratodontiformes > Protopteridae > Protopterus > Protopterus annectens. The sequence continues at coordinate 1,221,526,591 of NC_056726.1, forward strand.
CTATGATAAGGCCTTGCTGTATCTAACTATGGTGGCTGCCAAAAAAGCAATTACTAGAAAATTGAAATCAAAATCTAAACCAACTACACTAGAAGTAGTGAATATAGTAACAGTGACAAAACAACTGGACTTGAGATCTTTAGAAAAGGGCAGGAACAAATTACATAGGAACAATTTGGAATTGTGGGAACAATACCTACATGGGAGAAATTATGTTTAAAAAAGGGCAGGACTTAAATGAGCTATGTAATGTTTGACTGAAAATGATTGGGTACATTATAAGTTATGTATAATGTTTGCAACTGGGATTGTATCATTATGGTTTGTGATGTAAACTGCTTGCAACTAGGATTGTGCCAGTGTGGTTTGTTTCCCTTTACATAAATGTATAATTGCCTTTGTTGTAAGTGATGGTTTAATAAAGATGTTTCTTGTTTAAAAAAGCCAGGAATTGAATAATTTATGTAAAATTGCTTTGCTTATATGATATATAGCAATATATGTGAAGTTTAATGTCTGTTACCGTGAACTTGTTAACTCAGTTTGATTACTTTTATATAAATGTAAATTTGCCTATGTCACAAGTGATAATTCAATAAAGATGTTTAATAAAAAACAAAATGAAAGAAATGGAATTTGTGGGAACAATACATGGAGAATAATGTTCAGGTGGAGGAGCATTAATGGAAAGCATAAATTTAGCAATTTATGTAATATTGGACTGAAAATTTGTTTTTATAAAGAAAGAAAAAATGTAATGCATAATGTGTGTAAATGGAAAAAAAGTGTTAAAATATTTTTTTCTATTAATGTATGTCTGCCAATGTCTTAAGTGATTATTTTAATAAAGGTGTTAAAAAAAGATCTTTGGGGGGTCTGTGAACTTGACTCTCACTGCAGACAAAGTTTTACCTTCTTCCCCACATTTTAACAGTTCCTCTTTCACATGATATATGAAAAGCAAGACTCCAATGAAAGGGCATTTATGAAGAATGCTTTAAGATTCTTGGTAAAATAACAATGTTTGAACCAGGCATAGTGGCACATGGTAATGTTTCTCCTACTCCCACTGTGAATCAGGCATGCTGAGAACGTGGATATGTTAAGCACTGTGGACACCTATGGCTCTAGCTGACTGTGAAAATTGTGTGCTGTCAATCTTCTCACTGTGTCTAGGGTTTGTTCAGCTTGGTTGCACTGAAGGTGTTTCATATGTTCATTGGTAGAGTTATATGGTTACATGAACCCTCTGAGACTCTTGTGACCCAATCACGGTATTACTAAAAATTAGAAAAAAGAAATGTTGAAAATTCTTTTTTTCTTTTAAAATTATCTGCTCACCTGCACAAAGCTCGAGAGTAGGATGGCTTCACATCTGCCTCTCTGCTTTTAACTGTCTCTCTGTCTGACATCTTTAGAAGCAGTGCTGCTCAAAGCACAAGCTTGGGACTCAGGTCGGACTGTCTCAAGTCTTTTCAAAGTGTGGTGCATAATCTACTTTCCTGCTCAAATCGTGGCATGCAAGCATTACAGAAATAGGTTCATTGGTGTTTACTAGGCTAACAACCAAAAGGGCCTTTTTAAGCCTAGCCATGCATCCCAAATTATTATTATTATTTATTTATTTATTTACATTTGTTGACCGAGAATGTCCGACTGGACGCAAGTCCATTTTCAGTGGAGGCCTGGGGAGAAAAGCTCCACAAATTAAAATATTACAGACATAGTTACAAATGAAGAATCCTAGCAATTAAAATATTACAAACATAGTTACAGATGAAGAACATAGTACATTCAGTAGATAACTACCATCTGTTCCATCCACGAAATCATAGCAGATATTACCAATTGTTACAATAAGAAGTTACTGCCATATAATAAGTAGATAGGCATGGAAGTATCAGAGCTTGCTGTAATCAAAGGTAGTTTGTGGGGTGGAAGAGAGGTAGAGGGTAGATGAAGTAGGAGAAGTTAGAGGGGAGAGTTACAAGGGCATAATCAGCATGTTTTTAGGTGCACTTTAAGTAAAGCTTTGAAGTGGGTGCATGATGATACAGAGGTTATTGTGGGGGTTCCATAATTTGGCTATAGCGCTGGAGAATAGTGCTTCTCCAGCAGTGTCATTGGCTCTAGTACCCTGTAACTGATTTTTATTGCTGGATCGTAGTGGTCTGGTGGTGAGATAAGGTTGGAGTAGATATTGGAGGGATGGGAATCTCTAACCAGTTCTGATACCCTTGATAACTGTAAGCAGGGGCATAGGAGATGAAACATTTACAAACAGGGGCCTTGGAGATTAACCCTTTAAAGGTTTTCTGTGTCCATTAGAGACATAGGTGCCAAACCAGGGAAGAATTTCCTGTTTCCCATCCAATTGCCCAGGTTGCACTTGAATTGGGATAGGGAGGCACTCTGCTTCACATGGACGGGGAGCCTGTTCCAGAGATGGAGTAATCTCTGGGACACATACCTGCCTCTCCAGCAGGCCCTATTTACATCAAGGTTTAAGTCTTTAGAACAGGCAATTCTGGTGATGTTTGTTTTGCGGCTATGCAGGAGGTCCACCAGAGTGGGGTCTGACAATGCCCTGTATGTTAAGACATAGATCTCCCCTCAAAAGCCTGTAGGAGACAGAATACAGGGATAGAGCCTTGACGTGGACTGCATAGGACATTTTACTTAAGGTCTGTATTCTTCTAGTGAGGGACCTCTGTGGACTTTCCAATTCTTGGGTATGCCTGGTTAGGTACATACCAAAGGGGCCATTGTACACAATGATAGGTCTGATGACTGATGAATACAGTGGAACAATGACTTCTTTGGACTTAGATGCGATACCTTTGTTTATAAGTTGTGCAATATAGAATGATTTCCTCACTACTGTAGACACATGATGGTCAAAGGCTAGATTACTATTTATATGTGTCCCTAAGTCCATGACTACTGGTCAACTGTCAGGAATGTGTTGTCAATATGATAGTTATCAGGGGTGGATGACTTCTCGAAGGATACTATTATGCATTTCTTGGTATTTAGTTTTAGTCCATGGCTCTGACACCAGTTGTTTGTCTGTGTCAGCCCCTCCTGGAGATGTGTCAGTGTGAGATTCAATGACAGCTCTTAATTTGCAATCATATGGAAATTTAGTCAGGTAGAGGCCACTGACATTGGCCTTGACTTCAGAGAAGTAAATGCCAAAATGGAGCAGTCCAAGGACTGATCTCTGAGGGCTCCACTTGTGACTGGCCTCTCTGCAGAAGTGGACTCCACAATTCTAACTTCCTGGGTCCTGTCTCTGAGCCATTTGATTATCCACCAGGTAACATACGTAACCTCTTGATTTTGTCAACAATGCCCGAGTGGGGTATTGTGTCACTTGCCTTGGCCAGGTCAAGGTAAGCAGTGTGAACCATTTTGCCCTCATCCACTGCTTTGGTGTACCTCCTCAAAGAAACCCACCAGGTTGAGTACGTATGATCTGCTCTTGACGAAACCCAACTGGGTTGGGTCCAGTGTCTGGAGGTTTACCATATCACTATCATTTCCAAGGCTTTACATATAAGACTAGTGAGACTTATGGGTCTGTAGTTTCTATGGTCTATAGATGACCTACCTTTGTGCAGAGGGATGAATGCTGCTGTTCTCCATTCATGAGCCATGAGCCTACTTGAAGGCTATAGTTAAATAGCAATTCCAGAGGTCCTGATAGGTCCTGTTTCATGCTATTTAGAAGGCATCCTGGGATACTGACTGGGCCCATAGATGTAGTATTCTTGGCCTTATTGAACGCATTAAGGACCTGTTCCTAAGGGACAGTAGGGAGAGTTATATTTGATGGCATTTCCTGAGAGAAGGTTGAGGGGGAGAGGGGAGTAACGTTGGAGCTGAATTTATCAGCCAGGAGGTGTGCTATATCTTCTGGCTCAGTTCAGGTGGCTCCATTTACAATGAGCTCTGCACACAACTGTGTATTGCCTTTAAGGTTGCAGACATAGCTAAAGAATGCCTTGTGGTTGTCCATGGCCTGGGAGGCCAAATTCACCTCAAATTTTGCTTTGGTAGACTTTGTCTTCTGAGATGTTTGTTTAATTTGGTGAGACTGCTTTTATCCTCCTGGGTGCTGCACCTCCTAATTTTTGCCATGATTTTCTTCCTTCTGTTATACAGTCTATTGATTTTGTGATTCCACCAGGGTGGCTTGCTTTTTGAGTTAGTTCTGTATCTCTTCCTTGTGGGTACAGCTGCCTCTATGCAGCTATTAACATGCTTGTACAGGGTTTCGGTGAACAGTTCTGCATAGGCAACAGTGTTCTCAAGGTTTATGGGGGCTTGAAATTTTGCCAGGTTATTACTTAATAGCAGGAGGTTAGCCTTAGTGTAGTTCCTGAATATTCCAGGTTTAGCTGGAGGTCCAGGTCTTATTTTTACTACAAAGGAGACCATTTTGTGGTCTCAACTTACCAGGGAAGACGTTACAGTAGGGGATGTGCAGCACCCTCCCATATTAATGAGGACCAGACCCAGTATGACTGCAGCCCTGGTTGCTGTACTGACTATCTGGTTTTGGGAGTTTGTGTTTACAAAATCCAGGAATCTCTGTGCCTGTATAGGCTCATAGGTTGGTACTAGGCTATCAGCCCTAGGGTCTATACAAGCCTAGCCAAAACAATTGCCTGGATATTTCTTCCCACAACATTTACTTCCCTGGACCCCTGTTTAGCAGGGCGACTGACGTGATCCCCAGGGTGAATTTCTTATCTCCCATCCAATCATTAAGGTTCCTTTTGAAGACGGCCAAGGAGGTGCTCAGCTTGACAAGTATGGGCAGTCTATTCCAGTGTATGGGGAGTCTCTGGGTCAGGAATCTATACCTCTAGCACGTTTTGTTCATTGTGATGACAAGGTTTAGATCCCTGGAGCGTGTGGCTCTGAAGGATTGGGATTTCTTTAAGTGGAGCATGTCCAACAGCTCAGGGTTTGACATGGCCTTGTATGTTAAGCACAGATCACCTCAGGGTTCAGTCCTGGGACCGCTCTTGTTTGGCATCTACCTCTCTGAAGTACAGGCCAACACTAGGGGAATCTGGCTAACAAAGTTCGCAGATGACTGAGTAGACGATATGCCACAGACTATAGCTTGAGTTTTTTTAGACGGTCAGCATAGGGCATCTGCTTTAGGCCTGTGATTCAGTGAGGTATTTCTGCGGCCTTTCCAGCTGTTGCAGATGTCTTGTGAGGTACATACCAAATGGGGCATTGCACTCTATAATGGGTCTAATGAGGGATGAGTACAGTTGGACAATGACCTCCTTTTTTCTGGATGAAAAGCCCTTAGTAATGAGGTGTGCCACATAGAAGGATTTCCTGACTGTTGTGGCGATGTGGTTATCGAAGGTAAGACCACTGTCCACCTGTGTCCCTAAGTCTCTCATCACACTTTCGGTGTTTAGTGTATTGCCACCTATGTGGTAATTCATGGGTACATAGTTTTTCACAAAGGGGATAACTATACATTTCTTGGCATTAAGCTTGAACCCATGGTTCTGGCACCAAGCATCTGTTTCTGTAAGACCCTTTTGTAGAATATCCACATCATTTGGGGATTCAATAATGGCTCCCAGTTTGCAGTCATCTGCGAACTTTGTTAGCCAGAGTCCCCTAATGTTGGCCTGTACTTCAGAGAAGTAGATGCCAAACAAGAGCGGTCCCAGGACTGAACCCTGAGGTACTCCACTTGTCACTTGTCTGGTGCTGGATTTGGAGTCGGCTACTTTTACAGTCTGGGTTCTGTCAGTAAGCCAACTGGCAACCCATCGAGTGACATAGGGATCTATGCCCAGCTTAGTAAGTTTATTTATGATTCCAGAGTGGGGGATGGTGTCGAAGGTCTTGGCGAGGTCCAGATAGGCTGTGTGGACTGCCTTACCCTCATCCACAGCTCTGGAGACGGATTCGAAGAAGTCAATCAGGTTCAGGAGACAAGATCGGCGCTTCACGAACCAAAACTGGGTGGGGTCCAGTGTTTGAAGGTTGCCAATGTCTTTGCTTATAAGTCCTATGATAATGCGTTCCATGCCATTGTAGATCAGGCTCATCAGACTAATGGGATGGTAGTTCCTGGGATCCAAGGTGGATCCCCCCTTGTAGAATGGGATAACTGTAGCTGTGCACCACTCATTGGGCACGAAGCCTGAGGTAAGGCTATGATTAAACATGACACTTAGGTGAGGCGCCAGTTCATTTTGTAGTTCATGTAGTACACAGACTGGGATGTCATCTGGTCCCATGTTTAGTGTCATATAGTTAACAGTGGGTTAATTAAAGTTACTAATGAATACGGTATTGGGTTGGATGGTTAGTGTTTCTAATAAGTTTAAATACATGATATTGGTTTCCTGGGTCATAGAGGGGGACCTATAGCTGGCAAGGAAGTAATACTTGATTTTGCCTATGGTGATTTGGATATGACGCAGCTCAAGGGCATTGTCCTGTTTGACCAGCCTTGAGATACATTTATTTTTGATGTAAATAGATACACCTCCACCTTTAGTCTCTGTCTGTGCAGTAGTTGGTCAAAATGTGTAGAAGGCATTATAACCTTGCATTGTTGGTGTGCTCTCTGTGGCTTTAAACCACGTCTCAGTGACAGCACACACATCAGCATTGTCTAGGATGAAGAGAGCTTCTAGGAAGTGCAGTTTTTTGTTTAGACTCCTAGCACTGAGCAGTAATACCTTTAGATCATCTTGGCTTTTCTTTGCTATGTAGGAAGTACTTTCAGTTTGGCATTGCCTAAAAAGAGGCACTATGGGGAAGACAATGTTTTAGCTAATATTCTAAGGACTAGAGGGGAGAGGTGCAGACCACCCCTGACAAAACAGCATGGTCTGTTGACCATCTCCTTTCAAGCTGACAAATACTGCACCCCCTTAGAATGACACCAGAAACTAAGCCTATTATTAAAGTCAATCCTCTTTTGTTCGTACTGTGGCATCATCCTTGGTGAAGGTAAAATGCTGCTCAATGCTAGGCTCATACCAGCCTGGGACACATATTCAGAGATCTCCAGGATGTCTCTCTTCATACAGTCTAGGGAGGTACGTCTTATTTCATTTACTCCCACATGTACTATGACTGAGTTATACTGATACCAGAGGTCCAGTGACCTGAGTGTATGCATAATGTGGTGGATCCTAGCCCCTGATAAGCAATTGACTGTGACTTTCTCCTTACTCAGCCTGGTGAGAGGAAAATCATTGTGTCTCACAATGGAGCCTCCAATGACCAGGGTATTGGACTGTGTGGTGTCTTGCCTTATGGACTTAGAGGTAGAGGCTCCATGAGATGTGTCTCTATGTATTGATGTGTGTGTTGTTTTGAAAGACTACATTTGGGGCTGCTGAAGATATTTGTTATGCATACTTCATCTAGGAGGACTTTGTGGTTTAGGAGGGTTACATTAAAGTGCCTCAGGATATGTGGGCCTATAAGTCTGTTTGAATTGACATTAGGACTACTTTTATGCAAGAGCTTTGCCCCAGTGACATTGTGTAAACACATCTCTCACATATCGTATCAGTTTGTTTGAGAATTAACTGGTTGTCAGTAAACATGAGGCAATTTCTGCATTGCCTTAGGAAACCTTGGAGCTCTAACTAAATGAGAACTGAATCACTTTCTACTGACTGTCTCACCTCTTTAGAAGCATGGCAAACATGAGCTGAAGCACTTTCCACTGACAAGTGGAAGAATGGCAGTGTGTGTGTGTGTGTGTGTGTGTGTGTGTGTGTGTGTGTGTGTGTGTGTGTGTGTGTGTGTGTGTGTGTGTGTGTCCTGCGTCTCAGAATAATTATGATATAAATGACAGAATCAATTTTAGTGAACAGGAGCTTCATTATATGAGCCATGTTCTTTGGAAATTATCCTTAGTTTCCTTGTTTTGGTGACTGCGGACAATATGTTTATTGACTGGCTATGAATAAACTGAACAGCATGAAGTCTATGAGTTTAATGTTAAAATAACTATGAATGCATTTTTAATTTACTTTCTTTTTGTAGGTACATGGGTGTGAAATACAATGTGTTGGACTACAACAGTTGTCTGGTACTTAGTGCAGATGAGTAAGGCTATGAGCTGCCAATGAACTGCTTTCTATAAGTACAGCATTTGATTCCTTGGTCTTCATTTGCCTAGTGAGTCTGACCAAGTCACTTCACCAGATAGTGCTCCTGGACTGCCCCCAGTAGGCCATCCCAAGATGTTAGCATATGCAATACACATTTGTCTTTTGAATTCCTGCACCCTTCACAAAGTCAGTAATTAGTACTTTACTATTTGACTATGAATCTCAGCACGTCTTTTGCAGTCAAATGGATTGCCAGCTGTATTTTTAGTAATAAATGTTACTTTAAAAGAAAGAGAAGTTTACTGCTGCTTATGCTGTCTGTTTTCAACATTTGAGTGTTTCATTTTGTTTATGAAATAGCTATCAGTGTTATTACTGTACAATGTTTAATAAAAGTTTTAAATTAAATCCAAATCTCTGTGATCATTGTAAATGTAAAGAGGAAAATAGCAGGCATACCAAACAGGTTTGAACAGTGTTTTATGGCAAGTGGGGAGAAACTGCTAAGTAGTGGGATGCTGGTATTGTTGGGGGCAGCCTGGTCCATTACCGTAGATAAGGCTCCATTTGACCATGATCCAACTCTGCTGTTATTGTTCAGAAACTGTATATCAGTATTTTGCCTCATACGTATGACCTGTCTTTTTTTTCTATCTTTTAAATAGAGCAAAGGAGCAACCCAGGTCACTATCTGGTTAAGTGAATTGCTCCCAGTCTCACTGTAGGCAAATAGAGGAAGAAAGAATCAAACCTTGTACCTTCGATTACAGCAGCAGCTCATTAATAGCTTAAAGCTTACAGCAACACTCTGCACTAATTGCCAGACCTTCACTCGTGTTTTTTCTGACAAATCTTTGAAGTTTAAAAATCATACCATGGCAGGTTTTTAGTCTATTAGTAATGCTCGTTATTAGTTTCATAGTTTTAATTGTTCCAATGTTCAGAAAATTCATGCTGATGCAAAGCCTGTTCTGTGAACTTTTTAAGTGAATTAGAGTAGTCTCACTGTTAACTGCATCCGATTTTGCAGGACATCCCTGATTTTTCCCAATGTTTATGCCCTGTCCCTCATTAACTTCTTTTTTTTTTCTGTCAAATCACTGAGAATTTCATACATTCAGTGACGCTAGTCATTACAATTTCATTGTTTTTACTATTCAAAGAATGCATGTCCATGCAACACGTGTTGTTCTTTTAACATTTTAAGTATCTGGAGTGTTGTCTGGCACCTATGTTAAACTACCTCTGTAGTCAAAGGTACAGAATTTAAATTTCAGCTCTATTAACCTAATGTGTGACTCAGCAAGTCAATTAACAACACAGTACTTACTCCTGGGTCACCCCTGAAAAAGGAACACAGTCCATTGGGGTGACCTGGTTGACAAATACATAAAATAATATTCAAATGTTGTCCTTTTTTGTCCCCCTCATTATCTTTAGCTTTGTCCAGAAATTAAGAGATACTTTGCCCTCTTTCTTATAAATTGTTGTGGCTTTCTGGAAAATTGTTGCAGACTGCGGTCAGCAAATTTTGTCCCCCTCATTATCTTTAGCTTTGTCCAGAAATTAAGAGATACTTTGCCCTCTTTCTTATGAATTGTTGTGGCTTTCTGGAAAATTGTTGCAGACTGCGGTCAGTAAATAATGACAGGCAGAATTTCAGACTTGATCTTATAAAAACCCACTTGCGGTCTCCAGAAGTAAAACAAAATACTGTTTTAATGAGCACTTTAGTCCACTTCATTCAAAACATGAACTTCATCAGATTAAAAAGGTCCTTCATCTCTGTGGATTAAATAGTAAAATCATACACTGACACCTAGTGGCTATTAAGTCATACTGCTTAAAAGTAAGAGTACTTAGAAACAAATTGCAACTTATAAACAATATCTTAACCAAAAAAACAATCAATTACACTTTGCTTGGAAAAACACACAGTACACAGAAATCTATTACATCCTATAAATGTTAAAACGTACCATGAACATTATTCCCTCACTACTGACATAATACAAAATGATTAAGTATTTATGGGATATAGGAAGGAATACATGGTAGAGCATCATATCAGTCATGTTCTTTGGATATGACCCTCGTTTCCTTGTTGACTGAATAATGACAGTGCGTTTTTTATTTAGCTGAGAACAAACTGGACAGCATAAAGTCTATGAGTTTAATAATATTCTAACTATGAGTGCATTTTGTATTTAGCTCGTTTTCTGCAGCCAGACAAGTATGAAACCTGCTAGAGTTATAAACTAATTTAAAGAAAACTACATCCTATTAAGTGACAGTTTGTCAAAATTCAATGCCTCACCCAACCCAAAGTTCACAACAGCCTACGCAGAATTACTCAAAGAAACACTGTACAAACATATAAATGGCTGCATAGAGGCTACTGTACTTACCAGAAGACAAAAACAAACCACACCAGTGGAATCCTAATCTTAATAGGGTACATAACAAAAGGAAAAAGTGATGGCCAAAGTCAGAAAGAGCAACGCTTGTAATGACAAAAGCTCACTAACAAAACTAAACAGGAAACTAGCAGGACTAATTAAATCCAGCAAGGCCAATTACGGGATCAAGATAGCTTCAAAGGCTATAGACATCCACAAAGCCTTCTACAGCTACGTCCAAATCCTCAAAGGTAACGCACAGCAATGTCCAGAACTGGTACTAAATGGTACCACAGCAAACCTGCTGGCCGATAAATTCAGCGCAATCCTTACCTCCCACTCTCTCCCTGCCATCCCTTATGAAATCCCTACCAGTATAATCCTCCCAACTATGTACAGGACGGGTCATAACAGTGCTTACTAAGGTTAAAATCACAGCCTCAATGGGGACTGACAATATCCCAGGCTGCCTTCTAAATAGCCTGAAACATGAACTATCAGGACACTTGAGTCACTTTCAACTACAGCCTCAAAACAGCCTATGTACCAAGTGAATGAAGGATGGCAACGGTTACCCCCCTTCACAAGGGTGGACCATCATCTGATCCTGAGTACAGACCTATTATTCTGACTAGTCTAATATACAAAGCCATAGAATGAATTATCATGGAAATGACCAACAGCAACATTGTCAACCTACAGACACTGTGCCCATCCCAGTTTGATTTTGTCATAGGAAGGTCATGACTACTTAACCTGGTAGAATTCTTTAAAAAGATAACTAAGGCAATTGATGAAGGGAAATGGTACAAACCACCTACCCAGACCTGGCTAAGGCACATTTGACACAACTTGGGTATTGTGGACGAACTCACCAATCCCTACACAACTCATTGGATTACCAGCTGGCTCACAGATAGGACCCAAGAAATCAAGATTGGTGAGACCACCTCCACCATGAGACAGTTCTCCAGTGGAGTACCACAGGGCTCCTTGCTGGGCCTACTCCTGTTTGGCATCTGCTTCTTGGAGGTCAAGGCTAAACAACTGCAAATTGGGAGCAACCAAATTTCTCCCCTTGCAACACAGACAAATGACTGTTGCCAAAGCCATGGATTAAAACTCAATGTAAAGAAGTGCATTATAGTGCCTTTTGGGAAAACATCTAACCAAACACATTACTCCATTATTAACGCATCCCATGAGAGCTGACCTGGCAGTTAGAGATCTGGGAACATATGTAGACTGTAATCTGGCCTTCGACCAACACACAGTCAAGGTAGTAAGAAAATAATTCTGTGTTGCCAAATCTGTAAGTAAGGGCATGGCATCCAGGCCCAAGGAAGTTAATTTGCTACTCTACTTATCCCTATACCTCTCAACATATTAGCCCAAGAAATCTGGACAAAACCTGATGTAATGGGAGAACAAAGGTCCAAAAATAGGGCCAGATTAGAAATATTGCTCTTACAAACGTAAAAAAAGTAGCTAGAATAACAGGGTTTGTGTTAAAATGCATTAAAGGATATGAAGTATGAAACTCAAATGTACGTCATTATTTGGTGATTTTTATACCTCAGATCAGCCCAGTGACATGCTAGAAAATGACAAATTTTATGAGGAACACACTGAAATTTGGGGGCAAAAATCTGGACATTCTTCAAAATCTGGACAGATGAGATGTTGTTGAGAATCAATCTGTGTCTGATATATAAAGCATCTTTAGAGCTTTTGTACAGCAGCAAAATGAGCAGCATGAATAAAACACACTGGAGAGACACATATGTGAATCAAGGATCCCCATGCTCTGGAATTGGCTCAACATCCGTGTGAAGTAGAGTCCATCCCTAACCCTATTCAAACATAGCCTTGACCATTGGATGGTATATTTCAAATTCATCCCCAGGACGGCCCCCATTTCTTTTATATACAAAGGCCGACAGTAAACACTCCCTAACTAACATACTCACACATAACTTTTTAGCAAGCTCCTAACATACCCTTCCTAGTAAACATATCCCCCCATTAAAATGTAAATGTTACAATGGGATGCAATTGGGTTTTGTTGAATGGCTAGACGTAAGGCCCTGTTAATTGTTAGCCTAGTATATACCAATGAACCTATGAAATACACTGTGTTTGAGCTAGATCCATTTGCCTGGCACTTAGTGCAGATGAGTTAAGTGAGCTGCTTCCTGCAGTAGGGGTTTGATTCCTTCAGCCTTCACTTGTCTTTGATGTGACTATGACAAAGTCACTTCACCAGATGGTACTCTTGGTCTGCTCCTGAAAAGAGACACTCATGTCTAGTGGGCTGTCCCAGGCTGATAGCAAATATTTTACAAATTTGTCTGTTGAATTTTTGCACCCTTCACATAGGTGCTAATTACTGTTTCACTATATGCTATTTGAGTACGAATCTTAGCAGGTCTCTTTTAGTTTAATGGGTTACCAGTTGTATTTTCAATATATGGGAGTTTCAATGGAAGAGGAGCTTAAAATTGCTCATGCTAAGCTATTTTCTTTGTTCAGGTATTTTGTTTTATTTAGCGAGTGCCTGTAAATGTTTCTGCTGTACAATTTGAAATATGTGTTAAATTAAATCCAAATCCCTGATCAGTGCAAAACAAGTAAAACATGAGTCCAGGTCTGTACACAATTCTGCTGACCCTATAGAACAGCCAATTCAACTGAGGAGGTCGAAAGGATTCAGTCTCAACAAATGTCCCATATGGGACAGGAGCAGAATTCATGGAATTCACAGGGGATACATGCCCAAGGAATGGGATGGAATTAGAACTTCCTGCATCCCTGCAATCATTGGAGATTATTGTGACAAAAAAACAAGATTTTAAGATTTATAATTTTAGTCATGTGACTGTAAATGAATTTTTGCCAACATGTTTTTGAGGGGATTTACTTTTGTTCCCACTACAAATTGGTGGATGTATTGATTTAAAACTTTCTGTACGAAATCGAACCTCAGACTGGATTTTTCTAATGAAGGAAAGATGTGTTTTAATGACGGGAAATGTTTGAAGAAAGCAAGTACATTTAATACCCCACTTAACCCAATTTTGCAGTTGTTTGAAGAAGTGTGAATGTGAAATCAGGGATAATATATCAAATAAACCTCTTTCTGCATGGTCTAATTTGAATCAAGACCAGCTGGGTTTGTTGGTGGATATATTGCTCAGACAAAACGATTAGATTAATGAAGCTGGAAAAGGATGGGGGACTCATGAATGCAACCGATTATGTTAATAAAATGATGGTGCTATTATGTGATGAAATATATGAAGCAGTTTCAAAAAACACCTACTATTTCTGTAATCTTAAAATTCATAGAAATATGAGGGACCCCCTCCATTTACACCAACAGTGGATGTCAGGATACCTAAAACCTATTATCCCTTGGCTAAATTCACTGACATAAAACTTAAAGGTGTTTTGGATTATATGAACTATCTAGCCCGTGGCTCCTGAGATTTTTTGACTAAGATAAAACATTTGTTTAGGGAAGACCACTTTTTTAACAGTGGATGTAAAAGATCTTTTTTTCTGTGATCCCACAGAATTTGGGTATTGAGTGGTGTCTTGAATTCCTGATTGAAAATACTGAATTTACAGGGATGGAAATCAACATCACCCGGACTTTAATGGATATGGTTCTTAATACTAATTTTATATATTTTGAAGGTTAACATTACACATAAAGAGAGGGTGCAGCTATGGGAAAGTTTGTGCATCATTATTGCAAATATGGTTATGGCCACCTAGGAAAAGAAGTTTGTGGTTCATTTGGTATAATAATTCCTGGTCATTACATATTAGATATCTGGATGATATCTGCATCTTTTGCATAGATGAGGCACAGAGAATTAATGATTTTATAGACTACATTAATAACCCCACTTCTTTCCTTAGACTTACATTCTCTGCTTCAAGAGAATGTTCATCAAGTGAGTGTATCCAGGATATTTACTTGATGTTATAATTAGTGAAGTAATGATGAAGAGAGACTGGATTTTACACAGCATTACTGGGGCAGATTTACCAGTTAACAATAGTGGGAATAAGTAGCACTTCCCAATATGACTTCTGCCTTTATAACAACTTTTTGTGCAGATTATGGGAAATCAAAATATGTATTTTGAAAAACTGGGATAGTTTTAACCACTTTGGGATATCTAAAGATTTATGATACCTACGTAGGTTTGTAGCAAAGCAGGGTATTTATTTAAAAACTATGGTTGAACAGGTCATATTTCTTAAGAAAGGGGATATTGGTATTAGATGGAGTACACTGAAATGTGGCAGCTTCAACTATTGTACATACATTTTGGAAGCTAACTGTATACAGGTTAGGGATATCTTGATCCAACCTAAATTCACATGTAATTGTAAAACAAAAGGGATTGTGCATGACGTTTTATGTCAAAATTGTCATGGCTTTTATATAGGGAAGACATCTAGATGTTTTAAGGATAGAATGTATGAACATACAGACTACACAAGTAGAGCAAACACTAACAATGCTTATTTAGCAAAGCATGTGTTGGAATTTCCAGGACATACATTTTTATTTTTTGGAACTGAGAAAATTGTTACTAACCTCAGAGGGGGTGCTCCTGATTTACGGTTGGAATATCAGCAGCTTTGCTGGCAGACAAAAACTAGTGCAACGGTAGCACATAAGACTCTATCCATTACTTGTATTTTAAAATTTAACTCTCTGGGATTTCATTGAATATATTTTCTTTGTGGGATCAGTATGTGATGCTAGTTTTACTGTACAAGTTTATGCATACGAGTTTTAACTGTTTTCATGAATTATTATACAGACTGTATATTGTGACTGGATAAGAGTACTTTGAAGGGCTGATGAATGAAGAGAATGAGAGAGAGAAGGCTGGATGATGTGGGGATAGTGAATCAGGAAGTGAAACAGATTAGCAAGGAGGAAGTAAGGACAGCTATGAGGAGGATGAAGAATGGAAAGGCTGTTGGCCCAGATGACATACCAGTGGAAGCATGGAGGTGCTCAGGAGAAATGGCAGTGGAATTTTTAACCAGATTGTTTAATGAAATTTTGGAAAGTCAGAGGATGCCTGAGGAGTGGAGAAAAAGTGTTTTGGTACCTATCTTTAAGAATAAGGGTGATGTGCAGAGCTGTAGTAACTACAGAGGGATAAAACTGATCAGTCACGGCTTGAAGTTATGGGAAAGAGTAGTGGAAGCTAGGTTAAGAAGGGAGGTGATGATTAGTGATCAGCAGTATGGTTTCATGCCAGGAAAGAGCACTACAGATGCAATGTTTGCTCTGAGAGTGTTGTTGGAGAAATACAGCAAAGGTCAGAAGGAGTTGCATTGTGTCTTTGTGGACTTAGAGAAAGCATATGGCAGGGTGCCTAGAGAGGAGTTGTGGTATTGTATGAGGAAGTCGGGAGTGGCAGAGAAGTATGTAAGAGTGGTACAGGATATGTACGAGGGTAGTGTGACATTGGTGAGGACTGCGGTGGGAGTGACAGATACGTTTAAGGTGGAGGTGGGATTACATCAAGGATCAGCTCTGAGCCCTTTCTTATTTGCAGTGGTGATGGACAGGTTGACAGATGAGATCAGATAGGAGGCCCCGTGGACTATGATGTTTGCAGATGACATTGTGATATGTAGTGAGAGCAGGGACAAGGTTGAGGAGAC
Organism: Protopterus annectens; assembly: GCF_019279795.1. NCBI lineage: Eukaryota > Metazoa > Chordata > Ceratodontiformes > Protopteridae > Protopterus > Protopterus annectens. The sequence goes on from NC_056726.1 coordinate 1,221,542,819, forward strand.
CCTGGAGAGGGGGAGATATGCTTTAGAGATGAGAGAAATGAAGGTCAGCAGGGCTAAAAAGTACAGTTGTGTACCTACCATAAATGTAGATGTTTGAGTGTATTCAGTGTTGCAGTCATTACACTTGGGTTATCCGCCGGCAGGCAACCCGCAGTCGGCTCGAGTTCCAAAGTCTTGGTCCGGCGTTGGTTGCTGTCGCTTCTTCCCTGACGTCAGTGCGCCACAGGTATAAAAGTTGCAACCGATGACATTTTCTTCAGTTTTTCTTGCCCCAGATGTCAGGTGCCCCCAGAAAGGAAGGCTGTAAAGATATAAGTATGCCAAACAACAATGCATATAAAACTATAAACATATCTTTCATCTACAAGCAAATACACCACATAGGTTGTATAGAGTTGAGAAGTACAGAATAGTCCCAGCAAATAGGGGGATTGTGGGTGGGTAACCTGGACTGCAACAGTGAATACACTCGAACATCTACATTTATGGTAGGTACACAACTGTACTATGTTCATCATGTTTCACTGTTGCAGTCATTACACTTGGGTGGAATCCCAAAGCTGAGGTTGTGTGGCTGGGTCTAGATTGGATTTGGCGAGGCTAACAACCCTGCAGAACTGCGGTGGCAAAGCCTGCTCTAGATTTGGAGTACAGAGGTAGGTGGCAGTGCTTGGTGAAAGTGTGCACTGAGCTCCAGGTTGCAGCTTCTAAAATATCTTTGGTTGGTACCCCTCTGAGGAAAGCTGCTGAAGTGGCTGCTGCTCTGGTAGAATGAGGCCTAATGCCCTTAGGCACAGATTTGCCATGCTGTGCATAACAGAAGTGGATGCAGTGTCCTATCCATTTGAAGATTGTCTGCTTTGTAATTGGCTTTCCTTGTGATCCTGCAGCATAAGCTACAAACAGTTGCTCAGTTTTTCTGAAAGCTTTTGTTTTGTCCAAGTAAAATCGTAGCTGCCTGTGTATATCCAAAGCATGCAGAAGTTTTTCCCCTTTATTCTGGAGATTTGGGTAGAAAGCAGGCAAATGAATGGTTTGGTTTAAGGCCACATTGGAGACCACCTTTGGCATGAATGTGGGGTTTGTTCCAAGAGAAACCCTATCTTGATGAAAAATGAGGAAAGGTTCTACAGCCATCAATGCCTGTAACTCTGAGACTCTTCTTGCTGAAGTTATTGCTAGAAGCAGAGCAGTTTTCCATGACAGAAATTTAAGATCAGCTGTGCTGGCTGGTTCAAATGGAGGCAGTGTTAGTTTCTCTAAAACAAAATTGAGGTCTCAAGTTGGTACTGGTGCTCTTCTAGGGGGTCTTATATTTTTTGCCCCTCTGAGATACTGTCGTAGTAGAGGATGTGAAAAAATAGGAGGATCTGCACTGTAATGAGCTGAAATGGCAGAAGCATGGATTTTAATAGATGAAAAAGATAGGCCTTTGTCCAACATCTCAGTCAAGTATTGTAAAATGTGAGGTATATTACGGACCAGTGGGTCGAGTCCTTGTGCCTGGTTCCAAGCACAGAATCTTTTCCATTTTTCTGCATAAGATTTCCTAGTGCTGGGCCTCCTGGCTTCCAAAATTACATCCATTACAGCTTTAGAGAGAGTTGCAGTCTGAGTGGCTACATTATTCGCCATGCTGACAGGTGTAAGGTACTGAGTTGACTGTGCAGAATGTGATAGTTTTGCTGTGTCAGAAGATGAGGTATTAGAGGAAGAGGCCAAGGTGGGTCCTGAGACAGAGTTTTTAGAATTGGATACCAGTGCTGGCGTGGCCAGTCTGGTGCAATTAGGATCATTTTTGGCCTCTCTTGTCTGACTTTTAGAAGTACTTTGGTGAGAAGAGGCATCGGTAGGAAGGCATAGACTGTCAGGTTTTTCCAGCTGAATGACAGAGCATCCACTTTCCATGCTCAAGAGTGATAAGTCCTTGTGCAAAATGTGTGTATTTGGTAATTGTGAGGGGAGGCAAATAGATCTATGTCTGGGCATCCCGACTCCGTTGTTATCATGTTGAACACTTGTGGATTTAGCTTCCATTCGTGAGGATCCATGAGATTTCTGCTTAGTTCGTCTGCCAGTGTATTCTTTGTTCCTGAGCAGGAATTGTGCTTGCAGATGTACCTGGTAGGTCAGTGCTGTGCTCCACAAAGTCATGGCTTGTCTGCATAGGGGGTAGGAATATGTGCCCCCTTGCTTGTTTATGTACCACATAACTGTGGTATTGTCTGTCTTTATCAGTAGTTGCCCTGGAAATATTAGGTCCTTGAAGGCTGTAAGAGCATTTTGTACAGCTGGCATCTCTTTTTGATTGATGTGAAGATGCATTTGCTCCCTGGGCCACGTGCCCTGAATACATTTTCCTGCCATATGTGCTCGCCAGGCATAATCCAATGCATCCACTGTTATTGTCTGCCTGGCTGTAGGTAAGGTGAAAGGCTGTCCCTTGTTGTGGTGACAGGCCTGGGACCACCATCGAAACTCCTGTTGGAGGCAGGGGATTAAGGTTATGATTGTCTCTAGGCTTTGATAATGCTGAGTCCAAACACTTTTTAGATACCACTGTAGTTTCTTTATATGCAGCTTTGCATATGGAATTAGTAGTATGAAGGATGCCATGAAACCCAGGGCCTGCAGAATTTTTCTTGCAGGGAGCTGGGTCTTTTTTGCCATCATTTGAAAGTAATGAGTCAGTTGCCTTTGTTTGTCTGGCGTGAGATAAGCCATCTGGGCAGATGTATTTAAGCTTGCACCCAGGAATATTATCTCTTGAGAGGGCACTAGTTTTGATTTCTTTTCATTTACTGTGTACCCTAGGCACATTAGTAACTTTTTTACAAACGCCAGGTGCTTTACAAGAGTGTCCTTGCTCTCTGCTTGAATAAGGCAGTTGTCCAAGTAGGGATATATTTGAATTCCTTTTTCTCTGCAAAAAGCAATTACTGGAACCAAGCATTTTGTGAAGACCCTGGGCGCAGTAGATAAGCCAAAGGGCAGAACAGAGAACTGGTAATGCATTGAACCTGATATAAATCTGAGGTATCTTCTGCACGATTGTCTGATTGGGACGTGCAGGTATGCCTCCTTGAGATCCAAAGTAACTAGCCAAGCCTCCTTGTCCAGCATGGGCAGGAGTTGTAGTGTTAACATTTTGAATTTTGGTACATCCAGGAAAGTATTTAAAATTGACAGGTTGAGTATTGGCCTCCAGGCCTTGTCTTTTCTGGGTACTAAGAAAAGTCTTGAGTAAAATCCTTGTCCCTGTTCTTCTTGTGGAACTTTTTGAATAGCTCCCATTTCCATAAGAGCAGCAATCTGTTTTTGTGCCTCTGTCCATTGGTTTTGTGGCAGGTTTGGCATACCTTTTAGTTTTGGAAGCGTGTGGAAGTGGAATCTGTACCCCTGAAAAACCATATTCAGCACCCGTTGGTCTTGGGTGATCATGTGCCAGTTGTTTGAGAAAAGTGCTAGTTTTCCCCCTAGGGGTGCTATCAAATGGTAAGAGCTTGGCATTTGCAGAGGGAAGTCATTGTGTTTGTTTCCTATAGGGTTGTGATTTGTCTTCTCAACCTTTGGGGGCTGAAGCACCCCATTGCCTAGGTCTGTAGGTGCCTTGGGGCTGAGATCTGCCTCTTGGGCATCTGTATCTGCCTCTTTGTGGCCTGTCTGACACTGGAAAGGACCAATTCTTTGAAGGCCAGTTTCTGCTAAATCTAGGTGGTTGAACCTGTAAGAAATCTTTCACCGTTTGCATTGACTTTGCTTTATCCACCATTTTGTTTAACACCTCTTCTGCCTTAAAACCAAATAAAGTATCATGCTGTAGAGGTGCATCCAACAACTTTACCTTAACATGGTCAGGAAAACGTTGTTCTTCCAACCAAGCATGTCATCGAATAACTGAGTCTGTAACTGCAGCTCTACAAGAAGCCTCTAATGAATCAAAACCACATTGCAGAGTATGCTTTCCCACTTGTTCAACTGCATGCAATAATTCCTGCATTTCTTTACTGTCTGGACTTTCTGTATCTGTAACCATTTTCTGCTTTAACAATGACATGAGATACTGTTGATATTTAAGCATGTGAAACTGACAGTTTAAAGCTCTTACAGCTAAAGTAGCAGCAGTGTAAACTTTTTTCCCCCCATCTGTCCAGAGCTCTGGAATTCCTATCTGAGGGGACAGGATTTTTTGCAGTTGAAGCTTTAACCCCTTTAGGACCTTGAGAAATTGTTTCTGGGTCTGCATCGGGGTTTTTGTAAAGGAATTTATGAGAGTCAGGGACCCTGTAGTACCTGTCTGGCTTTACTGGTGCAGGGGGTAAAGAATCTGGAGACAGACTGGATTCAGTAAAGACATCATCTACAACATCAAGCACAGGGGGGATAGCCAGGGGTCTGTGCTGAGGCAGTAAAAGGAAATCTCTGAGCCTTTTCTTGGATTCTGAGTAATCCTGGCTCTCCCAGTGGAAATGCTCCCTCATGGTGTGCAGGGTTTCCCCAAAAGAATAATCCTCAGGTGGAGAGGCTGAAGGAATGGACTCTTCAGCATCAGAGTCCTTATAAGGAAGGAGAGAATAGCCCTGATCAGAAGAAGAATCAGAGGAAATGGAAACTTGATCAGAGGAATCATAATCAGTGTCTTGCCTAGGCCTTTTGTCAGGAGGGGGATGGGAGCCCCTGATTAAAGTAATAAGGTCCTCGGCCATTTTTAGCATCTGTTTCTTTGGCATAGAAGACTGCCCTGGAGAATGCTGTAGTTGTTTCCTTGTCTTTGCCTTTGCTGCTATAGTAGTCTTAATAGTAAGTTGTGAAGGTCTGAAGAAGCCCTCAGAAGCCAGTGCCTGCTCAGCGGCTCCAGACCCATCTGAGGACAAAGTTTCCGTAGGTCCAATACCTTGAGTTTCCACAGGCCTCGGGGCCTCCACATGGCTGTCGGTTGTGGCCTGTGTCTCTGAGGTAGCGGGTGTCAGGGGCTGCGAAAGCGCCTCACTGAGAACCGGCGAACCAGAGACTGGCCTAGAAGAGGCTTCGTCGTCAGTTTTGGACCTCGGATGCCTGTCTCTTTCTTTGTCCTTGCGTTTTTTATAAGTAGCGGGCGTCGGCTGATTTGACGGCATTATATAGTTAAATCTTCGTCCAAAGTAATGTAAAGCAAATTCAAACCAACGTTTGATAGTGTGTTTATTGAATCTAGCACAAAACCGACAATTAGTAAAGTCGTGATCAGGGCCTAGGCAAGGAATGCAATAAGAGTTAAAGTCCTTATGAGGTACTTGCTTCCTACAAGAAATACAATTATTAACTTTTACTGACATCGGTCTGGAGCAAGAAAAAGTTTCCCCAACGGGGTACTTAGCTTTATCGAAGACTTCAGTTCTGAAATTCAATTTTGAAAATCTCAGGAGTCAGCCAACCGGCACTTGCGAACTGCTTTTGCTTCGGGCACCATGCAGCAAGAAAGACTGAAGAAAATGGAGTTGGTTGCAACTTTTATACCCCTGGCGCACTGAAGTCAGGGAAGAAGCGACAGCAACCAACGCACGGACCAAGACTTTGGAACTCGGGCCGACTGCGGGTCGCCTGCCAGCGGATAACCCAAGTGTAATGACTGCAACAGTGAAACACGATGAACATCAGAATATATGTGTGTAAATGAGAGGGAGGGTAGAGGAATGGTGAGGATGCAGGGAGTAGAGTTGGTAAAGATGGATGAGTTTAAGTACTTGGGATCAACAGCTCAGAGTAATGGTGAGTGTGGAAGAGAGGTGAAGAAGAGAGTACAGGCAGGGTGGAATGGGTGGAGAAGAGTGTCAGGAGTGATTTGTGACAGATGGGTACCAGTAAGAGTGAAAGGGAAGGTCTATAAGAGGGCAGTGAGACCAGCTATGTTATATGGGTTGGAGACGGTGGCATTGACAAAAGGGCAGGAGTCAGAGCTGGATGTGGCAGAGTTAAAGATGTTAAGATTTGCACTGGGTGTGACTAGGATGGACAGGATTAGGAATCAGTATATTAGAGGGTCAGCTCAGGTTGGACAGTTTGGAGACAAAGCAAGAGAGGCAAGAATGCATTGGTTTGGACATATGCTGAGGAGGGATGTTGGGTATATTGGGAAAAGGATGCTAAGGATGGAGCTGCTGGTAAGAGGAAAAGAGGAAGGCCTAAGATAAGGTTTATGGATGTGGTGAGAGAGGACATGCAGGCGGTTGGTGTGAAAGAGCATGATGCAGAGGACAGGAAGAAATGGAAACAGATGATCCGTTGTGGCAACCCCTAACGGGAACAGCCAAAAGAAGATGATGATGATGTGTTTGGATAAGAAGTGTTATATGACAGGGCCAGAACTTTTAAATGCTTCTCGGATTAGTGTGTGATATTCTGATGAAGTCTTGTATTAACTTGAGATGAAACAGCTTAACAAATAAAGTTGGACGTTCTTATTTGTACCCATGCAGTGTCTTCTGTTCGAGATTACTGTTCTTGAATGTATGTTATGAGACTCATTCTCTTTTCACCAAGGCACAAATGTCTTTATGCTATTCCCCTTCTTTGTTGTATCATTTGCTACCAACCGGATTTGTTACACTGTAGAATAGTAACAGGAAATTTTAAATATGTAGATATGACTAATAATGTATTTACATATTTAACATATTTATATACATTAAATAAGTAAATACATAATTAGACTATTGTATTTATTTTTTTATTTGTAGATATAGGGAAATTTTCACTGATATTTAAAGAATTGTGGGGGAATTGTTACCACATTCTCTATACTTTGATTTGAATTTTTTTTTTTTGTCTTCAAATGTCTTCCATGTGCCTCACCACCTAGCTACTGTGCCACTATTATACTCTAGCAAGAAAGAAAACCTGAAGCTGCTGCTGCATATGCGTCAGGTAATTCAAAGAATATTTGCCAAAACTTCCTTACACAAAATTATGCTTCCCATTATAGCCCTACCTCTAGAAACCTTGTAAGATTGGAGGACAGCTGGGCTCTCATCACACAGCTCTCTCTTGGTTGCTACTTCAACCAACATCAAATAAGCAAGGGGATCCTTACTCCAAAATGGTCTGCTCTTAAAAGGGCTCAGCATCTTGTTAGGCTTCCTTGGGAGTAGGCTCTGGCATGGGTTCTGGCGTGTAGCTTGCAAGACATTTCCCTGCGAGCTACATCGCCAAAACCAAATGGCTGCAGCAGCACTTTGCTGTAGAGCAATACGGCTGAAAAGCATAGCTGCTGCAGCTGTACACTATGAACAGAAATGTTTTAAATTGTGATGATCCTTACAGACAGCTGCCTGGCTGTATTCTAGCAGAGACAGCCACGCTAGATGTGTAACGCATTCCTTATTCTCATTCAAGGAATGCAAATGTCTTGCAAGCTACACGCCGGAACCCCTCTGGAACACATGGCTGTTACCAAGCCCTTTCCATACCAGGTGAATTATTCCATCAGCAGGGGGAGGACGGACCATCCATGATATAGATGGGGCAGTTCCAAGCGTCACCATCAGAATTTCCTTATCAGGGCAGCGAGGTATATGGGCCAAATACCTCTCTGCTTTATTAATTCTAAAGTTTCTCCGAATTTAGTGTCACAGAGGACTGTTGTGGAATTCTCATCCTCATCTAGGTCTGAATCTGGAGTGAGAGACTCCAGTGGAAAGTCTGTGTGCCTCCTATTATCCTCTTCCTGGATACCTTAGGTTAGGAGCTATCAGAGTGTCTACAGGATGGGTCTGACCCCAAATGTGTCTTCAGAGGTACTACAAAGATCTCTGGTGACAGAGCTCATGCCTGATGCCTAAATCTCTAGGCTGCCAGGTATTAAGGGGGTGGGGCTGCATCTGGTGGCGAGTCTGTGCTGTCCTGTCACTGGGACAAAGTGGTCAATCTCTCCAGGACTTTGAACTCTGAAGAGGTGTCTCTGGAAGCCAACAAAGCTGGTACTGAAACCAATCTGGAGACAAACAGGTCTACAAAAATGGGCCAGCACCAAAGAACATCAATCCCAGAGTTACCCTGAACCCAAAGCTGGATTTTGCATCAAGAGATTGAATGCTGAAGTTTCAGAGATGGTGATCAGCCCTGATAAGATCAGGGCTGACACAGAAGCCAAAAACACAGCATCTCAGTGTCTAGCTTTTTCCTACACAAAGAACACTGGAGTTGACAGCTTTCTATTCTTTTCCTTCAGCCACAGGACTTGCAAATGCTGAACCACTCTTTCATGTGATCCAGCCCAAGGCACACCATGCATAAATAATATTTTGTGGGATGGGATTTTGTGGCCAAAATGGACTCCTTCTAAAGACTTTTTCATAATATGTGTTGAGATGATAAAGAGAAAATAGCACTAACAGTGACAACAATGAAAGTAGCCCAAGGCTATGAAAAAAAAATCTTATTACAGACAGCAAGAATACACTAAGCACTGAATCAAGGGAAAACATTTTTTCTCAAAATTCCTAAAAGTAAGAAACTCTTCTTTCTTTTCAATGCACAGATGGAAGAGTGCACAAATAACCAGACCAAAAAAAATAAATAAATAAGAAATGCAATGACAAACTTTTGATATTTAGAAGGACAGATAACTCCTGACATAAAGTAGAGAAACAACCAAAATGTAGCTCAAGAAGGAGAGGATCACATCTAACTGGAATGACAGCAAACAAGATCGGAGGTGAACTGGGAGCAGTACTGCATTACAGGAGATGAACAGTACAAAGGATTGGTCTAGATAAAATCACTTTACCTCGCAGGTCTAGGATGCTATCTTTCTCATGCCCTCTCTATGGGAGGAATAAAGATGGCTTGTTGAAGTTTCAAGTAATTTATTCAGTTAAGTAGGTAGATGGATGAATGTTCTTGTTTTGATGTTCTCCTTTACTCTCAGATTCAGAAGAGGACATGAATTGAAAGTAAGGAAGGATATCAGTACCTTCAGATTCCCTGCAAAGTGAATGGCCATCAGAGTGATGACCCACTGTCAGATCTGCACTATTCTTTGTATCTAGGGTTATGACAGCATACCACCTTGTTTCAGCTTGGAAAGTAGTAGAGAAGAAAGGTGGGAGCAAGGGAACTACAGTGCACACCCCACGCCAGGAGGCCCAGAGTAGGGGGAGAGTGATAGGGGCATTAGGACTGCAATTGGGAATGCAGTCAAACATCCACAGTTACTGTAACAAGCTGTACTATATGGATTAAACTACTGTTGCCATCAAGACATCAGGGAATATGCCAAGCGCTCCAGGACTAGTGGATGGCTAGACTTACCTTCAGGGATACCTGTGGCAATCCTTGCCCTGGATGCAAACCATAGGTTGTAGTGTTCAAAGAAGGTATACACTGATGACCAGGTACCTGCTTCTAAAATTGACTGAATGTTTACATCCCTGGAGAAAGACATGGCAGTTAATGTTGCTCTAGTGAAATGGGCCTTGGCATAGCCGGGACGAGCTTTGCCATGAAAAGAATAACAAACACAGATGTGGTGGGCTAGACATTTGGATATAGTGTGGTTGTGAACAGTCTTCTCCTCCTTGTCCTTTGTAAATAAGACAAACAGTGGTCTGACTTTCTTATCTGTTTTTGTTCCAAGTAAAATCTCAACTATGCTTTACATACAAGACTAGTGAGACTTATATGTCTGTGGTTTCCAGGGTTGGTACGTGGCCCACCTTTGTACAGAGGGATGACTGTTGTTGTTCTCCATTCATGAGGCATGAAGCCTGTTTGGGGCTACAGTTAAATAGTAATTCTCCTTGTTCTGTGGATTTGGGGAAAAAAGGAGTTAAATGGTTTGGTTTAGGGACAGTTCTGTTATTACTTTAAGCAGGTATGTATGACTGGTTCAGTGCATGTATCCTTTTGAAAAATCAAACATGGTACTTTACACATAAAAAAATGTACTTCTGAAAGCTTCCAAAAGATGGTCTTCCAACACTGAGATCTGAAAGGCGTGGAAGTGTCGGTACAAAGTGAGCTTTTTTTCTAGAGAGTTGAAGTTCCATAATTTCATAGGTGTTTACTAGGCTAACTATCACAACAACCTATTTAAGCCTAGTTATGCATCCCAAAATCTCTGACAAGTTCCGATACCCTTGATAAGTGTAAGCAGGGATTTGGGAGATGAAACATTTACAAGCAGGGGCCTGGGAGATGAACCATTTACAGGTTGACTGTGTCCATAAGAGAGTCCGCAAACTCAAGGAAAACACCCACATCTGCTCAGAATTGGTGGTCAAGGACACCACATACACAGATGCTGTAGATATACCCAACCTGCTGGCAGACAGGTTCAGTAAAAACTTCACCCCTCTTTCCCCCCACCAGTAATTCAGGACATCCCCAGCACCTGCCACCCTCCCCTGATCTCTAGGAAGCAAGTCATCATTGCCCTCTCAAATGCAAAAAATACAGCCTCCATGGGAGCAGATAACATCCCAGGCTGCATCCTACCTGAACTCACACAGGAACTTGCAGCGCCACTAAGCACCCTATTCAACCAAAGCCTGAGTACTGGCTTCATCCCAGCCGAGTTGAGGACAGCCACTGTCATTCCTTTACACAAAGGTGGAGTGTCCACCGATACAAGAAATTAGAGACCCATCAGCCGAACTAGCCTGATATGCAAGGCCATGGAGCAGATTATCATGGAACTCATTAACAAGGACATTGACAACCTCCAAATACTTAATCCCACACAGTTTGGTTTCATCAAGGGGAGGTCATGCCTGCTAAATTTGGTCGACTTCTTTGAGACAGTCACCAAAGCCATGGATGAGGGGAAGATAGTGCACACCGCCTACCCTGACCTGGCTAAAGCCTTTGATACTATTCACCACATGAATATAATAGATGAACTCTCTCAACTAAGTGTCAACCCATATGTTACCAGATGGGTAGCAAACTGGTTCACTGATAGAACCCACCTACTCAGAATATCAAAAGTTACCTCAAGCAGTCAACCCATAACAAGCAGAGTACCCCAGGGATCAGTCTTGGGGCCCATGTTGTTTGGGATATACTTTTCTGAGGTGCTGGCCAAAACCAGTGGGCTATGGCTGACCAAGTTTGCAGATGACTGCAAGCTGGACACCGTCATCAGTTCCCCTAGTGATGTGGACATCCACCACGAGGGTCTCACCAAAGCATATGACCGGTGTAAGGAACATGGCCTTAAACTGAATGCCAAAAAATGCATCATCCCATTTGAGGAGAGTGATGTCCCCACAAATTATCACATGAATAAAAAGGTCCTAAGCATGCAATCAGTCGCGAGGGACTTGGGCACCCAGGTTGATAGCAAACTGATGTCTGACCACCATATTGCCTCTATTGTACAGAAAGATTCCTACATGGCCCACCCCATTAGTAAGAGTATCTCATCTAAGGACAAGGTAGTCATAACATTCTTGTATTCTTCACTTATAAGACCCATTAATGAGTACAATGCACCTTTCGGCATGTACCTCATAAAGCACATGCAGCAGCTGGACAGACTACGGAGGTTTCTCACCAGGAGAATCCACGGCCTCAAACATCTACCCTACACAGATAGGCTAAAGGTCCTGTCCCTCTACTCAGTCTCCTACAGACTCCTCAGAGGTGACCTCTGTCTGGCATACAAAGCAATCTCAAACCCTGTATTGATGGGACTGCTGCATGTCTGCAAGTCTAGCTCCACTTGAGTAACCCACAAGCGCAACCTCAACCTGGTCTGCGACATCAACAGGACATGTTGGTGGGACAGATTTGTCACCCAGAGACTTCCTCTTTTGTGGAATAGACTCCTGCTCCACGTCAAGCAAAGTACCTCATTAATGCTTTTTAAGTGCAACCTGGTAACTGGATGGGTAACAGAAAATACACCCCTGGGATTCCACCTGTGCCCTTGCTAGACAGGGGCATCGGGTGCTGACTTGTCAGAACATGAGCTAAATTCTTGATTGGGCTTGTAAGGGCCTCAGGACCAATAGCCTAGTAACTTCCTATGATCCTATACAGGTGCCAAACCAGGGAGGAATTTCCTGTTCCTCATCCAATTGTCCAAGTTGCAATTGAATTGGGTTAGTGAGGAACTCTTTTTCACATGGATTGGGAGCCTCTGGTATACATTCCTGTCTCTCCAGCAGGTCCTATTTATATCACAGACAAGGTTTAAGTCTCTATAATAGGTAATTCTGATGCTGTTTGTTTTGTGGTTATGCAGGAGGTCTATCAGAGTTGGGTCTGACAATGCCATGTATGCGAGGCACAGATCTCCCCTCAAAAATGTATAGGATATAGAACACAGAGATAGGGCCTTGAGGTGTTCTGCACAGGACATTGTAGTTATGCCCTATATTGTTTTAGTGAGGAACCTCTGTGGACATTCCAATTGTTGGATATGCCTGGTTAGGTACATACAAAAGGGGACATTGTACTTAATGATAGGTCTGATGAATGCCGGATACTGTGAAATAATGGACTTTGATGACATACCTTTATAAGTTGCGCAACATAGAATGATTTCCTCACTACTGTAGACACAGGATGGTCAAAGGCTACATTACTATCTACATGTGTCCCTACGTTCCTGACTACAGTCTCAACTCTGAAGGGTGTGTTGTCAATATGATAGTTACCAGGGGTGGATGACTTCCCAAAGGATACTATTATGCATTTCTTGGCATTTAGTTTTAGTCCATGGCTCTGCACTCGTTGTTTGTCTGGGTCAGCCCCTCCTGGAGAACATTTGTGTCACTGTGAGATTCAATGGCATCTCCTAATTTGCAATCATCTGCATATTTAGTCATCCAGAGACCACTGATATTAGCCTTGACTTCTAAGATGTAAATTCCAAAAAGGAGCGGTCCAAGGACTGATCCCTGAGGGACTCAAACCTAGAAACTAAAGGAGGATCTAAAGGCAGACAAGCAGAAATAGTGCGACTTGACAGAGGAATAAGTCAACAGAGCCTTGAGCAATGCACACAAACAAAAAAAGAACCACAGGAACCACCACAGAGAGTGGATCCAGGTTAGATGAAAGACACCAGATGGAAAAGCTCTTCCATTTGGATATGGAGGATTTCTTAGTATTAGGTTTCCTGGCCTTCTGCAGAATCCTAAGCATGTCCTCAGAGAAAAGGTGTCTGTAGGGAATCAAAATCCTGTCACCCACTGAGTCAGTTGAAGAGTGGACAAACGGGGTTTGGATTAGATCTCTTTTGTGTTGTGTGAGTAGGTCCACCTGTGAGGTAACTTGTGATGACTGCCCTTGGCTAAATGCAGAAGAAGAGGGAACCAATGCTGTCTTGGCCAAAGACTTTGGGGTTGTCCTGTTGAATCTTGAACAGAACTTTTGGAATGAGTGGAAGGGGGGATGCATACAGAAACATACCCTTCCAAGAGAAAGAGAGGGCATCCACCTTCCAAACCAGAGGACTTGGGACTCTGGAACAAAATTGAGGAAGTTGTGTGTCCAGAGGGGAGGTAAAAAGATCTACTTGAGGAGTACCCCACTTGTGGATAATGTCCAGAAACACATTCCTGTGAAGCATCCATTCATGAGAGTGAGTCAAGGACCTGCTCAGAGAATCTGTCACAATTTTGATCTGAGGGAATATAAACGGCCTGAAGCGTCACATGATGCTGAATAGCAAGCTCCTACACCATGAGAACAAGCCTGAACAGAAGGCAAGATTTTGTTCCCCCCTGTGAGTTTACAGGCAACACCACAGTCCCGTAGTATGTAAACACTTTGGGAGGACTTGGAGAAAAAAAAAGAGAATGGAAGACTTGAAGATCCAGCAGCAGCACAATCATCTCTTTGAGACTGATGCGCTCCTTTCGCTGAAGAGGAGACTAGACCTCCCTGCACTCTCACTGTGCCAAAGGCTAGTCCCCAACCTACCTCTGAGGCATCTGTGAACAGTTCTTGAGATGGAAGAGATGGATCACAGGGAAGGTCTGAGTTCAGAGACAACTGCTGAATCCACTGTTGGAAGCTCCTTCTTTAGACAGGGAAGAAAAGGAACTGCAAAATTCTAGGGGATGCACATGCTGCTGCCAGACTGATTTCAGGAACCACTGAAATTGTCTCGTGGATCATGGCTAAAGATAACACAGGATGGTGCATGCCCTAAATCCCAGAAACTCTCTGGCTGTGACAGAGGTCAAAGGAATAATATTTTGAAAGTAGGCAATGAGAGACAAAGCCTTTGGTGGAGGCAGGGATGCCAGCATAGGCACTATCTGAATCCTGCATCACAGGAAAACATGATATTAAGAAGGTGTAAGAAATGACTTTTCAACATTTATTGTGAACCTTAAACTTTGCAAAACAGTAATTACAAACTGAAAGTTTGCAGTAAGGTCTCTGGAGAGGATGCTTGAAACAGGAGATTGTCCAGGTAAGGAAAAACTTGGATGCCTTGAAGCTTGCAAAAAAAAATCATAGGAGCTAGGCATTTGGTGAATACCCTTGGGGCAGTAGAAAGGCCAAAAGGCAAAGCAGGGAACTGAAAATGCCAAGAAGCAACAGAGAAAAGTAAACATTTCATGTAAAAGGGATGAACAGGTATTTGAAGGTAGGCATCCTTGATATCCAGAGAGACCATAGGTTCATAGATAGGTTCATAGATTAGTACTAAGCTAACTGCCCTTGTGAGCCATTTTAAGCCTAGCCAATTATCCCTTGTGAGACTCAAACTCTGCACCTTGTGTTTGTAAGGCAAACACCTTAACCATTAGGCCACCCTCCGAACCCATGAAAGCCTGAGGAAGAAGTAAAAGAAGCAAAGTCTGTAGAAATAGCATGCAAAAGGTAGGAATCTTCAGAAAAGTATTTAGGTGTGAAAGATCCAGAATAAAATCCTTTCCCCTTTGATCCTGTGGATCCTGTAGAATAGTTCCCTGATTGAACAATTCCTGAAGTACCTTTGGGAATAAATTTAACTGTTCCTGAGGTGGCTGAGGAATACCCATGAAGGGAGGAAGGCATTTCCATGCTTGACCAAACTGGAAGAGACATACAGAGATGAAGCAAAAAAGAATGAGGCTGAGAGAAGAGTGACAGTCAAATACTACCTGGTTTGTCAGGAAACAGCTGCTTCTGAGAAGAAGCCGCCTCAGTAGTCTTAGGTGGAGGAGCTCTCCTTCCACTTTTCTTAGTTTTGGGAGGATGAAGGGTCTGTCTCTGAACAAAAACTGGCTTGGAAGGATAATTCCTTTGAAATTTAGGCACAGGTGAAATCAAAAGATGTTTCAAGTCCTGTAACTCCTTTCCTTTCTCCTGCAAAGACTTGAACAAATCAGCAGCAGCAGTACCAAGCAAGTCATTGCTGTCTAAAGGAGCATCCATCAACTTCGCCTTCATTTCATCTGGGAGAGGTTGAAGCCTTAGACAGGAATATCTCTTCAATACAGATCCTGAAGCAGGGGCCCTAGATGATGCTTCTGCTGCATCATAGCTGCACTTAATGGAATGGCGAGCTACCCAAGAAGAAGCCTCTAACAAAGACAAGCAGAATTTTTCTCTTCAGATTCTGGTAGATCACAAATAGCTTGAGAAGCCTGGGGATAGGAGGGCTAAAACAGATCTAGTCATATGAGTTTGGTAATTAATAGTATGAAAGGCAAGAATGGCAGAAGTACAGACCTTCTTTTCCAGTCTTTCCACTGTCCTGCTTTCCTTATCAGAGGGAAGAGGTTTAGTGGTGGGTAGTAATTCTGAAGGCTTGCCTGAAGCCACAGAGACCACCAAAGGGTCAAGCAGATTGGGCACTTGTAAAGAAATTTGCAATCAGCAAGCACACTGTAGAAATGGTCAGGCTCTAGGGGCAGGGGGCTGAGAATCAGGAGTCTGAGATGCTGAGGAAAAGGCATCCAGTAAAGCAGGTAAACCTGGAAGGACAGCAGATAGCGATGGAGAGTCCATAATATTTCTTTTGCACATCAGAAACTTGGAAGCAGTCCCACCTGAAGTACGCCCTCATCTTAGCAACAGTATCCCCAAAAGTAATCTCTGCAGTAGGAGATTCTGGACTAGCAGATTCCTCTTCAAGAGAAGCATACTCTAGAAGTGATGGAATTTGGATGAAATGGGCTAAAGATTCCTCATCCAAGGAAACCTCTTCTTCAGAAGAATCCTGCTCCCTTGCTCTCTTGTGAGGAGAAGATGTCCAAGAAGGAGCAGGAACGGAGACCCCCAAAGGAGTCCGACCATGTTTTTTTGGCTTTTCTCTTCAGTGAAGACTCAAAGTCAGGCCTAGAAGTTCCCTACACAGCTTCTTTTGCTAAAAGTTTAAGACTGTTTTTCCACCTGAAGTATGCCCTCATCTTAGCAATAGTATCCCCAAAAGTAATCTCCTCAGTAGGAGATTCTGGACTAGCAGATTCCTCTTCAAGAAAAGCATACTCTAGAAGTGATGGAATTTGGATGAAATGGGCCAAAGATTCCTCATCCAAGGAAACCTCTTCTTCAGAAGAATCCTGCTCCCTGGCTCTCTTGTGAGGAAAAGATGTCCAAGAAGGAACAGGAACAGAGACACCCAAAGGAGTCCGACCTTGTTTTTTTGGCTTTTCTCTTCAGTGAAGACTCAAAGTCAGGCCTAGAAGTTCCCTACACAGCTTATTTTGCTAAAAGTTTAAGACTCTGTTTTTCCAAATAAATCGCAAGAGAAGACAAACGACTACTTAAAATCTTAGGCACAGAGGCCTGACAAATACTGCGAGTTTTGTGATTGTGAGTAGGTCCGAACCCAAACAAGCACTGCTCATGACTAACTTTATGTGGAATTTGTCTCACACACTGGCACTTGCCTTTCATGGATGACATGAAAACCCACAGCAAAAAACAGCAGTAAATAAGAAAAAGAAAACACCAACAGGGCCATTTATCCCAGTGGCACGATACATCAGCAAGCGACTCAGGTGAGTAGACAGATGATCAAAAATGGCATTTGGACTGGTGGCAGAGAAGTTCTGAGGCTGGTACATCTGGATGTCGCTTTTACGCCCTACTTAATGCCAGAAGTCTAAACCTCAAGATGCACGCACTCGCAACTCTCCTTAGCATGGAGAACATCGATATCTGTGCAGTAACAGAAACCTGGTTCAAGGCTCCCGAGAGCACCTCAGCACTACCAGGTTATACCTCATACCATGCTTTTCGGCCCCAAAACTTGGACCGAACCACAAAAGGAGGGGGAGTATCAATATTCGTCAAAGATACCCACACCTCCAGGTTGGTGGCACAGCACGAAGCATCAGAGACTATCCATGTGCAACTAACAGTGGGTAAAACTGCCTTCCAGTTTATAGCCTGCTACAGACCACCCTCCCAAACCCAGGAATCCCACTCAGCCTTCCTGAGAACACTGGAAAATATGAAGGTCTCTCCAAACACCATTATACTGGGTGACTTCAACTACCCAAACATAGACTGGGAGCATTACTCTAGCTCCAACACCCTAGCCCAAAGGTTCCTAGAATTTATAAACTCAAATGCTATGGAACAACTTGTTACCACTCCCACAAGAGGGGAAAACATACTGGACCTGATCATCCCCAACATGGGGACTCTATGCTCCAGACCAGAAGTGTATCCCTCACTGGTAAGATCAGACCATAAACTAATCTCACTGGATATTCACATCCCGACCCCACCCCCTGCCCAGAAAACCACAGTGAAAAACTTCTCTAAAGCAAATTTCACACTCCTCAAAACCAAGGTGGAATCCTTCAAAGCCCCCGGGCCTGTGGAAAATACGGCCCAGACCACAGAATCCTTTATAAACGCATTCTATGAACACCTTCAGGAATGCATGGATCATGCAATCCCAAATAAAACCAAGACCCAATCCTCCAAAAGCAGACGTCCTGTCTGGTGGACCCCAGCCATAAACAAACTATACAATAGAAGGAGGAAGCTACTAAATGATAGAGCAAAATCCCAAAAAGGGAAGACATCTCTGATCATTATTAGCAAAAAACTCATAAAATCGTCTAAGGCCAGCTTCGAGAGAAAAATTGCACAGGACACTAAGGATAATCACAAGGCTTTCTTTAGTTATGTTAGGAACCTGGGTGGGAATTCCCAGATATGCTCAGAATTAGTCCAAAATGACAAAAAATACACCGAACCCACAGACATTGCCAACATCCTAGCTGACAGGTTCAGCGCAAACTCCCCCCCACCAAAAGGGCAAATATCTATCCCAGCAGAGTGCTGCCCCCCTGACATCTCAGATGCTCAGGTAAGAGCCGCCCTCTCCAAAGCAAAAAAAAACAGCATCAATGGGACCAGACGGTGTCCCGGGCTGCCCCTACATGAACTCCAAGAAGAGCTAAACCCAAACATAAAACTACTGTTCAATCTCAGCCTTACTACAGGATATGTACCCAAAGAGTGGCGTACAGCAACAGTGGTCCTCTCCACAAACGTGGTGCCTCAACGGATCCTGGAAACTATTGCCCCATAAGCCTGACTAGCTTGGTCTGCAAAGCTATGGAAAGGATCATCATGGACTTCATAAATAAAGATATTGGGGACCTACAGACACTGGATCCTACCCAGTTCGGCTTTGTTAAGGGCAGATCCTGCCTCAAACCTGGTTGATTTCTTTGAAACAGTCACCAAGGCCATTAATGAGGGGAAGATGGTCCACACAGCCTACCTGGACCTTGCAAAAGCCTTCAATACAATACCCCACTCGGGCATTATAGATAAGCTCACCAGCTTAAACATAAACCCCTATGTCACTAGATGGGTTGCAAACTGGCTCAAGGACAGAACCCACATGGTTAGAATTGCTGGAGCCATGTCAGACTCCAAACCAGTTACAAGTAGCGTCCCACAAGGCTCAGTCCTGGGACCTCTCTTGTTCGGTATATATTTCTTGGAGGTACAGGCCAACACGGAAGGACTGTGGCTGACCAAGTTTGCAGATGACTGCAAACTGGGCACCATAACAGACTCTCCAGCCGACACAAGCATCCTCCAAAAGGGCCTCATAGAAACAGACAACTGGTGCCAGAGCCATGGCCTCAAGCTAAATAACAAAAAGTGCATAGTCATCCCCTTTGGCAAAAACAAAGTGCCCACAAATTACCACATAGGTGGTAATCCATTAAGTACGAAAGAAGTAATTAGGGACCTGGGGACCCAAGTTGACAGCAATCTCTCATTTGACAACCACGTGGCCAAAGTGGTTAGAAAAACATTTTATATAGCCCACCTAATCGTGAAGGGATTTACATCTAGATCAGGGGAGGTCATCGTGCCTCTTTACTCATCCCTCATCAGGCCCATAATTGAGTACAATGCCCCTTTTGGGATATACCTTACCAGACACCTGCAGCAACTGGAAAGACCCCAAAAGTACCTCACCAAGAGGATCAAAGGGCTCAAACAGATGCCATATGCTGCCCGGTTAAAGAAACTCCAGCTCTACTCAGTGGCATACCACCTGTTCAGGGGCGATCTGTGCCTGACGTATAAAGCCATGTCCAACCCGGAATTAATGGACATGCTGCACCTCAGAAAATCCAAATCCCATAGAGACTTGAACCTCAGCACTGAAATAAATAGGACATGCTGGAGGGACAGATTCATAACCCAGAGGCTCCCTTCACTCTGGAATAAAATCCCAGTCCAGGTTAGGCAGAGTCTCTCATTGACTCTCTTCAAGAGGAATCTTGATGAGTGGATGGGAGATCATAGGTTTAACCCGGGTATCACTTCTGTGTGACTGTTAGAGGCACAGTATACTAACCTCGAAAAAGGGCATAGCAAAATTAATTTAAATGGGCGGCAAAAGCCAAACACATTCTGGCTAGGCTTATAAATGCCCTAATTCACACAGGTAAGACAAGACCACTGGAACATCCACTAGTAGTGGTTGTAAATACTTTTAAGACACCAGATGGGAAAACTTTTCTATTTGGAAACATAGGATTTCCTAGTAGTGGGTTTTCTGGTCTCCTGCAGAACTTGTAACACATCCTTAGAAAAAAGGTGTCTGAAGGGAATCAAAACCCTATTACCCACAGGGTCAGCTGTAGAGTTGAATCTGTTGGCGTACTAACATTCCCTTGTTGTGTGTGAGTAGGTCTATTCTGTGACATAAGTTGTGGTGACTGCCCTTGGTTAAATCCAGAAGAAGGGGGAACCAATGTTGTCTTGGTCAAAGGGAGTCACCGACTAGATTTCTGGTTTTTCCCGCTGTATTTTCAACAGGACCATTTGAAGAAGATTGAAAATGTGGGGAATGCATATAGAAGCACCCCTTTCCAAGAGAAAGACAGAACACCCCTCTTCCAAGCCAAGGGATCTGGAACCCTGGCACAAAACTTGGGAAGTTGTCTGTTCATAGGGGAGGCAAGGAGATCTACCTGAGGTGTACCCCATCAATGAAATATGTCCCAAAACACATCCCTGTGTAACTCCCATTCATGGGAGGGAGTCATGGACCTGATCGTTTTGGGCCAAGGGTATGTAAACTGCCTGGAGGGAGAGTGGACTGAGCAGCTAACTCCCAGGCCTGTAAGGCCATTCTGCACAGGACGTAGGACTTTGTCCCTCCCTGTTTGTTGACATACCAGAGGACCATGGTATTGTCTGTAAACCATCTTAAAACCCTCAGGGAAAGAAGAGATTTGAAGATTCGTATTGTGAAAATCAGGACCCTCATCTCCTTTATATTGATGTGCTCCCTTTTGTGGGCTGGAAACCAGACATCCATACCCCTCACGAGTCTATGGTTGCTCCCCATCCCATGTCAATCATCCGTGTACAACTCCTGAGTGGGAAGAGGTGGTTGCAAGGGTAAACCTGGATTCCTTGAAACCTGTTGGATCCACCAGTGTAACTCCTTTTTCAGGCAAGGCAGGAGTGGAATGACAAACTCCAGGGCATGGGAGTGTTGTACCCATGCTGTTCTCAAGAACCACTGGAATTTCCTCATGTGTAACTTGGCTAAAGTAACCATGGGAATACTGGATGCCATGAACCCCAGGTGGTGAAGAAACTCCTTGGCAGTCAGGGACTAAAGAAGCAAGAGTCCTGGAAGTAGGAGGTGAGGGACAGTACAGTTGTGTACACTTACCATAAATGTAGATGTTCAAGTGTATTCATTGTTGCAGTCATTACATTTGGGTAATCTGCTGGCAGGTTGCCCTCAGTCAACCTGAATAACAAAGTCTTGGGTCCTGCATCGGTTGCTGCCTCTTCTTCCATGATGTCAGGTCATCAGGGGTATAAAACATGCAGCCGACGCCATTTTATTTAGTTTTTCTTGCCCCCAGATGTCAGGTGCCCCCCAAATAGGGAGCAAAAAAATATATATATATATATAAATAAATAGTACATATATATAAATGCACTTTTAGAAACATAAACTTTACCTTCATCTAAAATCAAATACACCACAAAGGCTTTTGTGCATAGTGAAGGAAAGAAAAGGTATAGAAAAGGGAGATGGCTGGTGGGCAACCCGGACTGCAACAGTGAATACACTTGAACATCTACATTTATGGTAAGTGTACACAACTGTACTATGTTCTTCATGTTTTACTGTTGCAATCATTACATTTGGGTAGAATCCTAAAGATATGGATGGGAGGATGGGAACTAAACAGCATTAGGAGCAGCTATAAGGCCCTGCAGAACTGCAGTGGCAAAGCCTGTCCTGGATTTGGAGAAGAGAGGCAAATGATAATGCTTTGTGAAGGTATGAACAGAGCTCCAAGTAGCAGCTTCTAGAATGTCTTTGGTTGGAACCCCTCTAAGAAAAGCTGCTGAAGTACAGGCAGCCCTGGTGGAATGTGATCTGATCCCCTTGGGCACAGGTTTACCATGGTGCAAGTAGCAGAAACTAATGCAGTGGCTTATCCACTTAGAAATAGTCTGCTTTGATATAGCCTTCCCCTCTGACCCTGCAGCAAATGCTACCAGTAGCTGCTCAGACTTTCTGAGAGATCTGGCCCTGTTTAAGTAGAATCTTAGTTGTCTGTGTATGTCCAATGAATGCAGAATCTGCTCACCCTTGTTCTGCGGATTTGGGTAAAATGTTGGCAGGTGAATGGTCTGGTTAAGAGCCACACTGGATACCACCTTAGGCATAAAAGAAGGATTGGTCCTGAGGGACACCCTGTCCGGGTAAAATATAATAAAAGGCTCCACTGCCATGACAGCCTGTAGTTCTGAAACCCTTCTTACTGAAGTGAATGCCAAGAGAAAGCTGTTTTCCAAGATAGAAATTTTATATCCGCAGTAGTTGCTGGTTCAAAAGGAGGTATGGTGAGTTTTTCCAGCACAAAATTGAGGTCCCATGCAGGAGTACGTGATCTTCTGGGAGGCCTTAAATTTTTGGCCACTCTAGGATACTGTTTAAACAGAAGATGAGAAAAGAGGGGAGGCTCTGTGTTGGAATAAGCCGAGATAGCAGAGGCATGGATTTTTATTGAAGAAAAAGATAGGCCCTTGTCAAGCATCTCAGTCAAATATTGTAAAATCTGAGGAACATTGGGCTTTGCTGTATCTGTTCCTTGTGCTTGGTTCCAAGCACAGAATCTATTCCATTTATCAGCATAACGTTTTTAGTACTAGGCCTTCGGGCTTCCAAAATGACATCCATCACAGATTTACTGAGAAGTGTTGTTTGAATAATTAATTGATCAGCCATGCTGCAAGATTCAGAGTTTGGAGCTGAGTGTGCAGAATTTGATTGTTCTGTTGAGACAGTAGATAAGGTATTTGAGGCAAGTACCATGGAGGAAGTTGAGACATATTCCTTAGAAGTGGGTACCAGTGCTGGCAAGGCCAGTCCGGAGCAACTAGGATCATTTTTGTTTTTTCCTGTCTGACTTTTAGTAAGACCTTGGAGAGTAGAGGTAGAGGTGGAAAGGCATAGACTGAAGGATAGGGCATCCACTTTCCATGCGTTTTTGTGATGAGTTCTTGTGCAGAATTTGTCCAACTGATAATTTTGGGGAGAGGCAAATAGATCTATGTCTGGGCATAACATGCTGAAGATTTGTGGATCCAATTTCCATTTGTGCGGGTCCGTAAGATTTCTGCTTAGGTCGTCTGTCAGAGTATTTTGTTTTCCTGGCAGGAATTGAGCTTGAAGATGTATTTGGTAATTCAAGGCTGTGTTCCACAAGGCCATGGCTAGTCTGCAAAGGGGGTAGGAATGCGTACCCCCCTGCTTTTTTATGTACTACATAACTGTGGTGTTGTCCGTCTTTATCAGTAGTTTTCCTGGATGAAGTAAGCCCTTGAAGGCTGTCACAGCATTCTGAAAAGCTAGCATCTCTTTCTGGTTGATATGCAGATGCAATTGGTTTGGGCTCCATTCGCCCTGAATGCATCTCCCCACCAGGTGGGCTCCCCAAGCATAGTCTGATGCATCTGTAGTTAGGGTTTGGGTGGCAGGGGGTAGAGTGAATGACAGTCCCTTGTTTTGGTGATATGTCTCTGCCCACCAAAGAAACTACTGTTGTAGGCAGGGAATGAGAGGAATCATTGTTTCCTGACTGTGACATGTTGACTCCATAAACTTTTTAGGTACCATTGAAGTTTCCTCATATGCAGTCTCGCATATGGAATTAGTAGAATGCAGGATGCCATGAACCCCAAAGCCTGCAGAATTTGCCTTGTAGATAACTGGGCTCTTGTTGCCATTTGTTTGAAGTATGTTGTCAGCTGCCTTTGTTTGTCTGGCGTAAGGTAAGTCATCTGGGCAGTTGAATTCAAGCTTGCACCCAGGAATGTAATTATTTGAGAGGGTACCAGTTGTACCAGTTGTGATTTCTTTTCGTTTATGGTGTACCCTAGGCATGCTAGAAGCCTTTTTACAAACGCCAGATGTTGAAGAAGAGTGTCCTTGTCCTCTGCTTGAATGAGACAGTCATCCAAATAAGGGTAAATTTGGATGCTCATTTGTCTGCAGAATGCGATTACTGGTGTCAGGCACTTTGTAAAGACCCTGAGCACAGAAGATAAGCCAAAGGACAGTGCAGAGAATTGGTAATGCAAAAAACCTGCTTTGAAGTGGAGGTATCTTCTGCAGGATTCCCTTATTGGGATATGCAGGTATGCCTCTTAAGTCTAGAGTTACTGACCAAGCATTCCTGCCTAGCATAGGCAATAGCTGTTGTAAAGTCAGCATTTTGAATTTTAGAATGTCCAAGAAAGTGTTCAAAATCAACAAGTACAGTATTGGACGCCATGAATTGTCTTATCTGGGTACCAGGAAAAGTCTTGAATAAAAACCTATGGTACCGGTTGAATAGCCCCATATCCATGGGGGACATGACTTATTTCTGGGCCTCTGCCCACTGGTTTTGTGGCAGATCTGGCCATCCGTTTGGAATTGGGAATGTATGGAAATGAAATCTGTACCCCTGGGATACTATGTTTAATACCCACTTGTCCTGGGTAATTAACTGCAAATTTTGAGCATGAAGTGCTAGCTTTCCCCCCAAGGGGGCTGTCAAAAAATAAGTGCTTGGTGATGGTAGAGGAAAGTCATTGAGACTGCTTACTGTAGGGTTGTGCTTTGTTTCCTCCAGATTTGGAGGTGGAGGCACCCCATTGCTTTGACCTGTAAGACCCTGTGATTGGTATCTGGAGCCTTTTTGGCACCTGGATTTGTCTTGAGTGGCTCTGTTGGACACAGGAAATGACCAATTTTTTGTAGGTCACTGTCTACTGAACCTGAGTGGCTATACTTGCAAGAAATCTTTCACAGTTTGCATAGATTTAGCTTCATCTTCCATTTTCTTTAAAACCTCTTCTGCCTTATTACCAAAGTATCATGGTGCAAAGGGGCATCCAACAATTTAGCTTTAACATGATCAGGCAGATTTTGCTGCTGGAGCCAGGCATGCCTTCTAATCACAGATCCAGTAACGGCGGCCCTACAAGAGGCTTCCAAGGAATCAAAACCACATTGCAAAGTATGCTTTCCAACCTGTTCTGCTGAATGCAATAATTCCTGTAACTCTATTTTGCACACAATCAGAAATCAACATAATTTTCTGTTTCAGTAAGCCCATAACATGCTGTTGATAATTGAAGCATATGAAACTGGCAGTTTAAGGCCCTGACTGCCAAGGTAGCAGACGTATAAACCTTCTTTCCCCATCTATCCAGCGCCCTGGAATCTCTATCAGAGGGGGTAGGATTTGAGGCCTTTACACCCTTGGGACCCTGAGAAATAGTTTCAGGATCAGCAGCAGGATTTTGAATAAAAATTTGTGGGAGTCAGGAACCCTGTAATATCTGTCTGGTTTACTAGGAGCCAGAGGCAGGGAATCAGGAGCCATACTTGATTCCGAAAACACATCATCAACAATGTTTAATACAGGAGGTATTGCCAAAGGCCTATGCTGAGGAAGAAGAAGGAAATCCTTAAGCCTCTTTTTTGATTCAGAAAATTCCTGACTCTCCCAGTGAAAATATTCCCTTAAAGTATGCAAAGTCTCTCCAAAAGAGTAATCCTCAGGAGGAGATACAGATGGGATGGATTCCTCTGCATCAGATTCCTCATAGGGTGGAATAGAAAATTCCTGATCAGAAGAGGAGTCAGAAGAAATAGAAAACCTGATCTGAAGATTCATAATCAGTATCTTGCCTAAGCCTCTTAGCAGGGGAGGTTGGGAACCCTTGATCAAGGTAACTAAATCCTCAGCCATTTTGATCACTTGTTTTTTAGGCATAGGGGCCTGAGCACGTGGCTCATGCATCAATTTTTTAGACATGGAAGATGTTTATGACCTTGTTTTTGTTGCTGGCATCAGTTTAATATAAAAATGTTGAGGCCTGAAAACATCCTCAGAAGCCGGTGCCTGCTCAGCGGCTCTGGACCCATCCAAAGGAGAGACATCCGCGGGTTCAATACTCTGAGAATCTCGCGGCATACCAGACTCCGAATGGGTCTCGGTAGAGGCCTGTGACTCAAAATTAGCGGGTATCAAGGGCTGCGAAAGTGCCTCACTGAGTACCGGTGAACCGGCAATTGGCTTAGGAGAAGTTTCGTAGTCGGTTTTGGACCTCGACGGTCTGTCTCTGTCTTTTTCTTTGCATTTTTTGTGAACTCCGGTAGTCGGATTGCTAACCAACAACATTTCAGGATAATTAAATCTTGTACCAAAATATTTTGAAGCAAAAATATACCGATGCTTAATAGTGCGTTGGTTAAATCTAGCACAAAACCGACAGCAAGGCACGTTGTGATCTGGGCCTAGGCAAGGAATACAGTACAAAAGAAAATCCTTATGAGATATTTGCTTCCCACAAGTAATGCAATTATTAACTTTTACTGGCATCACTAAGGAGCAAGAAAAAGTTTCCCCAATGGGGTACTTAGCTTTAGTTTGAAGACTTCGGTTCTGAAACTCGAATACGAAAATTTCAGGAGTTGGCCGACCGGCACTTGCAAACTGCTTCTGCTTCAGGCACCACGCGGCAAGAAAGACTGAATAAAATGGCATCGGCTGCATGTTTTATACCCCTGACGACTTGATGTCATGGAAGAAGAGACAGCAACCAACGCAGGACCCAAGACTTTGTTATTCAGGCCGACTTAGGGCAACCTGCCAGCAGATTACCTAAATGTAATGACTGCAACAGTGAAACACGAAGAACATCGGACATTTTCTAGGGGTAAGGAAGCCAACATCCTGTCTGATTGGATCCTGCAGCCAAGGAAAATGTGGTCTTGGGAAGCGACCAGAGTGGACTTCTGGTAAATGGTCATGGATCCTAGACCCTCCAACAGTGACACTGTGAATGAGAGGTTCTCCTGAAGGATGTCCTGCGTCTGAGACTGGAGAAGAAGGTTGTCTAAGTAAGGAAAGATCTGTATGCTATGTAGCCTGAAGAAGGCTGCGGCAGGCAATAAGCATTATGTGAAGGCCCTTGGGGCTGTAGACAATCCAAAGGGCAAAGCACAGAATTGAAAATGTGAGGAAGCAATAGCAAAGTGAAAAAACTTCCTGAACCGAAGAAGAATTGGAATATGAAGATAGGCATTCTTAATGTCCAGTGACACCATAAAGGCCTAAGTAAGGATGAGAGGAAGAAGGGTGGGTAATGTTGACATACAAAAGGTGGCGACTTTCAGAAAGGCATTTAGATGGGATAGGTCTAGAATGGGTCTCCAAGGACCATCATTCCTAGGTACCAGGACATCCTGGAGTAGAACCTTTTTCCTACTTGGGAGGGCAGCACTAACTGAATGGTGCCTTGAGAAAGAAGAATGGAAATAACCTGGGGAAAGATTTCCAGTTGTTCCTTTGGAGGTTATGGAATACCCCTGAAGGGGGGAGGAGTTTTCCACACTATAAGGTATCCTTGCAGGATTACGGATAGTCCTGAGTTATCTGTTTCCAAGCAGAGAGAGAAGCTAACTGACTTTGTAGGGTCTTGGAGACAAAGGCCTTGCAAATAGAACAGGTAGTATGGTCATGTTCAGGGCCTAGACAAAATAAACAAAGGCTGCGAGAGCCCTCATGTGGAATCTGTCTTCCACACTGACATTTCATCACAAAAACACACAGTAGCCAAAAGATATTAATGAAAACCCCACTGGAGCACTTACCTGAACCAAGGTTTGCAACTTATCTGATGAGTGACAACCGAAGCAAATGATTAGACAGGTGGTAGAAAAGTTCTGAGGTCTGCTACATGCCAATGTCTGCTTTATACCCGATGTCACTTTATGACAGATGTAAGTTCTGCTTCGGTGTGATGTCGCACGTGCCTCACAGTAGCACTAGATTTTTGTATACTGGCTGGACATACGAGACAGCTAGCAGCAGACTCCCTCATGTTATGAATACTGCAGCATATGAATAGAAGGATATCATATGTCTTCCAGGAAGGATATTTGATGTTACAAGAAAAAGCAGGCTCAAAGTGGACCTGAGTTAAGGTTTCAAGTACAAAGTTCAAACCCCATAGTAGAGAAGGATCCTTAATAGGGGGTCTCAGGAGAACGGTACCTTTTAGGAAAGCTTTAGAAGCTTTTGGGAGGCTAAAAAGGTGAAAGTAAAGCCTTGATGAAAGTTGGAAATGGCTATCAACTGGACATGAATGAGAGAAAAATAAGAGCCAGAATCAAAAATGGTAGCAAGGAACTGAAATACCAAAGAAAGGTGGGTGGGATGTTGACAGGGGACAAACTAGGGATAACAAAGATCCAGCAGTGTGGTAACACCTTATTGGATTGCTCAAATCAAAAAAAATTCCATTTTCTCTTGTATATTTTTCAAGTTGCATCTTTCTGACAAGCAAAAGGGATGTATTTGACCTTGGGGTAAAAGGAAGGAACCTTGAAAATCATTGAAATTAGAAAAAACATATGGTTAGTTTCAGAAAGGATATATTCAAATGAGGCTCACTAGACAGGTAAGATAATAGATCTAGAATGGTACTGAACAACCACATCTGCTTCCTGAGTTCAGGCCAAATGTGGGTAGCCAAATTTGCCTGAGCCAAAAAAGGGCTACATGGATGACTGAGACCTTGCACAGTGAAGCTTTCTGTAAGAACTTTGTCATGAGAGGTAGTAGAGGGAAGGCATACATGAGTCTATGGGGGCTATTAATGGACTACAGTATCCCTGTGCATCTATCCCTAAGGAGGGATTAGGATAAAGTGGCTTCTGTCCTTGATGCTGGTCAGGAATGCAAAGACATCACAGCACCCAGAAGTGCACAATTAATGAACTGAGGAATCACTTGTAGGGCATCAAGGCACATCATCTGAGCATATCACCATGAAGGTTGGTCTGTCCCAAATGTGCACTGCTGTCATAAGGTGCTCTGAACACATCACCCACTGCCACATTCTCATAGCTTTTCAGCACAAGAAGTAAGATAGGGTTTCTGTTGCTTGCTGATGTACCACACTGCTGAAGTGTTGTACCCGGAATTAATGGACATGCTCCACCTCAAAAAATCCAAATCCACCAGAGCCACGAGAGCAAGAGACTTAAACCTCAACACAGATATAAATAGGACGTGCTGGAGGGACAGATTCATCACCCAGAGACTCCCTACACTATGGAACAGAATCCCAGTCCATGTGAGGCAGAGCCCCTCACTGACTCTGTTCAAGAGAAATCTTGACGAGTGGATGGGAGATCGTAGGTTTACCCCGGGAATCATCTCTGTATCACTGCTGGACAGAGGCACAGCAAACTATTGGGTATAGTATTCTCATCCTAAGGGGAGGTGAAAGCCACACACACTCTGGCTAGGCTTATAAATGCCCTAGGGCAGATAGCCTAGTATGAACCTATGAACCTATGATATCACACCCTAGGGAAGAAAGTCCTGTACACATCCTTCATCCCCAGGACTGATGTGAAGATGGGCATCTTATTGAGACCACTCAGAAAATGACTGCCCACCCCATAGAGGCGGCACCAGTAGGGGCTGTGGCCAATGGCAGAGAGAGACAATAAAGGGTCTTCCCATTGCCTCAAAGAGAGACTGGATCCACCAGTCCAGATGATGTTTACAGTCTCATAAAAGACAGGTAAGTTTGTTGATACAGTGCAGTGCAGAAAATGAAACCACTATATGCTGGAGGTCCAATACAATAGCTTCATGTAAAGTCTTGTTTGTGGCAATCATCACACCTAGGTATTGAAGAAACAATGATGCAGAAGTGGAGGTCATCTGTCGTAGCTCTGAGATGAAAGAACTGAGAGAGAAAAGTCTGATGTCTGGAAGTTTTCTAGTTCTTATCCTCGTGTTCAGATGGCATCCTACAAATGCAATATTCTAAGTGAGCTCCAGAAAGGATTTTGTGAGATTTATGGTAAGGCCCAAAGACAGACACAAACAAAGTAAATGGTCTCTTGCTGAAATAAAGGAATCTTGTTATGATAATAATCAGCCAATTGTCTAGTTACAGGAAAGTATTGATCCTTTTTAGTCTGAGATGGGTTCTTACAACCGACATGTACTTGGTGAACACCTGGGGAGAGAGACTGAATAGGAGTGTAAGGAATAAATAATGATTGGCTTCAAGCTAGAAGTGGAGATATTTTCTGGATGCCTTTGCAATGTTGAACTGCAGATAAGCATCCTGATGGTCTACAGAGAACATCCAATCTCAGTCTTCTAAGCAAAGAAGAACTACTTGCACTGGGGACCATTAGGAACTTTGGTCTTTTTTACATACTGGTTTAGACTCTTTAAATCAAAAATGGGCCTAAGGTTCTTTGACTTCTTGGGAACAAAAGAAAATCTATAATACACACATACAGTTTCTACCATAAAATTCTTCTCTCTTGGCGGCAGCCACCACAACAAGAGAGTTCATAAGAGGGTCTCCTCCAAGGAGGTCTGTTGTTGGGTGAGCATAAAATGTTATGACTCACAGCCATATCTTTCAACTGTCCAGAATTTAATAGACTGTCCAGATTTTTGTCTCACATTTTTGGTCTGTTCCTCATCAAATTTGTGGTTTTCTGTTAAATCACTGCGGACTGAAGTCACTAAAAATGACAATCATTTGAAATTCAGACATTGCATTCTTCAGAAAAATGCATCCTAATGCAAAACCTATTATTGTAGCATCTTTCTAAGTTTATAGGAACAATATTTAAAATCTGTCCCTGATTTTGGGCTCTTGTCCCCTCATTATTTTTGGCTGTGTCCTGATTTCATGTGCTAAACAGGTTGAGAACTATGCATACAGAGCATGCACTCTACAACATCAGAACCTCACCATGCCCATTTCTTTAAAATGATCGATCAGGCACTCAGCAAGAGGAACCACCCAAGAAGTAGAGGGGGCAATCATGAATGTCTCAGAAAATCCCACCTTATCCATGGAAAGGTGGGGGTTGATGGATCAATTGCTCCTCTGACTCACCAATTCCAAAATCACATCAAATCTGGAATTTTCAAGAGGTGACTGAGGGGCAATTTCCCCGTCATCAAGATCAATGTCAGAAGTGAACAATTCCATGGAGAAATCTACGGAACCTCTGCATGAGGGAGAAATCTTTCAAAGTTTATGTAGAAAACTGGGTTGATTACTGAAGGGGAGAGGGGTCAAGGCATTCAGCACTGCTCTGTTCATTTGGGTCAAAGATGGACTTTTGTCAATGTGTAAAACAAAAAATGAGGGTGCATCCCCTGTCTGGATCAAGGTTCAGATGATGACCCTCTCAAAGAACTCAAAATCTGATATCAAATATGATGGCCCCAAGGAAACTCCCATCAGCACCAACTCCAACCTGGAAGAAGGGAAAGCAGACAGCTCCAACAAGGGTGCCCTTGCAACTGAAATCAAAGCCAGTACCTCAAACGTCATTGTCCCCGATATCAAGAACAGCACCCTAAGTATTTACACTGAGGATGGATCCAAGGGTGCAGTTTAGAGGGCATGTCACTGACATTCAAGTGACACCAATGGGATCAGTATTGAGTAAGTCAGATATGACATCAGGGCCAATGGATGGGATCCAGTTGGTGCCAAAGAAGGATGTACTGGAGTAATCATCAGCTTAAGATCACCAGCACCAAGACGGGCTGGGGAAGGAATAGTTACTGGAGTCCATGGGCCAACCTGCTTCAACCTGGAAACAGGGGAGGGATGGAGGGATGGGAAAACACCCATGTCTACCTGGTCTTTGATAAAAGGTCTCATCATTCAATACCAATAGCTATTTTAAATGCTCCTTACAGACTTACTAGACCCTTAAAGGAGAAATGAAGGGAGGATAGGTGCCTAGGAACTTCAAGAGCTCTCTCTTGGAGGATCAGCTGCTGGAAGACTCCCTGTTGGAGACATGTCAAGAATAATGATGGACTTGGAATGAGGAGGTGCTGGATCTGAGCTTGGAGACAAGAATGGCTTCTTAGTGCTTGGAGATGAGGCATCTTTTAAGGAGAAGGTCTTGGAACTTTTGGGGACGTCAATGAAGATGACTCCTCCAGTTTTCTTTTTCTTCTTTCCTTTTCTTTCTCTCTCTCTCTCTCTTTTCCATTCATCATTTCTTCTGTCATCTTTCTTTTAGGAAGACACTAAAGGTAAAATACCTTTTGGCATGATTTGTATCATCATTCTAATTGGCTTGCAAATACCACAATATGTCTGAAGATGTCCAGGTCACAGGCACACAATGCACAAATTATGTGTGCCCTGGGACAGAATCTTATGCCTGCAGCAGGCACACTTTTTAAAGCCTGAAGCCTTACCCATTTTAAATTTCAACAGTTGCAAAGCAGAAAGCAGCAATAAAAAATATATATATATCTATATATATAATTCATTTGACCGAGACCAAAACACCTGAAGTTCAAAACACCTAAAACTAATTTAATCGAAACTCATAACACTGACACGTGAAATTTTCCACTGTAGCGTGATCCTGGAGTTAGTATATATAGTTGGGGGGGTGTAACCCCCCACTCACACACACAGACTTCATATATTTCAAACATACACATGGATACTTAAAACTGTAATGACTAACTCTTTGCAGAAAACAATATTTATCTAAACTATGTGGGGGCAAGAAAGCAGCTGAAAGGTGGCAAATGAGATCTGAGGGCTGTGAGGTGCACCGTGGGAGGACCTTAAGTTCTTGATTAAGCTGAAGTTGTTGCTGGCTTGGATTTACCAAGATGACGGATGAACCCATTACTTGAGGTGGACTATGGGATAACACAAGGTCTTAAATTGTAGATAAAAATGTTATGATTTAATAAAAATGTTTAAGGAAAAAAAGCATTCTGATTTTCCAGGTATGAAACTCAAGTGTAACTGCTAAGTCACCAATAGCAAAGAATAAACATATCCTCACATAACTGCAAGCCATCTCTGTCAAAATTTTGTCAGGAAGAAAAAAGTACCACAGCCCAAGTCACTTCTGTAATGAAAGTTCATTTGTCATATGTACATCTCCCTGCCTCCTACGGCATTTCAAACTTGAAGGCAGTTACAGCTGGATGCCTCTGTATTTTGGGGGAGGCTAGAGGGCATCATTCAAACCACTGTACACGGTCCTAAGTAAAGTGGGCCCTTGACATACAAGTGGGAGGGGCCATATGATTCTAGTGAAGTAGTAGAAAACAATAAAAAAATTAGTGTCAAGCAAAAAAGAAAAAAAAATCTCTTCATAAAGAATCACATACCTGCTCTCTCCTGGAGTTAAGCACCTATGACGGATGAGATTGCCCTTCTGGCAAAAGGATTTTCCACAAATGTTGCACTTATGGGGTCTGTAATCAGTGTGTATCAGGTAGTGCATTCTGAGAGAAGATGTTGTTGGAAAGCACTTCTCACATATTGGACATTGCTTTAACCCCAAAGGAATCATTTCATCAACTTCGGACAGGCTAGTAACATGCATCTTTGAAGTGCAGGCAGCTTCTAGTGACCATTCAGTATCTCCATCCATCAGCTCTTCCTTGTTACATTCAGAGTCTTCATCCTGAAAAGAGGTATTTTGCTCTATGTTGGGCATTTCTGGCCAGTGCTGACCATCTTTTGTTACTGATTTAATGGTTTCCAAAAGCTTATCTTGATGACCACTGGGCTGGTGTTTCTCAGTCCGTGTAATCTGTCCTTTCTCCATGATTACTACTGCACTTTCTTTAACATGATTTGAAGACTCACAACTGGAGCTACCCTTCAAGTGTTCTGAACGATGCTGCAGTAGGTCAGCACTTGTTTCAAATGTCTGCTTACAGATTGCACAGGTTAAAGGTTTTCTAGCAGCAGCCTGTTCTGCTTCAAAGATCTGCCGTTTTTCACCTGCGCCACAGTGGATAGACCAATGTCCTGTTAGTTGGTATCTCTGCCTGAAACCTTTGTTACATACCACACAGCGGTGAGGCCGTTTGCCTGAGTGTATTGTTCGATGTCTCCGCATAGTGGACCGGTCTGTAAAGTTTTTGCCACAGATATCACATCTGTAAGGCCTTTCCCCTGTATGAATCCTTCTATGACGCCGGAGGCCGTTAGCATCAGATAAGCACCTTCCACACATTTCACACTCATAACGTTTCCTCCTAGAGGAGATGGAGCTAACAAGTGGCAAACTTAGACTCTCTCTTAAAGTTACTTGTGTCGAATTATGGTTCAGTAAAGTTCCATGTAGAAGTGTGCTCTCTGTACTTCCAATGTGGCTGCTGCCAACACTGCAGTACAGGGCTGTACTGTGTGGGTCTAATAATTGTTCCCTTGTTTGCAGCTGTTGCTGAATACCTGTCATTGTATCCTGAATAATGTAAGACATGTCCCTTACAGCTGCAGACTCAGCAGAACATGGCATTTCTGAAAAACTTTCAGTTGGACAGGTTATTCTGATTTCTTCAGCAGGTTCTTCCTTCACTTCTTCCACCACAGTTGGGTGCTCTTGATTGCTGCAAAAAAGCAAATAAGTTAAATAATGCTCATACAGACAGATTTCCAAAAGGTATTACGGCAATATCAGCCAAGATTAGTCACACATTCAAAAAAGCAGCTAGAAAAACTGTAACAGTAACTGTTACAATCACATTAAGAAATGCTCCAGGTTAATGTCCGATGTCCAGCCAGCCAAACTTTCAAGACTGAGCATCCTTACTCTTCTTCCTGTCTGATGTCACCTTCATTTTGGATGTTCTAACATAGACAACATAAAGGTGACTTCTGTTCTTTCTTACCTGAGGATAGAGCAGGAGACCTACATCTCACCTATAAGCGGAGAAGTATAACACGCCAACCATTTCTGAGATACCTGAACAACAAGAAGCTAAAGGGTAAGATAGGATGATGCATTGGAGTTCCTCCATGTCCAGATTACCATACACACAGTCCCATACCATATCCTAGCAAACTACAGGTCACCCACTATGTGCCATGAAATCCAAGGGATGATAGCAGGTTACTAGGCAAATGGCCCAAAAAACTTTTTAAGCCAAGCCATTCATGCTTCAATGTTCCCAATTATCAGTGTCCACAAACTAGAACAAGTTTGGTATATGCCTGTGTCTTAGGGCATCTACAAATTGCTCCTGCCCATAAGGGCCACAGGAGAAAGCCAGGGGTAAATGTGCAACTTCCCATCCATTGGTCCAAACTGTGTTTGAACAGGCTTAAGAAAAAGAACTGTTTCACATGAATGGTGAGTCTGTTTCTGGGAAGGGATAACCTCCGAGATACATACCTGTCCCTCGAACATATTTTGTTTATGTTACAGATGTGATTTATATTCTTAGATTGGGTAATTCTAGTGTTTGTTTTGTAAATATGTAGCAGATCCATCTAGGCTGGATCAGAGAATGTCTTGTAGGTTAGGCAAAAATCATCCCTCGGTTGTCTGTAGGAGACCATGTAAAGGGTCAAGGCTTTGAAGCGGCCTGCATAGGGTATATTATTTACACTATGTATTCTTTTAGTAAGGACTTCTGTGGCCACTCCAGCTGTTGCAAATGCCTGCTCATGCACATGCCAAAGAGTGCACTGTACTTGATTATTGGTCTAATGAGTGCTGAGAACACTGGGACTATAATCTCCTTAGTTCTGGATGCCATGCCCTTACTTATAAATTGCACCATATAGAAAGATTTTCTTCTACCATGGATGGCTACATAGTGATCAAACTTCAGGTTACTGTCAACCTGAGTTTAAGTCCCCTGCCTCTGGGTCTACTCTTAGAGGAGTGTTATCATGTTGTAATTTAAAGGGGTGGTCATTTTCTCAAAGGTATAGAAGGTGGCCTAATGGTTAACGTGTTTGTCTTACAAACACAAGTTGTAGGGTTTGAGTCTCGCAAGGGATAATTGGCTAGGCTTGAAATGGCTCACAAGGGCAGTTAGCCTAGTACTAAACTATGAACCTATAATAATGCATTTTTGCACTGAGTTTTAGGCTTTGGTTCTGACACCACTTAGTCTGTGTCAGACCCTCCTGGAGAATATCCACACCTTTGGGGGATTTAATGATTACACCCAGCTTGTAGTCATCAGAAGCAAATTTGGTCAGACAAAGACCCTCTACATTTATCTTGACTTCAGAGAACTATATTCCAAACAGGAGAGGTCCCAGTCCCAAGCCCCGTGGGAAACATCTAGTAACAGGGCACTAGGTGAAGATAGACATCCCCACTCTAATTTCATGTGTCCTCAGAGTGAGCTATTTGGCTACTCAGTGGGTGACATACAGATTTATACCTAAACTTACGGGTTTGTCTATAATACCTGAAGTATTGTGTCAAATGTCTTTGTCAGGTCAAGGTAGGCGGTATGTACCATTTTGCCCTTATCCATGACATGGGCATGACCTGCCCTTGACAAAACCGAATTGGGATGGGTCCAGTGTCTGAAGACTTCGTATGTCTTTGTTTATCCGGTCCATGACAATTTTTTCCATATACACATATAAGACTAGTCAAATTTAATGAGTCTGCAGCTCCCTGGATTTGTGGATGGTCTGCATTTGTGTACAGGGATGACAGCTACAGTCTAACATTCCCAATGAATAAAGCCAGTCTGGAGGCTATGGTTGAATAGAGACTCTAGTGGGCCTGACAGGTCATGTTTCAAGCTATTCAGGAGGCATCTTTGGATATTATTAGGACCCATTGAAGCAGTGTTTTAGCTGTGGAGAGTGCAGTGAGGACCTGTTCTTCAGTCATAGCTGGAGGGAAAATGGTAGACAATATTTCCTGAGGGATGGAAACGAGGTGATAGAAGGTGAAACTGGAGCTAAATTTATTGGCCAGCAAATCTGCTATATCCACAGGTTTGGTATAGGAAGTTTGATTTACCATTAGTTCAGCACACTGTTGGTTATTCCCTTTACGGCTCCATAAGTAACTTGAAAAATGCCTATTGTTAGCCTTAGCTTGGGAGACCATTTTTGATTCAAAAGTTGGCTTTGGTGGACTTCATTAGTTCTCCGAGCTGCTTGTTGAGACTGATGAGGGAGTTTTTTGTCTTTTGGGCATAACCCTTCATATTTTTGGACAGGATTTTCTTTCTCTTGTTATACAACCTATTTATACTAGGGGCCCATCAAGGGGGCTTAGTTTTGGGATTTGTCCTAAGTTAATTTCAGTTTGGTACAACTGTTTCTATGCAGTTATTTACCTGCTTGTACAGCATTTCCATAAACACTTCTGCACGGGACACAGTGTTCTCTGAGTTTGGGGGCGTGGCTTGGAATTTAGGCAGCTAATATTTAGAACTATTGTACACCATTCAACTGAACACCATACTCAAGAGGGACGTTAATTAGCCTTCTATAAATCTGGAATCCTACATGATCCCCAGAGTTACAGTCACACAGATTCCAAAGACTTTGTAAACACAAACACTCTGTACCAGTTAGTGCATAAGCCTACTAGAGGTAAAACAAAATGGACCTAGTACTCACAAATATGGGAGAATGCTGCATCCCCCTGTCCTCACCAGTGTTGTGTCCTCTCTGGTAAGGTCAGACCACAAAGCAGTCTCCTTCGAAATAATGATTAATTCTGTAACTCCAGCAAACCATGTAACAGTTAGAAACTAATCCAAAGCAAACTACCTTTTATTAAGAGATAACTTGTTAAAATGTCAAGCCCCTTCAAACCTAGATAACACAAAAGCCTATGTGAAACTATTCACAGAAGCTCAGTACAACCATGTCAATGACTGCATAGAAGCTGCTGTGCCTAGCAGAAGCAAGCCCAAAACACAACCCATCCTGATGGAATCCAAAATTAAACAGGTTGTACAACAAAAGAAAAAAGTCATAGATAAAATTACAAAGCGTAACCCAAAAAAAGATAAAAGGCCTCTCATCATAATGAATCAAAAACTTAGAGGACCAAGTCCAATAAAGCAAATTTTGAGGTAAAGACAGCATCCCAGGCCATGGTTAACCATAAGGTCTTCTTTAGCATGTCCCAGACCTGAAAGGCAGCACACAACAATGCGCTGAACTGTTGGTAAATGGAGCCAAGTCCATGGAACCAGAAGATATAGCAAATCTTCTGCCTCATAAGTTCAGCTTCAGCTTTACCCCTTCTCACCCCAAGCCACCCCTCCCAGAAAATACCACCTAATATTATCCCTCCAACTATCAGTAGGGAGCAGGTCGTACATGCGCTCTCTAAGACCAAGAGTACAGCTTTGATGGGCCTTGATAATATCCCAGGATGTCTCCTAAACAGCCTGAAATATTTATTTATTTATTTATTTCAGTTTGATTACTGGGGAAGTCCACTGGGCCAAGAAGTGCCCATTTTCAGTGGAGGCCCGGGGAGAAAAACTCCACAAGCAATACAATGAAACATGGTTACATAAAGTTAATGGTAAAATACAAGAGTAAAGATTCATGCAGTCCATTCATTCATGAAAAGCTCCACAAGCAATACAATGAAACATGGTTACATAAAGTTAATGGTAAAATACAAGAGTAAAGATTCATGCAGTCCATTCATTCATGAAAAGCTCCACAAGCAATACAATGAAACATGGTTACATAAAGTTAATGGTATAATACAAGAGTAAGATTCATGCAGTCAGGAAATACATTTACATAAAATGTGCATAATGAGCAAGCATAATAAAGCAATACAGTGCAGTGTAAAATAACAAAAATACATAGATGTGTAAAAGTTTTTTTTTTTTTTTTTTTTTTTATGAACTATCATAGCAACTGGAATCGCTATTCAACCATAGTCTTCACACTGGGTTCATGCCACACAAATGGAGGACTGCAACAGTCATCAGTCTGTACAAGGGTGGACCATCAACAGATCCAGGAAACTACAGACCCATTTGTCTGACTACTTGCATATAAAAAGCTATGGAAAGAATTATCATGGAATGTATTAAAAATGACATAGGAAACCTTCTGATACTGGACCCAACCCAGTTTGGTTTTGTCAAAGGCAGGTCATGCCTACTGAACATGGTGGACTTCTTTGAGAAGATCACCAAGGCAATGGATGAGAGCAAAATGGTGCATACTCCCTACCCTGGCCAAGCTATGGCATTTAATATAATATCCCACTCAGGTATGGTAAACAAACTCATGAAATTAGGCATAAACTTCTCGGTAACTTTGCTGGATAGCTGGTTGGCTCACAGACAGGACCCAGAAAGTTATGATAGGATAGACCACCTCGACAAAGAGGCTGGTCATCAGTGGAGTCCCCCAGGGCTCAATGCTAGATCCACTCCTCTTTGGTATTTATTTTTCAGAAGTCTAGGACAATGTCAAGGGCCTCTGGTTAACCAAGACTGCAGATGATTCGCTGTGCAAAATGTCATTATATACACGTGCTATTTTGGTACATGTATCTGACCCTGGTTGAGATTTATGGGCAACATTCTGAGAAAGAAATCTGGGAAGATTTCAGGATAATAAATTAACACACAAAAAAATTAAAGCCGTACCAAGAAATCATAGACTAGGTCCAGAAATATTTAGGAAATATCCATTTTTGAAGAATTCTAACTATATAGTTTTACCTTTACTTCGGCATAGAATGGGCTAGTATTCTAGCAGCATCAGCAACACTGACTTAAGATCTCTTATAAAAAAAAAAAAAAAAAAAACAAGTTTTAGAAGATGGAACGAGATATGTTTGGACATGATCCAAAAACCAGGCTTTGCACTGGTTTGCTATGCTGTACAGGATACACTTGTCCCCCTCCATCAAATTCTCTGTCTAAACCACAAAAAAAGTTAATTTCCCATGGCAGGATGAGAATCCAAAGATCAGTTGGAAGATTTTAATGCTATCCCCACTGCAAGGGCATTCCCTAATTTTGAATTACACACAATGGTATCAAGGTCAAAGGTGATATTTTGTTTAACAAACCTGAATTTTAAGGGTGCCTGTAGAGACATAAAATTAAAGAATACAGACCCGTTAAAGGGACTGTACATTATATTGTATGGAAAAAGAGAAACAAATGGGAGACATTTATGGGTGGGAAAAGATGGACAATGATGGAGACAAAATAGAAGAATGAAGGGAACAATTTTATTTATTTTATTTTACATTTGTTTACCGGGAAAGTCCAGCTGGACACAAGGTCTATTTTCAGTGGAGGCCCGGGAGGAAAACTCTAAGAATACAATACATAGGAGAAATATAAGCACAAAATAGAGTAGAAATAAGAAAACTCATCAAATACAATTTCAAAAACACAAAAATCAGGGAAGAACAGCTCCAGAAATGCAATACATAGGAGAAATATAAGCACAGAATAAAGTGGAAATTACAAACTCATCAAATTAAATTTCAGAAAACACATAAAATCAGAAATTAAAAAGATATACATAATTTTTAGGCTTAGAATTTGCTATGTAGTTAGCACATACATATTATTTAAGGACTAAAATATGCAGGTTGGTTAAGAATGTTCAATGTATGGAATTGTTTTTGGGAAAGGGTAGTGGATGGTACTGCGTAATAGAATTGTCTTGTTTCAATACAATATATATCAAAAGTAGTAACATTCTTTGAGGTATGATTAGTATAACAGCCTTTCCAGGGGAACTGTTATTACATAATAGTATTAACCAAACAATGCATTGGTATGTATTATCCTGGGGAGTAACAGCAGCATAGCCAGTTGTTTGAAAAGTGGGTCTTCAGGAGTTTTTAAAATTGAATAGTAGAGCTATTAGAAGTTATGTGGCTTGGTAGTGTATTTCAGATTCTTGGAATAGTGCAACCAAAGAGCAACTTACCAGCATCATTCTTATATTTGATGACATTTACAAGGTTCTGGTTACTAGATCTTAAAGTTCTAGTGGTAGTATAGGGCTGAATTAGATGCTGGAGTGCAGGGGTTTTATCAGAAAGGTAGTATATCTTGTTTGCTACTGACAATTGGGTGAGTAGCAGTAGCTGGGGCAGCAAAAGACAGTTAAGCTGCTTAAAGGATAGACAGTGATGGGTCCTGTATGAGGCTTCTGTAGCGAACTTGGCAAGCTTGTTATAACAAGATTCCATTTTGTTTAAATCAGCCTGGTGGAGATTAGTGAGGATAGGGAAGGCATAGAGGAGGATGGATAAGAGATAAGTCTTTGCAATTGTGGCTTTGGTATGTCTAGTGATAAACTGTTTGTTCCTTTAGAGGAGCCCAAGTTTTTTGTTTACTTTCTTGATGGTTTGCACTATGTGGATGTCGAATCTCAAGTTGTTGTCAATTTCAACACCTAGAAGTTTAGTGTGTGTGGTAGGAGTGATTTGGCTATTATCTTTGGAAGTAATGTTAAAGTTACTGTCTAAGGGGAGGCCCTACCTGGGCTAAAAAGAATGAGTTTTGTTTTCTTGGGATTAAGAATAAGTTTGGTGTTCGTGAACCACGTTTTGGCTACAGTAAAGTTGTTTTGGGTTAGGGAACGAAGTTCTTTTATTGTGGGGGTGACACATATAAGGGTGGCATCATCAGCATATTGTACTACTGAGATGGTGAGTGTGGAGGAGGAGACCTGGTTGGTAAATACAGAGAACAGCAGTGGGCCTAGGATGGAGCCTTGGGGGACTCCGTAGGATACTGGTAGGAGAGGGAACAATTGATTTTGCCATAGG
This sequence comes from Protopterus annectens, assembly GCF_019279795.1. Classification (NCBI taxonomy): domain Eukaryota; kingdom Metazoa; phylum Chordata; order Ceratodontiformes; family Protopteridae; genus Protopterus; species Protopterus annectens. The sequence continues at coordinate 1,221,584,379 of NC_056726.1, forward strand.
ACTGTTTCCTGATGGCCTGATAAGTAACTGTTGAACCAAGCGATAGAGGACGAGCTAATGTTTAGGGTAGATAGAGTTTGAAGAAGCATATTGTGGTTAACCATGTCAAAAGCTTTTGATAAGTCTAAGAATATGGATGATACGAATAGGACCTGGTTTCTGTAATGGTTAACTATGTTAGTAAAATACAGTAGTGCTGTGGTGGTGCTATGGGAGGGTCAAAAGCCATGCTGTGCTTCAGACAGCAGGTTGTTTTTTTGGGGGTACTGCATTAGTTGAGTGTGAACAACACTTTCTAATATTTTAGATAAGGGCAACAGAATAGCGACTGGGCGGTAGTTAGTGAGTTCTAAGGAGTCACCTCCTTTGTGTAGTGGTATAATATTCAATGTTTTCCATGAGGTTGGTACCTTGCATTCTGATAGAGACCTATTAATGAGAATAGCAACAGGATAAGCTAAAGCTTCTTCAGCTATCTGAAGGAAATCTGAAGGAAATCTGAAGGAAATCTGCTGGTAGGTTAGCAGCAGCCAGAGTGGTCAGTTTAAGTTTATTGAGGAGTTTGGAAATAACCTTGGTGGGCACAAGGTTTTGGGAAAAGTTGGAGGTATTGTTCTGTGAGTTGGGGTAGGTTTGGGCAGTTGTAGGTGTTGGGGTATTGACAATATTGCGGGTATTGGCAAGGGTTTGGACTATTTCAGTAAAGTATTTATTAAATTAAGCAGGAATGTTATTGTGGTTGTTTATTAAAACGAGGGTTGGAGTTGTGGATTTTCCAGGCTGAAGTATAGTATTTCTTGTGGCCCAGAATCTTTGAGGGTTGTGGACATATTTTTCTTCCATGTTTTTGTAGTAGTTAGTTTTATCAAGTTTAATTTTTAATTTTTTTTTTTTTTTGCGTTGTTACGGAGTTCTCAGTAGATTTGTCTTACAGTAGAGGTTTTGTTTTTGTAAAAATGTATACAGGATTTATATCTTTCTATCACTGTAGTTTTAGTTTCTTTAGTTAGCCATGGGGCATAATTTGATTTTATTCTTATGGTTCTGGAGGGTGCATTATAATTTAAGATTTCCAAGAAAGTTGAGTTAAAGTACTGCACAGCTTTATCAAGACATAGTTGCTTCAGGGGAGTCCAATTACAGCATTTTAGTGCAGTGATGAAGTTATTAGGTATAAAGGTCTTTTTATTTCTATGACTCTGAGGACAGTCTGGCAGATGTGTTGGGACCTGTTCCTAATTAGGTAGGTTGTCTGATGGTCACTTAGACTAACAGGTAAGACAGCCAGTTTGGTATGCAAGAGAGGGATCAGTTATACTGGGAACAAATATCACCAGTAAGCAATTACAAGTGAAAGGAACCCCTCAGGATGGATGTGAACAGGAAATTAAGACGCTGGCAGGATTTAATATATTGGGAACAGATGATGACTGGTGGGAAACCTTTGATTTGGCATAATCTGAGCTAGAAATGGGAGGCATGGCTGAATTAAACAGTGGTACAGGCAGTGGATTACAACCCTTAAATTAAGCTTTACTTAGTGAAAAGGGAAGAATGGTTCCTGATGGTTAACTGGCTAAAGGTGAACCAGAACGGAATCAACAAAGGGATGGTAAGTCAAGCATATAAAAGTTTACTAGCTGTCATGGAAACAGAGAAAAATAAATATATATCTGAATGAGAGACAATACTGAACAAAGTTACTAGAAAGCACTAGGGTTGGGAGGGTGGCTTAATGGCTAAGGTGTTTGTCTTACAAACACAAGGTGCAGGGTTTGAGTCTCACAAAAGATAATTGGCTAGGCTTAAAATGGCTTGCAAGGGCAGTTAGCTTAGTACTAAACTAAAACTAAACTAAACTAAAAAAAAAGATGTGCTGGGTTACCCTGCATTCCTGGCTATGCTACTAGGTGTATGTAAGTTCAGATTATTTGTATGGCAATGACTGCCTTAAGTGGTTTTATACATCTTCTAGGCTGGCAATGATGTTTCATTCTGTTTCTCCTAGTTGTTGAAGATGTAAAAAGGATGAGCTGGAAGGCTATATGCATATATTTTGGGAGTATGAAATTCTTAAGTGTCACAGAACTGGACGTCAGTATTTATGTGATAGCACATGGTCCAAACCAACTTGCTTAATGAAAGGTGCAATACACAAATGGAAGCAAGCTGAATCAGCAACAAAAGACTATGTAAATGAGAGAATGCAACAAATCCAAGACTTGGAACAGTCAGTAAAGATCCCTAACATTAAAAAAAAAAACACTGAATATATGGACAACGGGGTGTTAGGGTACAGACAGTGAATTCTACTCAATCACAGGAAAATGTATATAATAACTGAGAGGAATCACTGCATGAGGGGAGATCTGCAGTAAAGTCAGAAAATGACTAAAAATGAGAGATGGCAAAGTGATTCAGCTGACTAAATCCAAAATGAAAAGTTGGTTAGGTTATATCTTTGCCTTATAACTTTAACTTTTAATTTCTGCATTTCTTAAATGGGTAACTGAACTGGTCCATATCTGACTCCTTTTTAGCTATGGCATGGGTTACAAGTGCAATATATTAAAAAAAAAAAAAATATATATATATATATATATATATATATATATATATATATATATATATATATATATACACACACACACACACACACACACACACACACACACACACACACACACACACACACACACACACACCAATGTATGAGGTCACAAAAAGTCCAAAACATGGCATGTCTACAACTACTAGGGTTTGGCTTTACAGACTTGAATATACCCTTAAAGGCTTAAAAAATGAAAAGCCATGGCCATTCAATAAACCATGTAGTTGAAAGACGGGTATGTCCTTAATAGGGTCATTTGCATATATCCCATAAGCCTCCACTACAGGTGGTGTAAAGCATTACATAGTGAAGATTGTAGCTTGGTGGAGTCTTTCATGTATTTTCCTATACACACACACACACACACACACACACACACACACACACACACACACACACACACACACACACACACCAATGTATGAGGTCACAAAAAGTCCAAAACATGGCATGTCTACAACTACTAGGGTTTGGCTTTACAGACTTGAATATACCCTTAAAGGCTTAAAAAATGAAAAGCCATGGCCATTCAATAAACCATGTAGTTGAAACACAGGTATGTCCTTAATAGGGTCATTTGCATATATCCCATAAGCCTCCACTACAGGTGGTGTAAAGCATTACACAGTGAAGATTGTAGCTTGGTGGAGTCTTTCATGTATTTTCCTATACACACACACACACACACACACACACACACACACACACACACATATACAGACAAGGACCAGTTCACTTACCCATAATAAAAAAAGCAGGGAAGAATGTGTAACCTTCACAAAGAAAGTGACCAGATTTCATGAAGAATGAACCAAATCCCAGAGCTATGAGGCAGATACCTTAACCACAGAGCCACTGTGGTGTGTAACTGCTTTTCAAATTGTTGCAATTATGGATGAAAAGCAAAATATTTATTTTCCACCACACCATGAACAGCAAAACTTGAATCACATATATTAAAAAACACAGTAAATTTACTCTGTGCTAAGTAAGAAGCCTTACCAATTACTTGTTAATTATATAAGTTTACCTGCCCTCCTCAGGATGTATACAGTGATGGTGCATTAGACTTCCCTTCTGACAGAAACCCTTGCCACAGAGGTAGCATTTGAAAGGTCTGAAGTCAGTGTGTAGCATGTAGTGTAATCTTAATGTGTCTGTGGTAGGAAAGCATTTTACACAGATGGGACAGACCTTCAGCCCCCAAGGAATCATCTCTTCAATTTCAGAAAGTTCATTAATATGAATCCTTGGGGTACTGCTAGTGTCAAACTGCCACTCCGTTTCCTCATCCAGAATACCTTCCTTGCTGTCTACAAATTGTCTTTCAATGAACAATGCTTCCTTGGTGTGGTGAATCATTGCTTCGGAAGGGTTCGTGGTACCACAACTTTGTACAACTTCCAAAAGTGGCTGGCTGTGGCCACTTGTCGGGTCCTTCTCACCACCTTCTAGCCTTTCCTTTTGCATTATGTCATGTTCAGACTCTGGAGTCTCAGCAAGACCTTCTGATGATGGTATGATATTTAAATGCTTAGAAAGATGTTGCATAAATTCATCATTATTTTCAAACATCTGATCACAGAAGCTACAGACTAAAGTCCCAAAGGCACCACTCTGCTGTGCTTCAAGGATCAGCAGTTTTTCATCTGCATCTGTGTGAGTAGCCCAGTGATTTTTTAACTGAAACCTTTGACGAAAGCCTTTGTGGCACACTACACACCTGTAAGGCCATCTCCCTGAATGGATTTTCCTGTGTCTTCTCATCGTAGAACCATCTGAGAAGTCTTTCCCACACACATCACACTTGTAAGGCCGCTCTCCTGTATGAATCCTTCTGTGCCTTCTCAGACCATTTGCATCTGATAAAAACCTCCCACACAAATCACATCCATAACGTCTCTTTTTCTTCTTGGAAGGAAAATTACTTGCTCTTGTCTTCTCTATTCCACTATTCATGTCGATAAACTGTGTATTCTTAGTATGTGATACTCCATCTGTCTGAATTTCTTCAGTACTGTTAGAATGAGTGCTGCTGAAACCTTTGTCATAAGTGTTTCTGTTCATTCCTATTGACTGCTGCGCTGCATAACGACGTGGTAGAATCCTCCTTTGCTGTGTCAAAGGGCTGGACGTTGTATTTTCCCCAGCCATTGTCCCTTCATGGGAACTTTCCTCTGACTGTTCATCCCTCCTCTCTCCAGTGGTCTCTTTCTGTTCCTTCTGTGTACGTAGCCTTTGTAACCTGCAATACAAATTCATCAGTGAGATAATACATCAGAGAAGAAAATAACAAAAACTTCAGTCATTGTAAACACGACGAATTTCCAGGAATTTAAAATAACAGCCTCTTACATTTTGTAGAGCTTTTTTCTGAAAAGGACACAAATATTAATAGTTAATTTGCAGGGAAAAATACTCAGCATTGGGCAAACTATCAGCCATATACCTCATAACACACACACACACACACACACACACACACACACACACACACACACACACTGCGCAGCACACTTTATTGATAACACAGTCATGTAATGTGTTTACCATAACAGCAGGTCTCAAAAGTCCAGGTCCATGAACTTATCCCTGAAGGACTCCACTTGTGACTGGCCTCTTTATAGAGGTAGACTCCCCAGTTCTAACTTCCTGGGTCCTGTCTGTGAGCCAGTTGGGCTATCCACTGGGTGACATACGGGGTTTGTACCTAACCTCTTGAGTTTGTCAACATTGCCCGAGTGGGGTACTGTGTCAAATGCCTTGGCCAGGTCAAGGTAGGCAGTGTGAACAATTTTGCTTTCATCCATTGCTTTGGTGACCTTCTCAAAGAGGTCCACCAGGTTCAGTAGATATGATTTGCCCTTTATGAACCCAAACTGGGTTAGGTCCATTGTCTGGAGGTTTACTACATCTCTATTGATCATCTCCATGATAATTCTTTCCATATTACACATAACACTAGTGCAGGGGTCTGCAACCTTCACTATCAAAAGAGCCATTTTTTGGCCCCTCTCCCACCAAATAAAGTTCATCTGGAGCCACAAAACCTATTAGACCCCTAAAATGAAGATAATTATATTAAATATAAAAGAACTAAGTTTAGAAGAGCAACAATCCGTCCCAATTTTTGTTCCTTTGTTTCGATTGCTTGATCGCTCTCAATGTGTGTGTGTGGAAAAATGCATGTTAACAGAAACCATGTTATTCTAGCAAGTTTATAAGAGCAATATTTAAAGTCCTTCCCTATTTTTGTTCTTTTGTTCCTCTTTATTTGTGGCTCTGTTCAGATTTCTTGTGGTAAGACTTTGAGAGGTATAGAAATCTTGCAGGAGATGCTGCTGCTGCTGCCAGGAGATCGCTCGATCACTCTCAGTGTGTGTGGAATGCATGGCAACAGAAAACATGTTATTCTAGCAAATTTTGAAGTTTATAAGAGCAGTACTTGACTCCATCACTCGATTACTCTCTGTGTGTATGTGTTGTGCGGTGTAGCCATTATTTTTCAAAGCTACAGGGAGCCACTGCCAAGGGGTGGAAGAGTCACATGTGGCTCCAGGGCCAGAGATTGCAGACCCCTGGACTAGTGAGACTTATGGGTCTGTAGTTGGCCCACCTTTGTGCAGAGGGATGACTGTTGCCTTTCTCCATTCATGAGGCATGAAGCCTATTTGGAGGCTACAGTTAAATAGTAATTCCAGAGGCCTTGGCAGGTCATGTTTCATGCTATTTAGAAGGTATCCTGGGATATTGTCTGGGCCCATTGATGCAGTGTTCTTGGTCTTAGAGAGATAATTAAGGATCTGTTCCCTAGTGATAGTAGGGGAAGTAATATTTGATGACATTTCCTGAGGGAAGGCTGAGGGGGAGAGGTAACAGTGTGAGACTTCCATGTATATCCAATGGTATGTACTTTCTTTGCATCTGCAAGCCTGAACACCCTGCAGAGAATTGTGTTTGCGGGAGGTAAATCCCAAGTGCTAAGCCCAGTAATGGGTATAAATAAACAGTCAACACTTTTGAGACATCCCTTAACTAAAACAAAATAACAAAGATAGCAGTAACTTCATACATGTCAAATAAGGTTAACAGTGACTATACTAAACTCATCTAGCCACTCTGCTGTTATAGAAAACTCTACTTGAATAAACTACAGCTGTGTTAAGGTATTCCTTATAAGATGAGATGTTCAAATAACAGGATCACTACTGCAATATCAATTCCTTATACATGGGAATTATCTGCAGATGGATTCCAGCATCTGTGGCATGAAGTTTGGACCTACTGGATGCCCTCACAACAGAGCTGGTATCATCTCTATGCTAAGGACATCAATATAATGCTTAGCTGTAAAATGGAAAACATTCTGTACTATTTTCAGCAGCAACAGACTACCAGGCAAGTATGTCCAAGTGCCTTGGAAAGGTCATCCAACACCTACTAAAATCCAACCTCATCAAAAGGAAGTGAGCAGAAATATGCCAAGTACCAAAGAATGGATTCCTGGTAAGAGACAAACACAATTCATTTAGGTCAAGGATTCCACTGCAAAAATGGAGTCCCAGCCCTAAGACGGTCCACTGCTCAGCCTTCAGAGGAGGTGGTGAAAGTTCTGGAAATAAGCAGCAGAATAAGATGAGCAGAAGTCCCTGCTTCAACAGTGATCCTAAACATGTACATTTACAGTGACTAGGGAGGTGGCTGCAAGTATAATGTGGAGAAAACAGGTGTGTGCTAGCCATAAAATCCTGTAGCTCTGGGTGAAGAACCCAATGGATAGCCAGTGTCTCGTTGCCCTGCATTTGTCATCATGGGCATCTATGTTAAGTGAAAGTTGGACAGAAAACTAATCGACCCACCAAAAATGAACTAGAGACTTCTACATTAAATATAGGTTCACTGACAGAATGCAGATTGGACAACATGACAGTAAGGAGGAGAGTGGACATCCTGTTTATCCAGGAGACAAAATGGACAGAAATGCAGCAAAGTCACTTGGCTTATGTCCACAGTCTACTACGTAGAAAGAAGACAATTAGAAATCGTGTGGGAACTGTGGTGAGACAATGTGTTCTAAAAACAGAGACAGAAAGCATCAGAATTAGCAAGACTCATGGCAATTAGACTCGTGTAAGTATAGGGTAGTATTCATAATCTCAGTCTATACTCTAGCAGGGTTGTGATAACAAGATAAAGAGTACATTCAGGTGGCAATTGCAGGATCTAGTAGATGAAGCAGGAAACATAAGTTGACATTGATAGTAGGGGACCAGAACGCACATACAGGGATAGACAAAACAGGATATGATGACTGTCTCGGTCCACATGGGTGGGACAGCATCAATAAAGAAGGGCACACCATTCCAGACTTCTGCTTTGCAAATGGCTTGATGGACAACACATGGTTCACTATTTCTTTCTTTCTTTTATTTTTCTTTCTTTCTTATTATTATTCTTTCTTTAGACCAAGGTAAAACCTCGGTGGTGAGGTAAAACCTCGGTGGTGTTTCAACTGAACAAATGTTTGTTTGTTGAGCGAATCGCTCAAATGCTAACCTTGCTTAAATGGTAGTACAGTTATTTGTTATTGAACAACTGTTTGTTTCTTGAGTGAATCGCTTATATGTGAACATATTGTCATACACAGTTTAAATACATTGAGTCGCTCATAGAGCACGCTCATCAAGCCTTAATTACCTGCTCTAAATGTATTTTACTGCTATTACAACTGAATCAAATGTCTGTTTGTTAACTAGTACGCTACCTGAATTTACCGCTGAAACGTGAGCGTGCTGTAATGGTAGCACGCTCATCCTAAGCTGAACTCTACCACATTTCTAGCATTTAGACCTGACTTACTAAGTAAAGTGTTACTCTCTTCGCATGTTTTAGTTTCAATTTTGAAGTAGTAGTAAGCATTGCCTACAGTGCGTACTTCAGAGCATGCTCTGAAGGCCCAGTGTTGCAGTCTTAATGTCCTAGTAAAGCATAGTTCACCAAACTGCTGTTCATTGCATTGTAATAAAGACTCAACAACTGTTTTATATAGACTAACAACACCATTACAGTATTTAACTCATACTGCTTAACTTAATTGTGACTTGTGCATTGTTTAAATTCAACTATTTTGTATCTTCTTTTCCCTTATCAGCCCCTAAGCCAAAAGTACACCGCATGGCTCCTAACCATCACGGCAGCCCTAAGACGTCCCTCTCCTGTGCGAATGCACACAACTATCTAAGCGTCTATCAGTAAATTGCCTAGGTAAAGAATCTACCTTCCTTACAATATTTTTTAAACTGTCTAGGGTCAGGCAGCAACAAAAAAGACCACAGACTTGTTATTTTTCTTCCAAGAAAGCGGTCATTTTACTTGAAATCGAATCACTTGCTCAACACTGAACTGTTCGCTACCTGTTAACTAAATCCTGCTAAAAAGCAGACCTTGACTTAATCAAACAGTCCGCTTCCTACCGTTTAAGGCGGGTACCTTTAGAACAAGGTAAAACCTCGGTGGTGAGGTAAAACCTCGGTGGTGTAGACCCCGCTCCGCTTCGCCCTCGCTATGCTCGGGCTCGCTCCGCGCCCCTCCCTGCCCCCTATTTCCACCCGCCCCCACTACCTCTACATTTATTTTGATCTTTAGGCTCAACCCCCTTACCACCACCCTATCGCAACTGTCCCTCTCCCAATCACCACTCCCCCCTCCCCACCGCCTGACTATAGTTCAAAGCCTACACCCTCAATCCACCCACCCATACAACTCATCCATTAAAACTCTCTCCCCCCACCTCCTAGCTTCACTGCTCACCAATTGAAACAAGGGAACTCACCCCCCCTTACCATGGTAGGAAACTCTTATAGTACTCTCCCTCTTCTAACGACACTACTTATCTCAACCTACCTGTTAACGAGATATGATACCCTGAACCCTGCAGGTGCCTACCCACCCAACAGTCAAACCTCCCTTTACTCCCATTACACCCCTAATCTCATTCATCCCTCTTACTACCCAACTACTAACATAAATCCCTACTGCTTCCAACGTACTCTCTGTTACCCTAAAACACCCTCAACTAGGGATCATCTCAAACTGCTAATTAAACTCCAAAGGATACTTGACTATTTGAAAAGTTCCATAACTAGATATGGCGATATCCACCCCAACCCTGGCCCCTCCATTGACCCAGGCACAAACTCCTGGAGCACTCCCAGAAGCCCATTGGGCTCACTCCATATGCTTCACCTCAATGTACGAAGCATCAACAACAAAGTTCACAACTTACATGCTTTACTAGAGACCCACTCCCCTGACATCATGTGTCTTTCCGAAACCTGGCTTAAACCTATCACTAAGGATGAGGAAATCATCCCACCTGGGTATAACATTCTCAGGGCAGATAGAGTGAAAAGAAAGGGCGGTGGGATAGCAGTTTTGTTCAAGAACTCCTTGAACATCACTATGAATCCCCTCCAACCTCCAAAAATCCACAACCAGGAATTGATTGCCCTAAAAATATCCCTAAACAACCAAAAAAGTATCAATCTCATAGTCACCTATTTACCTCCAGGCCACAACACTGAAAACCTTGAACAAACTCTCAGCTGGCTTTCCACCTTCTATCCACAAGAAACGATAATTCTAGGAGACGTTAACATAGACTGGTCCACATACTCCTCTCATCCCAATCCTCTGCCTATTAACTTACACGGCTTCTCCCAACTTATTCTTTCCCCCACTAGAATTGGATATGCCCAACAAAAAGACAGTATTATAGACTGGATCCTTACAAACAAAGACCCTACCAACTATACCGTGGGGACCCTCCCCAACGACCTTAGTGACCACCTCATTACCTATATAATAAAACACAAATGTCCAACTGCCTACCCCCCCCCCAACCAGACTTGTTAGGAACAGCAAGAATTTCATCCCTGAACAATTTCTTGCAGATCTTAAAGCATGCAACTGGTCCATCCTAAAAACTCTACCCTTAGAAGAGAGTGTATCCCATTTTAATGATACCTTCCTTAAAATACTTGACTCCCATGCTCCTAAACGTCTCATTAGAACTAGGGATCATATCGCACCCTGGCTAACTAAAGACACAAAAATAAAATTAAACTCAGAAACCAAGCATGGAACACATGGAGGACCACTAAAACCCCCCTAGACCGAATCAAATTCCTTCAGCTTAGAAACTCAACTAAAGCAGCCGTTACATCCGACAAAAAGCAATATTTCTATCATCTCCAAGACAAGCATCAAAACAACCCTAAAAAATTTTGGGCTGGCTTTAACCATCTCCTCCACCCAGGCAAATCTTCCACCCCCACACCTGAATCACTCATGGATAAAGATCCAAGTGAGATAGCTAACTCTTTTAATTCTTTTTTTACATAGACTATCCAGTCCCTCGCCAGCCAGCTTACCTCTTCCCCCTCAGGTGCAACCTCACCCAAAGTTCCAAACCAACCTGCCTTTAACCTAGCACCCACCTCCACCTTTTACATCCGTACCCTTCTAAATAAACTCAAACCAACTACCCTAGCGGCTGATCAACTTCCGGCAAAATACTTACAAATAGCAGCTGACGCCATTGCTTACCCAGTATCCATCCTTATTAACCGGTCTATCTCTGAAGCCTCTATTCCCTCAATCTGGAAAACCTCATACATCATTCCACTCCATAAAAGAGGACCTTCCACTGAAACATCTAACTATAGACCCATTGCAATATTGTCCCCCCTATCCAAAATCATGGAACGCTGCATCCATAAACAACTTATTACCCACCTCATTCATAATAATCTCCTATCTAACACCCAACACGGCTTTCGCCCACATCATAGCACCACTACTGCTCTCCTCTCCTTTGTCGATTCAATCAACCTCAATCGGAATAACAAACTAATATCCTCTGCTCTCTTTCTAGACCTATCGAAAGCCTTCGATATGGTTAACCACAAACAACTTCTCCACACACTGGAAACCTTTAATCTTAGCCAATCCACTATAAGTTGGTTCAACGCCTACCTCTCTGGCAGAAAACAAGCAGTACAGTGGCAAAATATGATTTCAGACCTACTCCCCACCAATATCGGGGTACCCCAAGGATCTATTCTCGGACCCCTTCTTTTCTCTGTCTTCATTAACGGTCTACACTCTGTCCTTCCTAAAACCACCTGCATCCAATATGCAGATGACTCCACCCTTATTTGTTCTGACAACTCTCTCACCAACCTCCAAACTACTACCCAAATCTGTTTTTCATTAGTCGAAAAATGGTTCTCAGACTTAAAACTCCTACTTAATCCAACCAAAACCAAATTACTTCTATTCTTCCCGACTTCAACAACTCCTCACAGTCTACAATCCCCAAACACCCAAACTCCAACCTTCGTTGTGTCTGCTAACAATGGTACCAAAATCTTTCCAGTTACCCACACCAAACTACTCGGGGTGACAATAGACCACAAACTTAGATTTGACATGCATGTGAACCTTACTATTAAATCACTCAACAAGAAACTCGGGTCCATGTACAGAATTAAGAAATTCTTAACCCCCCACACCAAACTAACCATCGCCCGAACTCATCTCCTCTCCACCCTCCTCTATGCCTCCCCTATTTTCTCCTTCCTTCATAAAAAAGAGCTCAATAAACTTTCTACTGCCTATCACCACATAGCTAGATTTATCACAGGAATGCCCTACCGCACCCACCACTGCCTAAACCTTAGAACACTAGGATGGCTAGAAATGCCCAATGTTCTTAAACTTAACCAGCTTTCTGAGGCATTCAAAATTATAAATCATCCTGATAAAACTCCATCACTGAATACCATTCTTACCTCCTACTCTAATCTCTCATCCCTTAGGTCATCCAAAAGTATCCAAGTATTGACCATCAAACCAAACAACTCGGGAGGGGAAGCTCTTTATGCCAATTCCATTGGCAAGACTTGGAATGCCCTCCCATGCAACCTTAGACAAATAACCACTCTGCACCAATTTAAAACACAACTCCGAGCGTTACTAAAAACCCAATGGCTTTGCCCATGCCCCAACCCTGACTAATAGCATATGCCCTTGACCCCAAACAGCCTAGCCAAGCCCCTGTGCAACCCAATTACCAAAGGGTTCACCCTGTAGCCATAACTATCCATCTCACCAACTCCTCTGTTATCTAGGACTATATTTTTTATATTTTTTATTACTTATTCGTGTTTTATCCTGTATTATAATGTCTTGTTAAGTTATGTTAACCTACTAACTTCTATTGTATTGCCAGTATATGTACTCATGTACCTCTGTTCTTTGGAGCTTTTCTCCCCGGGCCTCCACTGAAAACGGATATGTATCCAGCTGGACTAACCCGGTCAACAAATGTAAAATAAATAAAATAAATAAATACTTATTTGATATTTTTTGACTGGGTTAGTCCAACTCGATAGCAGCTCTTTTTCAGCAGAGGCCCGAGGAGAAAATCTCCACAAAAAAAATTAAACATATGTAAATATTTTGACAATACAATACAAAGTAGATTACTTGTATTTACAATACAAACAATAAAGTAAATAACGACACTTTTACATACAAGAATTGGAGAAGGAAGTAAACTCCTTACTATATTACATGATATTTGAAAACACTGTTATTAGGAGTTAAGTAACTCAAAGGAGATGGGTATGCATACAGAAGAGAAATATGTTTGGAAGAAGTGGCTGGAGGTGAAATTGGGGGTGAAGGTAGATTAGGCTGGGTCAGGGCACAGGCACTAATAGGCACTATGAGAAATAGTCACAAGATCACATGCAACAATGGATAACATGCAGCTCAGACTGACTCCCTGCTACTAAAGAAAGGGCACTGGGGAAAATCACAGATTGCAAAGTCATCCCCAATGAAATTGTCATCCCCTAGCATAAACCACTGGTGGTCACAATCACTTGCAAGCAGTGGTCAGAGAAGGCTCTAAGGTCAACAGAGACTAGGCCGGTGACCTCTAAGTTGACTGGAGAGAAAATACAAGTTTAAGGAAATAATCAGGGCTATAGCACTTCAAGAACAGGAAACAGATCAAGTCAAATAGGAATTGCAGCATCTCAAAACAGCATGTGTGAAGACTATAGAACAGACATATGGCCAGGTCAAATAGAGAAATAAGGCTGATAAAGAAATCTGGTCGGTAAGTCCTGGAAGTTACCAAAAGAAAAGAGTGCAGGAAAAAGTGGAAAACAGCAAAGATGGACCACACTTAGAGGAAATACTGGTTGGCTAAAAAATAGGCAATGATAGCAGCCACAATTGCAAAGAAAAAGGTGTCAGAGAAACTATCAGCCACAAGAAAGAGGTTCATCAGAAAACACACACACACAAAAACTAACAGGCTGCAAGACAATTCTACTATTCATAAGAGATGCCAGAAACTATCTGCTTATTAGTTCAGATGATATCAAAGGCAGATGGAAGGAGTACTTCCACCCATTTCTGAATAAAGCAAACGTCACAGAAGCTATACTATATAAGCTATACCTACAATGAAATAGGAAGAACCCGCCATAGAAGGGAAAGCAGCAGACCTAGATGAAGTTATGGCAGATATGATTAAATGCTGGGTAAGTTAGGGGAGAAATGGCTCCTGTGTTTAATCAGCATGGTATGGTGAGAAAGGCATATTCCAGATGAAAGACAAATAAAATTTCTAGTATCATTGTACAAGACAGAGGGGACATTTGCATCTGTGGACAGTATTGAGGTATCAAACTCATGTCACACTGCATGAAAGTGCTGGAAAGGGTGATTAAGAGATTAATGTGCTTAGCAGTAGAAAGTAAGATGGGGGCTGAGCAGTTTGGATTCAGACTTGTATGGTGCACACCTGACCTGATGTTTCCAGTGCAAGAGATAGTGGAGAAGACGGAGATGAGGAAAACGTTCTATTGGGCAGTCCTACAAAAAGTATCAAGTAAGCTGATCTGGGCAGTTCTGCGATGGTTTGAAGTCCAAGAAACATTGTTAAAATTAATGCAAGCAATGTTAAAAAAAAAAGTATGAACAGTATTTGGACTCACAGATGGGTTCCAGTGGGAGTGGGTGTACATCAGTGTTCAGCTCTGAAACACTTTTACTCATACTGATGGTAGACTACATTACCAAACTAGTAGGAGGGGACAAATCAACAAAGCTGCTGTATGCAGTTGATGTGGCAGTGTAAGCAGACTCTGAACAGGTATTTCAACAAATTAATACAGGACTAGAATGCAAAACTGAAGGCACACAGGATGAAACTGAGTAGAGACAAAACAGTTGTTATGACAGCAAATGGGAAAAATCAGAAGGCGATGAAAATTGAAACTGAAGGTGAAAACAGTGGAAAACTAACAGATTCATTTATATGGGAGTGGTGGTTGACGAAAAGGGAAGCCTGAATGAGGAGGTCAAAGCTAGAATCAGAGGTGCTCCGGTGCAGAGGGTTCGGGTTAGTGTGGGACAGAAGAATTTGAAAGAAGCTGAAAATAAGGTGTATGAAAGAATGGAGAAGAAATACTTCTGTACGGCACAACAAACCTCGGCACTGAAGGTAGAGCAGTTGAGAAAGCTTGATGGGATGAAGATGAAGTCCCTAAGAGAGGTGGTAGGATGCACACTATGGGATACCTGAAGAAATGAAGACATCAAAGCAGAAGCCAAAGTAATCCCGGTTGTAGGGAAGGTCAGGGAAAACAGATTAACGTGGTTTAAACGTGCAGGAAAGCAAAAGATCATTTGGTGAAAAAGATTTGGGAGAGACAGGGAAAAAGCAAGAAGAAGTGAGGACATCCAGCCAAGAGATGGATGCATTCTGTAAGAGCAGACCTTCAACAATCAGGCATGACAGTCAAAGAAAGTAAGAGAGTGGCACTGAATCAAGAGAGGTGACGAAGTGATAGCTGGACCTCATGTAGAAAAATGGGAAAAAGAGGACTGATGATGATGACTGGTGAGGTGAATAATGGCTGAAGAACAGGTGTCATAATTAGGCCCACAGGTCTGTATGGAAAGCCAGGAAGTGACAATTTGGATGAGGAAGATAGGTGGGGATGTTGAAGTGGATGAACTAGGGATAACTTTTAGTTATGTACTTACCATAACTTTAGATGTTTGGGATCCATCTCGCCTACATTCTGTACTGATGGGCTCGGAGCCGATCCCTCAGCTCCGACTCGGCACGCTATGCTATAGAGCGAGGCCTCTTATTGGCTGAGCTATTTCTTATCCCAGGATGCACCACCACTAATCCCCCAGATCTTGTTTGTCCGCATTCATGCACACATGCACAACTTGTTTATATAACATTGTTAGATGTTTCAAGATGAAACAACAGGATTCGGACCTTCTGATATCCTCTGATCTCCAAGGAAGGGGGAAGGAGGGTGGGTTATTAGGAGTGTAGGCGAGATGGATTCCAAACATCTAAAGTTATGGTAAGTACATAACTAAAAGATGTTATGTGATCCTATCTCGCCTACATTCTGTACTGATGGGACAGTGTCCCTAGCACCAAAATCCTGGGTGGCTCATTGGAAAACACTCCTGAGCACTGTGGAACCAAATGAAGCTCGTCCTCTAGATGCCACATCCAATTTGTAGTGGGAAATGAAAGTGTGTGGGGAAGACCATGTAGCCGCAGCACAAATGTCACTAATGGCAAGCTTAGAATGAAATGCTATTGAAGTAGCCATAGCCCTTGTAGAATGAGCTTTGACAGAGGTGGTAAGCTCTTTGTTAGAATAAGAATAAGCTTGAGTAATACAGTCCCTGATCCATTTGGCAATAGTGACCTTTGTGACAGCTTTTCCCAATTTATTGTCTGCAAAGGATACAAACAACTGATCTGTTTTCCTTGTTTGTTTGGTCCTGTCTATATAAAAACGCAACTGCCTGTGGACATCTAATGTGTGGAATATGAATTCCGCTTTGTTAGAATATTTTGGAAAAAAGACTGGAAGTTCTAACGATTGTTGTAGGCAGAAACTGGAACAAACTTTAGGGACAAAGGAAGGATTTGGCCTGAGAGATACTCTGTCTTTGTGAAAAACCAAGTACGGGGGATTTACAGACAAAGCTTGAAGCTCTGAAACTCTTCTGGCAGAAGTAATCGCCACCAGAAAAGCAGTCTTCCACGATAGAAATTTTAGATCACATCTAGCTGCCGGTTCGAAGGGGGAGGAAGTTAAGGCGCGTAACAGCACATCGAGATCCCATGGAGGAGCAGGATGAGAAATCGGAGGTCTTAAAAGCGCAGCACCTTTCAAGAAGGTCTTACACAATCTGTTGCTCATTAAGGGTGGGTTTATAGATTCGTGAAAATTGGAAATCGCTGCCAATTGAACCTTGATGGTAGAGACTGAAGAGCCTTGATTGAAAAGGGAAGTTAAAAATTTTAGTACTTCTGCCACGGGAAAAGAGATGGGATCCAGGCCCCGGAGTTGAGCCCAAATAGCAAATCTTTTCTATTTGCTAGAATACAGTTTCTTTGTAGCAGACTTATGGGCCGAAAATAATATGTGTACAACCTCTGAATCCAATGTATGACTCCTGACTATAGTCGGAAGAGGAGGAGCAAAGCCGTCAATTTTAAGGTGTGCAGGGACTGGTGGAATAGTCCCGACTGATGAACCAAAAGGTCTGGGATCTGATCCAGGAACCATGGACCTTCCAGAGCATATTTCCGAAGATAGGGAAACCATACTTGACGAGGCCAGTAAGGAGCAATTAAGATCATTTTGCTCCCCAAGAGAGATGCCTTTTGGATCACCCTGGGAAGGAGAGGAACTGGGGGGAAGGCATAAAGCAAGCTGGTGAGCCAAGGACGGGCTAGTGCATCCATGGGGCTCTTCCCCGGAGCCGGGGTTAGGGAGAAGAATTTTTTGCACTTCGCATTTAGTGGAGTCGCGAAGAGGTCGCAACACGGAACTCCCCATTTGCTGAAAATCTGACTTGCAACTGTCATGTTCAGAGACCATTCGTGAGGAGAGAGGATGGTTCTGCTCAGTCTGTCGGCTATCACATTGGACTTGCCCGGGATATGAGTAGCCACTAGAAAGCGTTTGGTCGAGACTGCCCATTCCCAGACTCTCATGGCCTCTCTGCAAAGAGGATAGGATCTGGTCCCTCCCTGTTTGTTCAGGTACCAGACAACTGACATGTTGTCTGAGTGAACGGCAATTACACCCTGAGGGAGGTAATCGTGAAGGGCTTGAAGGGACAGAAGCACCGCCCTCATTTCTAGGATGTTGATATGAAGTAGGGTCTCTTCTGGGTGCCATTTGCCTTGGACTGACCTGCCCAGGGAATGCCCCCCCACCCCATCTGGGAGGCGTCCGTGGTCAAAGTGGCCGCAGGAGGAGGTGGAACAAAGGGTCGCCCCTGATCCAAATTGGAGGGCACTAGCCACCAGCGAAGGTCCCGTTTGCATGTTTCCGTGATCCATATGAGGTGACTGAGAGGGAGTTCCTGAAAGGACCACTGAGCTGAAAGAAGCCACTGGAGAATTCTCATGTGCAACCTTGCCAAGGGGACTAGAAGAACCATGGCGGACATGGATCCCAATAGCTGCAGGACCATTCTGGCTGGGGCTTTGGACCTGGGAAGTAAGGCTCAAACTTGAGTCTGTATGGTTTCTATTCTGTCTGTAGGTAGATAGACCCGCATTCGGTTTGAGTCTATCTCTACCCCTATGAATCTTATTCGTTGAGATGGCAGCAACACAGACTTTGGCCAATTGAAGGTGATTCCAAGGGAATTGCCCAGTGATATAGTGGCTTGTAGGCTCCGCAGTAGTAGATACTTGGAGGTGGCAGTTAGGAGCCAGTCGTCTAGATACGGAAACACCTGGAATCCTAGACTTCTCAGGTGAGCAGTCACGACTGCCAAACACTTGGTGAACACCCTTGGGGCTGTGGTGAGACCAAAGGGCAGTGCGTGGAACTGAAAAGGACTGCCTCCTAGGCTGAAGCGCAGATGTCTCCTGGACGCTTGATGTACCATGATATGGTAATAAGCGTCCTTGAGATCTATGGAGCACATCCAAATACCTTTCTCCAGCAATGGGAGAATGGTTTGTAGGGTGACCATTCGGAACTTGGACTTTCTGACTGAACGGTTTAGAATGCTGAGGTCCAAAATGGGCCTCAAGTCCCCGGTCTTTTTTGGCACCAAAAAGAATCTTGAGTAAGTCCCTAATCCGATCTGGTCTGCGGGGACCGGATGGATGACTCCTTTTTGCAGCAGCTTTGAAACTTCTGAGGCTGCAGTATCCCGTTGACTGGGTGGCGGGTCCGGGATTTTTTTGGACTGAGGTGGGGAGTGAGAGAAAGGGATGGTGTAACCTCCGGCGATAATTCAAAGTACCCATCGGTCCTGAGTGATACCTTCCCAGGCTTTTAGGTGCTTCAAAAAATGACCCCCGACTGGCTCCGGAGCTGCACAGTCGGGCAATCCCTCAGGGACTGTGAAAGGCCTAAGAGCCACGAAAGGACTCGCGGTCTCCAGTGTTGCGAGGGCCTCTGCCGCCTCTGGGACGGCGTCTTCCGGAAGAATTTCCCCCTCCTCTGCCTCTGGAAGGGGAATCCTCCTGCTGAGAGGGGTAAGGCT
Source organism: Protopterus annectens (assembly GCF_019279795.1). NCBI lineage: Eukaryota > Metazoa > Chordata > Ceratodontiformes > Protopteridae > Protopterus > Protopterus annectens. The sequence continues at coordinate 1,221,603,631 of NC_056726.1, forward strand.
TCTGAGATCTACGGAACCACATTTTCCCTCCTCTTTTAGCCTTGGGATAAGGCCGAAAGGGAGTGGAAAATCGTGCCTCACGGCAGTCAGAGTCTTACCCTCCTGTTCACAGCGGGTCAGTGTGTCCTTTACCTTGGGTCCAAACAGGGAGGACCCATCAAAGGGGGCGTCGGCAAAGGAAGACTTAAAGGCCTCCGTGAAATGACACAGGCGGAGCCAGGCTTGTCTCCGTAGAGCAATGCCTGTACCCGCCGCTCTACTCGCCCCTTCGGCCGCATAAGAAATGAGCCTCATGGACGAGTTTGAAATGGATGACAATGTAGCCAGCTGAGAGCCAACCATCTGGGCCAGCTCCTCAGGCAGGTTACCCAAGAGGGTATCGGAAAGTTCTTTAATCAGATCCCTTTGAAATCTAGTAAAGTGCGTAAGGTAGTTCAAGGACCTTAATGTAAAGGCTGCTGAACTTAGGGTGCGCTTTCCGTACCGATCCATACTCCTAGACTCCTTATTAGGAGGATGGACGATGTCGAAGCTTCTGCTACATCTTGCTGGGTAGCAGATGCCACCACCAAAGCATCTACAGCCACACCTTTAGTTAGAAACTCTTTTTCAGGGGGTGCTGAGAGGAACTTATTCGGACGAGCAGGCACCGGTTCCACAGAGTCTGGGTGTTCCCACGCCCTTTGACAGATCAAATCCAAGAGCTCGTCGAAGGGCGGAGACACCCAGGAGGCGGAGGGCTGAGCCCCGAAGGCCTTAAGGAACACCGGCTCATCAGCAGAAGGGGGTTTGGACTGCCAGCCGCCTTGTTGTTTAAGGGCTTCCAGGATGTCTGCAAAGGAGACCTCATCCGAGGACGACTTAGGGGACCCCTCTGCATCATCGAGATCAATGTCTGATGTAAGAGACTCATCAGGGGAGTCAACGTGCTTCCTCTTGCACGATCTTTTCCTGGGGGGTTCTTCCGAAGAAGCTTCAGAAGGACCTCCAGGAGGGGGGGAAACCCCAGTGGGGGTAACCTCAGGCCCTGGGGCTCCGCTGTCTAAGGACAGGGGGACTGCCAAAGACCCAGTCTCGGTATGCAGGAAAGGAGCTGGGGAGACCGTGGAGGTAGCCAAAGATGATTTGGCTAACGCACTCCTCATAGCCCTGAAGGCGGGACCACCAGAATCCTGGGAGGGTCCCACCTCCGTGGCCACGACAGTAGACGGCACTCCCGCAGCCGACGCACCGAGAGGGAGACTTGGGACCGAAAACATCAATCCCGAAGCACCAGTCCGCATACCAAACTCCGACCCAAGAGCCGGAGTAAGGGTCGGGCCCGACCCTAAATCTCCACCGGTTCCACCAGCACCGGCTCCAACGGTGCTGAGGCTGTTGGGAGGAGGAACCATAGTAGGGAGGTGGACCATCGGCTCCGAAGCCGAATGGGCTGGAGCCGAAACCATCTTTTGGAACACCGGAGACTGGAAGAGTCTTAGGAGCACCCTGTCGATGTCCGAATCAGACATCTTGGATGATCTGGACGATACCGATCGGGTCCGAACCGATTTCTCCATCGGCTCCAAAGGACTAGGGGACCAGCTCTGAATGGATTCTATAATTATCGGCTCCGAGGCAGATCTCAAGGTAATTTCCCTCTGTGCCGACGAGGACTTCGGCTCTGAAGGGGAAGAGTCTGAGCTGGCAACCCTCATCGGCTCCAATATCAGTGGAGCCGATGAAGGTGACCCGCCTCTCGATGCCCCAGTCCTCGGCTCCGAAACCAGAGGGGTCGAGACTGGAGGCATCGAGGCAGCCCTCAGCTCCGAAGTCTGTGGAGCCGATGGAGAAGTCTGCCTAGGTTTTTTGGCAGTCGGTTCCGACTGACTGGTCGGAGCCGACGCTTTCTTCTTTTTTGAAGGAGAGGGAGAGGAAGATAAAGCCTCCTTGAAGGATGGCTTAATTAACCCCTTAAGGATTAATTTGTTTTTCCTCTCCTGGAGGACCCTTGATGAGAAGGCGTGACACACGCTACATGATTCTTGTAGGTGCTTGGCGCCTAAACAATAGACGCACGAGGAGTGGTCGTCCGTTATGGACATCTTATAACCACACCTCGCTCACTTTTTAAACCCGAGGGTCTATGCTCTTTGGACATGACTAATTTAGATAACACACCTGTCTAAAGAGAAACACACCAAAACTTAACAGTTTAAGAGCAAAAAATATAAAGTTTTTTTTTTTTTAAGTCACAATACAGTTGTACAAAAAAACCACACAGAAAGAGAGAGTCAAGACCCTCTAACTTAAACGGGTACTTGACCCACAAATAAAATGCTAGAATAGCAAGTAGCAACAGGGGAAGGCCCCTCTAACTAAAACGGGAAACCTTCCCTTGACGAAAAACACAAATTCCTCAATAGAACTGTTCAATACACACTCGTATCACAACAATAGCTGTTAAAACAGCTTTTGGGTTCAAAGCAAGCAAATTCCTGACAGGAAAAGCCTAAATAAATTAGTACTTAGCCCAGCCAAGTTGAGACCACGTCTAAGCTTGTAAGTGGCAAACGAGATCTGGGAGATTAGTGGTGGTGCATCCTGGGATAAGAAATAGCTCAGCCAATAAGAGGCCTCACTCTATAGCATAGCGTGCCGAGTCGGAGCCGAGGGATCGGTTCCGAGCCCATCAGTACAGAATGTAGGCGAGATAGGATCACATAACATCAAAGATACAGCATTATGGTAAGTGCATAACATCCATACCTTATGTTATGCATCTGAATACTTTGATGGGACAGAATAACCAACTCCTAGAAATTCCTAGGTGGCATCATGTTAGGATATCCTTGAGGATGGTAGACCCAAAGGAGGATCTGGACCTCAAAAGCATATCTATAACTTGCAATGTTTGACAAAGGTATGCATTGTAGACCATGTTGTTTTACTGTTGCAGTGCGTATGTCATCAATAAAATAACTTCTGATTGTTGTTATGGACCTCACAGAATGCACCTTAGGTTTTGATAGTAAAGCTGTGTTGTTGATGGAATACATATGCATAACGCAATGCGGCACCTGTCTTAGCATATGGGTTTTCAACAAGTGATGTTCGTCCAGGGTACCAAAGCTTTACCTTCTCAAGGTCATATGTCTGATGACCTCACCTCATATGCCTTGGGATATAGAAGCACATGTATGCATCAGTACCTCAGACTATCTCCAAGCCAGCAGCCTGAAAACTACTGAGAGAGGAAAGTGGTCAGCTATGAGGAGTGTAGCTCGAACAGGTCAGTAAACTCCCCTGAATTCAGTTTATTATGTAACAGCTTACATCAGAGGGAAAGAGAAAAATAGGAGCAGAGGAAAAGAGGGGAAGGAGAGTGGGAAGGAATACTGCAACAGTGATCAGTAGGGCATCTACTGTTACAGTAAGTTCTTACACAACTATACTATCTCCTGACTGAAATCACTGTTGCAGTATTTTTAGCATATGGGTTACTCCCTGCGTTAAAGGAGGTACAGAAGAGGGAGGCTGTCAAAAGACAGAATGAGCTGTCCAGCAGACCAGACAGGACAGACCTAACAAAGGCTGCGCTAGATCTTGAAAAGGCATCAATCCTGTAATGTTTGGTGAATGCAAGCAAAGAGGATCAGGTGGACGCTTCCAAGATGGACCTGGTATCTACACCCTTGTGGAATGCCCCAGAGGATGTCCCACCCTAGTGGAATGTGTTCTAGGGCAGGAAGGCAATGCTTTCCCATATTGTGTGTAGAAGAAAGAAATGACCGTAGATATCCAAGATACAATGGTTTTCTTAGAGACACAATGGTCCAGTTCAGAATCCGTGAATGAGACAAAAAGTTGTCTGTTTTTTCTAGCAGTTCTGGCTTTGTCCAGATAAAATATTAGCTGCCTTTGAACATCTAGTGACTGGAGAATTCTTTCCCCTTTATTTTGGTGATTAGGAACAAGGTAGGCAGATAGATAGCCTGGTTGAAGGACATCTCATTCACTACCTTAGGCATGAATGATGGATTGGCACTGAGAGGTACCCTATCCTTGTGGAAAATGAGAAAGGATGAAACAGCCATAAGAGCCTGAAGTTCTGACACTCTGTGGGTAGAAGTAAGAGTCAGCAGAAGTATAGTCTTCTGGGTGCAGATTTTTAAAGTGGGAGAAGCTGCTGGCTGGAAAAAGGCCACAGTCAGTTATTCCATTGCAAAGTTGAGATCCCAGGGAGGAGGAAAAGGCTGCCTATGTGGCTTAAGGTGTAGGACACCCCTCAAGAAAAGTCTGACCATGTCTTGGACATGATAGCAGGATCAACAAGCAAGTAGGTATTAATGGCAGACTGCAAACTGGGAGCCATAATCGACTCTCCGGCTGACACAAGTATCCTCCAAAAGGGCCTCACAGAGATGGATACCTGGTGCCAGCGCCACGGCCTCAAGCTAAATGCAAAAAAGAGCATAGTCATCCCCTTTTGGAAAAACAAACTGCCCACAAATTACCACATAGGAGGCAATCCATTAAGTACGGAAGAAGTAATTAGGGATTTGGGGACCCAAGTAGATAGTAATCTCTCCTTTGACAAACACGTTGCCAAAGTGGTTAGAAAGACCTTCTATATAGCCCACTTTATCACGAAAGGGTTCACATCTAGATCTAGGTCACTGTGCCCCTCTACTCATCAGGCCCATAACTGAATACAACGCCCCATTTGGGATGTACCTTACCCAACACCTGCAACAACTGGAGAGACCCCAAAAGTACCTCACCAAGAGGATCATGGGCTTCAAACAGATGCCCTATGCAGTTTGACTAAAGAAACTCCAGCTCTACTCAGTTGCTTACCGCCTACTCAGAGGCGATCTATGCCTGACATACAAAGCCATGTCTAACCCAGAATTAATGGACATGCTCTACCTCAGGAAATCCAAATCCCTTAGAGCTACACGCTCCAGGGACTTAAACCTCAGCACAGCAATAAACAGGATATGCTGGAGGGACAGATTCATATCCCAAAGGCTCCCCTCACTCTGGAACAGAATCCCAATTCATGTTAGGCAGAGCCCCTCACTGACCCTCTTCAAGAGAAATATTGACGAGTGGATGGGAGAGCGTAAGTTTATCCCTGCTAGACAGAGGCACAGTAAACTAACCTTAAAGGGCTATCCTCTGTGACCTACTATACAGAGGCACAGTTAACTAATCTAAAAGGGAGGAGAAAGCCAAACACACTCTGGCTAGGCTTACAAATGCCCTAGGGCAGATAGCCTAGTATCTACCTATGAACCTATAAGATGGGCTTTAACGGAACAGTAAGCCGGACCAGAGTGTAATAATTTGCAAAGATATATGAGGACAGCAGGAATGTCTGATAAGAATGGGTGCAGGTTGTGCTTGAAACACCAAACTGAAAATGTTTTCCACTTAGCTGTATATGACTTCCTGGTGGTAGGTTTCCTGACTTCTTGTAGAACCTGTACCACCTCCCCAGAGGAGAGGTGTCTTTTAGGAATCAGAACCCTATCATCCATAGACTAGATTTGGATGGAGAAGCAGACCCTGCTGCTGAGTGAGCAGGTCTGGCAGCAATGCTATTTCCAGTAGTCTTCCCTTTGACAGATGTAATAGGAGAGAAACCAATGTTGTCTTGGCCAGAAAAGGGGCAGGAGTAAGAGTTTTAGGGCTTCCTTTAGGACATTTAAACTGATTTTTAGAAGTAGTGGCAGAAGGGGAAAGGTATACAGGAATCTCCCCAACCACTAGAAAGCATCTGTCATCCAAGTTGAGGGGGAAGGACTCCTGGTGCAGAACCATGGAAGCTGGTGGTTTTCTGGAGAAGCAAAAAGGTTATCTGTGGAGTTCTCCACCAATACCTTATAGTTTTGAAGACTTATTTGTTCAGGGTCCATTTATGAGGGTCCTCAAAGGATCTGTTTAGGGAGTCCACCAGTATATTCACCTGTGAAGGAATGTATGCAGCTTTCAAAGTCATGTCCATTTGTGCAGCTAGGTGCCATACCTCCTGTGCTAGCCTGTACAGGGGGTAAGATCCCATGCCTCCTTGTTTGCTCAGATACCACATAACTGTTGTGTTGTTGGTGCACACCAGTAGAGAGCCTGGCTTCCAAAGATGGCAGAATATCTGCAAAGCTTGCAGAAGGGCTCTCATTTCTTTCAAGTTGTTGTGTTCTTTCGGGATAGGGGAATGCCATTTCCCCTGTCCTCTGTGAGATTCTGTCCAAGTCCCTACACTCTGTTCAAAGCATCTGTGTGAAGGACCTGATTGTGTGGGGCTAGGGTGAAAGGAAGGAGCAGGCTGACCATGCCCTGTCTCTCTCATCATAGTTGCTCCCTTTTGAGGCAAGGTAATACAGGAATCAGGGTATTCAAGGGATGGGAATGTTGAGTCCAGACTGGTTTCTGATACCACTGAATATTTCACATATATAGTCTGGCCAAAGGAACTACTGGAATATATTATTAATAAGTATGGGAAAACCGGCCATGAAACCCAAGGCCCTGAGAATCTCCCTTGATTTACAGTGAAACACTGAATACAGGTTTTTGAAAAAGGTGGCCAGACTGAGATTTTTCTCCTGAAGAAGGAAGGCAAGCAGGTGTGTCTAGTCTGCAATCCAGAAAACAAAACAGGTCTTGAGTGGGTGTGAGACAAGACTTTTTGAAGTTGATTATGAACCCTAGGATGGATAGGAGATGTACTGTGAAATGTACATGATCAAGGAGGCAGTCTATGGAAAGAGTTTGAATCAGAAGGTCATCCAGGTAGGGGACAATCTGAATTCTGTGTGACAGAAGGCTACCACTGGAGTTAAGTACTTTTTTTTTTAAAACTCTTGGTGCTACAGAAAGACCAAAACACAAAGCAGTAAACTGAAAATATGAGGAGTTCAAGAAAAATCGGAGGAATTTCCTGCAAGAAGGTCGAATGGGGATGTGGAAGTGGGCATCCTTCAGGTGTAATGATATCAGGAAAGCTTGAGGAAGAATGAAAGGCAGAAGGGTATTCAGAAGAGTGTCTTGAAAGTGGGCATCTTTAGAAAAGTGTGCAGAAGAGAGAGAGAGAGAGAGAGAGAGATCCAGAATGGATCGCCAATGTCCTTCTGTCCTGGCCACTAGAAAAATTCAGGAATATAATCCTTTTCTTATGAAACAGGATGGCACTCTTTCTAAGGTGCCTTGAACTAGCAAGTCCTGAATAACAGGGCTGAGTAAAGAGAGCTGTTTTTCTGGTAGAGAAGGCAAGCCCTTTAGACAGATGATGCTTTCCATGACATGGCATAGCCTTCTTTGATGGTAGTCAAGACCCATTTGTCCGTGGTTATCATTTCCCAGAAAGGAAGGGACACAGAAAGTCTTTTTGAAAAGTAGTCACAGGTTTTTGCCTCCAAACAGAGGCCTTCCTGAAGGAGATTCCCTATGTACTTTGTCTGACAATCTCTCTCGATGAGTTTTTCTTTATTTCTGATTGGGCAGAAGTCCCCTCTTAACAAAGAAAGTGAACTTACCTGGGTAGGTCTTGTTGTACCTAAATACTGTATGAAGTAAAATTTGCCTACAGTCCTTCATGGTCTTACTCTGCTGTTGTAAGGCTTTGAAGAGTTTTGCAGCTTCATGACCAAACAAGAGGTCTTTGTCTAGTGCACAGTCTAGGATTTTAAAGTCCTCAGGGATGGGCTGGCTGTGCAGCCAAGCAAAAAATTCTAATAACTGAACCTGTGGTTACAGCCCTGGAAGAGGCATCCACAGCATCATAACTGCATTTGATGCCATGCCTAGCAATTTGAGTTGCTTGTAACAGTAAGGTCTACATTTGCTGCTTAGAATCTGGAGATTGTGGGTCTGACATAACCTTATTGAGAGACTGTATTACAAATAGCAAATATTTAGTCATGTGCGTCTGGTTGCAGTTACCTCTGAATGCAAGGGTAGCAGAAGTCTAGACCTTCTGTCCATGGTCCAACTATCCTTGTCAGTGGGGATGGCATTAGCACGGAGGAGAAAGTTAGAAGGCTTGGCTGAGGATAGTAGCCTGGTCAGTAACAGGGTTCTTATAGAAGTATTTAAATTCATCAGGCACCTTGTAGAATCTGTCTGGTCTTTTAGGTTCTGGAGGTTGAGAATCAGGAGTTGAAAACATAGACTAAAAGGTGCCCTGATATGCACCTAGTACTGGAAGGAATGGAGGGGGGGGGGGCTGCAGCACCCATTTCCAGAAGTCTGTAGTATTACTTTTAAACACCTGAGATTTTCTTAGCTTGCCATACAAAATGTCTCATGTTTGGGATGGTTTCCCCAAAGGAGGCCTTCTCAGTAGGGGAGTCAGAAGAGAGGGTGTCCTCTTCATCAAAGGAAGGCTATTCAGGAGAATGCATCTGTGAGGACTAATCCAGGAAGTGATCAGAATCCAGATCCTGTTCCTCATCACAAGAAGATAAATTTCAGGTGTGTCTTTGTGGCATGGCCTGTGGTAGCTGTGACACAAAGCAAGGAGGTTTCAGGGCCATTACTGCTTTAAATAAGCTCTGGGAGAAGTCCATCCATTCTATTTCTTTGGAAATTGCATGGGAAGTCAAATGCCTAGTTTTTTGCTTTTTCTTTCTAGGTATAACATCTGCCTGAACTAGTCTCAAACTGAGAGGGTACATGAAGGAGCATGAGTTCTGTAACCTCAGGAGTTTCATCTGACTCAGAGATGCAAGGCTGTGAATTGTCTCAACGTGTTTGAGTTTTTTCTTGTGCAGAAGGGCGATGCTGAATGCAGGGGATTCTGTCATTTTGTTTTGGGCCAGGCATTTTACATGCTGAATTTCCAGGAACTTCCTGGGTCCTTCCTGTGAGACAACTGGCCATCCACCTGATGACATAAGGGTTTGCACCAACAATGCCCCAGTGGGGTATTGTGTCAAATGCCTTGTTCAGGTCAAAGTAGGTAGCGTGAACCATTTTGCCATCATCCTTTGATTTGGTGACCTTCATAAAGAAGTCTACCAAGTTGAGGAGGCATGTCCTGCTCTTGACAAAACCAAACTGGGTTGGGTCCAGTGTTTGGAGGCTTCCTATGTCATTACTAATCATTTCCATAATAATTCTTTCCAAGGCTTTGCATATGAGACTATTGAGACTTATGGGTCTGTAGTTACCAAGGTCTGATGGCCCACCATTGTGCATCTGGATGATTCTTGCTGTTCTCCATTTGTGAGGCACAAAGCCTGTTTAGAGGCTACAGTTAAACTGCAATTCTAGAATGCCTGATGGGT